>NC_067478.1:16055825-16698950 GCF_947179515.1 Apodemus sylvaticus
ACAAGCAGGGATGTATTAGTGAGTACACGTGTAAGTAATGTGTGTGTTCATGCACTGTTGATTTTACTAGTTCACTGAATCACAGGCTGTTTACTGAGATCTGCTGGGTGCTCAGGCCTGGGCTTGCCTGCTGAGGTTGGGAAAGTAGGAAAGGGAGGACATGGCCCTGCCCAGGATGAAATGCTGTCTGGGCCTGCAGTTGTGTCTAATCCTGAATCACTGAACCCCTTACTCAATGGCCACTGAGCTCTGGCATCCACTGTGCGGCTACTGTATAGGCGTGGTCTCTCTGGCAGGGCACGTGTAGCGCCTTTGATCTGCTCCACCTTCCTACCCTGACCCTTCCCCAAGCCCTCGGAGTCTTGGGTGTCATGTGACTTTTTCTAATGAAGTGTGAACAAACTTCTGCTCATTCCAGACAGACTTCTGACAACTGGCGAGAGAAAGGATTCTAAATCTAGCTTGGTGAATCAATAAGCTTTGGGGTGGGGGTGGGGGCCTCATGGCAGGAGGAGAGTAGGGGGCTACTTACTTGAAGACAGCTGCATCACCAAAAGGCCTACCCTAGTGCCGGAACAATCCACAAAAGCCGCAGCCTTGGTACAGCTTGCCAGCTTGTCGGTAGTGCCTCTCCTGGAATTATTACTTTTTAGTTTTGGAGAGGGGCCTTGTAAATCTTGTAATTTTTAAATAATTTTAGAATATTTCTAACTATATATATTTATATATTATCATTATATTTGTGTATATATTATATATATTTTAATCAAGAGAATTTAGCTGTTCTTCCAAAGGACTGAAGTTCAGCTCTCAGCACCCATGCCAAGTGGCTTACGACCTCGTTCCAGAGGCGCTGACATCCTCTTCTGGCACAGAGGTGATATATATTCACAAATTGATACGAACAGGTCAGCGGAAGGCCTGTGCATGTCAGTTTTCCTGTCCCGCAGATTCTGGGTGCTGAGCGTGCTGAGCTCAGGTCATCTGCGTTACATGCCTCTGCCCCCTGAGCCCTTTCACCCACCAGATCGTTAACATCTTGAACTTCCGGGGCACTGGAAGTGTCCTTAGCTTTCTCAGGAGTTTGTTTGTTTGAGACAGGGTTTCTCTGTCTTTGAACCAGGCTGGCCTCAAACTCAGATTCGGAAGGGCTGCCTCTGCCTCCCAGAGTGCTGGGATCAAAGGCGTGTGCCGCTGCCGCTGCCGCCACTCTGACTGTTATGTGTGTCTTTTTTGTTTGTTTGTTTGTTTGAGACAGGGTTTCTCTGTGTAGCCCTGGCTGTCCTGGAACTCACTCTGTAGACCAGGCTGGCCTCGAACTCAGAAATCCGCCTGCCTCTGCCTCTGCCTCCCATGTGCTGGGATGGCCCGGCTTTATGTATTTGTATGCATGCTCATGGATGCCACAGATATGTATGGCGATCAGAGGACACTTCTAGGGAGTCAGAAGTTTTGTTCCCGGGATTATACTCAGGTCACCAGGCGTGATGCTGATGCCTTTCACCCACTCTTCCTGGCGCCTTACTTTTTTTTTTGTTTTAAAGATTTATTTATTTATTATATGTAAGTACACTGTAGCTGTCTTCAGACACTCCAGAAGAGAGCGTCAGAGCTTGTTACAGATGGTTGTGAGCCACCATGTGGTTGCTGGGATTTGAACTCAGGACCTTCAGAAGAGCAGTCAGTGCTCATAACCACTGAGCCATCTCTCCAGCCCCCAGGCTCCTTACTTTTTTAAGACAGGGATTCATATAGCTCAGGCTGGTCTCCTGACCAAGGCTGGGTTTGAATTCCTGACCTTCCTGCCTCTCCCTCTTACATCACAGGGACTACAACAGGCACACACTCCACGGTTGTTGGGTTGTTGGCTGCCTTCCCTCACTCAGGACCCAGTGCAGAGCCAGTAAGTTTCTGAGGGCAGGGCTGAGGGAGTGAGTCACACTGACACTCTTCTTCTGACTGAAGAATGATGGAGGTACCACCTGTCAGAGGCAGGCCCAATAAAGCAGTGCAGAGCTGTTCCAACTACCCTGGCTACCGTTTCTCCCCTCTGCAATGCACCATTAGTTTGTTCCATGGACAAGAGAGTGTGTGTATACATATATATATGTGTATATACATACATACATACATACATACATACATACACACAACACACACACATGTATATGGTGCTGGTGATCAATCCCAGGGCTTCACACATGCCATGCAAGTATTCTATCATTGATACACACACACACATGCTCTGGTGCTAAAGCTGGCCTCTGAGGATGACCCTGCTCCCAGATTTGGATAGTTCCCAACAGCACCACCTCACACCCACACAGTGACAGACTGAAGCTCAAGATTGACATCTCAATGGCCTGCCAGCCTCCTTACCTGCCAGACCCAAGGGAAGGATGTGTCCCAGCTGGGGAGAGGGGTGAATCCACTGCCTTTGGGAGCAGGGAACAAAAATGCTCTACTGTAGAGCATCAGGGAAGATCCTGTCCCCTTTCTCTGTGTGTGGTTGAGGCAAGGGAGCTGGCGCTGGCTGGGGTCCTGGGGCAAGCAGCAGATAGCTAGACAGCTAGCTCTATCCGTCACCCAGTGATGGGCCCAACTCTACTTCTATCAAGATAAAGTGGAGTTGGTGTTAGGGTAGAGTACGAATCCTACTCTAGTGAGCCCTGTTCCACACAATTGCAAACACAGTAGCTCTTTTCCCCAGTGAACACACTGCTGAGAAGTCCCAGCATGCAGATTCAAAGAGCTGGGCTCCACCTCCCGGACAGTCCTGAACTCTCACATTAACCCCGAAGTGGAAAAACAAAAGCAAAAACCAAGAAGCACAGGAGTTGTTTTATATTTAATTTACAAAAGAGACCCCAAAATTATAAACTATCCAGAAGCAGGGAGCAGAGTCAGGCCTCCCCTGGCCTAGCTGTGTTCTCCATCTTCTCTGGCAAGATGAGGGCATCTCAGGGGATGCTTCTCTCCCCCTTAGAACAGGGGGGTGACAGATGGTATGGATGCTTTTCGAGGCATCCTGGGGGCACTGCCCACTCCAGACTCATTCATCTACTCCCTAACAGGCAGTTCCTGCCAAGGAGATCCTTGCACCAGAGGTCAGCTGGACTGATATCCAGGGGGGAGATCCCTTATAAGGTCCAGGTGAGAGCGACAGCTACCAAACCCAGCAGACTGGCGAGGTGGGGCCCAGCCCAGGCTCTACTGGCATTCCCAGCTGCCCGCTTAGAGTTCCGATGGCACTGCTCGCCAGCCCAGCCCAGATAGCACTGGCAGCGAAAGTGGGTCTGCAGGTAGTTGAGGTCGGCTTCGCTGAGCTCCCCCTCAGGTCGAAGCTGAGGTTCGCTGGGTGTACGGCCAGGCACTAGGCGGAAGCTGCTGGCACTGAGGTGCAGGAAGGTATTGGCGCTGGGGTTGCGGCGCACACAGCGCCCGTGGCCATGGCACTGGGTCCAACTGCAATACTGGGTGGCCCAGGACACATTGACTATGTAAGGAACCAGCAGCTGTGTTAGGTAATTCTTGAGGTACTGGCAGGTCTCCTGGAGGAAGAAGCCAAGGTTAACAGGTGAGCATCTGAGGTTAGCTGCCTTTGTCCAAAGCCCTGAGAGAAACTGTCTATACTGTGGTGATAGCACCTCTTCTGGTAGTGGTGGAGTTTGAACTCTACTGAGGCGCATCCCCGGCACATTTATTTGTATACGTGTGGCAGACACATACACAGTTCCCGAGCCTTTAGAGTCAGTCTCCTGTCCCTAGTGAGAAGCGGGGCTGAGACAGACTGGAACCCAGCTGGCTGGATGAGGAAGGGTGGAACTCCAGCTATTGAAGACAGCATTTCCTCTTCCTGGGAACAGGGGTGGGGGTGCCTTTCTTCTCTCTTGGGTCCAGGGACAAAGCCTCTATGCTTAGGAGGGAAGCTACACTCAGTCTGAAGACCCAGGTGAGGGCGGAAGCCAGAGCGTACACCCCCGGCAGCTCCGGCAGGCCAGGTGGGCCTCCCTTACCATGCTTGAAGCATCCTCTGAGTCGCCCCAGAAGATGACGCCAGCTGAGCCCAGGGCGGCACTCTCACCGATGGTCGAGATGAGATCCATCTGTGTGGGAAGGAAGGGACGATTACCGAGGAAGATCTGACACCAGACAGTATCACAGGAGACTCAGAACAGACCTGCTCTAACCTGCTGGCCTTAGGACAGCTCTAGGCAGGCAGAGGCTGCTTTGCCTGTTTCTATCCTTCCCTTGGACCCTTTAGTCTCCAAAGCCGAGAGGCCACTCATGAGCCCACAAAGCCAAGGGTTACACATTCTGACTCCAAAGACAGGATGGCTGGCTTGGTTCTGTGTGCTTCTCCTGGACTTTCTAGAGGCTCTTGGCTAATTCTCAGCATCTGTGGGCCTCTTATCTACAGAATGGGGGTGACATCACCCTTCCACAGGATTAAAAGCAGTGTGGAATGGTACTTTTTGGATCCTGATAACACAAGCACGCAGTGGCTCCCGAAGGACAGGAAGAACACGTACCTGGCTAAGTCCCGTGAGTCCTCGGGTGTATGTGGGACGTGTGAAGACGTACACCGGGAGGGCATGGTTTGGATGGTGGGTGTGAGCCACACGAAGGGCCTCCTGAACACGGAAACTGACAAAGTTGCGGCTGTGTATGGAGGACGCCAGGGTCTCGTCCAGGTACACAGAGGGAAAGAGAGCCGTGCTCTCGGCCCAGAGCCAGGCCAGCTGGTCGTTTCGTGCCACCTCCACATCGGGACAGCGGCCTGTGTAGCTCTCCCAGTTCTGTACGTAATCATGATTGTAGCAGTCAGGAAAGAGGTAGAAGCCCCACAGGTGCTGAGGTCTGACTGCCTTGACGTAACGGAGCGTGTTCAACATGAACTGCCGGGCAGCGAACTCGAACTCGTACTGCGCCTGCTTCACTATTCGGTCTGATGGCCAGTCAGGGTGCCGACTGGCCACCAGCTGGCGTGAAGACTGCCGGTACACATCTTTCTCCTGCCAGTTTCTGACCCACACAGGCCGCCATTCCTCCCAGTCAATGACCGCCAGCCCCCCAGGTTCCTGGGTCTGAATGTAGCGTTCCACAGATTCCTTCAGCATGGGCAGGTGTGCACAGAGGCTGCCGTTCTGAGGCACACCGCCATGCACAGACATCCCAGCTGCATCAAAACGTGGATACAGGCCTAGACGGTCATAGTAGAAGGTGGTGATATTCTGGTTGAAAAAACCCTCATTAGGTGTAGCCTCCACATCGAAGGCCCTAAGGTCCAGCGGCACTTTGTGGCGCGGGGCGCATTCCTGTGTGGGCACATTCCATGCTACCACAAAGGGTCGGCCGGTGAAGATGGGCGGCGCTGTGGGCTTAAGCTCTGAGGCCCATGCTGCCTCCAGCACCAGGGCCAGTGTGATGATGGGACCCAGTCCTGCCCGCATGCTGGGGGCTACAGGAAGTGTCACCTGCCTGGTAGCAGCTCAGGAACTGAAGAAAGCACGGGAGAGAGCAAATCAGTCTAGAGAATTCCAGAGATGTATACGCACCTTAATACCACGCAAACTCCCCAACCCAAACTGTGCGGCACACCATGTCCTGCTCTGACTGCCAAGGCTCAAGAGAGAGAGAGCAGGATGCTGACGGGTAGGCAAGAGACCTAGAACTCTACCAAAACCACAGAGTTCTTTCTAGAGCAGGGATCTGCCTGTGGTTGGGCAATCATCTCCTTTAGGTTTGTGTCCCTTCTGAAAAGGGGACAGATTAGGCTACCGCCTCACTGCCAGAGTCACTTACATGCCTGTATACCATACAGTAAATGGTTTTAGAACACCCTGAACCCAAACCACCCTGTATCACCCCATGTCCCCCACCCCCATTACGAACTCAGAATTGATTCTGAGAAGGGACAGCATTTGGCCACAACGCATACAGAAACTGGGAAGCTGTTAGGAACACTGCAGAGGAACCGGTTATCAAGCATAAAAGTGAGAACGTCAGGGCTTAATCTCTTAGGCTAGGAGGAGGCGCCCCGGGGACAAAGGGGCAGCGGACTTCCCACCGCGGTGCTCGCCGACCTGCCCTTCCCACCATAGCCACCAAGAATCTGTGCGAGCACTCGCGACCGGCCTACACCCTCACCTCCCAGCACAAGGGGTCCGGGGTAGAGAGTATTCCACTCCGGTCTTTGTGCGGGACCCCGCCCCCGCCCCGCACGTGGGGCCAGAGTTCAGCCGGGTGGGGGTGGGGTTCCTGGGTCACTTAGGAGGACGCCCCTAGAGATTCAGAGCCTAGCTCACAGGGAGAGAGTCACCAGGCTTGCCACGCCCGCCCTCACCTCGCACCAGGCGCCACCAGGACCCACGCCAGGGCCGCCGCCATCCTGGTACCAGCCAAGCCCGCTCCGGCCCTTCGCCCAAGTACTGCCCCAGCTCGAGCCTCTGTTGGCTCCGCCCCGAGGCCCCGCCGGCCCTTTAAGAATCCTGCCTCAGAGGTGGGTGGGTGGCAGGATTTGCAGCCTCGCAGGGAGGGTGTGTTCGCCTTCCTTTTGCCAGTGCTGCGTTTCGAGTTCGAGGACCCTTAGATCTTCAACGGAGGAACATAGTCACCTATCTGAGATTTAATACCTCCTGGAATGGGGATTCCCGCTGGTCTTAGCCACGAGCGTTAACCAGCCTGAGACATTACCCCCACAATCTGTCGTCAGTGGAACAATCCATTCTTTGCAGCTGGCCCCTTAAAGGGATAGAACATTGGATGAAGCGGGCACGCGCGGAATGAGTGTGTGTTGGTGGTAATGGCATTTGCAATAAAGGCTTATAGCTGAAGCCTTGGCTGGCGGTAGCTGCGGATTCAACCCCACCTGTCTGAATGTGGACTCTAGCAATGTGGGCCCTTTGTCTAGTGTAAGGGATTTTGACCGGAGTGGATCCAGAACCTCTTGGAACAGTAATGACCCGTCTTCTCTGAGCCCGGGTTCCCTCCGATAGTCTGTCTGCGGTCAGAAGGAAGCCACGCCCCTTTTCCCTCTAGAGGAGGGGGTCTCGCACGCCCTCTGCAGTGGTTGTCCCGGTAATCAGGGGGGTGGGTCGCTGCCCTGCCAAAGGGGAAAGTGGTCTAGCCACTTTCACCGGATCCACGCCAGGGCTTGCCAATCCACTGGATTCTCCCCGTCAGTCTCTGCAAGGAGGCGAAGGATGGGATGGTTGTCCACAGGGGGACCCACTCAACTTAAATAAAGTGCAATTCGCAGAAGTTTCGGGCCAGACTTCATGGAAAGTAGGCTTCAGTGTTCTCCCTAGTACTCCATATTCTGAACCTTTCTGCCTTGCAATCCCGTTCGGGTGGGGACCAGGCTTAGAGCTGTACCCTCGCCTCTTAGATCTGCTCTTCAATGCACGACTCAATCCTCCAAAAGCCCGCTTCTAGCCTCTTTCCCTCCCGCAAGCCTGGAAGCTAGGGCGCGCCGACGAGTGAGCGCGTTTATGGCAGCGTGGACTAGCTTTATGCTGTTTACTCCGGGCTCACCTGAGTGGGAGTCCGTCGGCCCAGTAGGTCGGCGGCCTCCCTCCTTTCTGAGAGAAGCCTCTCCAGCCAGGTTCCTTGCGCCAGCTGCTGCCCTCTGGGCAGTCTGCTGGGGATTTGATAAACCCCATTCCTTCCCACCCATTCCCGCCTCCCATCCCTGCCCTTTCTCCTCACTTCCTGCTGCCCTCTGGGCGGAAAGGGCCAGGAACGGGGTGGGGTGTGGGGGGGGGGGACAGAAAGGAGAGCCCTTGACCCTGTTTCCCTTGGCGGTTGGCTGCCCTTTTCACCCTTCCTCTGAGTAGGATCTGGTCCCCACGAGCTGTGCCAGGTGATAGGAAGGATACGGCCTAGGAATCAAGGGCTCATCTTTCTTGAAGTTTTGCGGCAACCTCAAATCCAATAGGCTGTGAGGGGGCCCAAGTGACTGGCTGTATTCATGGGGAGTCACATAATTTTCTGGGTGGCTGAGCTAATGGTCCCCTAGAGCAGGTGCCAGAGAAGAAACCATCCAGTAGGAGGGGAAACGGGTGGGGTGGGGGTGGGTTCTTCCAGCAGCTGAGTCAATTTTTTCCCATTGAGAGCGGAAGTATCCGAAGTGCGACAATGTGACAATGTGCTGATGTCTGTGACTGTGTGATACGGAGATGGGGGATGAATGTGTCCCTGTCGGAGAGGAAGCTCACGATAGAAATTCCTGGAAGACCTCTTTGGAGGTCCAGGCAAATTTGCCTGCTCTCAAATCAAACTAAAGTCTCACAATCCCAGGGGCTCACCCCCCCCCCCCCCAGTGCTAGGGAGTCCCTCTAAGAGAAAGCTGCATGGGAACTGGGTGTATAGCCTAGGCTATAGGATGGTCCTACCCAGGAACACCCCTGAATCACTGTGTTGGCTTCACAAGGGACAAAAGTCTAGGAAGCTCCAGGGCGGGGACTGCTGGGAAAACAAAGGCCAGGCAAGCCTGTCCAGGGCAGGGACACTTCCTTAGGCTGCCAGTAGGAAGGAAGTGAGCCCAGCCCAGCCGGATGGAGTGGGGAAACGCTGCCCTGACTCTTCTATTGTTCATAGCTTTGGGGTTAGCTAGGTAGGTCCAGAACAGGGAGTTCCCCAGGCAGGGTGGCGCTAGGGAGATAGGACACTGCCTGATATGGGGAGTCTTGGCTCCTGGACAGGGGCCTAACTCTTGGCTTATTACAGGGGATGGCAGTTGGTCTACAGAACTGCAAATCTCTGCTGGACAGGATAATCCTACTCAAGACTTGACAAGTTCTAGCTTTGAGCAACTTGAAGGCCAACTGCCCTGACCCTGGGTTGGTGAATTAAGTCCTCCTTCCTAATTGGTCTTTTTGTTTGTTTGTGCTTTTTTTAAAAAAAAAACTCTTTGAGTTTATGATGGCCAAAGATTAGGCAAGCAGAGAACCTGCTCATAGCAGACCTTGAGAAATATAGGCAGAAATGTCCATTAGCAGCAGAGGACTGAGGAGGTGAGGAACAGAGCCTTAGAAAAAAGCTGCAACAGAAGCCTGAGCTCTCCCTTCTGATGGATGACGGGGAAGTCAGGTAAGTGTGCACTTTAGAGCCTGGAAAGAGGCCAAGGCCATGGTGGGAAGTGTCTGTTGTTCAAGTATAGCTGGGCCTTTGGGATCCATGGGGCTTAGGCTGTAACCTCACTTCAGATGATCTGGTACTGTTGGGACCAGAACCATCCCAAACTAAGCGTGGCTACACTCACCCCTTAGGCGAGGCAGCTAGCTAGGGCGGTCCCCACAGGGATCCCATGACCTTCTGTTTCCAGATTCCCAAATAGAACAGACAGGTGAATGGTCCCCTGCATCTTGAGAGGGCTGGAGATGGTGTGTGAACACCGCCACCTGTTGGCCACGGCTGGTATTGGGCTGGCTTCTGGCGAGGGTTTGCTAGCTTTTACCTGATAGCCCAAGTGGCAGTCTAGAAACTGGACGTTAAAGTCTCACTGAAGAGCCGGGAGTGGTGGCGCACGCCTGTAATCCCAGCACTTGGGAGGCAGAGGCAGGCGGATTTCTGAGTTTGAGGCCAGCCTGGTCTACAGAGTGAGTTCTAGGACAGCCAGGGCTACACAGAGAAACCCTGTCTCGAAAAACAAAAAAAGCAAAACAAAACAAAAAACCTCACTGGAAGCCACTCTCATGTGCAGGGTCTACAAATAATTTTTATTGAAATTGAACAAATAACACAACAGTCTTCCTATGCTGGGGATCACTCTCCCCGAGCCATTTCCCACACCCTAGAAGCACAGGGCTTCCACAAATAATCATTTTTTAAAGCCATCTCTGTATAGAAATCAGACTCTGCCCCAACATTATCATGGTCTAGACTATTTACAAACCTTCACATTTTAATTACACCTTTTATGTATTTCCCCCTCCTTTCTATCCTTTCCAAGGAGCTCCAGTACTTTCCCTTAACAGACCCTGAAGGAAGGGGTAAAGATACTGTAGGAGAGGGGGATGGCTCCTCATAGCTACTGGCACCAGCCCCAGCTGTTTCTCACCACTAGGTGGCGGGTCGCCTCTCCCCTACAACTGGGGATTTGTGGGACTGGTGCAAAGACAAACAAGGGAGACGACCGGCATCTGTGGTTGGGGTGAGTCCCCTCAGGCACAGGCATCCGTAACCTGTCCTGACCCCGGCCTGTACCCTCTCAACTTGAGGGCAACTGGCTGAAATCGAGAGAGATCGGTCCAGCCGTGGGCGGAAGGAGAAGCGCCCCCCCCCCCCCACTGGTCCCATTCTTATTTAACAGCCAGCAAAGTGTCCAACTTGGAGTGGGAGCTCGTGGCAGGCAGGTGGGAAGAGTGAGGCTGGTACGTCTCTCCAGTCTGTCCCATACAGGAGGAATCGAGGTAGCAAACGGCTGAAATGCTCTGACTAGGGGTAAGGGGAGTGAGGGGAAGGAAGTTCCCACTTGGGTAGAGCCCCTGCAGCCCAGGGGCTGGAAGAAGGCAGACGCTGCTTATAAAGTGCTGTAGCTTCTAGGAGGCCGGGCCCTAGGCAAGCCAGGAAGGAAGCAGGTCAGGCGAGTAACTAGGACCAGGCATTCCTGACCGGCAAGTGTCCTGCCAGGCTCCTTGCAGAAGTGGCTGGGGGGGATGGGCTGGTAATTCTGTCATTAGCCCTCACCAGCCAACCACTTACTGTTCAGACAAACCAGTACCAGTTAACACCGAGGGACTGCCCCTCTTACAACTGAAGGTTCTGGGCCAATGGAGTTTAATTTATTCAGGGTTGTGGCACCAGCCTGGACTCCTGAATAGAAGCTACACCTTGATCCTGGGAGTTTCTTGCTGGGGCAGTGGGCGCTTGTGTCTGCCATGCCACAGGCTCATACTTCATAGAGGATCACAGGGAAATCCACGTGGATTCGGGGGGGATCCAGCTTCACCATGCCCTGCCGTGGAAACACAGGCTAGTGAAGATCATCTCTGGGCCTCTATGCTAAGAGCCTTCCTGTGATCCCCAGCTCTTCCCTCAGAGAGCCCCATCTGTATCCACACTGACACACTGACCGTTCATTGCTCAGCCCCCTCACCTGAGGAATCAGATTCTTATGCACCCGCCTCAGCTTGGCTCGCTTCTGCCCGTTCTTGGTGACGATTGTCTCCTCATAGAATTCGTGAGCCAGATCTCCGTCTTCATCATAGAACATGGAGCTGTGTAGAGAAGAAAACAGGCTGGGTTGGAGCCTCACACCCGGCCCCGGCGAATGCCACAGACCACAGGGAAGTGTGCTGAACCCCGAGAGAGGAGGCACAGTGGTAATCTCCGTGGAAGAACAGTATGCCTCAAGAACTTTGCTTGGTGCTTGGAGGGAAGCAGGCAGTCTGGCAATGCCACTGTTGCCCCGTCATACCAACAGGACGCCATATCAGAGCACCCTGTCTAGGCAACTAAAGCTAGTACTCATCATTGGTCTGTTCCACAAAGGTCATGTGATTCTAGTAGCAGGCCCTTCCACCTAGGGCTTATGAAGTGGGCGGGGTAGTGGCCCCCCGGCATACTGGTCTCACTTCTAAAGACACTGCTGGTCCAGAGCCAAAGACCAAGATCGTGGATGTCTGAGCCAGGAAGGCTGCACTCCAAGCCATTCCCAAGTAGCTGGTACTGTCTAATCGACACTGTTGTGTTTCTCTGGTATTTACGGTCAAATTTCCATCACAGGGAGTGCCAGTCCCTAGGAGCCCACTAGGTCCAGGCCATTTTGTGTGAGCACCTGGGAAAAAAGAGGGTTAGGTTAGTGCTCCAGATCGAGAGCCCAACTGGCTGAGGGCCCTTTTTGTTGTCGTGCGGCCCCACCTTCTACACTGAAGCTATCTCTGCTTTTCCAGACACTGTTCTTGGAGGTGCAACTTCACAGTGAGGAAGGCAAGACACCTAAACAGAAGGTCATTTTCCCTTCGGTTTTTCTAAGGCTTAGAAGAACAGAAGGGGCATAAATGCCTTTAATTTGCAGACTGAGTTGGATGGAACGAAGGTCTTAAGGCTCTCAGAGGCGGTTTTAGCTGTATTTATGGAGAGCTTCTCCCTAAAGACAAGCCTCGGCCAATTCTCTCAAAAGACCATCTGGGCGGTCAAGAGCTGAATGCCGCTTGGTTTTCCCTTCTCCTTACTTTTGACTGGGACCCAAAATATGACAGCCGTCTGATTCAAATGTAGGGGGCGTTTCTCATTCCCGGATGCCCTCCCAAAGGCAGATCCCCATGCCCTTACCCGCGGCGCGTGAATACGAAGGGAGGCACTGCTCGGGCTCGAGACCGCACCAAAGACTGCTCCGAGCCTGCCGCCTCTGGGCCGCCGCCCCCCGCGGTGGAAGCAAAGGGCCAGAGGCCCCGAGCTTTGGAGCCGCTGGCGCCCATGTCAGCGCCGCCGGCGCATGGCGGACCCAGCGGCCGCTCTGCCCTCACAGCGCGGCGGGCGCGACCATGCCCTGCCCCAGCTTCCACTCGCAGGTGCCGCCGCCGCCGCCTTCCGCAGGCTCTGCTGTCTCCACGGAAACCTCACTTCCGCTTCCGCACGTCTTGCACGGTGACTTCTCTGAGTGGCTAAAGGGCTCGTCAGTCTGGGATGTAGAACCAATGGCCATTCTCAGAGGCTGCCCACCCAGGATGCGCTGCCTCCAGGTCCCAGAAGCCTATGGGTCCCAAGGGTCAGCTGGGACAGCTCCCGCCCAGAAAGGCGGAGGTAATGTGTTGTTGACTTTAAGGTCTGACAGGGTACAATTGCACCTACGTCCCTGACGCCGCCCAAAACTCGGGCCCAGTAGCAAAGTCAATTAGGTCACCCACCCACCCCCAAAGGCTAAGGTACTTTTAGCTTTTCACAACTGTATCTTTGCAATTGTCACATTTGCTCGTAAAGAAATTAAAGAACTTGCTAAATGTCTTTGTTATTTGTTTTTGAGACAGGGTCTCACTATGTAGCCTTAGCTGGTCTGGAATTTGCCATGTATAAATGGCAAACGCAGATCTACCCACCTCTGTCTCCTATTGCTGGGACTATTAAAGGACTGAGGAACTGCACAGGGGGCCAAACCTCTTCTTCTTTTTTCCTGGATTTGGTTTTTTCGAGACAGGGTTTCTCTCTGTATAGCCCTGGCTGTCCTGGAACTCACTCTGTAGACCAGGCTGGCCTTGAACTCAGAAATCCGCCTGCCTCTTCCTCCCAGAGTGCTGGGATTACAGGCGTGCACCACCACTGCCTGGCTGGGCCAAACTTCTTTTAAAAACTTTTTGGTCAATTTCTTACGATTATATTTGAGGTCTGAAGACACCTAAATAAAGTGTTGTAAATTCACCAACTAACATACTTCAGGAAAAGAACTGTTACAGCTTTACCCTTGCAGCATGTGAAGTGTGGTACTGGGTGAAGGGGTAATGGCTATGGTTTCTGAGTTGGCCTGTGAGAAAAGTTTCCCTGTGCAGTAACCGCAGCTTATTCTTGTCTCCACCATGCGAGCCCTCCCTCGAGGTTGAAAGACACCTGAATTCACAGGCATACATTTCCTAAACCTATTGGTCTCACTGTGACCTTGGAAAGGATGTGCTCTAGCCGTCGTGTCAATCCTTGTCGGCAGACACTCTCCTTAGGCGGTACCCTGACTGAGGTCCACATCTATAGAGTCCAAAACCAGAAAAATTCTTACATCTTTATTCAGCCAACTCTCTCAGGCATCAGGCTCTGATGATGACTGTCACACCCCCATCCCTTTCCCCACAGGAGGCATTCAGTTGAGGCCACAAAACATTACATACATTCACACACTTCCATCAAAAATATCTGAGGGAGACTCTGGCTTTGGCAAACAAGAAGAGAGGGTCTGCTCCAGCAAGCTTCCCCTTTCAGGAGGCACTGACCCACCAGCTGTACTGGCCAGCCCTGTGTGGCCCCAGGGTGTGTAAGTCAGAAGGCGCAGTAATCGCTTGTATTCTGAGCAGCTGCCCTTGGCTGATAGGGCCGTCCTGAGACCCATTCAGATCCAAGACGACTTTTCTCCATAGGTAAGAGCCCTGACCCGTGAAAACATGACTTGCTCTGTCTGGAGAGTCTCTCGGCTTCCTTCTCACAGCTACGACCCTGACCAAAGACTGGAGCAGTTCCCCAGGGTATCCCCAGTGCATACGGGCAGAGGGGTGCAAAGCCAGGCCCTGCCGCAGCCACTGGTGGAGGGTCAGCTCCTACCCTGTTCTCTGGGCTCATCCCCGTCAGCAGAGGAGGACCTCCACGCACACGCACTCCTCAGGCCCCACGGGCCCTGTCACACTCACACGGCACGCTCTTTGCACTGCCTGTTCTCCTCCTGTCACCCAGGAAGACCCAAGGTCACCCCAAAGGACAGGCGTGCAGGGCCTCCTGGATCTTCTGGCGACAACGAGAATACTTCTGCAGGATCTGGCGAAGGTGTTCCTCTTCTTCCCGCTGCAGGATTCGAAGGAAATTGTGCAGTTCAGGCATGCTGAAGGCATCCCACTGGAAGGGCAGAGGAGAGAGACATGGGCATACATGAGGGCTAAGTTGGCACACCCTCCTCAGAGACTGGTCCATGATGGTCCCATTAGCAGGACTGGGCTCCTGACATTACCTTCCTTTTCATTCCCTTCCTCGTTATGTTACTGATTATGTGTATGGGTGTTTTGTCACATATCATGTGTATGCATGTTAACACAGAGGTCAGAAGAAGGTGCAGGTCCCTGGAATTAGAGTCACACATGGTTGAGCTGCCGTCTGAGTGCTGGTCCTCTGTAAGAGCGACATGTACTCAACCGTTAAGCCAACTCCTTTTTTTTTTGTCATTGTTGCTTGAAGGTTTTATAATTTATTTATGTACATTGGTGTTCTGACTGCATGTCTGTCTGTGTGAGGGTGTCAGATCCCTTGGAACTGGAATTAGAGACAGTTGTGAGCTGCCATGTGGGTATTAGAAATTAAACCCCGGGTACTGAACCCAGGTCCTTTGGAAGAGCAGCCAGTACTCTTAATTGATGAAACATCTTTCCAGCCCCACTAAGCCAACTCTTGAAGTCCCCTATTTTGTTTGTTGTTTTTTTGAGTCATAGTCTTTCCACATATCAAAGGTTGTCCTTTAACTTGCTTAAGTAGCCCAAGTTAGTCTCAAACTTGTTATTCTCCTGCTTCTGCTTCTTGAATGCTGGGTGGGATTACAAGTATTTATCATGATGCTAGGTGTGGTGTTAGGCTTTTGACTAAATAGTCTGTGCTCGGATCCTCATGAGCAGTTAGCATAGAAAACACGTCCTACAAAACAAGTCACTCGGAGTGAAATATCTCTGTTGTTAGTTGTTAGGTGCACTCTCCCCCATATTCTCTCTGCCTCTGTCTCCCCCCACCCCATGGGCTATGATTCAAACCTAGGGTCTCATAAATATTAGCAAGTTACCTTTTACTTTTTACCATTAAGCTACACTCCCAGATAGCTCTTTTACCCACCCTATTCTTTTTCTGTTTTGTTTTGTTTGTTTTTTCGAGACAGGGTTTCTCTGTATAGCCCTGGCTGTCCTGGAACTCACTCTGTAGACCAGGCTGGCCACCACCGCCCTGTGGAGCATCTCTTTTTACCACTGAGCCACAACTAACTCCTAGATAAAGTTATTATTATTATTATTTATTTTTTGCATTACTGGGAATTACACTGGGCTGTCTAGTTTTCAGTTAACTTTACACAAGCTAACATTAACTGAAAGTAGGTTATCTTAATTGGAAAAAAAGGCCTCCATAAGATCTGGCTGAAAGGGCTGGGCGGTGGTGGCACACACCTGTAATCCCAGCACTATGGGAGGCAGAGGCAGGAGGATTTCTGAGTTCGAGGCCAGCCTGGTCTACAGAGTGAGCTCCAGGACAGCCAGGGCTATACAGAGAAACCTGTCTTGAAAAAACCAAATCCAAAAAACCAAAAAACCAAAAAACTGGCTGTAAGGCATTTTCTTAATTAGTGACTGATGGGGAGGGCCCAGCCCACTGTATGGTGCTACCCCTGGGCTGGTGTCACTGGTTCTATAAGAAAGCAGGCTGAGCAAGTCAGTCAGCAGCGCCCACCATGGCTTCCACTTCAGCTCCTGCCTTCAGGTTCCTGTCCTGTGAGTTCCTGCCCTGACTTCCTTCAACGGTGGATTATGATATGAAACTGTAATCCAAATAAATAAACCTTTCCCCCACCATCTTGCTTTTGGTCATGGTGTTTCATCAAAGCAATATAAAACCCAACTAAGACACAAACCAAGGGCTAAACTTGCTAAGCACTTTACCACTGAACTATAACCCCAAGCCTTTTTACTTTTGAGATAGGATCTCATTAAATTAACCTAGCCTGGCCTTAAGTCACTCTGTAGCCCAGGAAGGCTTTGAACTAGTGATCCTCCTGCTTCAGCATTCCAGGTAGTTGAGATTACAGGCCAGTGTCACTAGGCCTTGCTAGGAAGAGTGTTTTGTTTTCACTATATAGCTCAGTTTGGTCTTGAACTTTAGGCAATCCTCCTGCTTTAGCTTCCCCATTAGATGAGATCACAGGCCTGTGGCCCTGGCCTAGCTGTCAACCATCTGAATGCTTCAAAGTGGCCTTTAGGCACTCCCATGGAAAACAGCTCTTTTTTCTTTTTTTAAAAAAATCTGGGGAGCTGGAGAGATGGCTCAGAGGTTAAGAATACTGACTGCTCTGCCACAGGTCCTGAGTTCAAATCCCAGCAACCACATGGTGGCTCACACCCATCTGTAATGAGATCTGACGCCCTCTTCTGAAGACAGCTACGGAGTATTTACATATAATAAAAAAAAAATCTGTTTTATGTGTATAAGTGTTTTTCCTGCAGGCAGGTATGTGCACTGTGTGCATGGCCTGGAATTATGGACGGGGACGGCTGTAAGCTTCTCCATGGCTCTAAGAACCAAATCCAGGTCCTCTGCATGAACAATAATGTGCTTTTAACCACTGAGCTATCTTTCTTGCCCTACTGTCCTAGTTTTGTGTGTGTCTGTGTGTGTGTGTGGGGGGGGCATGCACATAAGTACAGGTGTGTGTGTGTGTGAGAGAGAGAGGGGTTACATGCATTAGAGAGAGAGGGGTTACATGCATTAGAGAGAGAGAGAGAGAGAGGCTACATGCATTAGAGGAGGGGTTACATGCATTTAAGTGCAGGCACTCTTTGATGCCAGAAGAGAAAGCCTTTGGAACTGGAGTTGCAGGTGATTGGGAGCCACTTGACACAGGTACTTCAAATAGAATGTGGTTTCTCAGGAAAAACAGCAAGCACTCTGGACCGTGGAGATCTCTGAGCCCACATATATGTAGCTCTGAACTTGTCTAGGCTCACCATGAGTTAGTCAAGTCCTCACTTTCAACAACCAGGAAACCACAAAGCCCTAAGACAAATCTTCCTAGCCTGTGTGTTTTCCTGTTTTTTTGTTTTGTTTTGTTTTGTTTTATTGTAGCCCAGACTGATCTCAAACTCATAGCAATCCTCCAGTCTTAGCCTCCCAAGTACGGTGATTATAACTTAAGTTACTAGATTCAGCTTCTTCCTAGTTTCTTGGCTCAGGCTTTGACCTTGGCTTGAGAGTCCTGGAAGCCTAACCTTCCATTCAAGGACCTGCCCATTCTTTTCTCTCTCTCTCTCTCTCTCTCTTTTTTTTAAAGATCTATCTATCTATCTATCTATCTATCTATCTATCCATTCAGTGCATACGAGAACACCATTGCTCTCTTCAGACACACCAGAAGAGGGCATCAGATCCCACTACAGATGGTTGTGAGCCACCATGTGTTTGCTGGGAACTGAACTCAGTGCTCTCAACTGCAGAGCCATGTCTCCAGCCCCAAGACCTGCATATTCCTGGAGAGACTGTGCAGGGCTTGTGCTCTAGGCCAGTTTCTCCTGAAATCCTCACCATAGCCACACCCCACTAGCTTTGTCTAATGATAGGAAATCAAGAAAGACTATGTACTCACATTCACCTCTCCAGAGTCGTTCTCCTTCAGGACAAAGCTCAGGGCCTTTTCACTAGGCCCTGCAAGAAGCCGCAGCTTCAAGGGCTGCTCATCATCCGACAGTTTACGGAAGTACACTGGAAGTGGGGCCAGGGAAAATAAACATTAGAGACAGACTCAGATGCCTCAGCCCCTTAATGCACAGGTATGTGATATATATACCCTTACAATGGGAGTGCTGAGATCAGACACCTACCCTGACCATGACGTTCAGTTCGTTCAAAGAGTGCAAACTTGCGAGGATCATCTATTACCATGAATTTTCGAAGCAGGGCTTCAATAACCTCACGTGCCCGTGTTCGTGATAGAACATGCAGATGCTTAATAGCATCCTTAGGCAAGTAAAAAGAGGTGCGGCGCCTCACTGCTGTGCTCCGCCCCGTGCCCCTCCTCGCGTCCTGTAAGGAAGGTGGTTTCTTGCTGGAAGGCACGGAGACAGGACGTACTAGTTTCAGCTGAACCTTGATGAAGCCCGTGTAGGAGCCATCCTTATTCTGAAAAAAGAGAAAGAACAACCACGCCATGTCAGGAAGTTCCGGGGATGGACACGGTTAGGTTGAGTCCTCCTGGGGCCGGGCAAAGTCACAGATGCAGAGATTGCTGCTTGGGCACACCCAAGAATACTTGGCTCCGACTCTGTGTACACCTGACACAAGCTGGCCTTCTGTCCCCACACTCCTGAGCAGCCAACTCACCAGGCTCATGAACAGGTTGCTGTTGATCTGGCCATTGTAATCCTTGATTTTCTGCTCAGTCTCAGCTTGAGAAAGATCAGGTGTCTCCCGCTCTACAGCCTCATCCTAAAAGACAGGCCAGCATGGATACAAGACCTTTGAGAGGCCCAAGGCTTTTTGGGGGGGTAAGGGGGGTGGGGGGCACGCCTTCTGGCTTGGAACTTGATTTTGGTCCTGTCACCAAACCCATACATCCTGACTGCTCCTGGTTTTGCACGCTATAGATGGAGACAGCAAAGAAAGGTAGAGTCATTTGGCTTTCTGCTGCTTGGGGCCAGCCACCTCGGCACTGGTTGTGGCCCCTAATGACATTACAGAACAGACAAAGGCACATGGCGAGAGGCCAGAAAATCATGAAGGCATGAAGGACTGTTAGGGAAAAATCTTTTGTTTTTTTGTTTTTCGAGACAGGGTTTCTCTGTATAGCCCTGGCTGTCCTGGAACTCACTCTGTAGACCAGGCTGGCCTCGAACTCAGAAATTTGCCTGCCTCTGCCTCCCAAGTGCTGGGATTAAAGGTGTGTTTCACCACTGCCCGGGTGGGAAAAATCTTGTTTAAAGTAAAAACACTCTGGGGGATAAAGTATAGCTCAGTGATGGAGTAATTTCCTAGTATGTGCAAGACCCTTCCACCACCCCCACCACCCCCCCACACACAAAATTAAAACCACATCTCCACTGTAGAGCTGAACCCAGAACACTGGTTAGGTCAGTTTGTTCTGGAGAAGAAGCCCACTCTACCACTTTGTACCGGCACAGAATGACCCACTATAGGGTAGGAAGCATGGACACTGACATACATCAGCAGTAGACCGGAGAGGAAAGGTGATCTCTATAATGTAAGATGCCTCTTAGTGGGTTTCTTGGGGCCGGCCATATCACATCTTACATAGTGAAGAAATCACTGGGACATACCATTTACCCCTGACTCACGCTACACAGAAGGCAACTTCACTCCAGGTTCCAATTTGCCAGAGGTGCACAGGCAACTTCCTGGCAGAGCCTGTCCTACCAGTAGCAAGCAGGCAGGCTTCTGCTCTTCCCCTGCTGTCTGAAGCTTTAGCCCAGAGACAAAAGTTCTTCAGGGACTGGACTTTTTGCTGGAGGGTGGAGTGCTGCTCAGGACAGCCAGGATTCTGAACCATTTTCTGCTACCAAACTCACTTGACCTCACTGCCTGAGTCTTACTTCCTGTTGGTTTCAGAAAGGCCCTTGTTGGAATGCAATTGGAACAAACACAGCTGGGATCACCACTAGGCAGTGCCTTGTCCCGGGAGAATTCTTGTAAGGTCTTGGCTGGGGATTGAACCTGTAACCTCACAAGGGCTCAAATACTGAACCACATTCCCAGCCCTCATGTTTTTACTTTATTTACTCTTTGGGATTTCTTAGCTTCCCTTTTCCTTTTTTCTTTCTTCTTCTTTTTTGGTTCCTTAATGGTTCTAGGTCATCCATCATGCAAGCTGGCTAAGCACTCTACATCTGAGTTAGCAGCAAACTTCAGCTGCTTTTCAACGTCGTTTCTTTATATGCCTTTCAACTGGCCAGTATCTTGTATTTTTTTCCCACCTCTCTGTAATAGAAGATTACCCAGGCTGAGTGGTAGGGAGACAATTCCAGGGGCCCCACATTGAATCCAAAGTCTGGACTAAGATTTTTGGAGTGTCAAGCAGCAGCCCTCCTATAAGAAATTTGTACCAATTCTCACCTACAGCATCACAGACAATTCCATGTTCTTGGCTTAAATGAGTTCTAGTTCAGTGCTGCTAAGTTTTCTAATCTTAGCCTCCATCTCACTTTCCTGATTCGCTGGCCCCAGGCCTGTTCTGAGGGATTCCGGCTCCAGAACAAGTTATCAGAGCTTGGGGGCCACAACCACGATTATTTCCAGAAAAGTCTGATAATTTGGGCACATCTAGACTTTTTAAAGAGGTTCAGCTGTCCTGGTACCACACTTTTGGGGCATTTTACAGTCTCCTGCCCCCTATGGGTAAAATGCTCCTAATGCGTCAAGTCTAAAGTAAGGCCCTCTTCCTGTATTCCCCAAATCCCTCTGCACAGTTCCACCCTGGAGAGAAGAAAGATCGGGAAATTGTCTACATTCCAGCAGCTGGTGTCAAAGAGTTGGTCCAGCAACGGCTGGGCTGGGGACTTTTCTGGCTGATCCAAGACCGCATACGACACGGACAGAGTCCCCTCCCAAACTAACTTCTCACTTCCCGGTGGACTCCTCCTCCACTTCCTTGTTTCCCCCAGGGAGGGAGTGGGTGCGCCCACATGCGAAATCAAGACGCTGGTTTGGATTGCGAGGCTGGCTTTAGTCACGGGTGAATAACGCCCGCCTGTGGTCCACCCTTCTAGCTTCAGAGTAGCTTCCCCTGGCTCAACCGGTCTGTGACTGCAAGGGCAGGGTAGCCTGGGTACACAGTACCATCGCGCTGGAACCCGGGACAGAGAGCCCTACATACGTTTCCCCGTTTTTGTCTGGACCCACCGAGAGGCTCGCGATGGAGGCGGGAGGCTGCCCATCAACTAACTCTCCAGGCCACAACTTACCGGGGAGGGGCGGGGTTCCAGCGACCGCCCCTCACCCGCCCGCGGCACCCCGGGCTCCCACCTGGTCCCGGCGCGGCCTGCGGACCAGCGAGGTACGCGCCGTGAAGTACTGCTCGAGCTCCGAGTCCGAGTCCTCCTGGCTGCAGTAGCCACTGCTCGTCGTGCTGCTCCAGGTCATTTCGAAGGAAGGTGTTTCAGCCTCGCCCATCGCCTTGCCCGCCCGATCCCTAGTCCACTGCGTGGAGAGCCTCCAACCACCGCCTCGGGCGCGTGCGTGCGTGTGAGCGTGTCAGTACGCGCTTGCGCCGAGGCCAGCCCCGCGCGGCAACCGTTAGGACTGAAACGTAGACAGCCCGGCTCTAGTTCTGGTGTCAAGGGGGGGGGGGGGTCGGGGGGACGTCGAGGGGCGGGGACACAAAGCTACAGCTCGAGGAATGACCTCATCGCAGAGGCATCTCAACTCGGCCCCGCCCCTCAGGCCCCGCCTCCCAGCGGGCCGGAGCGTGTGCGCATGTGCACCGACGTTGCCTCAGGGCCGGAAGCCTGTTGTGAGAGGTGCGCGTGCACCCAGCCAGGGCGCGCCGTTGCGGCGAGTGGTTTGTAGGCTATAGATTTGGCGTGGAGTCAGCGCTTGACAAACCCGCAAGCAAAACTAGCGTCTCTGATGCCGGGAAATCGATCACTGGGATGTTCATTGTGCATGGCTTCGGGATTAACCCCGAACACCTCCGCTGAGCCCCGGCTTCCCTCCCGGCCCGCCCTCCCCCGACCCCGCGCTCACCACGTTCGTGTCCCGCTCTAGTGCAGAGTCCCAGCCCAGGTCTCGGGGCCCGCAGCAGTCCAAGCAGACGAGCGCACGACAACGGTAATGGCAGGTGAACTTGCAGTCTGCAGAAAGGGCTGGCCGTGAGGCGGGGGAGCTCGGCGAAGTGACCTCACTGACTCAGGGAGCCTCTGCCCGACAGGTTTTTGGACTTTGGCTTTTTCTCAAGCCCACTGCTACACAGATCCCAGAGTCCTCGGTTCGGCACCTCTGGACACTTGCTGGGAGGCCTCAGGCGGTTAGAGGTCCAAGCAAGCGTAACACTTGTGCTTGCCTTCCACCGAGCTACTACTTAGCTTTGCCATTAACTTCAAAACAAAGCCATTTAATTTACGACTTCCTGTATTTGTCCTCTGTCCCTGTTGGGTTTCAAACTCAAGCAGCAGAGGTGCCAATGTATCAAAGCAGATCTGGCCTCCAGATTCTCCCAGCATCCCTCAGTCCATACCTGTTGCAGGATATAGCTGGCATACCCCGCCCTTTACCCTGAACTTTTCAGCCCAGGGACTGGGCTTTCCCTCCCCCAAAGGCTCTTGCCTATATAATCCAGACATGTGTGCTCGCTCCCTTCTTCTCTCCCCCCCTTTTCCTTCCCCCCTCCCCCGTGTCTGCATTTCTCTCTGCGTACATCTTCTTCCTCCTTTCTCTCTGTCTGCATGGCGACTTCCCTAGCCTCCTTCCCTTGGATCGGTGAACCTGCTGCCCCCAATAAACCTGTCATACTCGTGATTCGATTTGGCTTGAATTGCCTTACTTCTTCCTCCAAAACAAAAACAAACAAACAAACAAAAAACCCCTGTTAGTCTCCACTTGTTTACACAAGTCTATTTTGGCTTTTGAGAAAGAACCTCACTGAGGTCAGGTTAGCCCCAAATGGTAACCTTGAACTCAGTGATCCTCCAGCCACCTAGCTCCAACGCTAGGATTATTGGCAGGTGCTACAATGTCCCATGGACGGTTTGTCTTCTGTACCCATTATCAGGATCGTTAAATCCTCCAGTTTCTGCTTGCTCCCGTGACTCCCCGGATAGCAGCTGCTGGCCAGGTTTCCCCGCTCACTTCTCTGTGGCTCCTTGCCAGCAGCTCCTTCCTTAGTTCTGTCAAGGCCCAGGTCTCAGTTGATGTCCAGGTTTCTCGCCTGGGTCCTGTCCCAGCTCTGTCTACACTCACCTGACCCTGATCCCAGACAGCACTGGTCTGCCTCTTCAGACAAATCCTATGGTAGTGCCTTCACTTTAATGCCTAATGAAGATTTCAGACGAACATGGCTAAACTGTCTTTTTTCCCACTTCACCCCACCCCAGGGTCCCTATCTCAGTAGTTATCACTGTCAGCCCAGTCTGAAACTAAACCTCCATTTACCTTTGATTTCTTCCTTGTCTCCCAAACTGTCTTGCTTCTTAGACAAGAACTCAAGAGCAACTTTCTCTTTGTGAATGTTGAAATGCCACAGCTCTTACTTCCATGTGGCATTGTCACAAACTGTCACCTTACTAGCTGAAGTTGTGACATGCTCATGTAGTGAGTGAGATGATCTGGAGGCACACACAGGGCTATTGTACCATCCTTAACTTCCCATATGGCCCAAAGCACCGATTCTCAACTCAAAACTCTATATCAGAACTTGGGAGGCCGGGGCAGGAGGGTCACTTGTCACAGCCTCATCTGCAATGGAGAGTTCTAGGCAAGCCAGGGCTGCATAGTGAAACCCTGTCTTAAAAAAACAACAAAAAAAACAACCAACCAACCAAAACAAAACAAACAATGCCTAAGGTCCACTTTCAACAATGGATTCAACAAGTCTGAGGAGACTGGAGGGTATAAATTGTCCTGGTAATTTGCTGGTAATTCTTAGGTCAGAAGGACCACTGGCTCTGTGTGTGTGTATGTGTGTGTGCGTGTGTGTGGCTGTACTCCATGTTTTAGCCTCAGCATCCTTGACTCAAAACAACCTTGACTGAAGTGTCCATAGAATTCCTACTTACAAGGAGGCTAACCACCACGGTTCTAACTTTTTCTGGCTCTCTGTGAAATGTGGGAGAAGTCACCCAGGAATCTGGAGGGGAACACAGTGAGCCAATCATTGGGAAGAGGCGGACCTCGGAATGTAGGCTCAGAGCACAGTAGGCACAAAGGCTTTTCAAGAAGGGCCCGAGCACTTTAAAGACCAACTTGAAACCAGCACCTTGTTATTCACGGACAACTAACTCTGCCCAACTGTGCACGGACAGAGTGTGACAAGTGATAAACCATATTCTCAAACACTGTCCCTGATGGGGCAAGGTAAGGATCCTGGTCTGCAGGATCACCACTGACCAGCCCTCCACTGCGGCTTGACCCGCATCTACGGCGCTGCCTTTGACCTCCCGTTCCGTAGTAGTCGCTGGCTGTGTGGGGTCGCTACTCACGCGCGCACTGTAGACCCTTGCGCACGACGCCCCAGATGAAGTCTCCACAGAGGTCGCACCACGTGTGCGTGGTGGGCCCTGCAGGCTGGAAGCGGTGGCCCCGACCCGGGACGTGCTGCTGTGTCGGATTGCGTGTTGTGCCCGGGGCGATGCGCAGAGCGTTGGCACGCTCCAGCCGGGTGCGGCCTGGACCGATGCGCCCGGACGGTGCCAGCTCGCGTAGTTCAATGAGTTCTGGCTCCGCTGACATGGCCCGGGCAGGCCGGTGCTGTAGCGGACCAGCCGCTGGTGAGTACCGAGCGGGCGAGGCCGCAGGGCGGGCCGCGACTTCGGCACCGCCCCCAGGATCAAGGCAGGGCGGCGGGAAAGAGCCGAGGAGGACGCGCTGGAAACCGAGGCGAGCCGACCGGGTGGACTTGTGGGCGGGGCACGGCACAGGGGTGGGCCCTTTCAAAGAGCCCCTTCCCAGTCTTTCCGTCCAGTCTTCCCCCATCGCCCCTTCTCTCCCGCCCCCAAGGATGACCGTAAAGCCCCACACGGATGCGTTTCATGAGTCGGCTTTATTGTGAGAAAGGAAGAGGGTCTCCACATCCGGCCCTTGCTTACAACACCCCCCCCCAACCCACCCTGTCTGCCAGTTTGCTGATGCTGTGGCCTGGTCCTTTACGTATTGGCTGGGTGGGGCAGGAAGTGAAGAGCTTGGCTTGTGTGTGGTGGTTTGCAGCTCTACTCGCCTCAGCTGTGCTCCTTCCTCACCAGGGAAATTGAGGTCTGACTGGGGCCAGAGAAGAGTCCCCGAAGCTCAGAGTCGCAGTCTGGGTGCTGCTCTTCTGTGGCCCTCAGCAGCTGCGGCCTTCACTTGGCTCTGTCACCTTGGGCTGCTAGAACACACGTCTTTCCGTGCTTCTCCCAGTGCTTGACTTGACACTCCCTAAGGCAGGGTGGGTTGGATGACAAGGACAGGGCTTGTGGGAGGACCCAGGGTTGGAGCTTGGGGGGCTGGGATGGACTAAGGTCCCGGGATCATGGCCTCACCTGCAACAATACCACACACTCTGGCATCTGGAGCAGCGCTTGGAGGCCTCTGCGTTACAGTAGGCGCAGCGGGGCCTCTCCGGAGCTACGGCCTCCAGGACATCCAGCCTGTAGGTTTCAGCCCACCTGGGGGAGGAGTCAAGAAGATCAGGGTGGACCTGCAGGTAGGTGCGCAGAAGCACTCCGTGACCTTTCCTTCTTCGTCCTCTGCACGCAGGTGACTTCAGCCACTCCGTGGACTTTACCTCTGTGCCTGCTGACGAAGATCCTTCTCCGAGAGGCTGAACACGTGCTGAAGCTGGTGCTTGGCAATAGCCTGCCATTTGCCCTTGTTCTCTCGCTCCAGCCGGTCCCAGATTTCCGGGATCTAAAAGAGTGGAATGGAGACAGGGAGGAGGGAGCCGGACGGGTGGGCCATGGTCCCAAGCGCTCGACTTTCTAGGGGCTTACCTGTTCTAACACTAGGTCCTTCTTAGGGGGCTGGGTTTCAACCAGGGCCAGGTGGGCCAGGAAACCCTT
The DNA here is from genome assembly GCF_947179515.1 of Apodemus sylvaticus. NCBI lineage: Eukaryota > Metazoa > Chordata > Mammalia > Rodentia > Muridae > Apodemus > Apodemus sylvaticus. The sequence goes on from NC_067478.1 coordinate 16,081,964, forward strand.
CAGATCGGCAAGGTTGGGCAGCTGGTCAAGCAGTGTGTCAGTGAGGAAGGCCTGAAGCTGCAAGGTATCCAGGGGAGGCCATTGGGAAACTGCTCCTAGCCAGAGGGCCAAGAGACAGGGAGTTGGGCTGAGAGTTCTTGGAGGGTTTGCAGCTCCCCAGCTCCCCTGTCGCCAGAAGCCCAAGTTGTGGAAAGGGGACAGGGACAGGCAGGGATGCTGTGGGGGTTGGGTCGGGCGGGGCAGGGCAGGGGACGGGCAGGGACATTGAGTTCTCCACCTTAAGCAGCTGTCCCTTGGCAAAGCTTGTGAGGCAGTAGCGGGCTCGGGCCTCGGGGCTGAGCAGTAGATTGTACAGGGCGATCCATACTTGCCCATCCAGCTTGTTCAGCTTTTGCTGCTCTGAGGGGGCCACTGTCTGCCATCGGCCACTCTCAAAATGCTGCAGCTTGCCTGGGGAGGAGGAGGGGCTCACTGGATGCCTGCCGTGTGTTCTCTCTGACTGTGTGTTGTCTGGAGGACTGCCTGGCAAAGTTAGAAAGCCTGGGCCGCCAGACTTGTCAGATCAGGGTTGAGTTCTCAATAAATGATTCACAGAACTTCTCTGCCTCAGAGTCAAACCCTAGTCCCGTCTCTGGTGAGGTATCCCAGAATCCTCAGTGTGTACGCTGTACACTCCCATTGATCCTGAAGGATGTTCTGGAAGGAGTCACTTACCATCTTAGGCAAATTGGGGAGAGCCTTACCTCCTTCCCATCGGCTCCAGGGACTGTGCTCCAGCAGCTCCACCAAGAGGCAGGGCAAGTTGTGAGTAGTAAGCATTCGGTTCAGTGTGCTCAGGGCAAGGCTAGGGCAGGGCAGAAGGGCGGTCAGCAGAGGCTATGGGCCAGGACGGGCAGGTCCTTATTGTGCGCCCCTGGCCCTGGAGGGCAGCCCACCTATCCACGCAGTCTGTGATGTAACGAAGCACAGAGAGGGCTTTCAGGGAGATCTCGAATTCCATCATCTCTGCCTGCTTCTGCAGCTCCTGGTGGGGGCGTGGGGGGTGGGAACAGGCACAATGTATTCACCCTGCCTGTGGAGGCCAGAGAGAACTCACATCGAGATTTCGCTAAGTCCAGGAAACCTTAGCTTACTTGCATAGGGGTACTGTCCTGGAACCTTTCTTCTTCAGACAGGTCACCACCGCCTTTCCGGGCCACCAGCAGTATCAGCTTGCGGTGGCAATAGTCTACTAGGTCCAAGAGCTTGTCATCAGCTGACTCACACACCTCCTGGGGGGCTCAGGGAGGAAATATTTCTGGGGTTTGATGCTCTCCCCGACAGGCATATCCCACCAGACTCTGGCCCACAGAGTAGCCGCTTGCAGGGAGAGTGTCTCACCTTGTGGAAGAAAACCGTCTCTAGGAGATTGATGACGGAGGCCTCGTGGTGTACCTGTCAAAGAAGACGGGGCTGGACTGAGGGAGAGAGAGGCAGGGGCTGTTGGCTACCTTTCGTGGCTCAGGACTCTGAAGGCCCAGCTTACCACCATGTATATGGGGAAGGTATTCTGGGGCTTGAAGTCCTCCAGCCTGCACAGCACGGGGAAAACCTTCTGTTTCCACATCTCCACTGCAATCAGCTCCTCCACCAGCGTTGGGATCTGTGAAGCACAGAGGAGGAGCGGGGTTAGGTGGACCTGCCTTGGCCTCTCTCTCAGCTCTCCCATCCTGGCCTTAACCTGCCTTAAGTCTCCAACTCTCTTGGGTTTCCACTGAGTGACCTTCCCCGCCCCTCTTGTACCTTACCAACCCCTCCATCCAGGCATCCCCCCCTTTAGGGAGGCTCTCCTCTTCCTGTCCTTACTCTGGTCTTTGTCACCTGGCCTCATTCTTAACGAAGGCCCTTTACTGTGCCCTGGTCGTAGCCAACCCCTGCTACCCAGCTCTGCCTTTCTCTCGCAGGGGAACGAGTGCCTCCCGTGGCCCAGCCTCCAGCCGGGCATCCTTCCTGGCTTCTACGTTCTCCTCTTGTGTCAGAAAGGCTACCTTCCCCATTCGGAAAGCCTCGCTTCCTCCTTAGGGGGAGCCTCTTTGGCCTTACAGTCGATTCAGGCTCACATCAATACTGGAGCACTCCCCCTGGAGCCTAGCATCCATGGCTGTCTCCCTAATTAACCCTTGTATCCACTGAGGGTACCATAGGAAATATAGCCAGCTAGGTACAGTGAGGCATGCCTGCAGCCCCAGCGCTTAGGAGGCAGAAACAGGAAGGTTATGAGCTAATGGCTGTCTGGGCTACAGATCAACACCTTATCTCAAAATAAACATATTTTTATCTCCTGCTTAGGAATGACAGGTGTACTAGGCCAGAAGGAAGAACAGGTGCTGCCCAGTGTCCCCAAGACGTACAGTAGGAAGGCAGGGATCCTGCCTGGGACCTGGCCATACCTTCCCATGGGTGACCAGCAGTTCCTGGATGGGCTCGGCCTGGCTGGACGTTGCATCAAGGATGGCCTGCATGTTCAGCTTCTCCAGGTTCTCGTGCTGTTTGTTCCACCTGCCCGCGAAGGGATGTGTGTACACTGGGTGTGGAGGTGTGCAATGGGAATGAGGATGGGGCTGGATCCCACTGAGGTGTACCGTGATCCTGTGCTGGGGCCAGAGAGCTTTGCCTATCCACCCGGAGGCCCCTCCACACTGGCAACCCCTTCTCCAGTGTCAGTTCCAAGCTCCTCTACTAAACGACCGGGCGACTCCACCTGTGGCAGCAGCCTCACCCTTCAGATCCCATCTCCCGAAGCTGGAAACTGCACAGGCCCCGCACCAGCACCTCAGCCTCCCCGGGCAGCAGCAGCTCCAGGTCACCCATGCCAGGGACCAAGATTCCTTTGGTTTCAGGAAGCAGTCGGAATAGGGAAAACTGAAACACCTTAGGGCGACAGAGTCGAGCGGCAGGACCAAAGTCTTGGGACAGGACAGTTTGCTAATCAGTTGAAGCGCGTGAGTCCTCGTCGCCATGGAAACGAGGGAGCTTGGCGCCTGCGTAGTTTTGTCCTGATCCTACTCTTGCCACGCCCACCTCGCCGCCAATAAGCAGCCCCAGATGGGAGACCCATTCGCCACACCTCCCCAGGGCTTGCACAGCTGAGTGAGGCGGATCCTCACCGAGTCCTGCAGCTGCACTGTCTTAGCCCCTCAGTAGGGTAGCTACAGCGGTCTCAGCAGCCGAGTCTTTTGCTTTTTGTTTTGTTTCACTTTATGACACAGGATGGCGGGGAGCTTCCGGTTTGTACCGCGCTGGCCATCAAGTCTTAGGGCTCCACCGGCCGCCCTGCCTCGTTAGTGCTGAAATTAAGGCATGAGTTACCATGCTCAGGCCAGCAGCCAGAAGTCCGTGCAGCTAACATTCCTCTCTCGAGGATGGCGCTGGCACCCAAAATACTAGACCACCGCGGCTTAGCGGCTGCTCTGAAGAGCCGCCCTCTAGCCGCCCTCTTTCCTCCCCCTATGCTTGTGCCTCAATTTTTGTCCCATTCTCTTTTAATTTAAAACTATGTTTGTGTGTGAGCCATCTTCCCAGCACCCCTTCCTCCAAGACCGACATGGAGCTCACTATAGAGCCAGGGCTGCTTTAAAATTTTCCTTCTTGGTCAGTTCCCCAGGTGTTGGGGACTGAGGTGTGCCCCGCCATACTTGTTTTCCATGTTCCGACCTGAGTTCCCTGAGCTCCTTACACAGGTTTTTTGAGCTCGAGTCTGACTATGTCACCAGGCTGGCTTTAACTCATACACTCCAAGCTGCCCTTGAACTTGAAGTAATTCTCTTGAGTCAGCCTCCTTAGCTTTAGCACCACCACATTTGGCCCTTGCCTTGTTTCTTCTGGAATAGTCTCACTCCTTTAAGTCACCCAGATCTTCCTTGGCCATCTAATACTGAACAATTTTTGCTCCCATCCCATATATTATATCCTTCTTACCTGATTTTAGTTCTTTGGGTTTACAGGCCAGAGATGTGCTCAATGTTGAGTTCTTGCCTGTCTAGCATGCATAAAGCCTTGGCTTCAATTCCCAGGACTGAATACATGGGGTGTGGGACACAAAGCTATAATCCTAATACCCAGGAGATTGAGGCAGAAGAATCAGAAGTTCAAACCACAAAGTTCCAGGCCAGTTTGTGCTGTAGAAGAGCCGATCTCAGCTCCGTCCCCTACTTACCACCAAAAAACCAAAAACCCCACAAAAAACAAACCATTAAAACTCTAGGTGCTGCGAGGGCGGTGGTGGCGCACGCCTGTAATCCCAGCACTCTGGGAGGCAGGGGCAGGCATATTTCTGAGTTCGAGGCCAGCCTGGTCTACAGAGTGAGTTCCAGGACAGCCAGGGCTATACAGAGAAACCCTGTCTCAAAAAACCAAATCCAAAAAAGCAAAAAAAAAAAAAAAAAAAAAAAAAATTTAGGTGCTGGGGCTGGAGAGATGGCTCAGAGGTTAAGAGCACTGACTACTTTTCCAGGGGTCTGGAGTTCAATTCCCAGCAACCACATGGTGGCTCACAACCATCTGTGATGGGATCTGATGCCCTCTTCTGGTGTGTCTGAGGACAGCTACAGTGTACTCATAGACATAAAATAAATAAACAAAATAAAAAACAAAAAACAAAAAAAAACCCTCTTTAAAAAAAAAATCTAGGTATGGTCAGGTATTCTAGTGCCCACCTTCAATTCCAGCACTCTAGGAAAAGGTAATCAGTGGTCTGAGTGGGCCAGCCTGGGCTACGTAGTGAATCCCAGGACAGCCAGAGTTACATAGTGAGACCTTGTCTCAGAAAAATCAACCTCCTTCCCACCCTCAAAAACAAACCAAAACAAAAAAACCAAACAAAAACCCTCGGCCTGGTAACTGACATTTCTGTTCACTAGATGGCGCTCCAGCCAGCCAGGCCACTTGGCGTGGCTGTCACATTCCGGGGTCTTCAGTTGTTGGCTGAAGCAGTAATCAATATTCCACAGGATGAAACGCATTACTTTATTTACAAAACTGAGGCTCACCCTCCAGGCCGTATGTACTAGCCTACTTCTCTAGCCCCGGGCACCCAGGAGGCCTCAGTAGGGGCAGCTGGCCACAGTGACATGCTCCAGCTGGGTGGTCTCACTTCCAGCAGATGATAATGTTGGGGTCATTTTCTAGTCGCTCGTCCAGCTCATGGTAGCTCATGCCTGGGGGTGTGTGAGCAAGGCAAGGTCAGCCGCCCTGACATGGCCAGTCGGCCCTCACCTCGCCCAGCCCACCCGGCACTCCCTGCCTGCCTCCACCTGTCTTGCAGCAGATCTCATCATAGCTGTGACAGCCGGTGTAAAGCCGGGCAGGGTGGCTCCGCTCCTCCCGAGACACTCGGACTGGATATTTCTGTAGTCTCCGGATGAGGTTCTTCATGAGCCCAAACTGGATCAGCTTCCTGAGTGATTGTGGGAGAGAGATGATATTCCAGACACGCTAACCCCTTGGTGCATTATGGGCTGGAGAGGCCTCCAAGCGCACGTCTGCTTGAACTAGCAGGGAGCACCATCTACTCCCAGGGAATCCCCTGCTTCCTATTTGACTGAAGGCTCTTCCAGAGAGACCCAAGACAGCCCAACCCGCCATGCCTGAGAATGCCCGTCCGACCTTTCATCAACGTGCTGTAACTGCTGGGGGTGGCGGCCGATGAGGTCCCGCACAGTGGTGCCAGGGCTCAGGCTGCAGTAGAGCTGGAATACATCTCGGAGACTGGCCCTTTTGTGCCCTGTGGGTGCCAGGGTTAGCTTCCTACGTGGTCCTGTCCTTCCCGGATTAGTCTCCCCCAGGGACTGCCATTACCTTGTTTGGTGACATAGGACAGACATGCTTCCTGCAGCGACTTGTCATCTACCAGATCCTGAACTTTTGGCGTTGGGCAATACACATTGGAGTACTAGAACACAGCAGGGAGCACAGGGTCCTGAGTGACGCATTTGGGAGTCTGGCTGGATCTGGCCCAGCCATATGGTTCACATTTTCCTTAGCTGCATCCCAGACTCACGTACCTGGAGGACGGACACCAGTGTCACAACGCCGTAGTACCTAGGGGGAAAGAGCTCTGCTTAGCTTCCAGACGCCAAGCCTCCCCCCTCATACTCAGCATCCTTTGTCTCTCCTCAGGCTGCTGGCTCTATACCAGGCGTTAACTGTGTCTTCACTCACAGCAGGTTCTGGATGGCAATGCGCACCAGGTTGAGCTCCACATCTGCCTCGGCAGAGATCTTCTGGACATGGCGAAACCCATCAATGTAAGGCAGGATCTGTGCAGAGCAGAGCAGAGCAGAGCAGAGCCAGCAAGGGTGACCTGAGGCAGAGGCTGTGGACAGCCGAGACGGCGATCCCTAAGAGGGGGCTAGTGTACCTGCTGTGTGGTAAGGTCCCACTGCGAGCTGAAGAAATCCTCTTTGTCCTTTGTAAAGACGGGCACATCATACTCCTGTGCGACAGGAGGGTCAGGCCGCTGCTCAATCACCTTCAAGTGGATGGTGTTGGATTCATCTGCAGGGGACCCCACCCGCATCCTGAATGCCTTTCCCAAGGAACCCTTAATTGCTATCTAAATCTTCCAGCATGAACTGAGGTGAACTGTGGGAGAACCATTATTCCCTCTTATGGAGTGAGAAACTGAGGTCCGGAGAAAGGGACGAATGCAGCCAAGAAATAGAGCTTTAGACTTCTGCTGGTTGCCCCCCAACCTCAGCCCCATTGAACCCTGGACCCTCAGACGTCACCGTTCAACCCATGGCTATTTCCTGCCCTCCAGCTTATTAAAGAATGGTCTCCTCCTCCAGTGGCTGTGTCCATTTCTGCTACTTCCCCAACCTTCCTTTGCTCCTGTGCCATCCTGGCAGAGGCCGTACCGATGGGCAGAGTGCACCGGCCAGAGGCATTCAATTCTTCCAGTAAGATAGTCATGATGGGCACTAGCTTCTGTTTGCTCTCCTCGGTGGATACAAAGCTGCTTTCAAGCTGGATGGAATACGGACAGCATAGTGAGCAGGTGCGGGAGGCTGGGGCTTAGAGACCTGGGAACTCTTTCCCCACCTGTGCCCACCACACGCCCACCCAGGCCTATCTTGTTGCAGACCTCCAGTGTGGTCAAGTAGCCGGCCAGCTTTTTAACGATGGGTTCGAGGGCGCAAGTCTTAGCCTGCGCGTCACACACGAAGCCCAGGTTGAAGAGGAGAGCGTTGCGGCTGTACTTCTTGTGTTCAATGCACACGGGGCAGCCAATCAGCTTCTTCTCCATGGCTGTGCTGGATGGGTAGAACAGAGTCAGCCTGCCCCCAATCCAGGCTGGGACCCCTGTGCTCCCACCCAACTAAGGCCTCACACGGTGATAAGCTTGTTCTGTAACTCCGGCTTGGTGATGATGTACACTTGGACGGTGTCAAACAGCTCTCGGGAGATGAAATCCTCAGGGACCTGGAGAAGGCAGCAGATGAGAGTTCCCTCAGTGGACATCAGGACTGGGTGGTTTCACAGCCCACCCAGGCACAAGTCCCTCTACTGTTTCTTTCCCTCAACCAGCAGTAGACTACTTTGTACTTCCAAACACATGCTATGTTTTGGCAAGTTTCCTTGCCTTTTGAGTTCACTATTCCCACTACCTGGAATACACTTTCTACACTCACCTGGCTTTTATATATCATGTGTCTCAGTCCAGTGTTTCTCTTGGGTCGTCTAAACCTGCACCTTTTCGAAACCTATAGCCTGATCCAGTTTTGGGGACAAAACTCCTCCCCCACACTAGAAACCAAAGACCTGGGTCTGTGTACCCTCTCCATTCAAGGCTGTCTATGAATGGAATGGCGTGCGTGGATGAACCACAACCCCTCCAGGCGGCAGCTGAGCTCCAGCGAGCATCCCTCCCCCTTGCCCAGTCCGGGAGTATGGCAGGCACCTGATAGGTAATTTTGGGTCCCAGCGTTGGGTGGAACTCGCTGAAGAATATGCATTCGATGCGGCAGCTGCTGCCCATGGCGCTGTCCGGATCCAAGTCTGCAATCCCTGTTTTAAATGTCGTGGTCGCCTCCTCGCCTTGGAATACCTGTCAAAACGAGAAAGAGGCCTGGCTAGGTCACACTGGTTTGTGAGCGCAAAGCTAACGAGCCGTCAATTCAACAGCGCCTGCGCAGGGCGACTCAGGGGGCGTGGCTGCCGCTGGATGGGATGGGAAGGGGCTTGTCCCAGGAAGTCTTGGGTGGGTAGACATCACACCCGGAAGTGGAGCGCCTCCGTAACGGAGAGGTGGCGCGACTGGCGGGCCCGAGGGTCCAGTTTATTTTGGAGAAAGTCACTGCGTCGAACCTGAGAAGCAGGTGAGGAAGGCAAAATTCTCCGGTGGAGGTACACCGTGCCAGGTGCACATGGGGAGGCAATGTGCAAAGAGATTCACGCTTAGGTAGGGAAGCAGCTGGGAAATACAATTCCCGTAGTGCTTCACGCTTTCCGTTCCGGCTAACGATGACGTGCTGCATTCTGGGATTTGTAGTCTTCCTCCTCCCACTTGGAAGGTGCTATCAGTACCACTTCAAATACAGGTGTTTGACAGGTATATGCTGCTAAATTGGGACTGTTGGTGCCGGCAGTGCTCTGCTCCTGTCATAACTTCTCCGGGAAAAGGTGCCATTTCTGCCCTGAATTACTGTTCCCAGTGAGAGGCGTGGACAGTGGGCACTCTTGCCAACGCCTACGATGCTTTCAGGCTGTGCAGCTATCGGCCGGGCTGACCATGGCCCTTTCTGTGGAGACCGAGTCGCACATCTACCGAGCTCTGCGCACTGCCTCTGGGGCTGCAGCCCACCTTGTGGCGTTAGGCTTTACCATCTTTGTGGCTGTGCTTGCCAGACCTGGCTCCAGTAAGTAGCATTCATAGTCGACTTATGGTAAGGGGAAAGGCAATGCTCTTGGGGAATAGGGGGCAGTAGGAAATGATGGGCGTTAACTCCTGGGAACAGGAGTGACTGGCTGAGGAATATTCCCTGTTGAAGGCATTTAACGTCCTGGGTAGAGCAGATCAGTGTGGGGGCTCTGGTAGCCTGGCCAAGCTTTAGAGTACATGGCTTCACTTTCTTTGACTTGGCATTTCATTCCTGCCTTGTGGGGATGCTGGAGGAAGCCGGCAGAGGAGTGTCAGAGCATGCTTTCTGTCTCAGGAAGAGACTAGGGGGTGGATAAGATGAGCTTGTTACTAGAGGAGACTCACATCTGACACCTCCTTAGGTGATGGATGGGCTGTCCCTATGCAGCCTATAGAGACCAGTATGCTGGGTTTTTTCCCCGCAGATCCATGAGGTGCCTTTTTCTCATTCCAGGTCTGTTCTCGTGGCACCCCGTTCTTATGTCTCTGGCTGTAAGTAGTGGGTCTGGGTAGCACCTAGGTAGCACCTAGGGGTAGAATGTGGGCTTGGGTGGTGACCCTCAGAATCCTTATAGGCATTTAGTGCCAGTTTGGAGGAGCAGTGTGTTCCCACCACTACTTTTTGTTTTGTTTTGTTCTTGTTTTTTGGATTTGGTTTTTTTCCAAACAGGGTTTCTCTGTGTAGCCCTGGCTGTCCTGGAACTCACTCTGTAGACCAGGCTGGCCACGAACTCAGAAATCTGCCTGCCTCTGCCTCCCAAGTGCTGGGATTACAGGCATGCGCTACCACCACCCGGCTACCACCACTACTTCTGACATATATCCAAGGCTTGAAAAACAGCATTCAAAACAAAGAGGTGAAGGGAGGCTTCTCTCACCTCCAGCCAGGCAGCAGAGAAGTGGCATCTGGAGGTTGCTCTGTCCCTAGAAACCTTAATGTATGGTGATGCATCTAACTGTCCCTGAAACCGTGCACCCATGTGGCTAGCTCTTGCCAAGAAATTGTATCCTGCCCCCGGGAGGGAACGGAGCCTGTGAATCATTAATAACTGCCGAGTCTCAGACCTTGTCTGCTGGGTAATGTAGCAGAGGTGATATTTCAGAAAAGCACCCAGGAAGAAGGCTGGTGGTGAGGCCGCTCTCCCTGTCTGCTCAGGGCAGCCGCTTTGTGCCACACAGTGCCTTCCACCGTCTCACCAAATGCATTTTGCCCTGGCAAAAAAGCATTTTGCCCGGAAGGGGGCTGCACCATCGAGGAGGGTCCAGTGCTCAGAGTTCACTTGAGTTTCTCTATCTCCTCAGTTCTCCTTCCTGATGACTGAGGCACTCCTGATGTTCTCTCCTGAGAGTTCACTGCTGCGCTCCCTCTCCCGGAAGGTTCGAGCACGCTGCCACTGGGTGCTCCAGCTGCTGGCCCTGCTCTGTGCCCTGCTGGGTCTAGGTCTTGTCATCCTGCACAAAGAGCAGCTTGGCAAAGCACACCTGACCACTCGCCACGGGCAGGCTGGGCTGTTGGCTGTGCTGTGGGCAGGTCTGCAGTGTTCAGGGGGTGTGGGGCTGCTCTATCCCAAGTTGCTGCCCCGATGGCCCCTGGCGAAGCTGAAACTCTACCACGCCACTTCCGGGTTGGTGGGTTACCTGTTGGGCAGTGCCAGCCTCCTGCTGGGCATGTGCTCACTCTGGTTCACTGCCACTGTCACCGGTGGCGCCTGGTACCTGGCTGCGCTGTGCCCCATCCTCACCAGTTTGGTAATCATGAACCAAGTGAGCAACGCCTACTTGTACCGCAAGAGGATGCAGCCGTGAGTGCTCACCCACTGTTAGAAGCTGGATCCGCGCCTCGGCACAGGACCAGGGCTGGGAACCCGCTGGACTCTCACAGCTCACTGGTCCCCTGGCTGACTGGTCAGGGGACGTTTCAGGGACTAGGGCACTCGGGTGGATCTGTGACAGCTTTGTTCCTCCTGCTAGAGTGTCTCCTTCCTTGCTGTCCACCCAGGGGAGCATGGATCCTGTGTCTGGATGAAGCCGGGGTGGCAGCAGTCTCCCCAGCTGCCATACAGCTTATATTTGCACTGGTATGTCCAGAAATCATGGAGGAAAAAAAAAGTAAAATAAAACAAGCAAACTAACTCCTGAAAACCTGTTGGGAGGAGCATCGCAGAGCTGGGGCTGGCTTTTGCTGATGCATCGTTGTGAGAAAACTGTCAGCTGGGTAAGGTGGGGACCCCATCCACGTATGGGAGTCCTCAGAACCTGCTGTGAGACTTCCTTTGACACCCGGTGCGTTGGGAGGCCACACGTGCATGGCACAGCTGTTTCCAGCTAACCGTGGAGTCTGGAGACATGGCCAGTGACAGGAGATGGACTGTGTCCACAAGCGTCACACACGGGGCACAACTTAGGAGTTGAACCTGGTCAATTGTGGTGGCAGGCAGATCTCTGTGAACTCCAGGCCAACCAAGGCTACAGAGTAACATCCTGTCTCAAAAAGGAAAAAGTGGAATCATGAACAAGAGAAACTTGCCTTCTGTTTTTGAGACAGGGTTTCAAGTCTCCCAAGTGGGCTTTGAACTATGTGACCAAGGATGATCCCCAACTTCAGATGCCCGTTCCCCCTGAGGGCTGGGATCACAGGTGTATGGATGCCCGTTCCCACCTCAGGGCTGGGGTCACAGGTGTATGGATGCCCGTTCCCCCTGAGGGCTGGGGTCACAGGTGTATGGATGCCTGTCCCACCTGGGGCTGGGGTCACAGGTGTATGGATGCCCGTCCCACCTGGGGCTGGGGTCACAGGTGTATGGATGCCCGTCCCACCTGGGGCTGGGATCACAGGTGTATGGATGCCCGTCCCACCTCAGGGCTGGGATCACAGGTGTATGGATGCCCGTTCCCACCTCGGGGCTGGGGTCACAGGTGTATGGATGCCAGTTCCCACCTCAGGGCTGGGATCACAGGTGTATGGATGCCAGTTCCCACCTCGGGGCTGGGATCACAGGTGTATGGATGCCTGTCCCACCTGGGGTTGGGGTCACAGGTGTATGGATGCCCGTCCCACCTCTGGGCTGGGGTCACAGGTGTATGGATGCCCGTCCCACCTTTGGGCTGGGGTCACAGGTGTATGGATGCCCGTTCCCACCTTGGGGTTGGGGTCACAGGTGTATGGATGCCTGTCCCACCTGGGGTTGGGGTCACAGGTGTATGGATGCCCGTTCCCACCTCTGGGGCGGGGATCACAGGTGTATGGATGCCTGTCCCACCTGGGGTTGGGGTCACAGGTGTATGGATGCCCGTCCCACCTCTGGGCTGGGGTCACAGGTGTATGGATGCCCGTCCCACCTTTGGGCTGGGGTCACAGGTGTATGGATGCCCGTTCCCACCTTGGGGTTGGGGTCACAGGTGTATGGATGCCTGTCCCACCTGGGGTTGGGGTCACAGGTGTATGGATGCCCGTTCCCACCTCTGGGGCGGGGATCACAGGTGTATGGATGCCTGTTCCCACCTGGGGCTGGGGTCACAGGTGTATGGATGCCCGTTCCCACCTTGGGGCTGGGGTCACAGGTGTATGGATGCCCGTCCCACCTGGGGCTGGGATCACAGGTGTATGGATGCCCGTCCACCTCAGGGCTGGGATCACAGGTGTATGGATGCCCGTTCCCCCTGAGGGCTGGGGTCACAGGTGTATGGATGCCCGTTCCCACCTCGGGGCTGGGATCACAGGTGTATGGATGCCCGTTCCCACCTCTGGAGTTGGGGTCACAGGTGTATGGATGCCCGTCCCACCTCAGGGCTGGGATCACAGGTGTATGGATGCCCGTTCCCACCTCTGGGGTTGGGGCCACAGGTGTATGGATGCCGGTCCCACCTCAGGGCTAGGATCACAGGTGTATGGAGGCCCGTTCCCACCTCTGGAGTTGGGGTCACAGGTGTATGGATGCCCGTCCCACCTCAGGGCTGGGGTCACAGGTGTATGGATGCCTGTTCCCACCTCTGGGGTTGGGGTCACAGGTGTATGGATGCCTGTTCCACCTGGGGTTGGGGTCACAGGTGTATGGATGCCCGTTCCCACCTTGGGGCGGGGATCACAGGTGTATGGATGCCTGTTCCACCTTGGGGCGGGGATCACAGGTGTATGGTTGCCCGTTCCCACCTGGGGCTGGGATCACAGGTGTATGGATGCCCGTCCACCTCAGGGCTGGGATCACAGGTGTATGGATGCCCGTTCCCACCTGGGGCTGGGATCACAGGTGTATGGATGCCTGTCCCACCTGGGGCTGGGATCACAGGTGTATGGATGCCCGTCCACCTCAGGGCTGGGATCACAGGTGTATGGATGCCCGTTCCCACCTGGGGCTGGGATCACAGGTGTATGGATGCCTGTCCCACCTGGGGCTGGGATCACAGGTGTATGGATGCCCGTTCCCCCTGAGGGCTGGGATCACAGGTGTATGGAGGCCCATTCCCACCTCAGGGCTGGGGTCACAGGTGTATGGATGCCCATCCCACGTGGGGCTGGGGTCACAGGTGTATGGATGCCCGTCCCACGTGGGGCTGGGGTTACAGGTGTATGGATGCCCATTCCCACCTCGGGGCTGGGGTCACAGGTGTATGGATGCCCGTTCCCCCTGAGGGCTGGGATCACAGGTGTATGGATGCCCGTCCCACCTCGGGGCTGGGGTCACAGGTGTATGGATGGACCATGTGCATGCATACTGTGTCCTGGTTATGCAGTGCTCAGGCCCAAACCTAGAGCTCTGAAATGCTAAGCAAGTGCGCTGTCAATGGAGCTACACCTTCAGCCCTAGTTTTTGTTTTTCTGAGACACGGATTATAGATATGTATCACCATGCCCTGCCTAAGTCAACGCCTGATGATGGAGAGGCCTTCGACTGTCAGGTCCAGTGGCTCAGGGCCTCTAATAGACTGAGGAGAGGAAAAAGGAAAAAGGGACTGAGGGGTGGCTCAGGCAAGCCTGCCCAGCAGCACGCATGTACTAACAGACGAGGTGCGGGCAGTGGGAGTCTGAGCCAGGCCGAGCTGCCGTGGAACCGAGCCCTAGGACCCAGAAAAGACGATTAACTTTGCATCTGCTGAGATGAGAGGGCTGCCCAGGTGGCCTGACGGAGCGCAAGAGCCTCACCTCAAAGAACCGCTTTATTGATACTGTGAAGCTGGCTTGGCTGCCCGCTCGGGGGTCCTGTAGAAAATACCTGGGAGCTGCGGCAGCCCCAGCTAGGCATGGCTGTCACTGCCACAGCAGAAGGGCACAAGAAACCCTGATAGGAATGCAGTCCGGGGGTGGGCAGGGATGTGCAGACCCACGCTGGCTGGGTCCCCAGAACATTTTTGGCAAATACAAATCTTTGCCTTGGCTCAGGGCTGTTGGCAACCAGTTTCAGACGTAAGGGCTGGCCCAGGAGCCGTGGCACCAGCGTCCCTGCAGCCACTTTCTTGGTGAGGAATTGTACCTGCTGAGGTACAGTCTTACTGCATATGGGGGTCTGGACTGGCTGATGGTCAGAGGCCCCATACCTGGCATTGTGGTTGTCTGGAGTCGGAACCAGGTAGCAACAAGGGTCCTGTGTTAGTGTTGTCAAGACACAGCAGAAGGCCACAGGAACCCCCAGCAGACCCGCTTCCCTCTCCTCAGAGCAGTCAGTGCTCTGCAGAAGCTCAGACGGATCAGGGAAGGCATGGGAGTAGAACTGCACTCAGCGTGGTCTAGAGGAGGGGAGCTGCCTCCAAGGTGATGAGCCTGGACTCGGGGATCGCCCCCGTCCCTGGGGCAGTGGCGGCCTCGGCTAAGGGCGGAGGACTGTCCGTTTTTGCCGCAGCTTCCTCCTCATCATCATCCATGCTGGGCCAGGCTGACTGGTCCTCCACTCTCTTCAGCCTCTCATTGAGAGCCTTTAGGGCCAGTTGCCTGGAGCCAGAAGAGAAAAGGCAGGTCACACTGGGTTTGGGAGACCAACATACTCTGCAACCTTCTCCAACAAGGCCAAGTCTTCCCACCAAAGGGCTTTGCCTCCAAACTCCCATGTTTCCCGTCCTAATGTAGCGTCCTAGAGCCTGGACCAGGACCTGCTTTGGCAATTGGAATGAGGACCCCAGGCCTTGGCAGACCCATGGCCCAGGCTGAGATGGCTACGGAGATGCTGGCAGCCTGCCTACCAGGCCAGCCACCACAGACACTTTTGAGCTTGCCAGTTAAAGACAGGTAGAAGTAGGACTTCTGGGCAGGTGGGGCGTGTTTTAGTCCCTAGAAATGAGTTCCGTGTGAGCACCCGTGTCATTTCCAAGGACAGGATTATTTGCTTTTGTGGCACTAGGAATTAAACCTAAGGCCAGCACTCCCACAGAGCTGTATTCACAGCTCTTAAAACAAACACTTTTTTTTTTTTGAGGCAGGTCCATACTGGCTGCAAGCTAGCTCTGTAGCACAGGCAGTCCTTGAATCTCCTGTCTCAGCCTCCCGAGTAGCAGGGATTAGAGGCCTGTATCACCAGGCTCGGCTCAGGGAAGGGCTCTTAATGAAGCAGCACCCACTTGCGTGACTCTTCTTCCTATAACAATTTTCCTAGAAAGTTTCCCAAAGCCATCCAGACCTTAGCAGAGCCTCTGCAGGAGAAACAGCCATGTGGGCAGTCCCAGAGCAGCGTCTGGTCCTCCACAGGGGAGACTTCTGCAGGCATTGTTTTGAGAATAGATGGGAAATACCCCTGGACATTTTCTTTAGGACACCCAAGAAGTCTCAAGCTGTGGGCCCAGAATTGACCTGCGGCGGGCCTTGGGTGCTCTCCCACGCCTTGGACACTAGCTGGAAACTCCGTCAAGGAAGACGTGCCTTACACACTGAGCTACCCGACCTCGGTGGAGAACAAGATTCTAAGTGTTCAACACTCTGGCCCACAGAAGGCCAAGAGGCCACTTCAGGCTGTCTGCTGTGCATCCTGAGGGCTCGCCTCTTTGCCACTACAGGCAGACAAGCCATCCTATGGCTTTCCAAGATCTAAAACCTCTACCACACCAAGGAAAGACACAGGCACTGAAAACCCTAACACACTCCAGCCTGGCCCAGTACCAGGGCTTCCCTGTCACTCCACAGGCGACTCTTGGGAAATGTCCTTGCCAGCAGTCACAGCCAGAGAATTCTGTGGAATTCTCTTTCCTCCTTGTAGCCCTTTGGGTTCAAAGAGTGGCATGCAGTCGGATGACAGCTGTCTGGGAGTTATCACCCACCCCACGTGAACAAACAACCATCATCAGTCAAACTGGGACAGAAGCCCACCTCTCCGGCCAGTCCCCACTCTTCCTTTTCTATCCTGATCTATCCCACTTTCTTGATCCTGGATAGAGAGGCTTTCAACTGTCACAATTCAAGGCTTCTCACTGGGGCAAGGGCAAGCTCTGGCCCAGTCCCACTTGAATAGCTCCAAGGACAGCTCTGTCCCTCAAAACCTCAGCCCCCTCACCCATTCTCTCTACTAAGTGAGGTCAAGATGGAGTTGTCTTTAGGACACTCCTCAAACACTTAAGTTGTAGGACCCAGAATTAAGCCTGCAGCATGGCCTGGCTGTGTTCCCACACTTACCAGCTGGTAACTCCTTCAAGGAAGGAGTCTACACTCAGCTATAGAGCCTCAGTGGAGAACAAGCTGAGAGAATTCTTCCACTGAGGTCAGGAACCCCTTTCACAGGTGAGCAAAAGCAGGAACTTTCACAGAGGCTAAGGAATAAGGCTGCTGAGAAACGTCCTGAACAGTCTCAGGAATAACACTGGACATAGAGTTGTGGCTCTTCTGGGAGCGCGGCAGAGTCATAGGTCTCAGAAAGTCAGACCTGAATTCGAAAAGCTTTCTCCTGCCTTGGCTAAAGTGTCCAGTGAATGATGCAGTAAAACTACTGATGCCGCATCTGGAGGTAACTCAAAGGTCTCTGACCTGCCTGGTGTGGTCAGTGGGTCCTGTGTGGGTCACACAACCTGTCTCTGTTGGTGATACACCGGACAGGGAGGTAAATTAGTACTACCCCAATCAACCTATATTAAGAAGGAAAAGGCTTAAGGACAAAGACATCTTCCCCATCCCCCATCACAGGAGAAAGGGATCAACAGTTTCTGTCTCTCAGGGGACCAGCGCTTAGAATTTGGAAATTCTGAGGCAAGGCCAAAGGTAATTGGGCATTCTGTAGACAGGTTAAGTGGTCCAAGTTGTGAGATACACACCCTAGAGCCCAGACCTACATGCTGAGTTCCCTCCTCAAGGGCAAAACCTGAATCCTTTTCCTGAAGCTGCCTCTTAACACCTGCCTGTAGCTCTCCCGCCTGTGCAGAGCAAACACCTCAAGGGCTGGTTGTGTGACCACACCAATAGTCTAGCTAGTGAAGATTTCAGAAAAGTTCGTGGTACCTTCTGCGCTCCGCATCCTGAGGGTCTGTGCCTGGGAGGCTGATAGTGATGGACGACGGTGCTCCCACATCATAGCGCTTTACTGTCTTCTGGCATATCTTTACTTTCACCAGGAGGCCATGCACCAAGTTCGCTAGCAGCCCCACCACCGGTTGCAGGATCTCAGGGAAGAAGGTGGCAAAAGCAAAATGATCTGCCATGTCCCCTCGGCCCCGGCTGTGGCGCTGATAGAAGCGAAGATACACCCAACTTGATAGCAGCCCAAAGCCGTAGGAAGCCAGTGCTGGGCTCTGGAGCAGCGTGGCCAACCGGAGCAGTAGCAGCAACGCCAGCAATAGCATGGGAACTACGCTGACGCGGACCTGGGGCACTCGAAGAACCACACAGTCTCCCATAGTTTGCTTGAGGGCTACCAGGACACCACCTAGGAAGCCCAGGGCGCCGTGGATACGAATTGTGAACAGGTAGACCAAGTTGAAGGAAGCCATGTAGGTGAGGAGGTAGGCGAAGGCCCCCAGAAGCCCCACTGACACATTCACCACGGAGAAGAAGATGAGCAGCTCCAAGGCTCCCCAGAGGGGCTCCAGTAATCGCCCGGCCACAATCACTGTGGCCAGGCTAATGGCCACGTCCCACACGTGCTGTTCCATGAGCCCATGGGTGGCCAGGGTCCAGATCCAGAAGTTGGGTGGAAAAAGGTAGCCTGGGGTGACGGCCAGGCAGCCCGTGTCCACAGCGAAGGAAAGCAGATAGAGAAATAGTACCAGGGCGCACAGTGCCTTCACCACCACGCTGGCGCTGGCCAGGATGGCCCCCAGATGCTGGCGGGCACCGGGTAGGGCGCGTTGCATCTTCCTGGCGGACGTTGGCTTGAGGGAAGGTGAGGAAGGTGGCCTAGGGGCCTCCCCGGGGCCTCGTCCCAGTTCGGCCCCGACGGGAGGCCCGGGCCAGGTTACTTCACTGGCTTCTGTTCCGTGGGAAAGCTCTGGTTCCGGTCTGATCCGGCTGTAGTTCGAAAGCGAAGAGAAAGCCTTCTTGCCGGGGGCCTGACGTTAGGCCCTGGGTGGCTTGGGCACGCCTGCCTGCCGGCACCGTCGGCCCAGCGGCCAGGCTAGCGTTGATCTCAAGGCTGGGCTTCCTCCATCCACTCTGAGACTCTGCGATCTGCGGGGCCTGGCGCCTTGTTCCGGCCCAAGTCAAGCCCGTTTAGCTCCGGCTGGGCTAGGGTTTTGACTTGACGGTACCTCCTCCCCTCTCCGGGGCCGACAAACAGGGGCGCCGCGCCTGCGCGCCCCCGCCGGCGGCCGCGGCCGTACGCCCTCTGAGCGCTTGCCTTCCGGCTCCTCGGCATGCTGGGATACGGAGTCCTTGAGCCCTGGCTGACCGGTTTTTTTTCCATAGAACCACAAGTCCCAGAAGCCGTGCGCCCAACAGGTCCGGTAGCGTGTAAAAGCTAGGGCGCTTGGGAGTTGTAGTTTTCAGTGCTTACTCCTCCAGTTCCTTGGCGTTAGAGAAGTGCAAAGCGAGGTGTTAAGTGGGCGGGTTCAAGAGGCAGCACCGCCTTGGGGCGCACACTTGCTCAATTCTTTGGAAGAGATTGGCTATATTTATGACTTGTACAGTCACAGCAGTGTTTTTGTAAGCCGGTACATAAGAATGTGAACGGTTCTGATGTGTTGTACCAATACGTATGAACTAACCAGAAACTCGGTCGGCTGGCAAGTGGAGTCTAAGATGGGCTAGAACTCTTGTTCAGTCATTTGTAGTCAATCTGATATTGACCAAGTTCTCCGGTGCAATTTCACGAACCTTAAAAATAATGATGATGACCTGGCAGTGGTGGCGCACGCCTTTAATCCCAGCACTTGGGAGGCAGAGGCAGAGGTAGGCGGATTTCTGAGTTCGAGGCCAGACTGGTCTACAGAGTGAGTTCCAGGTCAGCCAGGGTTACACAGAGAGACCCTGTCTCGAAAACAAAACAAAACAAAACAAAACAAAAAACCAAAAAAAAAAAAGAGATGATGATGGCAGACTCTTCCTATCTTAATGATCAAAGAAGGCAGCTGTGTAAATGACTTGCCATGTTGTGTTGGGTGTTCGTTCACATTGCCCTTGTTCCAACGAACTGTACTTGCTACAAGAACTTAAGGGGGAATAGGGTCAAGGCTATGCTACTTCAGTGATTCTTCTCCCATTTAAATCCACTGGACAGAGAAATCTCCCTTGAGCTGGAGAGATGGTTTAGGGTTAAGATCATTGACTATTCTTCTAGAGGACCCAGGTTCAATTCCCAGCAACCACATGGCAGCTCATAACTGTAAGTCCAGTTCCAGGGTTTCTGGCACCTTCACACAGACACACATGCAGGCAAAACACCAATAAACATTACATGAAAAAGATTATATATAAGTCTCTTTATAAGTGCCAGGTTGGTTTAGGCTCAACTTTACACTATAGTGGTCATCAGTAGGGAGTTTGAGATTTGTTAAAAGTTATTTGATTTACATGTATGTGTGTCTTTGAGTGTATATGCCATTAAGTGTGTAGGCCACAGAGGCCACAGAATGTCAGGATCTGGATTTCTGAGCCACCAGATGTGGGTGCTGGGGGTACAGGTTCTCCGTAAGAGCAGCAAGTACTATTAACCATGAAGCCATCTCTCCAACCCTGAGAGTTTTGAGTTTTGTTTATATATATATATATAATTTTAAAAATGTGATTAATTATATGACAAAGGACTATATTATAAAATCCCTTTTAACTATTGATCTCAGTACAACTGCCTGTGTGTTCAAAACTACTTTTCACCTTTTATTTTTGTCTGGGATTAGGGCTCCTACTGTATGCCATATATACCAGTGTTTGCTAAGTTTGACTTAGCAAATTAAAATACAGAGTCACTAGACAATGGTGGTTCAAGCCTCTGTGTGTGCGTGTTTTGTGTGTGTGTGTGTGTGTGTGTGTGTTTTCCCCTTACATTCTTTGCTTACATTCCAAATGATTTCCCCTTTCCAGGTTCCCCCCTCCCCATGTGGTTCAAGCCTTTAAGGTTGATCTTTGTAAGTTGGAGGCCAGCCTGGTCTACAGAATTAGCAAAGGCTATACAAGTAAAAACAACCCTATCTTAGAAAACAAAAACAAAAACAAAAAAAACAAAACAAAACCCAAAACAAAATAGAGTCAAATACTTAGATTGATTTTTGAATAAATAATTGTCAGGATAGGGATGTCCCATGTAATATTGCACACACACATACCAAAACAACACAAAACAAAAACGACTAATCTGTTCCTAAAGAAGCAAGAATAAATGTATTCAGAGTACAGTAATAGAACAGATTGTAACAATACACTGTCAGTACTAACTGTGGGCCACAGGGGTGATAGTAACCAAGTACCAAAAACCCTATTGTTAAAAAATTATCAGAATCTGGGGTTGGAAAGATGGTTCAGAGGTTAGAGCACTGACTGTTCTTCCAGAGGACCCTGGCTCAATTCCCAGCACCCACATGGTGGCTCACAACTGTTTATAACTCCAGTTCCAGTGAATCTGACATTCTCACACAGAAATGCAAGCAGACAAAAACCACAAATGCTCATAAGATCACTCAATCATTAAAAATGTATTAGAGTCTGGGTGGAGGTGGTGGTTGGTAGTGGTGCATGCTTATAATCCCAGCACTGGGATGACTGAGGCAGGAGGATCAAGGCTATGTACGGCGATACAGTGAGTTTGAAGCCAGGCTGGGCTACACGAGGCTCTGTTTCAAAAGAAATAAATAAATGAACAAACAAATTAACTGCAAATCAGGACTTTATCTGATAACCTTACTCCAAACCATGTGTTGTTCCAAGGCCCGGGAGATCTGGGGGCATGAGAGTAGTTCGGATGTGAGTTGTTCTAGGTCAGCCCCTGCAGAGGAGAGAAGGAAACCCTGCCATGGCTTATCCTGGAATGTCCTTTGTCATGCTTAGTATCCAAGTGTTTCCTCCAGCCAGTCTGAAAGACACACAAACTGTCTTGTCTTTCTCTGTCTCAGTCTGTCTCTTTCTCTGTCTGTCTCTCATTTGTGTGTGTGTGTGTGTATGCACATGTGTGTGGTAGCTTGAAATGACTGTTGCATGTTGGCCTCTATCACTTTCTACTCTGTAGGATCTCACTGTGCAGCCCTGGGTGGCCTGGAACTCACTATGTAGATCAGACTGTTCTCAAACCGACAGACCTACCTGCGTTGACTTCCTCGGGGCTGGAATTAAAGGAACACCACTACTCTCTACCTTATATTGAGAAGGGGCTCTCCTCACTGAGCCTGGAGCTCATCTGTCCAGCTAGGTTATTGGTTTGATGAACTCTGGGGTTCTTCCTGTCCCCACTCTTCAGGCCTCCACCCCCCCCCCCCCCAGTGCAACAGTTAACCGCTGCACCAGGGTTTATACATGCGTGCTGAACTGAGTTTGAGATACTGAACATGTTTGTAAAGCAGGCCCTTTACCGACTGAGACTCTTTTTTTTGGTTTTTCGAGACAGGGTTTCTCTGTGTAGCCCTGGCCATCCTGGAACTCATTCTGTAGACCAGGCTGGCCTCAAACTCAGAAATCCACCTGCCTCTGCCTCCCAAGTGCTGGGATTAAAGGTATGTGCCACCACCGCCTGGCCTGAGACATCTTCTAAAGCCGTGTCACCTGAGACTTTGGCTGAACTTATTTTTATTTTATTTTTCAATTTTGAAGAGTCTCATGTAGCCCAGGCTGCCTTAGAATTCCCTGTACAGCTAAGGATGGCCGTGATCCTCCTGCCTCCACTTCCCTCATGTGGATTATAGGGCAGGCACCACTACACCCCAACTTTTACTGATTTTCTTTAGCTTTTCTCAGCTGGTGAGACAGAAGGTGTTTCTCCTTTCTGGTTGCTCATCTGTGCTACAGGAATATACTGGTAACCATACTTAAGATCATGGTGAGAACTTAGCTGGATAATTTCCAGGGACACAGACTGAATGGCTCTCCTGCCCCAAGAGAGGGGAAGAGATTGAACATCCAGCTCAGGACTGTCTAGGTTGGTGGCTTCGTTTTCTTCCCATGAAGAGAATGCAGGTGCGAGGCCTGTGAGATGCACACTGGGTATGGGCACTTGGTGCCAAGTCTCACAACTGGAAGAAATAGTGGGAGGAGAGAAAGCCTGCAGGCTGTCAGTTTTCCTCTGACCCGTGTTTGTGCTGTGGCACATCCTGCCAGCCCTGCCAGCCTGGCCTATGTGGGGAGACCTAGTCACCCCTCACTATAGCTTGACTTATGCAGGACACACACACACACACACACACACACACACACACACACACCCTGGCCTATGTAGGGAGACACACACACACACACACCCTGGCCTATGTAGGGAGACACACACACACACACATACACACACACACACACACCCTGGCCTATGAAGGGAGACACACACACACACACACACACACACACACACACACACATACATCCTGGCCTATGTAAGGAGACACACACATACACACTCTGGCCTATGTAGAGAGACGCGCGCACACACACACACACACACACACACACACACCCTGGCCTATGTAGGGAGACCTACACAGACACACAGACAGACACACACACACACACACACACACACTTGACAAAAGATTTGCAGGAGCTGTCCTGGCCTCTGACCTCCATGAATCATGATGGAGTCTGCTCTTGCTGGTGGATGGCCTGATCCTGGCATCCTTGGGCATTTGAGTTCTAACACCTGTTGTGTCACTCCAGGGGAGGATCTGGTTGTCCGGACTGGACCGGTCTGATCACAAGGATGGGTCTCAGCTGACTGAGCACCTCTCATTGGTCTTTCCTTTGGAGTCCTGGCCTTGCCTTGAGGCTCTGGCTGGTGGGGTTTTGCCCCATCCCCTTGACGGTTTCTTTCTTAGAGACTTGTGACTTGATATGAAACAAAGTGCTTCTTCGAGGGCTGGAGCCTCTGAGGAACAGGACTGCGAGGCTTTTCCTCCTAGCAGAGCAGGGCAGTGCTCAGAGGCCAAGGCCACCTGTGGTCCTAACTACCCAGTCCTCAACCCAAGGCCCACACAGTGGATGGAAACTGGTTTGAAGTGAAAATATGAACATTATTTAATAACTGATCTTCTGTAATAAACCATTTGAAAATATTTTACAAGGAATCACACACACAATATTTTACAAAGTTTCTCGACTTTTTTTTTGTCGCTGTTGTTTTCCCAACTTGTCTGTACAAAATAGAACAACCAAAAAGAAAAAAAAAGGCAAAGGAAATGGCCCCCAAGTCCCCCAGCCCATGGTGACACAGTGAGGGGACAGCTAGGTCAGGTGGGTGATGAGAGGGTTGAACCCAGCTGGGGGTTGGACAACTACCTGATGGGGATTGTTCTGTCTGGTTTTGTTTCTTTTTAAACTTAAAATATATATTTATTTTTCTGTATACGTTTGTTTCCTTTTTTTTTGTTTATATTCTCCGTTGAGCACCTGACTACACTACAGTTACACACGCGCCCCCACAGGACACAGCTGACCTCCAGGCTGGGGACCCATCATGGGCACCCACCCTGTCACCAGCATTGGGCATGGACCATACACACACTGAGAAAGCAACAAGCAACGTGACATTAATTAACGAAGCCATTAATTAATGTATCACCCTCCCCCCTCCTCCCAGTCCATCTGAGCCTCATGGCTACACCCCTGCCCCCCCCTGCCCTCAGTCCCCTCCTGGCCCCCAGGTTACGATGCCTTTGGGAGAAATGACAGAATGAACAGTGTGAAGAGATGTGTCCTGGGCCCAGCCTCTGTGTGTGCAGTGTGGTTGGTGAGACATGTGCTTGGTGCAAGTGTGTGTTCAATAAGGGAGGGGCAATTTGGCCTCCTAGGGGCAGGGAGTGTGTGTGAGTGTGTGTGTGTGTGTGTGTACAGAGGGAATTAGGCCTGAGCATGTAAGAACCAGATTGCGGATGGGATGGCCCAGCCAGGAGAGAGCAAGTCACCCCTGCTAAGGCAAAGTATGATGTCTGGCAGGGTTCTTCTGCCAAAGGGATTCAGGCAGTGATGTGTGGTCCTGCTAGGGGCCTGACACTGGTGAGCAGTGATTACAATGAGCACCTGGCAGGGGGAGGGGCACTTGGGGACACTGGTGGCTAGGCTAGGGGTGATACAGAGAGGCCTTCCCCCAGCGTTTGGCACGGTTTGACATTCAGTTTTAGAGATGGGAGGACCAGCCAGGCTGCATCTCAGAGTAGAGGCGGAGGTGAGAGACACAAGCGAACCCCTTCACTGACCCCCGCCCAGTATAAGGCTTTGTGTGCCCCGCCACGGTGCACGTCTGACTGTGTTTCCTCACAGGTATGTCTAGTGAGAGTCTCACGGTGGTCCGCTCTCAGAGGTCCAGGTGTATATAGGGTGTATTTTAACTGATATCATTGTTAGACTGCCTTGACACCTGCAAGGCTGGGGTGTTGTAGCCTGAAAGGTCGAGAAGCCTATGGGGAGGGGGTGTCCCCCCCCCAATCTCTCACCACTACCATCTCTCCTTCTATCTCTTTTTTTTCCCCAGAGAAGGTATGTTTGGGCTTAGGTGGGGCCAGAGGGCCGGTTAGAGGCGCTCAGCAGTGGCAGGGTTGCCTATATAGAGGAAATCTCCAGGCAGGTGGGTTGGTGGAGGCCTGGTTTGGCATCGGTACTAGTGGCCTCCTGTCCCAGCCCCCGGGGATGAGTCCAGGGACTTCGGGCACTTGGACAGTTTAAGGGTGAGCTAAATCTTGAGTGCCAAACACCATGGCACCTTACTTTGGGGCTCCCCTGCCCCAAGGCACAGGCTCCGGGGGAAGGGGCCCAGGTCCTTCAGGAAGGAGTGGCCAAGGCTCTAGATTGGGGAATGTGGAATGGGAGGGTGAGCGAAAGGCTAGGAGGCCAAGGCGGGGGTATGATGTGTGTGTGTGGGTCGCTTAGAGGCGGCGAGAGGCAGCGAAGGAGTGGACCTGAGGCTGCGGCCGAGGCGGCAGGCCCAGGAGGAGCAACAGCTGCAGGGAAACCAAGACGCCCAGTGACGGAGGGAAGGAGGCTCCGCGGCCACAGTCTGAGGTATCTTCCTGCGGGGGGAGGAAGACAAGGAAGCGGTCGGTACCCAGCCGGCGCAGGCCCCAGATGCCAGCAGCGTCGCTCCCCCCGACTCACCGTCGCGTTGTAGTCAAAACAGATGTGCGGACCTCTTCGGTATCGCGGTCTCTGCACCAGCTCACACTGCTCCGGGCCGTCCGCTGGGCATGGGTGGGGAGTCAAGGAGGAGGTGGCAGATACTTGGGGGGAGGGCGGGGCAGGAGGGGAGCGGGTGGTGGGGAGGGCGGGGGCAGGATACAGTGTGTCTCCTTCTGTAGCAGCCGGCCAGCCTCGCACTGGCTGCATAGCGGCTTCTCGGCCACCACGAACAGAAGGTTGGTGTTGGTCAGTCTCTGCGCGTGGAACAGCCTGGAGGGACGATCAAAGGGTGGATAGAGCCTTGGAGGTTTGCTCCACCCTGGAGCCATCACCCCACCCACACCTGTTGCAGACCACGCCCCTCCAACACGCCCCGCCCCTCGCTACGCAAGTACCTGCTGCAGTTTCCGCAGTCAATGATGGCGTTATAGGACGCGTTCACCGAGCCGAAGTAGTACTGGGTCTGTTTCATGACGCAGCTGCTCTCACGCGTCTCGGGGCTGCCCTCGGCTTCTGCCGGGTCTGCGGGGCCCAGACGCCTCAGCCCCGCCCACAGACAATGGCACGTTGTCCTCCTCAGCTTGGCTCAGCCCTAAGCTCCACCCTCCCTGTGATGCGAGCGTCTATTTCCACCCTGGACTCAGATTTGGGACTGAGCCTCCCAAGCCCTACTTACCTGCCTGGAACCAGCTGTGGTAGATGAGACCGTAGAGTAGCTGCTGGAATAAGGACCTGTAGAGCACGGGGCACCGGGTACCGGCAGTCAGCAGACGGCCAGTGCCTTACAGGCCTCCTTTACCAACCTCTCCTCTAGGACTCACCAGGCGGCAGCAGAGGTCCACCAGGCCAAGTTAAGGAAATCTGCAATGGTGGGCTGCAGTGGAGAGAGGAGCAAGGTCGTCTCTGGTTCTGTTAGAGGTGTGTTGGGGTGTGTCACTGTAGGCGGGTCTCCCAACCCCTAATTTCCTGGCATTTCTGGGAGCTTACCACAAAGACACCTCGGGGTGCAGCACCCAAGTTGCCAGGAGGCTGAGGGGCACAGGCTGCCTGATAGTCATAGGATTCCTTTCTTGTGTAGAAGGAGTTATTGTACAGTGCTAGCATCAGGTTGGCATCCACCTCACTGAAGAATCTGCCAACCTGGGGGTCCAGGGGGAGACATAGTCACAGGGCTGGCAGTGGCATGCTCTAGAAGGCTCTGACCTACACTGTCCTTCCACTTTCTTCCTGACCCTTACCTGGTCCCACTGATGGTTCTGGTTTGACAGCACCAAGAATCCTCCATCATCAATGAGGACACAGAGAAGGTCCTAAGAGGTAGGCAAGGGAGATTAAAAATGGCGAGGGGGCTCCACCAAGACTATTTCAGGCCCTGGCAGGCCAATGGTTCAGAGTGAGGGGCATCACTCCTCTAAGGCAGGCAAGAAGAGGAAGTCAGGGTAGGGGTGTCAAGGTGGAAAGGCTGAAGGGCAGGCTATCTGGGGATGAGGGCAGCTGGGGTTCAGAGCAGAATCAGAGCGCACGCACCTCGTTGTTAACCTCGCAGTCCATCTCACAGTGGCTGCTGGGGCCACACTGCTGGGCAGAGAATGGGGACTGTGAGGCGCCCACCAGGGGCCTCACATCTGTTCCCCCTCATATGCTGGTTCCCAGGCCGCCTGTGGAACCCTCCCCCACCTTCCCATAGGCTCTGGCACCAGTGGCAGGCTTGTTAGGAGTCCTTGGAGTCTCCAGAGAGGGCTTACTCCCCTTCCCCTGCCCAAATACCTTCTGAGGTTGGTCCTGATGGGTACGGTTGCTGGCAAGCACCTTGAACTTTTCAGCCCAAGCCTCTAGGTCCAGTTTGACACCCACCACTGTGGGAGAAAGCAATGACTATCTGTGCTACCTATGAGCATCTAGACTATCGCCCCAGCCCCTCCTCAGTCGTAGCATTCACCTGCTGGCCTCAGTGTGCGACGGCCTAGACTGAGCTCCACAGCTGTGCTGACGAGGACGCCTACGGTGTCATTCTCCAGCTCCAGTGGTCTTAACAGGGCTGGGGTGGATGAGTGCAGCAGTCAGGAGTGAAGGCTGACTGGACCGCCCGCTCCAAAACTGGGCCCTGCCAAACCAGGGCTGGGCCCAGCGTATAGCATCCCGTACAGCGTCTGGCATAACCTTTCACCTCCCTGGTCTCAGTTAAGGCCTCCCACCTGCTGCTGGGCATTATGGACAGACACTCACAGTCCTGGTGTGGGGGCTTGAAGATATAACCACGGTTATCCAGGCTGCGGCGGTAGAAGCTGGCATTGAAGGGTTCAGGGTTTTCTGTCCAGTCTTCAGCTGCCCTAGAACACCCAAGACAGGCAGAGCTCAGCGGGCATACAACTGCACACCATAAGGCAGCTTGTGGTGTACAATGGCCTGGGCAGTGCTGAGGCTTCTGGGTAGTGAAGTCATGGCAAAGTCCCAGCTGTGGCTGCATGGGGCTGGTCACTTACTTGTTCGGGAAGACACGTGTGATGCCACCATCAGTGGCAGCAAATACGGCTAGCAGGCTGTACCTGGGGACAACAGGAAGATGAGGTCATAGGCACGCCTTCTAGTGTGCAAGGCTGAGGCCTCTGGGCCAACCCCAGCCTCCTGCTACACAGAGCCATAGCCTGGGCAATGGTGCGTACGTGTTGAGATCTTGGTCCCGCCACACACGTTCCACTAACTGCTGTGTAATGCCCGTGTCTAGAATCAAGTTGTGCAGAAGGAAGTTATTACCTGGAATAGGACAAGATGGAAAGGTGTCTTATTGTAGAGCCATGGCATCCCCGCCTCTAATCTCCAGGGCTCTGGTGAAAGCCTTCTCTATGCCCTTGGTCCAGGCCCTGCCCCCTCCAGACCCCTCCCTTTGGTCTCTATGCCCTGACCCCAGACCCTGCTATCCCACAGGCCCCGCCCTATACTCACACTGCTTGGAGTCCGGAGTTACTTTCTCCATGAGCTCGATGAAGTTCTTCAGGAACTCGGTGTTGTTGTCCGAGGCATTCAAGTCCTTGCAATACTCTCTGGGGGTGGGGAGGGGCAAGAAGAGTGGGCTTGGGGACCTGCACAGGGCAGGGGGTCCAGGCTTCCCGACAGGCTGCCTGGGGGATGGTGGCTGAGAAGTCCAGGTTGCAGGGAGGGGCATGAATGTTCTCACAGGCTGCGGTCACCAAGATCCTGAAGGCTGCTGGGCCTTAGTTGGGGTAGGCAGAGTGGGCAGGAGGAGGGACTGCTTCCTCCACCCTGGTGCCTTTTCTCTTTCCTGGTCTTGGCCCTGCTGAACCTGCCATCTCTTGTATATAGTTGGACCCAGATGGCACCCCCAGGGGGCCCCAGGGGGATGGCTCATCCACCTGTATGCCCGCCATTGTCCTCATGGGCATGAGTGGGGTTGAATATCGACACTTGCTGTTGTCAGTGTCTAGAACGCCACCCTGCCTCTTCCTGGCCTTGTGCCTTTGGGCAATGCATTCCTGCTCCTCCCGGGGCTCAGTTTTTTCATCATGCCACAGTTGGGGTGTCAGTAGGGATGTGTGGGTTCTTGGACTGGCTGTTTCTCATGGCGGCCAGACCCTCGCCAGGTTCAGGCTCTGGGTCCAGAAAACGTGGGTGTGGCAGACCCTCTCTCTGATGGATGGAGCCATCTCTCTTGCTTGAACCCTTAGTCTCTACCCTGCCACCAGGTAAATCCCCAGTGGCCCAGATGACAGCAACTCTATGGACAGTTTAAAAAATGAGCAAACTTCCCAGGCTGTGGGAGGACCCAGAGTTTAGTGTGGGCACCTGGGACTGGATTTGTAGCCACATTGATCCACTGGCCCCCAGTGTCTGTAAACTGTGTGGACACGCCCAGTGACAGCCACACAACTGTGCACAATGTATACCACACATGTGAAATGTATGTTCACATCTCCAGGGGACTTCGTTCACTCACACACACTTATTCAGTGTTCCCGCAGCAGTTAGAGAAAAGACACTACTTCACAATCACACTTCCCAGACCAGTTCCGATCACTAACGCACACAGACCACCCCACACAGACACAATGGCTCACAGGCACAAACATCCACAGAGAGTCAGAAATTTGTGGGTGCATGCATGCACGCGGCGTGCCTACGCACGGAGGTTAGGAGTGTCCAGAGCCCTGTGTGGAACCGGAGAGTGCTCTCATTCAAGTTCTAGGATACCTGTGTTCACACAGTGAGTGTGAACTCCTGGGATAGCTCTGTCTGCATCCTGATCCCCCACTTACCAGAGCAATTCTTCAAAGCCCTCACCCTCCCTCCCATTCCTCCCCCAGGCTCAGCGAGCCACACCTAGCAGGAGCAGCACTGGCAATGGCCACAGGGGCTCTGGCTGGCTCAGCCCTCAGACCCACACAAACACTGACTGACACAGGACAATGGGGGCGGGTCAGGTATGGGCAGGACACCGCAGACCAGAGCAGCAGCTGCCAGGGCTGCGAGGGTGTGCTGGTGGGGGGAGACAGCCAGCCCAAGGTGGAAAGGGCTCCTCCTTCCTGGTGGCCTGGGAGGGCACAGGAGGTGGCTGAGAATCCTAAGCCCACCTGCCCCAGGCCTGGTGGGCGATGGTCTGTGGGCTACTGCTGCCTGGTGCGGCTACATGGCCTGGGTATGCACAGCCGCACATACCGGCTATGTACGGGGGAGGGGCATGGGAGAAACACTGCACAGGACATAGACACACAGAGCTCCAGGCAGCGGTGCGGGAGGTGGGGCCAGAACGGTCAGGGGAGGGGAGGGCGCCTCAGCAAGGCCACACGCGAGCTACCTGGGAGCAATGAAAACATGTCCTTCAGACTCAAAGCTGCTGGGAAGCAGGAACTCAAAATCTGCAACAGAAACGGGGGGGTTATCCGGCGGGG
Organism: Apodemus sylvaticus; assembly: GCF_947179515.1. Classification (NCBI taxonomy): domain Eukaryota; kingdom Metazoa; phylum Chordata; class Mammalia; order Rodentia; family Muridae; genus Apodemus; species Apodemus sylvaticus. Next base: position 16,112,406 of record NC_067478.1, read on the forward strand.
GCTGGGGAGGCGGGAGGCCAGGGGGCTCAGAGCTGACGGGGCTGGAGGGACAGGTAGGGGCAAGGCAGCTTGAGGGAGGGGGGAGACACTGGCAAAGAGGGAACCCGCCACTTCCGCGTTCAGGTTTGGGCCAGAGAGAAGGGCGGGGCGAGGAGGGTGTGGGGCCTGTGGAGGCTGTGGCATCGCAGGGGAAGGGCAGTTATAGCCAATATGTTGCCCGGGCCTGGTCCTCTGTCGGCAGTGAGTCCCTTGGCGTGGCTGTATATGCTCCCATACTGCTGTATAGCACATATACACAGACACACACACACACATATATATATACACACACTGCTATATATATGCATGGTCTGGGGGAGGCGCCGGTCTAGCTCTTATCACATCCATGATGGAAAAACCGCATGCTGAGCTGCCGTTGCCTCCGAAGAGACTTTGAGGAAGGGAATCCGCTTTTGGCTGCGGGATTTTTGGATCTCTCTTTGCAGCCGCAGCTGTTTGCTTTTTGGTAGGCCTTGCTTTTGTTCTGTCAGGCATCAACATGGCCAAACCGAGAGGGTTTCTCACGGGCACAGACAGTCCAACCAGAGACGGGTGTGAGCAGCTGCTGCTGGTGGAGGTACTGCAGTGCATCGTGGGGGTCTGGGAGTGGGGTGTCCTCCCCCAACAGGATGCTGGGTGACAGGAAACTGGCAGGGGGCAGGAACTGTTGTGTAGTGTGATGAGGCAGGGCTGCTGCTAGACCCTGCACACTTGCTTTCCTGGCTGGGAGGAGCAGAGTACCCAGGGAAGGTCTAGTTCCCTCCCTTCCAAGGGGTAGACAGGGTTGGGGGGCAGGGCTGGGGGGGAAGAATGCTGGGAGTGTCTGGGTGGACGGTCTAACAGATGGGTCTGTGCCTCAGGCTTATGAGCTGTGCGTGTGTGTGCAATGGATACATAAGTGGGTGGGCATGTTTGTCTTTGCACAGGCTTGTGCTCACAGACCTCCACTACGGCCCCTCTCTCTGCCCATCTGGACTGGATTACCCTGCTGTGGGCATATTTTATTCTTTAGAGACAAGGTCTGCAGTCTGTGTTGGCCTAGGACTCCCTTATATGGTCGAGGATGACCTTGAACTTCTGATTCTCTTACACACACCTTCAGAATGCTGGGATATGGGCAGGCACCATCGCACCTGACTTACATGACCCTGGGGATTGAACCTGGGACCTTGTGAATGCCAGCAGTGACAAGCACTGTTGCAGCTGAGCTGTATTCCCAACCATTATGTGCATCCGTGAGGGCCTTGGCTTGAGTAAGTCTGGCAGTCACCTCCCTTTGTTTTTAAAAAGATGGCCTCTGTTGCCTTGAGGAGCCTCCAATTCTTGCCTGAGCCTCTTGAATGCTGGGATTTTAGGCCTGTGCCGCACTTGGCTTTTACCCTATCCTCTCCAACTGCTCAAACTCTTTTTACTGCAGAGTTTTAGTCATCCCCAAGGAGGGATTTTCATGGTTCCCAAATACTCCCATGATGCACTGCAAAGTTCTGAACATGGGAAACTCAGGCTGCTTTGAGGGGCTGGGCAGTCACTGGTTGGACTGTTCCCTTCTGATAGGACTGTGAGGCAGGGTTTGGACACAAGCCAAGGGTAGGGTGGGGAGAGGGGGAGGAGGAGAAAGAAAAGAGAGGGAGGAGGGAGAAGGAGGGAGACTATGCTATGTTTGTCATGTCACCAGGGTCTTGAAGTTCTAGGGTCAGAGGGTGGGATGTGGGAGATGATAAAAAAGACAACTCAAGCCAGTGGGATTGGGGTACGCGTCCGCCCCTGACCCAGGCCAGCGGGGCAGCTTCTCCCTTTGTTGGACTAGGCTAGACAAGGACCCTGGGTTTTGTGGGAAATCCTCTGCTTCCAGGTTGGGGGATAGCCTCATGTGGTTCTCCACACCTCACAGGGTTCCCTGGAAAGGCAGCAGATCTCATCATATGCCACCCCTTCTAACTCCTCCTGTTCTCTGACAAGGCCTGGCGTCTCACGATCCACTGTCCTGGGAACTGACTTGAGGGCCTTTTTCTTTGTCACTAGGCTGTTTACCTCTAGATTGTTTTGGGATCCAAAAGATCCCACCCTGTGCCTGGAGAAGAATACAGTTCTTGAGTCTGCCTTCATTTCCCCAGCGGAATAGCTTTCCCATACCGATGAGCCTTCCCTAAGGGCAGAGAGCCCAAGGGCCCTTAGAAGGCCTCAGAAGGTATCACACGCTACCTGGATGGCTGGACAACCTTGTCCTGGGGCCAGGCTGCCTGCCTTCTGTGACCCCCACAAAGGCTTACTTCTCTTCTAGTGGGTCTGTGAGCTCTGGGGCCACACCAGAACCCCAGGCCTAAGAGCTTTCCAGAGGGTGCCTGCTGGGACTTCCCTACCAACTGCATCTCGAACCTACTGCCCCGATGGGTGGGTGGTGGTGAAGCATCCAGCTCTGTTCTCACTGTTGAGTTGTCTTGGAGGGCCAGAGAAGTTGGGGTGGCAGGGGGCTTCCCATAGGGTCCCACAGGGGCTGGGGAGTGGGAGGAAGGAGTCTGGGCCCACAGGACACGCTGGAGAACTTTCTGCAGACAGCCCCGGAAGTGGGCTACTGGCTCTAAGAGGGGTGTCAGGATCAAAGGAAAGGCAAGAATTGAGGAGCCAAGGATGCTGGGAAGGAGCTCTGGAGGGCAGGGCTGTGGCTGGTCCTGGGCAGGAAGGGGGGCAAGCAGGGGTGTGAGGGTGGGGGGTGGGGGAGGAGGGAGCACTGGTTCTGAATATACTTGCCCTTCAGTTTGCTGATTGGCACTGGGACAGTCCACCAAGAGAGAAAGCGAGGAAAACAAAAACACAAACACAAAAACAAACGAAAAGGGGGAGGGGGAGGGGAGGGGCACAAACAATATTTTATTCAATGGCTGTTTGAATGAAAATATTGTGTCTCATCATCATACCGAAAGGAAACTTCTTGCAAAAAAAACGACATGAGAGAGAAAAGAGAGAGCGAGAAACTCAAAGGAGATGAGCCCCGGTCGGCCAGGCAGGTGGGGGCGCCCGGTGGGGCCGGAGGCCCAGCCTCCCTCCCGGTGACCTCTGGCATTGGGCAGGCAGGGCCAGGCCTGAGATCCAGGCCTTTCCAGAGAGGCCCGTGGTGAGCAGGCATGCACGGGGAGCCACAGGCAGAGGAGGGAGAGAGCTGGAGGAGGGAGAGGAAGGAAGCAGAAGAGGGAGGGAGGGAGAGGGGTGGGGGAGAGAGAGAATAGAATAGAATAGGGGGGTAAAGGAGGGAAGAGTCAAGGGAGCAAAGGAGGAGGGAGGAAAAAGGGAAGAAGGCAGACAAAAGGAAGACTGAGGGAAGGCAGGCAGGGGTTCTAGGTTAGAGAGAAGGGATGGAGGCACTGAGCAGAAGGGCAAGGCAAGAGAGAGGGGGATAGGGTGAAGAGGAGAGAGGAGGAAGAGGAAGAGAAAAATGAGAGGAAGAGATGGAGGGAGAATGTGACCTGAAGGAGGAGGAGGAGGGGGAGGAGGGAGAGGAGAGGGAGGAGGGAGAAGAGGGGGAGGAGTAGGAGGAGGAGGAGTAGAAGAGGGAGGAAGGAGAAGAGGGGGAGGAGGAGGAAGAGGAGGGGAAGGAGGAGGAGAGAGAAAGGATGGAGAGGAGGAGGAGTAGGGGGAGGAGGAAGAGGAGGGGGAGGAGGGGGAGGAGGGGGAGGAGGACAAGAGACCTTGGGACAGAGATGGTACCACAGAGGGAGGACTAGGGCAAGGAGAGTAAAGAGAAGGGAGGGGAGGGGTGTCGTCCAGGAATGTAGCCCCCAGAAGTGTTCAGGGCAGGCAGGCTAAGGAGGGAAGACACGGGATAGGAAAAACCAAAAACAGTCCTCCACGGGAACCATGAGAGAATGGTCTAGAACCAAATCTGAGAAAAGGCAAGCATGCAGATTTCCACAGACTTTCGAAGGCTGGTTCCCCAGCCTGTGGGCGTGCCTGAGGCTGGGCAGACTGGGCAGGAGGGGCTGCCTTGCCCAGAAAGCTCGGCTGGCTATGCTGCCTGGGGCCGGCCAAGGGTGCAGGGGCGGAGGCAGGGGTGCAGACGCAGGCAGGGGCCAGGCCACTTACACTTGACCTGCAGGATCTGGTCGCTGAGGTTGGCTTGGAGGTAGTAGGTGCTGTAGGGTGGGAGCACCAGCCCCAGGCTGGGGAGGAGGGGAAGGGAGAGCACAGGTCACTGATGAGGACAGGTAGGCCACACTCACCCGTCCTTTCTAGGGCCTTGAAGCCAAAGAGGCTCAAGCTGTGGTGGCCACAACTCCCCTGCACAACTGCGTATCCTAGGGATTAACACTTTGGAGACACCAGGGTCCTGAGCCCTCTTCTCCCAAACCATTCTGAAGACTTCGAAACTACGTGACTAAGTCCCAAAGTGACTCCCCACCGTACTGCCCACCTCAGCACCCACCTGCCCCACCATCTCCTGGCCCACAGGAAGCTTTTGAGGGGCAGAACATGAACCCTGTGAGAGCCAGGAAACAGTATGTGCTGGTCCTGGGTTGTGACAATGCTCCTGGCATTCCAGAATGGACGGAGGGCCAGCGGTATAGGGCACAGCCTAGGCTGAGAGGGTCAAGACTGGCTCAGAGGCACGATGCTGACTGTGAGCAGTGTGTATGTGTGTGTGTGTGTGTGTGTGTGTGATACCCAGGAGACCGGGTGGGGGAATGTTAGGTACACTGTCCTGTCCTGTTCTTCCAGAACCTTCTGCTTGTCACACAGGGGCCAGGGGAGGCCCTGGAGAACCAAACATCTCAGGGTAAATAAATAGTAAGGACGGGGGTACAAGAGGAGAGAAGCAGCCAGGTTCAGACGTTGGGGTGGGGTCGCTTTCTCCCTCCGCTGTCTGCTCGGCTTTGAGCCACTCACCTGTAGTTGGTACTCCGTATAGGCGCCCAGGTGTAGTTCCGGATCACTTCATCTATGTACCTCTGGGAGAGGAGGCTGCATCAGGTTCTTGGGTGAGCAGGCAGGGGTGGGGGGGGTAGGGATGGGTGCCCCTTCTGATGCCCTTGTTCCCTGGCCTGAGCCTTCATACCTCATCCAGGGATTTGACCAAGGTTCTGATCTGCTTGTGGCCTTTGTCGCCGTCAATCATACTGCGACGGATCTGCAAGGGCGGAAGGAAGGTGTGAACCCCCTGCTCCCGTGCCAGCCAGCTGTTTCCTCGCCCTTCCCTGCCATCAGCTCACCTCCTCCTTGTTCTCATCTTCCAGCTCCGCATCCAGGAAGTCCAAGGTCACGGGCTCTCGGAAGTTGGTAGTCTATGGGAAGCCAGATAGAAAATCAGGAGTCCTGGTCTTGGAGGGGTTCCCAGACCTTGGGGGGCTACTCATGTGGCTCACCTGGGGCTTGAGATTGGGATGTAGCAACACGTAGCCGTTGAGGTCGATGGCGAACACATAGCCATTGGCGCCAAGCTGTGGGGATGCAGATTGGGGGCTCAGAGGGCTGTGCGGGGATTTCTTAGACTCTGAGCCGCCCTCTATTGTGTTTCCCATACTGCTTGCCTTTGGCCAAAAGCCCACTCCTGCCATATGGCCCTAAGTCTGCCTCTGAGGCCAGGACTTACAGGCTGGGTGTCCCTCACACACCAGTCCGCACCAAGGTTGACTAGCCCTGTAGGTAGGCGGGCGGGCATTCTCCATTTCCCATGGAGGAGGAACCAGCCAGCCCCATCTCTGTACTTGCATGAGGCCCACACACAGGGCTACTGTTTTTGTTCCTACTGCAGGCTCCCTTGTCCCTACTGCCTGACTCTCAAATTAAGCTTTCCTGTCTCCATTTTCATGGTGGTGCACAGGAAGGAGAGACTCTTAGGATCCTGCAGGCCCTGTGGAAGGGCAGGAGGGAGTGGTATCCAGCGACAAGCCTTTGCCTCTGCCGGTTTCTTACTGTATGTGGAACCTCTCAGGCTTCCCATGGTTTAGGCTTGAAGTTGTCACACACATTTGGCACTTGCTCTTGCTTACATAGTGAGGCCCAGGCCTCTAAGCATAGGCTCTGAGTAGCCAAACTGCCATCCCGTCCATCCCTTCCCTGGTTTCGGATTCTGCCTTCCACTGTCAGGCTCTTATTTGGAAGAGTTTCCTCTGCTTCTGTCCCACCCCACCCCCACTCCCACCCCTTCCAGCACACTTCTGGGCAGGGCTGAATCTGGCCTGCCACCTGTTGCTATAATTTGTCTGTAAGTCTCAAATGGGTTTTATGGCTTTATTTATTGAGACAGGATCTCCCTGTGTAGCCTTGTTTGCCCCGGAACTCCCTCTGTATACCAAGCTGGCCTCGAACTCAGAGATCCCTGTGCCTGTCTCCTGAGTGCTGGGATTAAAGGAGTGCATCACCACCGCCCAGTGGGTTTTAAGTTAAAAAAAAAAAAATCAAAAGAGGGAACTGGAGAGGCGGCTTGCAGTTAAGAGCACTAACTGCTCTTCCAGAGCACTGGATTTGATTCCCAGCACCCATACAGTAGTTCATGGACATCTCTAACTCTAGTTGCAGGGATCCAGTGTCTTCTTCTGGATTCCATAGGTATCAGGCACAGAAAAACATCCAGGCAAAATATCCACACACACTATATTTTTTAAAAATCAAAAAAATTATTTTATGTTATGAAAGTTATATGGAATTCAAATATCAAAATCTACAAATAAAACTTTATAGGCTACCAGGCATGGTAGTCTACACCTTTAATTCCAGTATCTGGGAGGCACAAGTAGGCAGATCACTGTGAGTTTGAGGCTAGCCTGGTTTATGTAATAAGTTCCAGGATAGTCAGAGCTATCCTGTCTCAAAAAACCAGCCAACAAAAACGAAACAAACCTGTATGGGCCATATATCTATGATTTGTCTGCAGTTTCTTTCCCATTATAGTAATAGCAAGGAGAGTGGATGTTTAGATCAGCAAGGCCTGAAACAGTCACAGACTACTCCTTCCCATGATGTTTGCTGTCCCCGGCTTTAGACCAACCCCCTTGGGAAGTCTTTCTTGATTCTCTGAGTCCAAGGCCCCTGTGAGGGTCTTTCAGTCCCCCTGTCTCCCCCTGTCCCCTGCCGAGTCTGACTTGCAGACAGACACTATGGACACCCACCAGGGCAGCGGGGCAGGTGGACACTTACTGTGTAGTTGGGAGTCAGCCTTTTGATGTCATTCAAGGCCACATCGATGCCCATCACACCCAGGATTAGCTGGTTCTGGGCACAAAGGAGTGGGACAGTATGCTATAATGAGTCAAGCCCATAGTGGAGCCCCCTGGCCCAGGCCTAAGCTGCTGACACAGACAGCTGCTCTGGCGAGTCTGTGGCATGGCCTGTCCCTCCTCCATCCCCAGACCAGCTACAGGCATGTCAACCCCTCCCCAGATCACCCACTGGGCAACTTACCTTCTTTTCCCCAGGGCCATCCTGTGTCAGGTTGAAAACAGGGAGAGTCCCTGTTACCACCAACCCCAGCCCCTGGAGGGAGAGGAGGAATGGGGTCTCCTGTAGCCAGCCCTGTCTCTACTCTGAGTGTTCACAGAAGGGGCCCAGGCACAGGCCACCTGTCATTTTCTTTTACTTAGTCAACACCAATAAGGAGCCCCTCAAGGGTCTTAACTGGGTGGGTATATTCCCTGAGGGAAGGCCACCAGTCCCCTTTCTTTGCCCAGAAGCCTTACCAGTGCATCTTCATACACGTTTGTCCATTGCACTTGCTTGGCGTCCTTGCCTGCCAGTACCATGGGCCTACCCAGCACATCCAGGTATTCCTGGGAGAGGAGAGGACTAAATAATGTCCTTCCTAACTCACTTTTCTCTCATCTGCTGCCATGTGCAACAGCGGCCACCAGGGGTCGCTATTGTCTCATGGCTGGAAAGCTCGCAGCCACAACTAGAAGGAAGCCAAGGCCTGGGAGGGGCGGCCTCTTCCACAACCTCACCTGTGTGTTGATGCGGATGGCTCCAATGGAAGGGATCTCAAAATAGTAACCTGCAAATGGAGGAGATGAGGGTTTGACTGGCACAGCGAGGCCTGCAGCACAGGGGGTAATGTCTCCTGGGTGGTACACCTGTGTATTGTGACTCTTCCCCCCCAACTCCTTTATGCTCCCGCCCTGGCACTGTGACCAATGCTATGGGAAAGGATAGATGGTAGGGTCTAAGGAAGCTGCAGAGGTGGGAGTGGTCAGCAGAGATGGGGTGGGGGAAGCATCCTCATTCGAGGATATCAGTAACGTGAGTTTACGCAAATGCACAGAGAGATGGATTGATCAGCAAACAGATGTAGGAGCAGAAAGGCTGGAGACAGACGGGCAATGGACAGACATACAGCCAGATGGGCAGAAAGACGCTTTGTCAGATGGACAAGCAAGACGGCCCACCAAATAGACAAAGCAACACACAAAGGAAGGACAGACAGACAGTGAGTGAACAAACAGCTGGACATATGGATGGACAGCTGGCAGAAGGCCATAGCGGGCAGAGGCCCCGGTAGTGAGAGCCAATGAGGTACCTTTGTTAGTACAGGCCATCCACTGCAAGGGTGTGACATCATAGTTATGCTGTCCTACAGAGAACGTGAACACGCGTACCTGCCGGGGCAATGAGGTCATCACAGGGGTCACCTGAGGACAGCCCTGTCCCGTCCTGGACCTAGCTCAGGGCAGCCACCCACCAGGGCTGAGGCTCACCGTCCGATTGGGCCAATTGTACTTTTCGAAGACATCCTGCACGCGGTCCTCACCCCCATCCGTGAACATCATGATCATCTTGTTGCAGTTAGCCCGAGTGATGTTGGACTAGTAAAGGGTGACATAGAGTCAGGCAGTGCTTGGTCTCTCCCGGGCCCAGGGTGGGGCCTCCTCCCTCACAGCAGATGGTACTGCCTGTCTAAGCTGCCTGTTTACTATCAACAAGGCTATCCATCTTTATCTTCCCACGTCACCAAGCCTGGCCCCTCGCCCACCCCTGGCTACCCATTTGCCCACCGGTGGGGCTCACATTCTGGAGCTGGTCAAAGGCGTACTCGAAGCCGGCCTTGTAGCCCGTGGTGCCCTTGGCCACCATGCCCTGCACAGCTTCCTTGAACACCTTCTTGTTACGCACATTAGCCTGCACCAGGTGTGTGAAGCAAGACACAGGCTGCGCCTTCTCGTTGAACTGTGGGGACAGTGGGGTGGTGAGTGGCTTCAGGCTGGCCACAGGGGACAGCTGTCGTACAGGGCTGATGGTTGCCATGGGAGCAGGTTGGATGGGGGTGAGTGGTACCCAGCCTGCCTGCCATCGCCACTCACTGAGGCCACATTCACATAGTCATCATCAGAGAGCGTGTCTAGCATCTCGCAGACGGATGTCTTCATCAGCTTCAGAGTCAAGCCGCTCACGCTGCCACTCCTGGAAACCAGGCAGGGAGGGGGCACGTGTGTGGGGGCTCTCAGGTTTCCCCCTCCCTTTCCTCATTAGGTTCTCAGGCAGCAGAATCCAGTCCTAGTCCCGTCCCACCAGCCGACAAGGCTCACTCACACATCCACAATGATGACCATGTCCTTGGGTGATGAGGCCCCCTGTATATACCTGCCAGTGAGAAGACTCAGTTAAGGACGGCGCCTCCAGCACCTGCGGGGCCTTCCTTCTTCCACCCACTTACTGATGCATGTGTTTCTACTGACCAGGCACTAGGTGGGTTGGAATGGGTCTGGGCACCGGGGAGACCATGCTCAGTAAAAAAGACAGTTTTTTTTCTCATGACATGAATGATCTGGTTCCCTCATTAAGTAAACAAGAGGTGGGGGGTGGGGCAGGTGATCCACAGGGGCAGAAGGCTTCAGTGGCTTGTGTCCTTTGTCCTAGAGAGACCCCAGAGAGTCTGGCTGTGCATGAATGGGGGAGGGAGGGAAGATCATGGAGAAGTAGGAGAGAGGCAGAGCAAAGGGTCGGGGTGTCCAGGGATCAAATGAGCAGTGGGGCTGGCTGACCTGACAGAGGCTCCAGCTACCCTCACTGGTCTGATCTCTCAGTTCTCAGTGGGTGTGGGGGGACTGGGTAGTGGACGCTGTGCGTGGTGGGGGGCAGAGGCAGCTGGGCGGCTTGCCTGGGTGATGGGATCCATTTTCCAGTGGCAGCGATGTGTGAAATGAAAATTGGATAGAGCTGGCTGCGCCCCGCTCGGAGGTCTGGATATCGGGAGGGAGGGGGGCAGGCAGGAGAGCTGGGGAGCCGAGGGGGTGTCTCTCCTCCACCCCTCCTTGCTTCACTCACCAGGGTCGTCTTCTGACGTCGTACAGGTCAATCTTCTTGGGGGCTCGCCATGGTGTGGCTGTGGAGGGAGAGCGAAGGGGCCTGGCTGAGGGGTCTGACTGGAGCGGACGGGAGGTACGGGGATTGGCTTGGTTCACTGTGCCGCATGGATCTCAGGATGGGTGGGCTTGGAGATGGAGCCAGCCGGCTCCTGACGGGCCAGGGAGACAGTGGTGCCTACCTGGGTAATAGCGGGTGACTCCTGTGGCACTGCCGAAGACTTGCCACAACAGTGTAGGGTCTTGTCTTCGGTTCTCGATGAAGACATTCTCCAGGGCCTCTGTCCAGTTAAGCTCGTTGAGGATGACGGTAGCTGGGGGGCAGGGCAGAAGGCTGGGGTGGGGAGTTCAGGGTCGCCCCCTGCTAAATCCATCTCTGTGACCTCCCCTGCTTTCTGCCTGCCCGGGCTTTCTCTGATTTCCCAGGATCTCATGTGGGGCCACACCAGCTTCCCCTCCTCTATCGAAATCATCAAAGGAATGCCTCAGCCTACCCCTCTACCAGGCCTCAGTGAGCAAGCAGGGCTGACGTGGTCTGTGGCCTGTGGAGAAGGGCTGCCTGGGTGGCAGGGCCCCCATCCTGCATGTTGCCTGAGCCTGCACCCGGTCCCCAGGGAGCTCACCCACTCAGCATGCACTTCAGGCTGCAGCCACAAGAAAGCAATTAAGGGCCCGCTGATGGAGCTGGAATTATTCAGCTATTAAGGTACCTGATAAGCTGGAAGCCACTCAGCTCCATGATTAATCAACTGGGGCCAGGAGCAGGCAGGGGCAGGGGTGGGGGCTGCAGAGGGGCAGGGGTGGGGCCAGGCTCCTATTCCAACACAGGCACATGCACTTGCACACACATGTGCATACGTACACAGAGCCTGCGCCCTTGGCAGGTATTGCTGCCTCTCATCTTTGTGCTTCCAGTCAGTTGTAGCAGCTCCACCCCTCACTTCCAAACCCACCTACCTTAGCTGCACAATTGCTACCGTGGGCGGGGCTACATAGGAGTTCTCATATGCTACCACCAGTTACCCTAAGTCCTCCCTGTAGGGGGTTACAAGGGTGACCCCCTTCCCCTTCTGCCAGGCCTACCCCTCTATACACTCACAGACCAAGGCGGATCTCTGCTCTGTTGACTAACCTGGATGGCATTCAGGGTGCCCTGAAGTCTACCTGATGTGTGTGGGGCACTTTTTTTTTTTTTTTTTATCTCTACACTGTACCAGGCCACTCTAGCCTCCATGATTCCTATCAGAGATCTCAAGTGGCAGCCAGAGAAGGTTCTCTCAGGCCTTTGATTCCCTGAGAACAGCTGTGCCGGACAGTGTCTCAGTCACTCAGGCCCTCAGTGCCACCCCTCGCCCACCCCTCGCCCACCTCTCTGCCTGTCCCTTGTGTGCCGGCTCTGCTGTGTCTCTCTGCTATTGAGCTCCTTGTGTTGGCCTTGCATCTCTGTCTCTGTGGTTCTCCTTAACTGACCACAATATGAACACGAAACCTATTTCTACCATTGGCTCTGCCTATTGAGCAGTGTGTTATGGTCCTGTTTCTGATTTAGAAGCCTAGTGAGTTGAACACTTTCTATTTTTCTTTTTAAGGAAAATTGAACCGTGGCCCCCAAACATTTCGCACAATACCATTTTGTCCTTGAGTCTGCATGACATGCCTGCCTACCTCTGGGGCTTCAGCATTCCTGTCTGAGAAACTTGGAAGTCCCTCAGGCTGCCAGCAGAGGGGTGACTCTTGCTGCAGGTAGATTGTCCCTACAGATATCTGAGACCACAAGGACATACCTGCGTGACACACTGAAGCAAATACCCCCGCATGCACACTCATCCACGCCCACGCCACACCCATGCACACACACCCTCAGATCACACTGAGTTGGGAAATGGGGACCATGCCCCCTCAGGCAGGCGATTACCGATTTAATTAAAAGTGACACAGTAAATAAAAAAACATATAAAATGTAATTTGTGTGGGTAGCGAGGGGTGACTGGGGAGGTTGGTGTGGCTCCTGCTTTAATTAGCGTGCCTGCCTGTGATAGTGCCTCTCGACTGGACCAAGCAGGTGTCTGCAGGCGGCCTGCCCTGCTGGGGGTCGGGGGCGGGGGGGACTAGCTGACGTTGAGGGCGGCAAAGACTTCCTAGAAGACCCTAGGATCCCCTTTTTTCCTGGAACCTATACAGTATCTCTGCCCCCTTTACCCCCATCTCCCCAGCATCCCAGCACACCACCCTCCAGCTCCACCAAACCTGGCGGATTCTGAGGCTGTCCTATAGGTAGGTGCTTACATGGTTATGTCAGAACCAGGGCCTTCAATCTACTGCTGGAGGAAATTCCTAAGGAGTTGGAGGAATTGGAGCAGTACATAGAGAAGTTGTCTAGAGCCAACCATCATCAGATGAGGGGCCCCAGCAGTAGACTGAAGTTATGATGACTCCGTCATGCAAAGGTGCCCCACTCCTGGGACTTGGGATCTCAACCACATTTCCCTGGTCCCCCTTCACCACACTCTTGTGTATTACAGGCTAGAAACCATTTCCCACTCTTTCAGCTCTGTGCTGTGGAGAGGAGTGGGTTAGTCAGACCTGTGTCTGGTGTCTATGGCAGTGGTCTTGCTAACCTTAATCTCTGTGTTCACCTTATACTGGCGTTTCCCAGTCCCTCCTGACTGAGTCAGAGATGGGCAGGCATGGCAAGGGGCTGTTCTGGGGACACTCAGCCTGGCAGTGAGAAGCAAGGTGTGCATGTGTGCCACAGATGCGTGGGATCTGTGTACACACAGGCTTGAGACCATACCAGCAAAGAGGCTGTGTTTTTAAGCTCTGCCGAGCATGAAGGCCTATATGTGGGTAAGTCAGAGAAATGACCGTGGATGACCTTGGGTGCAGGGGACTGGCCAGAGGTGGGTGGCACTAGCTTTCCATCTCAGGGACCTGGAGTGCTTGGGGAGTGGGCCCTGCCCCCGAGTGGGTGGGAAGGGCTCTTCCTGCCCCTCTCACACTCACAGCCTTTGTAGATGTCTGTGGGGATCTGCACAGCCGTGTAGGAATAGTTGACTTTGTTCTTGAAGTTCGGGTCCTCCATGAAGTCCAGCCTTAAGGCGCTGCCCTTGTAGCCCCTCTCCATATCTTCACTCTCAGGGTCATCCTGCGGAAAGTACCCCCACCCGTGTCAGGACTGGAAAATGGCGAGTGGGTTGGTTAGGCTTGCAGGTGAGGACAGGGAGGGCCAGAGTCCAGGAGTCACGGTTATCTTAAGGGCAGAGGTTATTTCAGAGACAAGAGACAGACGGAGAGACACGGGAGAACATGGGTACAGCATACGGACCCCTGACCCCTCACGCAGAGGCTTCCTTGGGTGAATCTGCCTGCCCCGCATCTGTCATCCATTTGCCAAATTCCAACCAAAACCAAAACGACCCCTTCTCTACATCCTTGAAAGGCAACGGTCAGTGAAAGGGGCAAACAGGAGAGCCAGTTAGGAGTGGGCTGCGGACTTCTGCTTCCAAGGCCACGCCTCACGCAATTACCCTGAAGCCTCAGTAGCTTTGCCCCCCATACTCCCGGCTGAGTCCCACCCTCTCCCTGCAGACAGGCTCCTTTGGTACCAGACAGTCCTAGCCCCATCTGGGGAACCATCTCCCATAGCAGGGTAGCTCTAGAGATGAGTGGGGGCTACCACAGAGACCAAGTGACCTACAGAGGGAGGGTCCACCATGCCTGCTAGCAGCAGGACTATAAAAAACCCCCGTTGATTTTCTAAAACAAGCTGCAGCCTCCTGACAGGTGCCAATTACGGTATCTCTCGGCCAGGCAGTCTGGGCATGCGCTGTGCAACCCCCCGCCCCCCCAGCCGCCTACTACCACAGGCTGGCAGGAGTGGAGCCGTGGCTACAGCGACGATGCGGCAGCCCAGGGGGAACAGGCTCCAGTGCAGGTGTGCAAGCAAGGGAGGAAGATGCTGGAGAAAGTACAGGGGAGGAAGAAAACGCCAGACAGGGAGTCAAGGGAGACACGCGGAACGCTCCACCCTCTCCCACACCCTGTTTCCCCACCCAAGACCCTTTGACTAAGCTCTGCGCAGGCTCCGTTCGTCCTCTCTTCCCAATGGGTCTCCAGGTTCCTGCCCAGACCATTTCTATGAGGCCACATCCTAGGCCACAGCTCCGAAGTAACCCGAGTCTATCCGCTACCCATCTTCCCGGGACGGTTCTGGACAACAAAATTCAAACTGTCCATTGTCCTTCGTGCCCTTCACCAGGCACGCCCACCTCCTGCCCGCTTTGGGAACGTCCTGGAATGTCCTTAGCTCCTGGGTAAAGCCAGGGTAGGCAGCGACTGTGCACAAGGGCTGGTGTAGGGAGCTAGCGGTCTGGGAGGCGTAAGCCGCGTATGCTCGCTCCACTCAGAGGGAGAGGCGTGGGAGAAGAAAGCCCTCCCAAATGTCAGCGGCAGATGAAGGGCACTGAAAAATTTAATCTTCCAACTTTCCCAACTAATGTGACATTTGGATTCCATTCCGATAAGCCTTCAGCCCGCGAACTTTCTCCTTCTCTTCCCCCACCCCCCACCTTCTGGCTGGCAATTTAAAAGTAAATGGTCTAGAAAGATCTCTAACTGTACCTCTGGCAAAGATTAAAACCAAACCAAACAAAACAACACAACACATCGAGCAGGGGACTTGGTGTGTGTGTGTGTGCGCGCGCGCGCTGTTATTTATATCAGGCTTGGAGCTTCTGGCCTCACTGACCCTAGCCCAGGCCTGGCTAGAGCAGTGCTGGCCCTACGGGGTCGTTGCCATCCCCCTGCAGGGGCTGGGAGGCAGAGCGGCAGGCGTTTGGAGCCAGGGTTGGGGTCCTGGGGTAGAGTTGGGGGCTGTGGGAAGCAGGGAGCAGTGAACTGGTCAGGATTTGGGTACAAGGCTGTCCAGGGAGGCTCTCGGTGCCAGCCGAACCCAGGAGTTCAGTGCAGTGGGCAACTGTAGTCTCCTGGTTTATATTTAATGTACTGATTGCTAAAATTACAGCCCGCTGCCGAGGGGGGTAAGGAATTAGATTCAGGGTCTAATTAAAGGTTCGCTCTTCATTTGAATTTCAGATTCCAGCTTTAATTTTAGCAACTTCTCCGGGAGCCACGGAGCTCAGCCAAGGGGAAATGCACCTGCTTGAGCCCACCCCCTCCTTCTTGCCTCCGCCCCCCAAGGCTTCCTAGGCTAACCTAGGCATGGTGGCCTCCCGCACAAGTGTCCTTTGCAGCCGTCCCACGTCTTGGTGTCACAGGCTGCCTCTACTTAGGCCAGGAAAGCCTCCAAGCCTCTAGGCCAGAAATGGCAATGCTGGACCTTGGGTTTTCTGTATCAGTGAGCACAGATCAGTGCTAGACACCACACCGCCGCACCGCCGCTGTTTAGGTTCAACCACTGTGCTTTGGAGTCAGAAACCGGTAAGTTCACAGAGCACTAGCTGCTCCCAAGTGCTTGAACCCAGTGACACTGTTGGTGTCCTCTCTGACTCTTTGTCACTCCGTAGTCATTCTTGCTGAGCCCTCTCATGATGGGGACCTCACCACCTTCCAAGCTAACCCTAGCAGACCGGAGGTCATGGGGTATGGAAATAAAGTGATTTAGCTCCAGTGGTGCCACTTCGGGGAGGTTAGCATGGTCGAGCTGAGCCCCATCTGAAAACAGATGTAGGAACTGGGCTGCCTCCGTGTCTGAGGCCACCAAGAGGTGCAGGGCCAAGCAATGACGGCGAGGCCAGGCCAGGGGTCCTCTAAATAGCTTGATGCTAAGTTCCCCAAATCACAGGGAAGGGAGGCTCTACTGTCCAGGGGCGGGGCTTAGATGCCACCATGTCTTACTCCCATGTGCCTACCCCCAGGAGGCCCTGGGGATTATTCCTCTCTCCCTTCTACTCCCATGGTGCTCATAGAGCCCCTCATACTGGCACTGAACTGCCCTGATATCCAACACTTTACCACCCTGCCCAGAGAGGGAGACACTGCTTGCCCCACATGTGCAGGGAAGCTTAGCCAATAATGGTGATGAAGACACAGCCTTGGAGGGTCAAGGATTTCTAGGGAGTTGTGGACAGTGAGAGGCTGACCAAGCACAACGCAGAATGGTTGAGTTCAGAAAGGTAAATACAAATCCATAGCACCCACTTTACAGCTGAGACCTTGGTGGCCCCAGGAGGATGGGTGTGGCTCTGACTGCTCCCTGTCCTCTACAGCCAAGGTGGGGACACTTACCAACTCGGCGTCAGCCTTGGCGTCATAGTACATGATGTCTTCCTCCTGGTGATAGAGAGAAGCTTTAGTGCTCATAGCTCAGGGGCGCCCAGCAGCCCGGACCCTCAGGACCGCCAAGCCCTAGAACAAGCTCTTTGGATTTCTCTAGGACTGAGTCAGTCCCTTCTTCCACCCAAAGCCACCCCCAAGAGAAGCGGGTTGAGTCACTGCTGCTGGTACCCTGCCCCCGCCACCCCAAGGCCTAGCCTCTGGTCCTTCACACTCTCTGGAAGGGTGCTGCACTCCAGATTCTCCGGACAAAGAGTAGCAGGGTCTTGCCCTGCAGGCCAATTGAGGGCAGGGTCAGAGCCAGCCGGGCTGCTTGAAGGGCTGACTGAGGCAGGACCAGGGAGTAAGAAAGACAGGAAATCGGAGCAGAGCCTGGGCGACAGCAAAATAATGACTTCACACTGCATCTCCCAATTTCTTCTATTAAAAAGCCTGCTCATTACGAGCATGTACTTATTAATTATCTGTGATTTGTTGTGAAATGCAAAAGGGGTTTACACAACAGGAGCGGGAGTAAACAAAGCCAGGCCCATACGCCTGCCTGTGGTCCTCACTCACACGTGCCTGCCTGCCCGTCCTGGTCCGTGCCTGCCAGCCTGCCGCCTGGGTTCTCGGCCATCTGCACGTCATAATCACCCGTCGCCCCGGGGACCCGTAACACAAACGGGCTAATTTCATGTTTAATGATCTTTAATCAGAACCGAGTGCAGCTGATAGAGGCCGCCAGAAGGTGAGCCTGGTGTCAGCAAGTGCCACTCGCCCAGAAGGGGCCGTCCCACTTTGCCCTAGTGGGCTCTAGGGCCAGGGCCTCTGTCCAAGTCACTCCCCAGGTGCTCCTCAGCCAGGGTTGCCCTAGGGGTTCCTTACACAGCTGGGGCTTTTCTTTGTGGCCTGATCTGTTCCCTAGGACCTGCCTGCCAAGCAGCCCGCATAGAGGCAATACTCACTCCATGAGGGGTGGGAGTCACCAAGGCTACCCTGCCCAACCAAGGCCTAGATAGAGCATACTGTGTGACCTTAGGGTTGTCCCACTCTCTCTGGGCCTCTCGATGCCTCCAGGGGAGGATTTGGCCAGATGCTAGGTCTGTGGCCAATGGTTTTAGTTGGTCAGTATTTGACAATGTTTAAGGTGATAGTCTCAGGCTGTCTTCTTCAGGGGTTTCTGGGGTTACAGACAAGCTATTGGCTGGACATGGACACTTAAGTCAAGCATTCTGGATCAGTGACTGAACGCTGGGCACAATGCTGATATCTCAAGAGGTGTCTGATATGTGTGGCACTTCTGGTGACTCAAATATACAGAGACATGAGGGCGGGGACAAAGAAGAAGGTTTTATACCCAGGATTTGACCTGCCCTTCCAACTCATCTCCAGCCTCATCCAGACTTGCCACCCACCCACCTATCTAGGAAGACAGGCCCGGGTAGGGGGCTGGGGCAGAGCCCAGGCTCCAGGGGGCTCAGCCTTTCCCTATGCCTGGCTCACACAGAAGCACGTAATGAAAGCTGACATTACATCAAACACAATAAGGAGTTTCGGTTGATGAAGATCATTCCTGAACACACAAACCCATTAAACCGAGGGGGAAAAAATATCAATTCAACACACTCGCAGGCGAAAAGAAAATGTGATTTGTTATCTAAAAGGGGGTTATAAACACGACTCTGATGCTCTTTCCCGCCGTAATGAAAACAGGCGGGCGCAGTGGGAGGACTGCAGATTGCGACCTGGGGCTTCACTTGCCAACTTTTGAGGCAAAGCTCCTGCAAGGACGGGAAAGGGCGTGGGTGGGGGCTGGCCATTGTCAGGCTGTGAAAGGGGGTCCATCTGCACCCTAGTCACCCTTAGGGTGCCTTGATGCTCACTTGGGCCATCTCTTCAGCACACCCATGATTCTGTTTATTTTTTCTGCTGTTTTACAATCTCAGTGGAAGATATAATGTTGGTAGCGAAAGAGATAAAGGGAAATAGCATACGGGATTGTCAGGCTCCTGTGGACTATGGGCGGGGCCCAGGTATCTGTAATCTTCCTGCCCCTGGCCCCGGCTGGCAGCCTTGGCAAGGTCACATGTGAAAACACACAGTACACACAGCTGTGATTTCTATTTGTGATGCGATGTGGAGCTGAGAGCGGCAGGTCGAGCCATCACAGTGTGTGGGAGCAGGTCTCTGGGAAGGAAGGCTTGCATCTGCTTTTACCTGAGCAGCGCCAGAATGTTGGCTTTCGTGACTCATGTCCTGAATTAAACAAGGAGGTAGATTATCTAGTGAGTGAGCACAGGGGTCTTGAAGAAGGGTCTGTGTTTTGATAAGTGCCTATCAGGAGTAAATACAGGCTAAGTAAGCTGGGTGTGGTGGCCCTTTAGAGCCTGCACTCTGCACTTGGGAGGCAGAGGCAGGTGGCTCTCTGTGAATTTGAGGCCATCCTGGTCTACATACTGATACTGCCCGGCTGCCCTCACATTCTTGATAAGGCAAGGTAAGATCACACAGCCTCACTGAGCTTCCTTCCGGGTGTCCATCACCGGCAATAAAATTTAGAATCAGAAAGAAGACAGAGAGCTGGGTGGTGGTGGCACACGCCTGTAATCCCAGCACTTGGGAGGCAGAGGCAGGCGGATTTCTGAGTTTGAGGTCAGCCTGGTCTACAGAGTGAATTTCAGGGCAGCCAGGGCTACACAGAGAAACCCTGTCTCGAAAAACCAAAAGGAAAGAAAGAAAGAGAGAGAGAGAGAGAGAGAGAGAGAGAGAGAGAGAAAGAAAGAAACAAAGAAAGAAACAAAGAAACAAAGAAACAAAGAAACAAAGAAAGGACAGAGGACATCAGAGCTGGAGGCTAACCCCACAGCCCACATGAGGATGGAAAGGACCCTCGGATGATGTGACATAGGTGACATCGGTGTTGAAAGCATGTCCTGATGACTTTATCTGTTCCCTCCTTTTAGTTTTTTTTCCCCCAAGTGTGGCAAAAGGTGGATAAATCGCCTCTCTAATTCCCACACATGACGCCCACCAGGAACCTGTATATGTAAGTGGCTGGTGAGAGCAGGACCCAATGTGTACGCGTGGGAGTGCGTGGCACCTTTGCTCCTTAGGAGGAGCTGAGCGTGAGAGGACACGATGTTTGAAGTTGTGGAGCAGGAGGCTGAGGAAGAGTCCAGGGCGCGTGGGATGGAGGGCTGTCGTCTAGATTTGGTGTTTTGCAAGGCAGCTGCCAAGGCTGCCCAGACATGACTGTCACCTGCCCACCAGCCCCCTGTGCAGAGTCCAGACAGCCACCCAGCCCCCCGAGTGAGGTCGTGTGGCCTTCCTTCCAGGACGTACCGCCAGCTCAGCTTGGCCAAAAAGGATTTTTTTTTTCTTTCTGAGAGCCATCTGTTGCTGGCTTGACAGAAACAGGTGGTGAGCCCTATGGCTGGGATGGACCCTCTGGCCAGTGGGGGCCCACCTGTCTTGTCCAGCTGGCTCTTCAGGCCTTAGTCCTGGCTTCACAGGTCTCCCTCTAAGTTCTATAACTAGGGTTACTTCCCTATCAGACAGGAAGGGCCACTCCCTCTACCAGACTCCAAGGCCCCCTGTTGTAGGTTGAGACTGAGGATTTGTCTTCTTCTCTTTCTCTCCCTAACTGATGCCCTGGCCCAGATCCCCCCTGGTGGCAGCTTAGATGGCAAACAATGTTGGCTCAGTGTGATGTTGGCACCGGGCATAGTCCAGCAGGTGGCCCATCTTCATCTACTGTTAAGTGTTATGGGTACCAGACCACCTGCTGCCCGTCTGTGTAGAGCCACGGGAGGTACTGCCTGTAAATCAGGCCTTGGTCTCTCTAGTATTCCCAGGTCTAGGCTGTGGCTACTGGTTCCCTGACTCTGCCAGGATCAAATGAGTATGGTCATGGCCTAGAATTAAAGAGTATTTTATCCCCCCCACCATTTATTGTCCCCTTGATGGTATCAAAGCTCTGTTCCTATGGATTCAAGGATTCCCTAAGTCCCTGGCTGGCATCATAGGTATGTAAGTGTGTATATACGAGTATATCACAACTATCTTTTCCCTGCTCTGCATTGTCCACACTGGGTGACACACACCTTACTAACTATGCAGTGAGTTCCTGTCTAGTTCCATGAGCCTAGTACTCCGAGCCCACAACTACCAGATAACATGTTCCCCCTTCAGAAGTAAGAAGCCCATTTCTGGTCACTTTGCCACCAGAACACAGGACTGGGCACAAGGTCAGATGTTAGATGGCACTGACACAGGTCTGGCTGCCCCTGAGCTGAAGGAATCATGAATGAGGCAAACGGGACACTTGTCTGGGTATGTTTATGATAGAGAGAGGTCCAAAAGGAGGCACTGTGAGCAGTGGGGGGAACAGCCCTCAGGCTGGGGCTGGAAAGGGGAATCCTGGGCTTTGCCTTGTGAATTAGGGGACAAGAATGTTCCTGTGAGAAGGCTGGGCCTGGGAAAGGTCCTGAGCTTGAGGCTGGGATTGCAGCATGGGTCAGTTGTCTCTCCTCAGCACGGAGGACGAATGTGACTTGTTGTTCACCTTCTCAAGGTCACTGGATTTCAGGGTGGGTTTTATGCTTGCAAGGGACAAACCATATCCTTTGCCCAGCCACGGCTGCTGCATGGCCTGTCATGGACGGCCTCTGCCAGCTCTCCCTAGCAGTGCTGGCTGGCAGGTGGGCTAATGGGCCACCATTAGCACTAATGCCTTTCAGCCTGGCAGTCACGGCAGCAGCAGATCTTCATGGAGACAGCCGTGACCTTGCAGACTGGAAGAAACAGGTGACCACAGGCCCTACACCCGGGGATCTCAGGCATGTGCGCTGATGGGGATGCTGATGATCAGCACAGGGGAAGAGGGCATCGGGCAAACCAAGCCCTGTTCTCTCTGTGGCCACGACCACATCTGTAGCAGCTCTGGTTAACCAGGAGGGTGGTTAGCCAGAGCCCATTTCTGCTTCAACCCAGGGCAGTTACAAGGCAGGCAGACACTGGCAGAGATGTTCCATAAATCACCATGGCTTAGCACCCAGGCAGCCCGGCGAGCACCCCTCAGAGGCCGTGATAGGCTGATAGGTAGCACGGACATCAGCTAGCCAATGGGGAAAAGGAGCCCCTGCTTGTATCCCATAAAACTGTGGTCCAGTAATATAGAAGTGGGTCCAGTAATATAGAAGCAGCACCTCTCAGTGCCCTTGGATCCCCTTAAGCTCCAGCACCCTCTTGGGCATCCCTAGTGCCCACCCTGGCCCAGAATAAGTGGGACTGTGAGATCCATGGACCAGGGGCCAGGCAGGACAGCGCTGGGAAACACAGGTTGTTTTTTTTTATTTTTATTTTTTAAGAACCTGGAGGAGGAACAGGTTTCCTGCTGTGGTAGCCTCTGTCTCTTTCTCTTGGGTTTGGACTGGGAGGGAAGGAGAAACCAAAGGGAGGGTGGGACTTGCGTTTATTTCTCCACTCCTGCCCTGCTCAACAGGCCTGCTCATGGGAGAAAACAAGTCAATGCTCAGAGAAAAAAATGAGGAAACTGAGGAGAAGTTGAGAGGACAGAGCTTATGACGGCTGCGAAGAGATCATGGCTGAAGGCTTGCATGCTAGGAGGAATGAGGGGAATCCAGGTGGAGATCAGGAGAAACCAAGGCCCAGGGACAGGAAGGGGTCCCAGGACCTCAGGGTGATGGAGCATGGGAGGAGGAGCTGGGAAACAAGGTTCCAGAGGGATGCAGGAGTGGACAGATGGGTGCCCTGAGTGTAGCAGGGCGGGGCAGAGGGAGCTGTGAACGGTGTTGCCTGGGTGAGGCAGCATGGTCTGAGCATCAAGGAAAAGCCCCTGTCCACCTAACTACCAACATATCTGCCTGTCTGTCTTCCTGCTTGTCTGTCTGTCTGCCTACCTGCCTATCTGTTTGACTACCTACCTACCTACCTACCTACCTACCTGTCTACTTATCTACCTGCCTGCCTGCCTGTCTGTCCGTCTGTCTATGTACCTATCTAATTATTTACCTTTATTTCTCTCTTTTTTTTGTTTTTGTTTTTCAAAACAGAATTTCTCTGTTTAACACTGTCTTGAAACTTGCTCTCTAGACCAGGCTGGCCTCTAACTCAGAGACCTGCCTGCCTCTGTCTCCTGAGAGCTGGGATTAAAATTGTGAACCACCCCCACCTGGCATCTTTTTTCTTTCTCTCTTTTTACTTAAAAAAAATATGTATATGTGTATTCTGTCTGTGTGTTTGCCTGCAGGCTAGAAAAGGTCACTAGATCTCATTATAGATGGTCGTGAGCCACCATGTGTTGCTGTGAATTGAACTCAGGACCTTTGGAAGAACATCCAGTGTTCTTAACCTCTGAGCCATCTCTCCAAGCCCCATCTCTTTTTATGTTTTTACTTTCAAATATATGAATGTTTTGCCTGCTTGTGTGTCTGTGTACCACACATGCCTGATGCCCATAGAGGCCAGAAGAGGGCATTAGCTCTCCTGAAACTGGAGTTAGAGACAGTTGTTAGCTGCTGTGTTTTGAGAATTGAACCTGGATCCTCTGGAAGAGTAGCCAGAGCTCTGTTAGAGTGCATGCACATGTGTGCATGTGTTTATGTGTATTTATGTGTATTTGCATATATGTGTATGTTTCTGTGTATGTGTTTGTGTGTATGTGTGTGTATTTATATATGTGTGATGTGTGTGTTTGTGTATATGTGTGTGTTTCTGTGAGGCAGGTGTAGAGGCCAGAGGATATCCATGTAAAGTCAGCTTTTGCTTTCTACTTTAATATGGGTTCTTGGTCTCACAGAAGTTGCATGTGCCTTTACCCACTGAGGCATCTCTCTACCCACCCATCTCCAGTTTTGAGACAAGGGTCTCATGTAGCCCAGGCTGGCCTTGAACTTGCTATGTGGCTGAGGCTGGTTCATTATCCTCCTACTTCCATTTCCTGAGAACTGTCACTACAGGCTTCCACAACCATGGCTGAGGAGGGACAGGACTGTGATGGAGTGGGGTAAGAAAAGGGTTTCTCCTGGTCCTAGGGAGTCCAGTTAGTTTAGGAGGTAGGAGTCACTAACTTTTATTTCTTCATTGAAAATATCATCTTGGGCTAGGGGTATAGGTCATTCATAGAGTGTTTGTCCAGCATGCCCAAGGTGCCGGTTTCTGTGAGAGAGTGAAATAGAGAAGCAGAGAGAAATAAATTAGCTCCTGTTCCCAGCTCCATGCACCTTGTGAGCTCCTTGCACCTAACCTGTGGGGACAGAAGCTACTCTGAAGGCAAGCAAAGACAGGGGAGGGCAGTCTGGGGAGACAGAGCAGGAGGAGCAGATTCAGGGGGCTGGGTCATGGCTGGGAGTGCCTGGGAGCTGCAGATCTCTGTTGCCAGTAGGTGACCTCAGCAAGTAGAGCTAATGAGACCACCGGCTTTCTGGGGCATGCAGATCTAGACCAGCTTGGCTCAGAGCCAGAAGGAGGCAAGGACTCACCTCCGTCCTATATATTAGTCCCTAGATCCTGGGGTCTCACCTCCATCCTATATATTAGTCCCTAGATCCTGGGGTCAGCTCTTGGTGCCTCCTTCTGCCTCTCCTCTAGCAGGAGGCTACTGAGAACCACCGTCCAGGCCCACGGAGCCTGCTCATTGGTCTGCTTACTGGGGGCGCCATGGCCCCTGGTTCCAAGGTGTCCCTGAGTCTGGGAACAGCCTTGTCTTAGCCTGACATGAGTTCAGCAGGAGGGGTCAGGAATTGACTGGCATGGCTGCTCTCTGCTCAACCCTCTGGGCCTTACACCCTGTGCTCTGCACTTGGCTCCAAGGTGTTTGCACCTTCTGGATTTTCATTGCGAAAGGAAAGGCTTTGCGACTTCGGCAGGCCAATCCCTGGGGCCCAGCTAGCGGACATGCTAGGAAGACAGACTGCTGTTCACAATCAGAGGGGACACAGACAATGCTCTGTGAGTCCCAGAGCCTCTTTTAGGTTAGGACATTTAACACCTCAGACGAGTCCTGGTGTCAAGAGGCACCTACGACCCTGGGACTCTCTAAGACTCATGGTATCTTCTTGGGGAGTGGCCATTTTAGCAAAGCTTTTCTACTCAAGGGCCACCTGAAGACTACTCTGGGCGTGTATCTACTTTGCATTCCCTAATACTGAGGGAGAGCTGGCTTTGTTATTGAGGGTTGGACAAAGGATTCTGTACGCCATCGGTGGCTCTCCACAGTGTCTGTGCAGCACACATTGCTTCCTCTGTGAGTCATCCTAGCTAGGGTGTCATGCCTTAGGTGCTGGGAGGGTGGGGTGTGGTTCTTTTTCTGTTTTTTTTTTTTTTTTTTTTTTTTAAATTACATCTGTTTGTTTATTGTATGTGTCTGTATGCACACATGCCACAGTGCATGTATGGAGGTCAGAGGGCCACATGTGGGAGCGGGTCCTCTCCTCCTACCAAGTAGGTTCTGGATCTTGACGTCACTAGGCAAGAGGCAAGCACCTTTATCCACTGAGCCATCTTGCTGGTCGGACAAACGCTGTGGCCCTTACCTTGATGTTGTCCTGCCAGCGGTGGGCTTTCTGGAAATTCTCTGCAGCATCAGCCAGTCTCTGAGGGACAGAACACATGCAAGTCAGAGGCGGAGGCAGGCTGCCTGCCCCATGTCCACCCCAAATCCTTCTCCATGCCCTTCCCTGTCCTCCCCAGGACCAACCAGTCCAACTTGGGACCTCTCTCTTCCTCCTGTCACCAGAGCCTCAAAAATCCTAGATAATGCTCAGTTTATAGGAGGGACACCTCACCAAGTACAACTGGATCTCCACAGGAGACACGAGGCCCGCCTGATTGACAGTCTAAGAGGCTTTTCCACAGGACCCTCAGCATTGACCCTGCAGTCCTTCCAGAAGGTGACTTAGATAGACATCCCTCCTGGCCAAGCTCCAGGGCCACCCCCCACCCTCTGTCATCCCTCGTGTGAAACCTACAAGTACTGTCTCACCATGCATCTGTGCCTTGACCAGGCTCAGCAGGATGTTCTACAGTCCACTTCTGTCCTTCAGTCTCACTGTCCTCTCCCAGGCTTCTTGAGGCTCTTCCCACAGGGCTCCCGGGCCTCCACCCACGGAAGTCTTTTCTAACCTCTACTGCTAACTTCAGTGGCCTTTGACACGAAGCCCAGTCCTGAGGACAGAGTAGCTCTGAAAGCATAGCTCTGTCCTTGTCCACCATACCAGTCACCAAGCAAGCTTAGTGCCAGACTTCAGAGATGTGGGCATGTGACAGACCCAGCCAGCCCTGCTTCTTACGGTGGGGAGGAGTAATGTAATATATACCCAGGGAGCAGCACCAGGGCAGGAGTAGCTGAGGCTCAGTACTACTCACATCACAGTATTGGAACATCACAAAGGCTATGGTGAAGGCCCTTGGACCTGACCACCCTCTGGGCTTAAACCTGAAACTCCCATGGATTCTGTGCTTCAGGAAGGGCTGAGGCTCCAAGGATGAAACCTTCTCGAAGAACAGATTTCAGTGATGTCTTGAGAACTGCAGTGTGTGATGATTTGTATGTGCTAGGCCCAGGGAGTGGCACTATTTGAAGGCGTGGCCCTGTTGGAGTAAGTGTGTCACTGTGGGTGTGGGCCTCATCCTAGCTGCCTGGAAGTCAGTATTCAGCTAGCAGCCTTCAGATGAAGATATAGAATTTTCAGCTCCTCTAGCACCATGCCTGCCTGGATGCTGCCATGTTCCCACCTTGATGATAATAGACTAGACCTCTGACTCTGTAAGCCAGCCCCAATGAAATGTTATCCTTCTAAGAGTTGCCTTGGTCATGGTGTCTGCTCACAGCAATACAACCCTGACTAAGACACAGTGATAACCACCACCAGGAACTGGAGTCCAGCTTATCCAGCTTGTGGGGAGGACACTGCACACCAAGTCCTTCCTCTGGCCAGTGATACATGTGGACCCATTTCTGCTCACTGTGTGTGCTAACACATTCTCAGACAAGAATGTCCCAGACTTGGGACAGTGAGCAACTTGCTCAGGATGCACAGTGATCCTGGGTTAATCTGAAACCCTAGCCTGGCCCCTTACTATTACATTCACCTTGCTTAGCCCCTGGGGTCCAAAGACCACTCCTTCACAGGGCTCCCTATACCCAGTGTTCCCCATTTTGGCCCCACCCATCCCGTGTCCTGACTCTAGGTTTCCGTCTTGAATCAGAAGACCCCAGGGTCTTGGGTATTCAGGACATCTCATCCCTGTCCATCAGGCCTGCATGTAGGTCTCAGAGAAAAGGGTTTAATAAAGCCTAACAGAGGCCCATTTCCCTGGGATGATCTTCAGTTCTACCCGAGCTGCCGTGTCCTTCTGTAACAGGCTCTCCTCTTGTTGCATGAAGGTGTATGTATGTGCATGGAATATATGTGCATGCATGGGACTTTAATAAGGCAGGCTTTCTTGTTGAACACAGGGCTTGCTGATGCGATGGGTCTTACTAGCCAGCTTGTCCAGGAATCCCATCGTCACCTCCTGAGTGGTGGGAGTACAGGCAGGCTGACACACTCCCAGCTTTTATGTGGGTTCTGGGAATCGAACTCTGTTCCTTATACTAGTGTGGCAAGTGTTTACCCACTGAGCCATCTCTTCAGCCCTGGTATAAATCTTCTTCTATTGAAACTTCTGCCACCTGCCTTCCACATCGCCATCACTCAAACGACTACTATCCACTACCCTGCTCATGTGGTCCTTGCCCGCAAATCGAGTCTTTCTGAATCCACTTCATACTCAAGACCTGGAGCTTTATCTCAGAGTGTAGACCTGACCATGTGAATTATCCCTGGCCCCCAAGGCCTTCATCTGAAAGAGTTCTGAGGCTTTGCCAGACTCCTGCCTTGTTTTTTCTTTTTTCTTTTCTTTTTCTTCAAAATCCTGGATCTTCCTTTTGGCTTGAACCCCTAGGATGGATGAGACCTCCAAATTCACAATCCTGCAGTACCTTTCTGTGAAGGTATGTGTGACATTTTAAGTGGGCATCACACTACACCAGGTGTAAAGCCTTATACTTAGGCTAAAAGATCCACAACGTCCAGGGAGGTGGCCCCCCCACCCCCACCCCCCTGACGGCACACCTCAGGGCAGGAGCCTCGCCTAACCAGAGCATCTCCCCTGCTCTTATCTAGTGGACCCCTGTTTTCCCTGGGACCTGAGATGCACCTCAGAGTGGGACTTGAGGCTACTTGGGGGCTCTGTAGAGGCCATTGTCTTTCATAACTGCTATGACTAAGGCAGTGTGGCAACCAGATTAAGGTCTCTAAGTATAGAAAAGATGGAGAACAGACGGGGCTGAAGACCCCAAACTGAACCATGGCTCTAAGGAATCTGCTCCTTTATCCTTCTACTGATGTTCTGTTTTTACCTCTAGCTAGCGTGCGTGCATGCATATGTGTGTGTGTGTGTGTGCGCGCACTCATGTGCTCTCCCTTTCACACTCTCAACACATGGCTTTGACACTAGGATTCGTAGGTCCCAAGAACACAGGGATCCTCAGGCTTCATAAGCTAGCAGACAAAGTAGGGGAGCACCCGGGAGGGAGGAGGGCTCAGTCCTTGGTCTCCTTAAGCTCACAGAGTCCCCTGGGCTCAAAGGCTCGGGTCAGCCCGCTGACTCGTGAATAACGGAGTTGCAGTAGCCACAGCAGAAGGATTACTTTTAATCCTCAGTAACGATCAAGCCATTATTATTTTTTCGGTGTTACAGATCAATCAGTCCATCCCCGGGCGCTGGACGTGTGGAAACTGCTAAACAGGCAGGTCTAGTGGTGTGGGAAGGAAGGGCCAGGCAGTGGGATAGTGTGAAGTGGGCAGGCCCCTGCTGCTCAGGGTCCCATCAGGCCTGAGAGCGAGGGGGCGAGGGGTAGAGGGACCGCCCTGAGGCCCTGACCTGCATCCAACATGGTTCCCTCGAGCAACGGTTTCACCTTTGGCCCTCCAGATCTTTCTGTGAACTGAGGTAGTAACTGATCCACATGAAGGGTGAGTAGGTAACTGGCGCCCATTTTTCCCACCTGGCGACTCTCACAGGTAGCCTGTCCAGGGGGGGTTTTCTTGCAGGCTCTTGCCCACTTTCCTCTCTTGTCTGCTCCTCTGCCAGGGTGGAAGTTTCCTTTAGCCCTTGCCCAGCCTGCGAGCTTCCTGTTCTGTTCGCCAGGCAGGCCACATCCTTGTGTGTATGTGGGGGCTGTCAGCTTAGCACCATCTGCCTTGGTCCTCAGTCTTTACAAAGCCTACAACAGTCAGGCCTGCTTTGGGGTAGCCGAGGGTCCTCCCCCTCCCACAAGTCTTACCTTCCTCCCACCTCTCTAGTGCCCTTGGGGTGGGACAGGAGCAGGCAGGCTACTCTGGTCAAGCTGGAGTCTCAGTTTGGTCCTGTCCCCAGCATGTCTCATGTGTATGACAGATACACTCTGTTCTTAGCCTGGGCCATGAGTGACTGTCCCCTGGAAGTGACTCCCTGTTCAGACTCTGGGCTGTGCTCTTAGAGCGGCCCTTAGATCTCCTGCTACCAGGGCCCTGCTGTTCCCTCTCCATGCACTTCTGACTAGATTCCTGTAGCTTGATTCACCCCCTCACCTATGACAAGTCTATAGTCCTTCCAGGCACCAGAAGATGTTCCCTTATGATACCCAGGGAACCTTCCTTGTGCCTATCATCTTGATCTCTGAGCTCAGAGAGGGACAGTGCCTGGTTGCTATTAAATTTAGGGTAACTCGGATCCTAGCATAAAGTGGGGACATAGCAAACATCTGTTAAATCAAGGCCAGATTATCTCTGGATGTGTATAGGGGTCTGGGCTTGAGCTTTGCCCCGTCTAGGCAGGGCTGTGATCCCAAGTCTGTGGTTTGGCCTCTCGGGACCTCTTTTCCTTACCACACCCTGCAGGGTAAGGGATACTGGGGGCCTGCTGCTGCTTCTGTGAAGCTGCTGATGGTGTCTTGCCTGTCCTGTGGTGTCCCCACCGTGGTCGGCATTGGAGGGAACCACAGTGGGATTCTGAGGGGGACTGCTCACAGTCAAGTCCATCACGATAACAGCAGGCATTTCAGAGGCAATTATCAGAGAGTTTCACTTAACAATCAATTTCCCTGAAGCTCTGGGAGCCATTCTCACAAGAAAAGGCAAGACAGAAGGGGACAGGCTGTGCGCTGGACTGGGGACAATACTCTCCTGGGGAGCAGTGGGCCACTGGTACCTTCAAATTTCAGTAAGTTAAACATCTTTAGCTTAGGGGGACTGAGACAGACGACTATGAGATAACCCAGGCCATGGACCACACCTGAAGGGTACGAGTGCCTACATCCTGGGCTGGGCTGGGCTGGGCGGGGCTGGGCTGGGCTGAGGGTGGGTATAGTGAGGTGGCAGGAGCCCTCAGGTGGGCTACCCTCTAAAAACCCTGCACTCTTACACAGCACCCCACCTCTTGCCTTTTCTAATCTCTCTCATCCAGGAGCCCCTTAACCAGAGCGGGTGGCACAAGGCCCTGGAAGCAACTACCCACCAGACAGGACTTGTTCAATTGTGTCACCCAGGGGGGAAGGTTTTAGAGAGTTTTGGGTTTTAATTAGTTATGGCTACAGCTGCTTCTGAGAGGATATGAGAGGCTTAGAGGGAAAGGCTCTGAACTTGTGATGAGCCGGATGTTGAGCTCTGGGGTCCAGGGATCCAGGTGGGAGCTGAGATGGAGAGAGGAGCTCTGAGGAAGAGGTCAGAGTTAGGAAGTCCAGAGCAGAGTGGAAGGAAGAACCAGGTTGATGCTCTGAGAAACTACAGGAGGGCTGTCAGAGTGTTTATAGTCACAGCCTAGCTAGCATTAGACATGCCCAGCACTACCTAGGCCAAGGCTTCACATCCAGATGGCAGATGGCAGGGTGCCTAAGCCAAGGGCACTGAGGCAGAGGAGTATCAGTGCCACAGCCATAGCCCCCTGACCTGAGCAGTGCGTGAGCTATCTTCAGGTCTACTCAATGCCACAGCCCCGGAGGGTTGGACTACAGGCCCCTTGGGGCAGGGGCTGATCAGGCCAGGTGGGACTGGCTGACTAGACTTACCTGCTCTTCCCTACGAGGTTCCTTTGTCCTTTACCCAAGAGGGGCGACCAGTAAAGTGGTCCCTCAAAAGTGTCCAGAGTTTACCAACTAATCCTGGTGTCCCTGGGTCCCGTCCTGATGGCGGCGTGCCTAGCAGCCCCACCGAGTAGCTTCGCCCTGCCCAGCCCTCTCCTGTTGTCTCCTCCCCCAGGGCCCCCACATTAGATCCATATTGTGCACTGCTAGAAACTAAATACAGATTTCCAATTTCCAGAGCTGTTATGGTCTAATGAGTAAATAATATACATATTTAAAACTGTCTAAAAACATATCTGCATAATTAAAATATCTGCATAATAACGAAGCAAGACGCAGCTCAGCACAGAGGGGGTTGGAGACCCAGGGCTGACAATAGGAGCAGCAGTGGAGGCTGAGTTGGGGAGCCCGGCACCTCATGCTTCTCCTCCCTGCCACCCTGGCCCTGAATAGGCAGTGGTGTGTCTATCTAAGCACCCCGGCCAGGCAGTAGAAGAAACCCCAGCTCAGACCCATCTCTGCTCCTCTCATGGTCTGAGACTGGGCATGCACAAATGGAGAGTGTCCACGACAGTGCCTTCCTGGCTCAGACCTCTCACTGCAGCACGTGATGAGCTCAGCGCTCTGCACGCACGCATGCACGCACGAGCTCGCTGACCACGGCCTTCTGCGGGAAGGGCTTGTCCCAATCTTCTTTTCAGAATCCCGAGGGATGGGGAAAAGGGTGCCAGTTTGGGCCGAGCAGGCCAGCCAGACCCATGGCTTACATGTCCTGTGCTGGGAACACATCCATCCCTCCCTTTACCCATCCAACTCTGCTTCCAACATAAAGATAAAATTGCCACCAGAACAATGGAGAACAAACCCTAAGCCCCTCACCCTAATTCCAGCAACCAAAACAGGCAAATAGCAAACAGCCGGGGGATAGCCAGTGCTGCAGGAAAGTGGTTGGCAGTTGTTGACAGCGACAGGTTCCTAACCTTTTCCCTCACTGGCCGTACACACGCGACATGAGTCGCTAAAATATCTATAAAATAGTAAAGCGGATTTGTGTTCTTATAAAAAGGTCAGAACACATGTAACACGGAAAACCTCATCAGAGTGGTCTCTCTCAGCAGGTGTGAAGCTGCTTCTCTACTTCTGGCCTAGACCCCGAGTCCCCGTGGGTCACCTCAGCTTTGTTATTGATTCCCGAACTTCTCTGTGCCATCTGGGAGAGACACAATCTCAGTGCTGTTGGTGAAAAGCACTTATCCACAGTGAGGATCTAGGGTTGGAAGTTGGCACCCGAACGCTGTTTATTGGATGTGCTGGTTTATTTCTTACCAGGCATCCTCTAGGCACGGTTAGGAGTTAGCGTTTCAATTTTTCAGGACAAAAGGGAAGATATAAAGTGTGGTCTGGGATGGAGATGGGGGTGGGGGGTGGGGGGTGGGGGGTGTAGGGGCAAGACCATGGCCTTATCTGGTGTGCTCAAGGTGTGACTTTCAGAACACACAAATTTCCCCAGAAAAATTACTGGGTCCTTAAAGACTGGGTCCCTAGGGAAGACACACATGCAAAATACCACACTTTCCTGTGACAGGTATATTGAGAGAGAGAGAGAGAGAGAGAGAGAGAGAGAGAGAGAGAGAGAGAGAGAGAGAGAGAGAGAGGTAGAGGGAGAGAGGGGGAGGGAGAGGGAAATGGAGGGAGAGGGAGGGGGCAGGGTGCATTTTAGCACGTAGAAGAGGAAAGTTATTAGCTTGAAGACGCTCCTTCCGAGGGAGCAGAGGAGGCAAGTGTGCCCACAGGTGGCCATCATTTCCACTGGTTTGATTGCTTTAGCTTTAACGAGAACTCTGGTCCGCACAGAAGGAGTGGGTTGTGTCACTGGATGGCAGCCAAATATATCTACAGGATGAAGAAAGGGAAGTCTGTGGCTTAGCACATATTGTTGGAATCAGGTTGAGTTTCCAAACCAGGTTCTGGGACCCAGGGGAAAATAAACCCTCTGAAGAGTTCCACTCTGGCAATGGGCTGCCTTGGGAGGGCTGGGTGGAGACCTAGATAGTCACACAGGGCTCTTGGACGGTGTGTGTGTGTTGTGTGATGTTTCACAGGTCCTTGACACACCTGGTCATTGTAGTACCCTAACCCTAACCCAACCTTAACCCTAACGCTAACTCCTAACCGTGCCTAGAGGATGCCTGGTAAGAAATAAACCAGCACATCCAATAAACAGCGTTCGGGTGCCAACTTCCGACCCTAGATCCTCACTGTGGATAAGTGCTTTTCACCAACAGCACTGAGATTGTGTCTCGTACACTCCAAGTTGATGTCTAGCCCTGCCTAACCCCTTGAGGGTGCCAAGGAATGAGAAGCCCTAACATTGTACCCGCCCATCCCCTGCCCTGCCTGAATCCCAACATGAAACCTGTATATCTCTACAGGTGAATTAGTCCATGGTGAGGAGGGGAATTGTCCAATCATTTAGGCAGATTGGCTTCCTTTGAGTTCTGACGTAGTGTATTCATCCATGCTTCTCTCTGCCTTTATCAAGCCACACAGGCAGCCTCAGGGAGGGTCTCATGGAAGCACAGCGTAATCGGAGTTGCCCATGGAGCACGCTGGTGCAGTTTGCCCTCTCATCGGGCTGCATTCCGAGACAGACAATGCAGGCCTATGTGTATGTGTGCTTGTGGGCGGCAACGTTGTCTCCGCCCACGTGTCCCCCATGCTGGAGGCCTGCGTTCCTGAGGCTTAGCAACTGTCATCACTTCTCTGGTCTCACCTGTATGATGGGAACCAGAGCCCTCTGAAGCTGTGAGGACTTGGACAGAATGGGTCTGGACAGAAGACGTGGTTTCATTTTGGACACAGTCCCCAGGTCCTGGCTTTCCCTTTCTCTTGTCTCGGATGACTGTTCCCTGCATACCCCCTCAGGGCACTTGACTGCCTAACCTTGGCTTGACCCGCCTTCTGCACCTTGTGTCACTGGGCTGTCCTCTCTTTGGTGTCACCTTCTCCGATAGCTGCTTATTATCCCCCAGCATCCTGGCCTGATCTCTAACCTGGTGCCACCACAGCAGGGACCCAGAAGAATGGCACCATACAAGCCCACTAAGCTGTCACATCCCTTCTGACAGGCATCCCAATGATGGCCTTTTCCGTCTTGATCAGACTTCCGGAGTCCCCAAACCTAACCTCAGACCCCCACACCCAAAGTGTCTGGCACAAATGCATCCATCTCTACAGGCCTATGCCACCACGTTGGCCCCCATGTCTATACCAGTGTTTTCTGAATGCTCTGATCACACTTTCTTCCTGTCGCGTTTTTAAAAATTAATTAATTTGTAGTCTCTGAGATAGGGTCTTGCTATGTGGCCCTGGCTAGCTGAAAGTCTTCATGGAAACCAGGCAATCTTTCTGCCCCTGCTCCCTGAGTGGAGATTCTGGGCAGGTATATGTCATCATATTTAGATCCTGTTGTCATTTTCCCCTCAAATGAGGGTTTTCCTGTGTAACCCTGGCTGTCTTGGAACTCACTTTGTAGGCCAGGCTGGCCTCGAACTCACAGATCCACCTGACTCTGTTGCCTTTTTTTTTTTTTTTTTTTTTTTTTTTTGGTTTTTTGGATTTTGTTTGTTTGTTTTTTTGTTTGTTTTTTGTTTTGTTTTTTTGGGACAGGATTTCTCTGTATAGCCCTGACTGTCCTGGAACTCACTCTGTAGACCAGGCTGGCCTTGAACTCGGAAATCTGCCTGCCTCTGCCTCCCAGAGTGCTGGGATTACAGGTGTGCACCACGACTGCCTGGCTCTGTTGCTGTTTTTAATAGGGTCATCTTAACCTTGTTACTTCCCCACTGTGGTGACTTCGAACACTGCCCTCCTTCACACTTAGGTTCTACACTCTTGTTGGACTCTGAGCCTGGACCATCAGCACTTTGTATTTCTGTTAGAATTGGTGTCTACCAATGTCCTTCAGCGAACCTGATTCTTTGCTAGGCCAGGCTCCAGATCCTCCTGGGCTCACACCACTGTATACTGTGCCTGATTCTAGCCCAGATGTTATCCTCTGGACAGGCACTTGATTCATGAATTTACGTAGTCTCTGTACTAGACATGAGCCAGCTCAGCCGAAAGCACTGAGTGACCTCAGGCTTCTGTGGTGGTCAGTGGGGTCAGAGGTGGACTGGGATTCCCTAAGGGGATGTTGTCTCAGAGGTTCTAGGTTTCTGAACACTCACTGTGGCTCAAGGAAGTGACTGAGAGATCACTGGGTGGGTTAAGGCTGAAGGGCGGT
The DNA here is from genome assembly GCF_947179515.1 of Apodemus sylvaticus. Lineage (NCBI taxonomy): Eukaryota > Metazoa > Chordata > Mammalia > Rodentia > Muridae > Apodemus > Apodemus sylvaticus. The sequence goes on from NC_067478.1 coordinate 16,147,417, forward strand.
GGCTCCCGAGGAAAGGCACTAATGTGACTCTCTGCTCTCTTGCCACTAAATGTTTACTGAGCGCTTCATGTGTGCTTGGCCTGTGCTAGGCATGTGTAGGCCAGTGAGCGCAACTCTGCTGTTGTGTGACACATCAATGAGTTTTTCATTACATCCCGCCTAACTTCTCCCGACTGGACTGAACGCAGAACTTGCCAGAGGACTCTCACAGTAAGAACTGCCTGGGTTTGAAAACTCCCTGGCAGAATCTAGGGTGCTAGGCAGACCCCGTGCTATGGAAAGTGTTCCTATTGGGAAGCAGAGCCTGGGCCGCCAACCCCAACTAAAGCCCTCACCCAGCCACCGAGTTCTCTTCTCGCGATGTTATTTTTATACTTTCCCCTAAAACATAGCCTGAGCAGGCCCTTCTCAACTCTATTAACATTAGAAATCTAATCAGTAATCAGGCAACTCATAATTTTCTGATTAGCTCTGATTAGGCCCAACCTCAGGAGAAGGAGTGGGACAGTGAAGAGGGAGGCGGGGCTGGACAGGCATTGGGGTGTGCCTAAGGGGGCTCTGGCTGGGCTGAGGGCGGTCGGTGAGAGGGCAGAGGGGGAGAGCCCCGGCCCCATTGCTGCCTGTTAGAGGGGAAGAGGCATGGCGTGAAGTCTGGCCCTCTGCTGGATCAGAGAGCAAGGGCAGCTGGGACTTAAGGGCGGCCGGAGCAAACTTTCAGTACCCTGGATAGAGACACGAAGCTGAGCCAGCGGACTGTAGGGTTGGGTTAGAAAGCCACCCGACTCCCACCGCGGTGCCCAGGTCCTTCTGAGTTCACAGTCCAAGCAGACCGCAGGCAGAGGCCCGAGTGATGGCGATACAGTGTTCAGAAGACTGCAACATGTGATATGGACCCAGGCCACTTTTGCCAAGCACACCACAGAGAAGGCCTTGCTGGATGATGATCATGTTTAATGTGGAGGCCATGAAATGGGGCCTCTTGGCTCCACAGCACACTGGAGGAGCCAAGACTGGCAGCCATCGTGCCACTGAGGGACAGGACTTGGGTTTATACTGAGGCATGTCAGGCCCGGGCCAGTTCTCTCTCCTACCTCTGGCCTCTTAACCTTTCTGTGCCTCCTGCTTAGAGGGCCATCTAGTATTGACCAAAGCAAACCCTCTAGGTTTAGCCCTTGTGGGACCTCTCTCTGGCTGACTGTGAAGCCCCTTAATCCACTGCATGTTCCCACGGCCCCAGGCCCTTTGGAACCACATACTGGAGCCCTGTTTAGGTTAGGGTCAGGGTGGCCCTCCACTGGTCCTGTGGTCTGGGATCATGGCCTCGGGTAGACCGTAACCATACAGGTGGCCTCTGATAAAGTGCACAAGCCTATTGGAAGAGATGCGTACAGCTAATGCCATGCAAATTGGCACGAAGGCAATCAGTCTGACTCTAAAGGCTGCCCCACCGGCCGCAGGCTGCCTCATTGTCTTTTCTGTCAATTTGCATCTCATTACCCACAAGGCTGTGCTCATGGGAGGTTAAAAGAAAAAGAGAACCAAGTAAACCTTACCGTGTTCTGCCCTCATCTGGAGCACAACCTATCAATGGGTCAAGGCTGCTCAATATTCTCCCGAGCGAGCCCCGCCACCTCCCCGGCCGTTCTCCACCCCACCCCAACCCTCTGCTTCTGTCTTCACAGTTCTCTGTCACTACCATCACCACACTCCTGGTAAACAGTACCTTTGTTACCGCCGCCACCCCCGCCACACTTCTTTTCTTCTTCCGCCTCCCAAGTGCTGGGATTAAAGGCGTGTGCCACCACTGCCTGGCTTTTTTTTTTTTTAAAGGCTTATTTATTATATATAAGTACACTGTAGCTGTCTTCAGACACACCAGAAGAGGGCATCAGATCTCCTTGCAGATGGTTGTGAGCCACCATGTGGTTGCTGGGATTTGAACTCAGGACCTTTGGAAGAGCAGTCAGTGCTCTTAACCGCTGAGCCATCTCTCCAGCTCTGCTGCCATTTCTTATTATAGTGTCTTTATTGATATCTTTCCCATAGCCACCAGCATCCTCATCACTAACTTCATCCCTGTCTGTCACGGTTATCATCCAACGCCATCGACTCTACAACCATCGCCATCACTACCTTTACTGCCAGTTTCACCTCTGCCATGGCCACCACTACAGCTCTGGGGCTGCCTTCGCAGTCACTTCAAGTCCCCTGATGAGCGAGCAGTACCACTGCTACTGACCCCAATGATCCAGTGACCAGAGACCCCATCCTCAACCCAAACTGGGCCTGGATACTATGCTCATAACTGGCACCCCAGGAAGGAAGCACCCCAGGCTACAGCTCAGGTCAGGTGTTCACCCACTCAGGTCGAGGTCCTGGAGAGAATGGGACTCAGTTTACAACCCTGGTTCCAGCAGAACCTGGGGCTCTATTTCTCAAAGTGACCAGGATGCCCACATCCAGCATGGGTGGCTGACACTGCTGAGTCCGGCTTACCTCACCTCTAAAATGAGGCTTCTGTAAGTTTGGGGTGAGACTGAATGGAGGTAAAAGGAGCCTGTGAGGAGAAACGCGGAGCATCTCCAGTAGCTCTGAGGGGAGGATGTGATTAGCCTAAGCCAGGATGGCTTTGGGAAGGAGGGTAGCAGATGAAACCTGAGAGACAAGGTCAGACAGGGGGAGGGGTCCTGAGTGGGGGCCTCTACAGGGACGGAGGTGTGGCGTGGAGATGCATGGGGCAGGTCCAGGGTGAGCCGCTTAGCTAGACCTTTGTGTTTCCCAAGGATTTAGGGTGCTAAGCTGCATGGCCACGCCTCGTCCACAGAGCTCCTCATTTCTATGCCTGCCTCGTTCCGCTCAATCCTTCCTCTCAGCTCTATGAAGCCCAGTTAGTATTCTTATTCTATGGACAAGGGGACCAAGACTCAGAGAGTGTGAGTCACTTGCCCAAGACTACACAGCGTTGGAATGGCAGAGTTCTAACCAAAATACCCTTTATCCAGCACCAGCCCCTGACCTCTCTGCCTCCCTGGCAGCAGGACTAAGGGATGAGGCCGGACCGAGGTGGAGCCGGGGCTCCCCGCAGAGGTCATCCGGAAGAGTGGGAATTGAAGCCATATATTTCCACCCAGGATGTGGCTTTGAGTGGATGCCTGAGACTGCCCACTAGCTTTGGTGGCAGCAACGTGGGTACTACCCTGGACATAAGGCTGGGCACCAGCTGCCCAGGGGTCATGTTGAGAGCCTTGGCAAAAGTGACAACCAGACAAAGGCCTGGAGGTGGAAGGCAGGGTGGGCACAGCCTGGTTGCCAGGTGGAAGGGCCCAGCGTAAAAGCTGCTCTGAATACTGGCTGCGCCCCGCTGCTGCAATCAGCCTCGACACTTGGTTATTATGAGGAGTAAAGGCGGCCGGCGGGACAGCTGGAGCCGTGGCGACAACATTTAAGGCGTTTGTCAGAGCTGTGGGACACGGGCTGCCAGGCGCTAATGGCTTCTGTGTGCTGCTGCCAAGTGAGAGGAGGGCGGGCGGGCGGAGGCGGCCTTGCTCCTGCCTGGGCCTCGTGCCTACCTCATGCTGCGTGGCCGCTCCATGACAGGTAGGCCCCACCTGGGCCCTGCAGATGCCTAGCAACCACCACATAGCCTTGGCACCAGCTGGGGATGGCGGGCTGGTAGCCATGCACTGCGTACCTGCCTATTTAGGGCATCTATACCATCCCCACTTCCACTCAGACTTCAGTTCCCCTTCCCACGGGGACAAGGGTCTGCGAGTCAGTTCCCCACTAGGCCAAGCCAAAGAAAGAGATTTCTAAATCCAGGCTGGCTCAGCCTCTGCTCTCTCAGCCTTTCGGGTTGGACTTTGTGAGAGAAAGATCCTCCAGGTGAAAGCCCCAGACTGTATCACATCCGTCCTAACAGAGATTTCAGCTTTTCGAGCCTCAGTTTTCCTTCCTGGTAAAATGGGAAAATAAAAGTATCTACGTTTGATTGTATTGACAAGAAAACAGAGGAGCTGGGTGTCGTGCCACATGCCAATAATCTCAGCACTTAGAGTTCATAGTGAGGGACCTGTGGGGTTGGGAGTGGCCTCAGGAATTCCTGCAGCTGGAAGAACATCTATGGGACTCAGCACCAGCACTGTGCGCTGCAACAGGTGATGACATCATTGAGCCACAGTGCTGTTCACTAACCTCCCCTCCCCCAAAGCAGATCCATCCTCACCCCATTGTACAGACGAAGCTGAGGCTCAGAAGTACTCAGCCTCCAGGCACAGCTCGCTGTGGGCAGAGCAGGGTTTCTCCCAGGGGCTGAGCGGGTTTGCCCCTCACCCCACTCCCTGACTAGCAGCTCAAGAGATACTCTGGAAGGCCTGGAGAGATGGCTCAATGGTTAAGAGCACTGCCTGCTCTTCCAAAGGTCCTGAGTTCAATTCCCAGCAACCACATGGTGGCTCACAACCATCTGTAATGGGGTCTGATGCCCACTTCTGGTGTGTCTGAGGACAGCTACAGTGCACTCATAGACATAAAATAAAAAAATTAAAAAACTTAAAAAAAAAGATACTCTGAAGCTCCTCAGAGGCAGAAAGGGATCTTCAGCTGGCCATGGGTCAGTAATATGAATAAGGAAACATAATGAATCTGGGAAGAGACCCAAGGGGCAGGAGATCATCTTGGTGGCCCAAGATCTTTCCTAGGCTAGACCAAGACTGGAAGTGGCAAGAGGTCCCTGAAGGCCAAGTGTAGAGCCACACGCCTTTAATCTCAGCATTTAGGAGGCAGAGGCAGAACTCACATCTCTACGAGTTCAAGGCCAGCCCAGTCTACATAGTGAGTTCCAGGACAGCCAGAACTATATACTGAGACCATGTCTTTATAAAAAACCAGGGGAGGGGCTCTAGAGAAGGTATATAAACAAGGGGAGGGCTCTAAAGAAAGTATATAAAGCCTTGTGTTCTGCCCATGGTCAGCCAGAAGACGTCTCCCAAGAGTGCCCTGTTGATAGGCACATCTTGGGACCCTCATGGCACAAGGGACTGGGACTGGGGTGGACTGCTGTAGTTTAGTTGTTGATCACTGACCCTTTGGAAGCAGCTGCAATGGCTCTGTCTTTTTACATTTTTATTTTCTCTGTCTGCATGTTTTGTCTGCATGTATGTCTGTGCATCACATGGGTGCAGGACCCACTGGAGCCAGAGAGAGCCTTAGATTTCCTGAAACTGGAGTTACAGACAGTTGTTAGCAGTCATGTGACTGAAAACTGAACTCAGGTCTAGAAGAGCAACGGATGCTCTTATCCACTGAGCTGTCTCTCCAGCCCCCAGTAGCTCTGTCTTGAGAGAGGCCACGGCCTGCAAGGGCTTCCCCACTGGAGGAACACAGTGGAGTCATGGGCTGGCTTGGGCAGCACAGGCCATCCACGCACATCTGTAAAGGGCTTACAGAAAATGCTGTCCGCATCTTCATCCCACTTCAGAGAAGGAGAAACCCAGGCAAAGCGGGAGCGGTAAGGCTTGCCTGGGACAGGCTCATTTTAGGGTCTGCTTTGCCTCTTTGAACCCACGGAGCTAGGAGCTCTCCATGTCAATCCAGCCTCGGCCCAGGTAGAGGCCTCCGGGCCACCTCATTCAGAGCCCACTGCTTTGCCCAGACCACTCCCGGGGTGAGGCCTTTTCCAACACTCTGGAGCCCTCTGCTACCTTACTTCCAAGGCCACTTCCACAGGAAAGGGGGTGACTATGGTCTCTTGGCTCTGCATGGAGGGATACAAGGGGATGTTGCGTTTGTGGTTAGTTGAGAGTGGGTGAGGGTTTCATCCTGACTTTGTGACCACCAGCTTTGCCATCCTGGGGGTGACAGGCTTTGAGTTAGAGAAAGAGGTGTTGTGCATACATGAACATATGTGAATGTGTGTATACAGTTGGGAATGTGTACACACATGAGCACAGGAGAGCATACACCCATGTACATGTGCCTACATGGTATCTGGGTCTTAATGTTTGGCCAAACAACCTCTTTTGTGTGCTTGCTTGACTGTTTCCAAGGTGCTGGGTAATGGAGCTTTCTTCTGGGGATGGCGGTGAAGGGGTTACCGAGTGCTGGCTCCTAGACACACAGGCCTCAGCCCTTGCCACTGAGCTCCAGCCAAGTGGGCTTTCCTGGCTAGGGCCTGCTTGGTTCCCACCCAGGGGTCCCCTTCTCCAATGCGACCTCAATCGTCCTCCCTCCTGGCCTTCGTCCTAGCCTCTGATCGTGCTTTTTGTGTTATCTCATCACAACAAACACCACAACGAGGGATAAACGAAAAGGTGACCCTGAGGGCTCCTCTTCTTTCTGCTCTCGCTGACACTATGTGTGGTGTGTGTTGGGTGCCAGAGACACAGGAAAGGTAAGTGGGACTTGGCCCTAACCTCACAGAACTCGTAGTGCGGGGGAAGGGCTCCCACTAGTCTCCATAGCACCCCAGCACCACCTTGTGAGCCCCTAACCCCTGGGCAAGTTAGACTAGGCTCCCGGGAGAATTGACCTGAATGTCCTCTGGTTAAAATACAAAACCCTGGCCCTCTCTTTCTCCCTTAGCTTTCAGGTGGCCCAGTGTCACACCGCCTGTCTGCTCAGCTGGGCCAGGTGCCCGATCCTGGTCCCAGGGTCTTATCTCGTCCCTTTGGCCCCGTCTTTATTATTCATATTGTATATGAAAAACCACTTGATGTGCCGCCAAATGAACTGAGGAATAGGCCCGATTAGAGCATCTTTCTCCAGCCAGGCAGCAGAGGCGGCGAGGTGAGGTCGGACTGACTGTAGGGCCCTGTGCCGAGCCACCACCCCGACTAGACAGGCAGGCTAGCATCTGGCTGGCGCAGCCGTCTCCCTGGAAAACGAGAAGCTTCTTATTGAGATAACGAATCGCTCCATTTAGATCCAAATTAACCTCCCCCATTCCCCCATTCTCCTCTGTGTTTCACTAGATCGAAACCCCCCTCTGCCCACACAGCTGAGGGCCCAGCCCTCCACACGGCCAGGTCACGTGCTTTCCAAAGTCAGGACAGCTAGACAGCCTCAGCTGGGCCAGCAGGCACCCATCCGCAATGGGTCACGTTTCCTCTTCTTTCTTTCTTCCTTTCTGTTTTTGGGGTGGGGGTGGAAAGCTTGATGCAGCTGCCGCTCTGAGGAGTGGGAATTTCTATTTTATTATTTTTTTTAGCTCGTTCTTTGAAATAAGGATGCAATATGGGATCAATTTTTGATGACAGTGAAGTAAGAGGGGAAAATAGTAGCAATTTTCTCTTCTGAACATGCCCTATTTAATGGAAGGATGTCAAGGTGGAGTTTTATACAGAGGAGAGACCGCGTGTTCCCAGGACACATGGTCAATCAGAAATGCCTGGCGCGATCTCAGCTTGAGGGTGGCTGGGAACCCCTCCCCATTCCCTAGTGTCTACCATTTAGGGGCTACCAGAGTCCCAGAAACGAGGCAGGGAAAGGCTGCGTTTCTGTCCTCCTCCCCCTTACCTGGCTCCACAATAGACCCTCCTCGATTTGTGCTCTGTAGGTCTCAGTTTGTATCAGGATTCTAGAGCTGAGACCCCAGGGTTATAAAATCCTGCCCAGCTGCTGTCGCCTTTATGGTAAGCCAAGGAAATTGAGCTTTAGTTGGCCTGGGCTTCAGGGTAGGGGGTGAGAAGAGGGTAAGGATCTGGCAGGGACAGGGCTGGGACAAGTCAGCACACCCAGCCTATTGTCTGGAGGCTCAGGATGGGGGCTGGGGAGGGGCAGAGGATGGGGCTATTTACAGAGGCTACTTAAGGTAACTGCCAAGCCCCCACTCCTAGTGTCAGAGGGGGGGCTGCCACACTCCCAACCCACCCGTGTAAGAGGCAATTCAGCCGATTCAGACCCCAGCCAGCCGTGTACAGTCACAGTAAGGCTCAGACCCAGATTAGAAATGGACCAGAGGTCAGGGTTTCTGCCTCAAAAGCCACCTCCTAGTTCAAGTTCCCTCATTGGGATCTGGGGTTCTGTGCAGCCTCTGAATGATACCATGGCCGTTACTGGTTCCTTCCTCCTGAGGCCTGGTCAATCTATGGCAGGTATCTTCCAAGGCCTCCTTCCCCTTGCAATAGCAGCAGAAGAACACATGCCCCTCAAATATATATCAGATTCACAAAGCCACACCAGGCTGTGTGACTTGAAACAAGGCTCAGGCATACTAAATCCCCGCAGACCTGCATAGAGCTGTGGTTCCAGAGATATGTACCCCTGCACACCCCACCCCTGCACTGCCACCCGTGGATCCACTAACCACGAGCAATTCCTATCCCAAATGTGACCTTCTAGAGTCTTTGCCAGAAGGTCAAAGCACTTTGGTCACAAAAGGCCTTGCTGCTCGACCACAGTACCACAGAGAACAGAAATCAAGAAGTGGGCAGGGAAGGTCTTAATCTGAAAGGCCTGTAGATTCAAAGAGGGCCCGCAGGGGCCCCTTGTCTCAGCACCTGCCAGTCAACAGACTCCGCCCAAAGCCACGCCTGCCACCTCCTTTCCTTCTTTGGCTGTGGCCGGGCCTCTGAAATAATTAGCAATTCTGCTCGACAAAACGCAAGCCCGATGGGATAATAAACTCCAACATCTGTCAGAAGAGCGAGCTCCTATGGAATTGCCAAGAGAAACATTTTTCTCCTCATTCAATTCACATTTAAATCGAAAACAACCCCTGCAAGTCTGCGCCAGGCCTGCGGCGCGGGGCTCCGGGAGCCCACAAGCTGTTCCTGGGCCTGCAAAGAGGCTTGGACGAGTGGCGATCACTCACTCAAATTAACAAATCATTTTATTTAGAAATGAAGAGAATTTGTTAGTGACAGATGGCCTCAGGGCCACTGAGGAGGAGGGAAAGCCCGCCATTGGTCCACCACACAAGGTAGGCAAGCTCTGTACTCCCCCGAATAGAAAGGTCTTCTGGGGAGCACAGGGCATAAGAGCCTGCATTCTCCACTTTCACAGCTGCCCAGTACGACAGACAAGCTAGGACTCATGTTGCCATTCTATGGGGGTACATGGAGGGCCAATAGTAGATGCCCTGGGTCCCCTGCTGAGGATGTGTAGCCAGGCCTGGCTCTACCCCAAAAGGAGCCTCTCATGCGTGCAATTCAACCTCTGGGCTGTAGGCGGCGCTGTGTAGAGGCAGGAGCCTCTTCAAAGTTGGATTTGGATCTGGAAAAGCCTCACCAATAGGATTATACTCCTGTTAGAGTAACGCCAGAGACTTGAGTCCCAGGCCCAGGGCTGCAGTTCTGCCATTTTTGTAATGAAGGGTATCCACTTGGATTGTCATGGGCCTTCCCGTGTATGAGAACCTCTGAAAGCGAGCTACCAAATACCGAATAAGGATGCACTGCTGGGAACACGGCCCAGACCGTCTAGACCTGCTCAGGGCTCTACACGTCTCTATCATATCGCTTGGGGCTTGCAAGGGGCCTGCATGCTAGCAAGCTCTCACAGGACTTAACTTTTCTGTTCTGCCATTTTTCCTACAGGCACGACAGCCTTCTGTAGGAAGCAGTTTTTTTTTTTTTTTTTTAATTCCCTTTCAATTACAATGGTCTCAGGGCCCAGTAACTATTTCTTCTTAAATAAACACATGAATGGATGGATAGAAGGGCCTTGGCTGCCTAGACATGCCTGAGACAGGGGACACTGAATGTCTTGTATTGGGATATATTTTCATATCCTTCTCCTTCTGCATGGACCGTTCCTTCTGCCCATTCCTCTCCATCTCATACCTGGGCCTCTTCAGCTCAGTCGCCCTCATTTTGCACCCTTGTCACTGCTATGGCTACAGCTCACTATGAACCATTCCCCTCCCCGGGGGCCCCCGCCCCAGGACCTCACGCACACTAGACAAGCCCTTTACCCCTGTGCTGCAGCCCTAGCCTCAGACCAGATTTCCTCAGGTCGGCTGGGACCTGGTTCCTCTTTGTCCTTCCTGAGGCCATGGTTGGACCTCTTGAGATTGAGAGCAGGATCCACCTCTGAGAGCTTCCTGGTCAGATACATCATGTGCTATTAAAACAAACCTAGAAACATCCCTGGAAGGTAGGGGGGCTTGGAGAGGATGAGAACAAGATGGGGCTAAAGGGATGCACCACGGGAGGCGAGGTGTCTAGGAAGGCAGAAGGGATGCTGGGGCTGGTGGCTACTAGAGACCACTGAAAAGGGCGCTTATAGGCACTGGTTTTATCTATGTGTATGTGGTGTCAAACCAAGCTCACCTGGAGATTTGTCTAATGCCCTGTTGCTGCAGCAGGAACCTTGAAGGGGCTGGCCAGTGCTTTTGCTTGTCTCTCCCAGATCTCTAGACTTTTCTAGCATGCTCGGGGAGTGAATAAATGAGTGGAGCTTGTCATAATGGGGTTTAGGGAAGACTGAAATCTGCTACTGGGGAGGGGGAAAGAACACTGCTGTCCTTGAATGAATGGCCTACAGAAGAGCCAAAGATGGTGGTGCTGCAAGAGGCAAGGCTATATCCTTGCTTCTAGTGGCCAGAAGAGGGCCACCAGGCTCCTGTTCTATGACTCTACATCCCTAGAACCACAGAATACCTGTCGAGCAAGCAGGTATTGCCTGGGGCTCAGCAGGGTTGGACAGCCCGCATGGGCACACAGTAGGTACTCACCAAGTCTTTAAGAGTGACCTTGGCCTTCCCAAATCTGGTCTAAGGCTAGAATCCTGGACTGCCAGGATTCTGATGCCTGGACTCAATCCTGAGTCTGAGGTTCAGGGCTCCAATTGCCCTCTGCCATCTCACCCTGCGCAACCTCTACAATCCCTACTGTGTGCTCCTCCCTATCCTTCTGGTTTGTTTTCTTTTTTTGGTGTTTGTGTGTGTGTGGGGGGTGTAAGGGCACACTTGTCTTCCTGAACCCCTTCTCTCCCTTATTTTTTTGAGATAAGATCTCTTATTGGACCAGAGCCCACCAATTGGCTAGACTGGCCAGCAAGTTTCAGTGGTCCTTCTGTGTCCACCTTCCTACTCCAGGATTACAGGTGTGTGCCACCTTGCTTGGCCTTTGACATGGGCGCCAGGGTTCTGAACATAGGAACATAGGTTCTGAAGCATTTTGCCAACTGAGCTATCTCCCTAGCTCCTGTTCATTTATTTATTAGTAAATAAATAGCTCAGGCTAGCCTCGATCCACCATATGGTTGAGGATGACTTTGAGCTTCTAATTGTTCTGCTTCTACCTTTCAAGTTCTGGTGTTGCAGGCATTTGGTGCCGTGCCTGTGCTCTGCCTCTCTTTAATGGTCCCCGAGTTCCTTTAACTCCCTATTACCGTGGAGATGTTCCCTTTGGCATTCACTCACAGGCTAGGAGGGGTGCTCTCAGGGGTCTGCTAAGCAGCAGGCATGCAGTGGGTCTCAGGAGGGAGGTCGAGGGCAGCCTAGAAGGCAAGTGATTGTGTGCCTGTGTGTGTGTTGTGTGTGTGTTTGTGCATGTGTATGTGTGTGTGCGCGTGTGAGTGATTCTAGCTCCACAAGGCTGACAACTCCATCTCAGCACCTTCTCAGGGACTTCCTGGCTGTGAGTATTGCCATTGCTTCGGGCTGGGGCCTGCCTGGCTTGAGTTTGGAGTTTCTAAGCATCTAGGGACTTATATGGGGAGGGCCTCTGCCTTGAAGGCAAAGAGACAAATAACCTACTGGGAGCATCTCAGGGTAAGACCTGGATATCCCTGGGTAAATCTGTGAGTTTATGACCCACTCAAACTGCAGAGGTGTGGAGGAGTTCGAGGAATATGGGGGTGGAGATCCATAATTCCATTTCCTGGGCCAGGGAGAGCTTTTGGGAGAGAACATCAATACCAAAATTCACTAGAGATGGGGCCAAGGAACCGCTTAGGGGGGTCAGTGAGTACAATCATGGTTTGACCCAAGGAAGAACTTTTAAACAATTCTAATTGTGAAGCAGGGACCTGGAGACATGGTGGTATCTCCCTCTAGAGTCAGCATAGACTAACAGGTCACTTGCTGGGAGAAAGAGATGGACTAGCCCCCTCCGGTCCTGTGATTAAAGATTCTGTTGTGGTTCCCTGATGTCGTGAACCTGAATCCTCAGCATCCCTGGGGCCTTGATCTTGTGAGCCAAGATCTGACAACACGCCCTGGAGCTCTAACTTGGGAATTTGACATGTGATGCTTTGGTGACCTCACTGGTGACCCTGAAACTCCTGGTATCAGTCCTGGGCTATACCGTGCATTGCGGGTACTCCCTTAGTTTGCAACCCATGGACTCACCTATGACCCTGAGGCCACCGAGCTGACAGCACCGTCACGGAGAAGCAGGAGACCCTTTACTCAGGAAAGTCCTGGCCTGTTTAATGGGCACATGCTGTGTCCCTGAATGACTGCAGGATGGAGGGTGGCGCACACAAGGCCTCCAGAAGCTTCACACTGAACACGACTAGAAATTATTTCCCTGACAGAATTGAGAGGCTGCGGCGAGCAGCGGGGCAGCCTCCTGGGGGCTAGGGCTTGGTTCCTGGGATCCACCACTAGAGACCCAGACAGTCCTGACCTCCACTCCCTGCCTTCCCCCATCCTATCTTCTAAAAGGAAAATCATGGGGAAGTAAACCTTGAAGGGAGAAAAGAGAATGTTTTTAATTAAAAGTTTAAAAGGATTCACATCCCGAGGGAATCGCAGCAAGAAAAGGCGGGGAGACAAGGGGGGGGGCAGGGAGCAGAAAAGTAGGCCACACCAGCTAAGGCTCCAACCAGCTCTTCCAGTTGCCTTGTGCACAGCCTGGCATCAGTGGGCTTGGGCCCTGCGCAGCGCGGCCTCAGTCGGGGAATGGGTACACAGGGCTCAGCAATGATAGCCCGCCTGAAACAGTTCTGATTAAAGGCTTAAAGCCAGGCATGATAGCACATTAATACCACTAACACTCGGGAGGCTGAGGCACAAAGATCACCAACTGGAGGCCAGCCTGGGTTACTGATTATTTTAAAACAATATCAACACAAAATCAACCACTGACCAATCAGCCTAAACTGAGGTCTTAAACTGTTCCCTTTGCCTAGTCCTGGGACAGTGAGGCTGGTCTGGTGATGTCCTGTTTGGCCTAGGCACATACCACCTGCTGTGGAGTTCTACATGTGTCCTGTCCATAGTGCTGGCTCCAAGTAGCCCCGCCCGAGGGCTTATCCATCACCTCTGCCTACTTCCGTCCATCTTGCTCACTACACCCTCATCTATCACATATCCAGCAGCATCCTGGGTAAGCAACACCACCATGTAGTTTATGACTCTGAGCCCTGCAAGTTGGACAGTGCCTGGGTGGGAACAAAACAGGTGGATCCTCTTGGGAAGGGACTCGGTGAGGTCTGTGCGGCGGTCCCTCTTTCAGGCATGGAAAGAGTTCTGACACCTTCAGCCCAATTCACCGACTTCCATTTACTTAGCAGACTGGGGCTGGAATGTATTTTGGGGGGGTGTGTGTGTCACTGCTTGTGAGGTGAGGTGAGAGAGGCAAAGCCAGCCCATGAGATGTCCCCACAGCCAGAAGTCTCTCTCTACCCTAACCCTTTCCCCCTTTTCCTAGAAGAGAAAAAGGTGAATGGAAAATATGACAGATGTAATAGTTTGTGAAATGAGCTAATTACACGGTAGTCACACAGAGAGATGAGGCTAGCAGAGGAATCTTGGATAACAGGAAGCCCAGGTGTGCAGGCCAGAGGAAGGAAAATGTCAGTGTTGTTGGGACATTGTGGAACTTGGAGACCGGAGCCAGTGGTCTCCTGAATTAGACCATAGTCACAGATCTGGGTTGTCACTATGGTCCATAGACTGTGGCTTACCTCCTGGCTCCAATTCTCCCAAGTAGCTAGGACCCTGGAGCCTATCTAAAAACTGGCTAGAAGCAGGGCCCTGAGGTCCCCAACTCTGGGAGCCAGGAGGGGGGCTAGCTCGTGCAATCTGTGTGCATTGTGTGCATTCACTGCAAAGTTCCACAAGACCCTGGGATTTGAGGTCCATGTTCTCACATCACCCCTTGCCCATGAGCGCCCGACGGCTACACCCCTTAGCTCCAGGCTTGCCTCTCTATGAGGAGGCCAGCGAGCATTTGAGGAAGATCTCACAGAGCAGCCCACACTCATCGGTATCTCCTAACTTTTACACGTCAGCACCAGGAAGTGTCCCGGACTCTGACCCCCCTCCTCCACTGCAGCCAATCCACTCGTGCTGTCCCAGTTGGTTCTAATATTCTTCCACGCTTCCACATAAGGCTGTAGGCCTTCAGCCCCTCTCTTGACACCTATGATGGTCTTTCCTTTCCCTTGAGTAGCCCCACTTCCTGTGTTGGAGACTAACTGTCCACTCACTTCTGAGCTCAGGTGCCTCCTCTTTTCCAGCGAAGCCATCTACTACCTGAGGCTCCTTCCTCTTTCAGAATCTTTTCCCCTGCTCTTTGAGGGGGCAAAGGTAATGCCTAAGTTAACCTACAAGGACCAGGTAACCTGCTGGGATGCTGGGACATGTAGTTTTTTGGAACATAACAGCAGCTTCATGAGAATGTACTATGGGTTTGTGTTTATACATCTTGCAGCACGAGTCTTGGGGGCCACTCAGCTGGGAAATTTCAGGGAATGATCCTGACCAAAGTCCATCTCTTGGTCAATATTTAATATTTAATAAAGCTTCAAATCTGGCCCAGAATGGTGGAATTTTTTTTCCTCTGGTGAATCCCAGGATTAATATTCGGAGGCCCCACAAACTGCCTTCTTTTCTCTAGCCTTTGGCTCAGTGCCACCATTTTGTGCTTCCAAGGAACTGGGACGCCTTTCTGAAGAATCCCAAAGCGAGGAGACCTTCCTGGTCAGGCCCCCAAATGCAAGTTCAGAAAACCCAGAGTCTCTCCCTCCAGCTATCTCCACAGGCACAATTCTGTGGAGTCTCAGTCAGAGGGGATCAGTCAGAAAACCCATGGTGGGCATTTGGCACCCATCTCACAGGTAAGGAAACCAAGCCGAGAAATGAACCAACTAGCAGAATTCTGTGACACTGATATGGCGGCGCTGAACTTGTGACCTCACCTGCCCCTTTACCCAGGTACTGGGTCCTGCCCCGGAGGACTCTTCCCAGTGAGTCATCTCCAAGACGCTTCTGGAAAACCCGCTCCTCATTGCTCTCTGGTCCTCTGCTCCCATCAGCTTCTGAGGACAAGCCTCGGGCACCCTCCCTGGCCAGCCGCTCATTCCCACCGGGCTAGGCTTATACGGCTCCTGTGTGGACACCGGCTTCCCTGGCCCATGGCCTCCTGGAGTCTCTGTCCCTCATCTTGTTTCTGCCTTAATACCAGTCTACTCATCTGGTCACTTGCCTGCTACGTAGGTCTCTTTTAGGCTGCCGGACCTGGTGCCTGGGGACTTGCTCGGGAGGAAGGGAGGGTCTTGAGGTGATGGGACCCTGTCCTTAGCCTCACAGCCTTGAAGACTTCATATGTCTAGAGGTCCCAAGTTGTGTTCAGGGGAGCCTGCCTTCCCCAGTTCCGGTTCTCTGCCTCATTATACTCCGCATTCTTGTGGACCCGCATGGGTTGTGTGTGAGGAGACCTCCGTGAGCTCACTGACCCTGATCCTGCCAGGTCAAGGCCGGAGCCCTGGTCCCTGGGCGGCTGGAGGATGCAGCCTCTCGTCTTCAGCTCTCTCTATAGCTGGACTCCAGCTGGTGTTGACACAGCAAACACGGGACGACTCCCATCGCTGAGGAACGGAGTGGGCAAACACAGGGCCAGCGGCTGGGACCAGCCTCCCAAAGCCCAGTCCCGAGGCCTGTGCCAGGAGGGAAGCACTGCAGAGCCTGGACACTGGGAGCTGTGGAGGTGCAAGCTGGGAACAGGCCTTCTTTGTCAAGGCCCCAGGAGAGTGAGGGCAGACTGGGTGGGGCTGAAGGTCCCTGAAGGGCGACTCCTGGTCCCTGAATGTCTGAGTTCCTTCCTTCCTCTCCTTCCTTCTCCTCTTCCTCTTCCCAGGTCCCTTAGGCTTAGCCCCATGTTCCACACTTTGTGACAAGGATCATAACACTGTCACTGTCAGCAGACTGTACTCCCGTAGGTTGATTCACGCTCCCATCTCTGGTGACTTAGACCTGGGCCTGCACACAACAAGGTAAGTCCCCAGTTCTCACTAAACAGAAGCTGAACCAGGCGCCTGCAACGCCGGATACCCAGTGACTCGATAAACCACAGTCCCCTGCCCTTCTCACTGCCCCTGTGTCTACCACCCAGGGCAGTGACACCAACTTTCTCCCAAGGGCAGCCCCTGTCACCAGGGAGGCGTTGCCTAATGCACAGCTTGAAGCATAGAAAACAGGGTGAGACGGCTCCCAGAGCATGCTGGGAAAGCAGACCACACTTAAGGATGCACGCGAATCACTCCAGACATTAGGCGGTGAGTCCTGTCTCTAGCTTCACCTCTGCCGCATTGCCTCTCCGCTGCAGTGGAAACTGAGGCACAGGCTGCACCCTCTGCTTATGCTCCTTACTGGGTCAGTGCTGGACCAGACATTGCTGGGATATTCCTTCTTTTGCCTTTGACAGTAGTTCTGCCTGTCTTTTAAGGCTCAGTTTAAATTGCCACCTCCTCCAGGCTGTCCTCTTAGACTTCTCAGTCCTATGGTAGCAAATCTGCACATTGACACCCCAAAGGTTGCTGTGTGTCTCCTTGAAATCTGGGGCCCAGAAGACCAGGATCAGCCTGGCTGGCACACTGCTACCCTCCCCAGCCTTCACACACAATGATTTCAGAACAAAGGGCCACATGCTATTAAAAATCAATTAAATTTCTCACTTCTGTGATCCTAAATTAGTCTGGTTTGTCCCTGTGGCACCTGTAGGTCCTTTCCCTCCACCTCCTAGGATCTGTCCGTTTGCCAGCCAGGACTCCCTACCCCCACCAGTCCCAGAGGAGAGGGCCAAGTAGACGGGAGTCTTCCCCTGACTTTAGGCCTTGTCTGGAGAGTGGAATAGAGTGTCCAGTGCCATTTCCTCCGTTTGGCCCCGTCCCCGGGTCAGAGCAATG
This sequence comes from Apodemus sylvaticus, assembly GCF_947179515.1. Taxonomy (NCBI): domain Eukaryota; kingdom Metazoa; phylum Chordata; class Mammalia; order Rodentia; family Muridae; genus Apodemus; species Apodemus sylvaticus. Next base: position 16,164,493 of record NC_067478.1, read on the forward strand.
TCGCTTCCGGACATTCCGTACATACAAGCCATCAGCCCCTTTCTGATAACCCTTTGCCAGGAGAACTCGGCTACAGGGCGTGTGCGTTTCACCTTTCAGACCTCAGAGGTGCATCCCAACCATCAATCAACCCCTTCCTTTGATTGGCAGATGCTGAAGAATGGCAGTGTCCCTCGCCTCTGCAGATCCCAGGGGAGCACATTGCTGCGCAAAGGCCCCCTTAGTCCTGAGGGGGCCGGATCCAAACAGACAAGCTGGCATTTCCGGAGGCCCGATCGGCCTGAGTCGGCTGGGCAGGTAAAGGCGAAGGAATGGAGAGAGCCTGGAGGACCCTTGGCTGGTACTACCCCTGAACGATGCTTCTAACAACCAGGGGACTAGAGGGCAATATGGAGTCGTGAAGGATCTCAGGATCTCCCGGCCATCCAACCTGGATGCAAGTAAGGAGAGCTCCACTCCCGTGTCCACTGGGAACGTCTTTCTCTTGCTCATGCTGACCCGTTCCAAGGACAAGGATGCTTGGGGTGTGTGTGGAATGGCCGTCAGCGTCTACACACATTTAGGTCACCCCTGAGGCCCTTCTCTGATCTCCATCTCTAAATGGTGGTTTAGAAGAAACCTCATTGCTACCTGGGCTCCTGCCACCGCCATTCCTGCCCCACCCTTCTCCCTTGCAGCCACACACAGGAAAGCATTCGATAGATGCCCATTTACTAATCCAGTCCTTCCCTGTCCCCAGGGGCCCCCAGCCGGCTCCTCTGGATGGCACCTTGCCAGAAAGCGGCACTGTTTGGGTGAGGGGAGAATAATCAGCTGTAAACGCCGCAATCAGGGAGAAAAGGCTGCTCGGGCCCTTGGCGCCCACGCCTGCGCCTAATTGGCTCCACGTGTCTGCAGCTCCTTTCAAGAGCGGGAAAGTGGAAGGGTCAAGATCTCTTAATGTTCGTAATGGAAGGGAGGCAGAAGCCACTGCCAGCCCCGCATAAACACCTTTTAATTGCTCAGAGAAGGGTGGGCGGAGGCACTCAGTGCTACAGACTCCCCTCCCTGTCAGCCCGCCATTACTGTGCCTGTGTCAGCTTCCCAGAACTGGAGTCCGACCCCAGAAACTGAGCTCCATCCAGCAGAACCCTATAAACACGGATCTGTCCCACCAATGTTTGCAAAGCTCCTACTAGAGGCCAGGCCTTGGTGAATGACTCTTGGCCTGGATTTCCTAGGACCAAACTATTTATTGAACCCCCATCAATGAATGCACCACTGGATCCAGCGGAAACTGGGCCTCTAGCTGCCTCAACACCCAGCCATCACCCCCTTGCTGCCTCTTCCAGGCAGTCTTCCCTATTGTCCCTTTAGAAGAAAGGAAATCTTTCTCTTGCTGAGGCTGCCCCATGGCATCTGTATATCTCTCAGGTCCCCGCTGCCCCACGGTGGGACTTCTATTCATCACTGTCACATCATCGCTAGTGCCCTCTGACCAGGAAACAGAGGGCTATACTAGGAGACACAACTGTTAGAGCAGTGTGCTACTGGCACCTAGTGGGTAGAGGGCAAAGGTGCTACCACACACCCTCCAGGGCTGGGAGCAGGCCCCGCCCCCGCAGCAAGGACTGATCCAGTTCAATATACCTCCTAGAGTGCTGGGAGTCTCTGCTTTAGACAACACTTTAGAAAGGAAGCGGCAACTGAGTCAAAGCTGGGAGGAACCTTTTCTTCCTGACAGAGAGCAACCTGTCCCTGAGCCCTTGGCCTTTACCTCTGCCTTTGAACACCCAGCTCTGAGCTCCATTCCTAAACAGACCCCGCCACACTGCCAACGTGCGTCAGCTTAATTGGGTTAAGTGGCCATTAGCGGCAAAAGCAGGGCGACTGCGCACAGAAGGGTTTTTAATTTTACTCTTTAAATGATGCTAATTCTCCGGAGGCCACTGATGACGGGGGTGCTGTCCACTGGAACCCTCAGATCCAAGGGCTGCACTTCCCTCTGCCCCACCCACGCGAGCCTTGTAGGGGACTTTGGAAGGAACACTCATTGTGTAAGAAGGAAAGTGAGGGGATGGGGAATTTATCCAGGGTCACTAGGGCATCACAGGTGAAGGCCTTGTCAGAGGAAGCCAATGCCTCACCTTCTTTTTCCTTAGTCTTGGCCTTTTGTAGGCAGCTAAAGCTACATGGTCATAAAATGGTGGCCCATGTGAAGGTATTGCCAGTTTGTGTGGCCTGAGCTTCTAGGTCCAGGAGTCCCATCAAGGCCTCTTGCCTCTGGCTTGTGAGTTTGAAGGCCAAGGCAAAAGACTTCCTGGAGCAGGCTGTTGGTTTCCACTCTGATGTGCACAGTAACACCTTTGACTTAGGTGCCGTGTCCCAAGTGCCCCGGCCTTCCCATTCTCTGAGAATCACTGAGCCACAGTCCCTTAGCTTTGTCTGTGGGCTTGTCTCTCACTTTAGCCAAACCCTTTCCTCTGAGCCACACAGCAAAGGTGCAGCGATGGGTGGTAAGTAACACTCAAGTAAGCTCAAGGACACTCGCTGTCCTTTGTGAATGACAGCCCCAAGGGATGGGGAACCAGAGGTACTGGGCAGGGAGGGACCGTATGCTCTTACAAGCCCTTGGCTTAATTTATGTTTCTTGGTTAATTGATGTTGACAAGTGGTTCTGTTCTCTGGGACTCAAGCAATCCTCTAACGGTAGCCTCCTGAGGAGCACGGACCAGTGGCACAGAGAAGGGACTTGGGGCCTGAGATGGAAACACATGGGCACCTGAGGGCAGGAACATGTCCTCCCCTACTGCGGCTTCAGCCCCAGCATAACTGGCCACATAACTGGCTACAAGTAAACGTTGGTGACAACAGTGGGCAGAGGGGGACGGGGGACAATAATGAATATTATCCAAGAAAGAGGCTGTGTGCCAAGTCCTCAGTCGAGAGGACAGGGACCTAACGATTATACTTCAACTCTGCCCAAGTTCTCATGGCGTGTCACTGGAACTCAGGCACTTTCTTGTGCCTTCTGCCACTCAAGACCCTAGAAATCCCTGATGCAAAGGCTTCACCAATTTGGGTAGTTGAAGTTTCAACACAGGGTTCCCAAAGCAGAAAGATAAGCATGGTTCCTGGACCTGGGGACACTGCTTGCCTGTGTTTGTAAGGCCCTGGTGTGGCCTGTTTTTATCTGACTCTTGACTTCTTGCTCGATACTGATTGGACGGACAACACTTGGGGCCAGCATTGCTCAGTTCTCTCTTTGCAAGCCCCAAATTAAGATTCAAGACTGGATCAAGGGATTTTTAAATTGAATTACTGGATCGGGTTCAGGGAGGGAGGAACAATGGAATAGGGGATGAGGGGCAAGACCCCCCAAACTCCTCCCCTCCTTTGTGCTCAGGATGCATTCAAATGTGGAAAAGAAGAAAAAAATCAGAACTTGATTAAAAGCAAATTTAAAACATAATCAAGTTCAAAACTGACTTTGAACAATAAGAACCAAGAGAATAGGCAGCGCTTCTGTCCTCTGGGGATAGAGGGTAAGCCTGGAATCAGGCTGTAGCAGGAAGAGGCTAGCCAGGACAGGGCTGGGACAGTCAGGACAGGGTTGGGACAGCCAGGACAGGGCTGGGATGGCCAGAGAGGCCTTAGTGCATGCCTCAGGAATGTGGGGGAGTCACATCTGAGTCAGGAAGCCCTGTGTTCAAATTCTGGTTCTCTTGCATCCTGTCCTGACACTTGACTTCTCCAAGCCTCATGTCCCCTTCTCTAGGATGGAGTAGCATAGACTTCCGATGGGAGGAGCCATGAGACTAGCTCACGAGAGGCTGACCAAGTGGTGAGGGCCTTTTCCCATCATTCTTCCGTTAAAAATCATTTTGTATTTGTCACTGAGTGTGTACCGGGGAAAGGACTGGTGCTTCTGACTTAGAGAAGAGGATGTAGGTATCTGTCCTGTCTCTCAGCCAGGGATGAGTATGTGGGGTACAGGATAAGAGTCAGAAAAAGACCCCAGGTCCCTGGCCATGCCCCGACCTCTTCTGTTGTTAAGGTTGGCTGTTCCTGTAGTAGTGTGTTAAGGGGGTAGGGAAGGACTCTAATTGGGCTGGCAAGCCAGTTTTGGAAGTATATGTTTGTAATTTCAGCTTATGAGGCATGAGAGATTGGGGCCAGCCTGGGCTACATACTAAACACTTACCTAAAATAGAAGTTTGAACAAGGCAACCATGTTGCCTAACTTGGGAAGGGGCAGGAAGCGGAAAAAGCAGTGTGCAAACTCAGGGGCTGGGATGAGTGAGGAGCAAGGAGACAGAACATGGTGAGAGGGGACACACTTGGCAGAGGCTGTGGGATGGGTATGGTGTACTGGAGGGGGAAACTTGACATGGCTTGACACTCACATGTAGAGACCTTTGACCCCTTCTGTGACAGCCTGTATTCCAACTGACTGCTCATATCTGTGACCAGGAGATCCCCAAAATCAGCTGAGACTATAGGCTCTCTAGGCACCGCTCTGGGTTTGCTGGGCTTGTAATCATAGAGAGATCCTTAGAAACCATTTTCTCTAGGCTCAGAGGCCAGCCCCACTACCCTCTTCCATGTACACAGTCATTTAAGACAAAGGAACCCGTGAGGGACAGCAGGGCCCAGCTACTGGGAGAGGAGACTCATTGTCTATTGGGGCTAGATTTGGAGAATCTAGGTTAGCTGTCTTGACTTGACCCTGGCCATAGTTGTGGATGGATGTACTAATTTTTTTTTTAAATTGCTTTATTGAGATTTAATTGACAGCAAATCCAGTCACATTAAACACGCATTTCAGTGGTTCTTAGTATAATTAGAGCCATGCAACTACCACCACAATCTAAATTTAGAAATTTTCATTACCATCAAAAGAAACCCTGTATTCACCAGCCCTATCTGCTCCCCACTAGCCCGTGGCAATCAGTAAGCTAGTTTTCCATTTCTATGTGTTTGCTTTTGCTGGATATTTCATAGAAATGGGATCACACACATGGCCTTTGTCACTGTCTTCTTTCACTTGGAGGGATTCATTTGAGCTTATCCATGTTGTAGGGCACATCAAAACATTACTCCTTCCCTTCGTTCCTTTGTTCCTTTGTTCGTTCATTTGTTCCTTCCTTCCTTCTTTTCAACCAGATGTTGCTACCTTCTACATGGGCTGGGAGCAGCTATGATGGTGCCGCTGATCTAGGGGTAGAATGGATGCCTCTTGCCCCTTTATGAAAGACTCTGTAGCTCCTGCAGGGCCCTCCCCACCTGCTGTCCTTGGAGTGAGCAGGGGTCTGATAGCTTTATCAGGCTAGCCTGGCAGGTCTTACAACTTGTGAAAACCCAGTGCCTGTGAGCTGCTACCTCTCTGAGTATAAATGGGAAGACAGAGGCCCGGAACAGGCAGAGAAATATTAAAGATCTGGACAGAGCAGGGACCCAGCCTTCCCCTGTGTGCGGCTGCCTCTGTGCCTACCCTCCCACCAGATCCTGCAGCCCACCTAGTGGCAGACTCTACCAACAAGCCACTGTTCTGACCTAGTACTTACTCCACATCCACAGACAAGCAGGGGGCCAAGAGGAGTGAGAAAACTCCAGGCCCCGCAGGAGGGAGAGGCAGGACACCCTCCATCTTCCCGGTTACTTCGCATGCAGCCAAACCCAATTACAACTGCCACAGCTGCCCACAGCCCCATAGCACTGCCTGCTGCTGATTTTCCTGCAGGAATTCAGGGATTCAAGTGCTCTGTGAGAGAGCGCGAGGGTTGGAACACTGCCTTCCCTTAATGTTCTCAATCTCCCAACACACTGGCCTACCTTCAGGGCCTGGACCTTCCTGTCCAGCAGGCTCTCAATGTCTCCTGCCACCTTCTCCACCAATTTCTGTGGTTCATTCTCCTGGATTTCAAACAGGTTCCGATTGTCCTTGTAGATCTGGAAGGAAACAGAGGTTAAAGGTGAGGCCAGAGAGGTCCATCACTCCCATGCCGTGGTCTCATCTACTCGATGCCTGCATACCTCAGTTTAGCCCTTATCCCTCTAGGACACTGGTTTTGGCCCCAACAAGCACAGAGTCCAGGGCCTTCATGACCTCGGCAGGGTGGGGGGGGTGGGAGGGACGCAGGCCCGGGCTCTATAGCTTACATCTGGGCTGAGGGTCCAGCGTGGGCTAGTTGGTGGCCAGTGCTGGTGGTTGATGGGAAATTTGCTTTGTCTGGGCCTCAAGGGCCGTGACTTATACCCACTGTGTGCTATGAGCAGCAGCGGGGAAGAACAGGCCAGATGGGAAGCAGGAGGCAGGGCGTGTGGAGAGCGAGGTGGAGCTGAAAAGCATATATCATAAACCACGTCCCAACATGAGGATGCTCTCACACACACACCCGTACATATGTGTACACATCCATGAACGTATCTCTTACGTGTGCATACTCACAGCTACTCCCCCACACAGCCTCAGGCAGCTGTGCTCCTTTTGTGGGTGCTGCCCTAGGCCATTTGCAGAAAGTATGGAGAGTTCTAGGAGCTCCTCGGGCTCCCTCTGCCATTCAAGGCACAGAATGTTGATGGAGACCGGATAGGAAGAATTAATCTGCCCGTCCTCCTCCCTAGGAGGTGCAGTCTCAGTACACATGCATGTGTTGGTGTAAAGTGATGGTTAGTGTGACATGGGCCCACACTGCCCTTTGTGTGCACATGCCATCGTGTGGGCTTTGAGGTGGGTGAGGCTGGGTCCTCTAGATGCCACCTGGGAGCCTGTATGTGGACCCCAGAGGAGATCTCTGCAGGCATCTTTGTTCATGCTCAGGGTCTTGGGTATATGTAGTGTGTGTGTTCTGCACCCAAGAGTGTCTCCAAGCCTGACCTGGTCGGGTCCCCCATTCAAACAATGCCAGGAAGTCTCTACCCCAAATTGATATTTTTACCACTAGAGGTCATAGGCCCAGCTACCACGACAAAGCTTTGTGGAGACAGGAAGAACTGGTGGTGAGGGGCAATAAGGAGGTGACAGAGGCACCTGATGAGAGACAGCCAGACAGTGATAAGGTCGAGAGTGACAGAACACGTGCAGAGATAAGGACTCTGCCATCTGACAGGAGGAAGGGCTGGGGGCTGGGGGCTGGGGGCTGGGGACTGGGGGCTGCCGGAGCCTCAGCTCTGTTGTCTGCCTAGTGCCTGGCAGTGCAAGGGTTAAAGCAACACAGAAAGCAGGCTCAGGCAATCTTCTCCTCCCGCCATCCCCTTCCCTCTCTGCTTCTCTTTTCTTTTTGTCCTTCTCTTAGAACAAAATAATTTGTATGAAGTCGCTCCTTCCTACAGAGCTGCGGCAATTAGGGGGCGAGTGGCAGGGCCTGGTTGTGCAGCCAGAGAGGACTGAGGCTCTGAGTGGACACCAGGGCAGGTTGTTCCATAAAACCCATGGAGGCCGTGGTCCTCTGTGATGGAGGCCAAGGAAAGGCAAGCAGAGAGCCCTAAGTTAGGGAAACCGAGAATCAGACAAAAGAACACAATTCCAAACAAAGGACCGGGTGACAAAGCCACACGCTCTATCTGCCTTGAGTATTCGTCTCAGGTTTGGAGATTTAACACCACCCCCACCCCCTATTACCCTGCTTTAGAGCGTAGCCTGGTTGTGTTACTGCCATGGTCTGGGCTACACGGCTGAAGCAGCACCCAGCCTATTTGTGCCAGCAGGGGGCGCAGCTGCCTGGCTTCATCAGGACCAAGGGAAGAAGTTCTAACACATTAGATTCCCTTGTCAAGGTCATTCCTAGGCTCTGAGGCTGGACTGCGCTGGTTTCCTGAAGACCATGCAAGTCTTTTTGTAAAGCCTGGGAACCCTTTTCTCAGGCTTAGGATACACTTTGAAGTCTCCGTGGCTACTGGGTTGGGGCCAGTTGCGGGAAGAGATCTGGTGTCACGGCCACACTCCAAGGTCCCAACAGGTGACACAAAGCTGGGAGACTGAGGTCCTTCTAAAAGTCACCGGTTCTGGATCCCCAGTATTTGGTATATTTGTGAGAATGGGAGTTGCAAGCCAACGAACAACAGCACAGGTCACATCTTTGGAACCCTGTGCCCTTGCCTTTACATCGCCAGGGCTGAGAGTAGTTTCAGGCCCCGCCCACCCCGCCCCGCCCCGCCCACCCCGCCCCGCCCCGCTCCACTCTTCTGCTAGATAAGCCTGCTGAGAGCTGTCGAGAGACATCAGCTTTCATTCCCCGGCTAGCCAACCTTTTTCTCCTGAGTTTTACCCAAGTCTGGCCCCACGCCCTCAACTCTGTCCCTCAGCCATCCTGTCCTCCTCGCTAACACCTCACTCTCAGCCCTGGAGGTGATAACAGAGGAGCCCAGACACCAGGGAGCCACTGATAGCACACAGAGACAGCTAGCTCTTTTTGCTGTCCCCCCAAGCACCATGTCTGTGTGCAGAGGACACTCAACAAAGGCAGATGCCTGAATCCGTGTTTAAGAGCCTTGCGTGCCTCTGCCAGGCTCTCTTCCCATTCCAGTTGTCCCTATCACGGGGTCCTTTTGCTGCCATTCCTGGTGCCTGCATTTGAGGCCTCTTTGGACTATTGCTAGCAGGCCTCGGAGCCATGCTATCCCGGCTGCTCTGTCTTCCCATGAGCTCTAAATCCTGTCTAGAGTGAGGACACGGATTGTAAGGGGTTTCTGGTGTAATGAAGACAGAATCCTTCTTCATTCAATCCAGTGGCTGCTGGAGCTGCCAGCCCAGCCAGGTCCCATTCCCAAATGAACTCTGTAGGGACTCCTGAACGGCAGGCCCCTGGAGTCTCGTAATCTGAACAATCCTTTGGGCCTGTTCCAGCTGCTCTGTTCCCTGGAAGGGCTCTGAGCTCAGTCCTGAGCCCAAGGGAGATCTGAATGACACAGTTCAGCAGGTGCCCCTCCCTAGGAGATAGGTCATGTCCACACTGATGTGGTCCAGGGAGCTGATTTCCAGCACGGACCCAGGAGGGAGCCCAGAGAGAGTGCAGTGCTTGGACCCTGCTAGCTAGTGTCCCACCAGCACCAGCACCAGCACCAGCCCCTAGTCTCAGGACCAGCTGGAACATGGCAGAAAGGCCAGGGCACAGGGTGCAAGGCCCCAGCCACAGTAAGACCACATGCCTGCTGGTTTCCTTGTCCCAGAGAGTTATTTGGGGAAAAAAATGCAATAGTTCCCATGGCAGCGCTGCCTCAGTGGTCCTCAACTTTATCCGGATAGCTGGTTTGATTTGAACAAAGGCACCAGTGGGTACCCAGGCTGCTGCAACTCTAAGCCATCTGTGTTAGTAGAGCAAGAGGCTTCATCCCACGGGGGATGAATGAAGGTGCTGGGATGGGGAGGAAGACAAAGCCATGGAGGCACATGGGGGAGGGGAGGAGACAGTGCAGAGGGCCTGAGAAGCAGCAGGGATGGGGGAGGCAGGAGGGACAATCTATGGGGTTGTATGGAGTCCCTCGTATCTTGAACCTCTACCATTCTTTACCATGTACTTCCAGTCACTATTTTTAAACATGTGTAAGTGTGTGTATGTGGAGGGCAGAAGCCAACATCTGGTGGCCTCTTCAGTGTCTTTCCACTTTATTTGGAGGTGGAGGGTGTCTCTCACTGAACGTGGAACCCACTAATTCTACTAGACTGGCTAGCTAGCAAGTCCCAGGGGTCCTCTGGTCTCTACAAGTGTCCCCAGTGTTTACAAAGGTGCTAGAGTTTAACCTCAGATCCTTGTACTTATGAGGCATCTTCTCTGTCCCTACCTACAGTCGTGACTTGGTAGGGGTGCCTTCTTCCCTTTAGGGTACTCGTGCTAGCTCTGGGGTCCCTTTCGGGGTTCCACGCCCTCTGCCTAGCCTCTTGCTTCCCAGGGCAGCTACATAAATGAGAAGGGAGCCTGCAGAAAGAGTCAGCCTCATCCCCAAGGCCAGGGACATTCAAAAGCTGCCACAGGAGACAAAAGACCTCAGGATAAGTGGCATGGGCAGACCCTCTCAGGGGTACTTTATAAAGTCCTAGAAAGCTGGCAATAGTGGGGCCCAGATCTGAGTCAGCTACTAACCTGCCCAGGGTGAGAAGGTTGAGAAGGGAGAGGGAGGAGGGATGAGAGAGGAAAGCGAGGAGGCCACAGATCCCTGTTTAAGAGCCTTGCATGCCTCTGCCAGGCTCTCTTCCCTCACAGGGTCCTTTTGCTGCCCTCCCTGGTGCCTAGTGGCTTACTCCGGGGCAGGTGCTTTGCATGCTTGACCTCACTGATTCACGATGGCCCCTGGTAGACAGTCTATTCTTGTCATTCCCATTCGACAGCCAAAGAGAGGTGAGGCCCCCTGGCAGAGCTAGAAACTGGGCAGCCCCGTCTGATCCAAAGCCCTTGCCTTTGGGTACTTTGCAGTTCTGTCCTCTGCATTGATCTCTAAACTTGAAGGTGAGACTTTTGAGAAAGGGGGCATAAGGATTTGAAGGGATGAACCGGGAGTTTGATCAACCAGAAAGGAGCTTGGGGTAGACACTGCGACGATACTGAAGGGCTGGGGGCTGGTGGGAAGCCAGCCGCTCCAGAAGGGAGGGGGGCGGAGGACTGGCAGACTTAGCTGGATCCTCTAACCAACCCTGGGAGTGAGAACAGGCACACTCTTGAGGCTTCTCCGCAGTGAAGGTGAACGGGCCCTAATCTCTGGAAAATTAAATCAGAGAGAAAATGGAACAAGAAAGATTTGATGCAGGCTTGCCTTGCTTCTGTTTGTCTCCTCAAAGGCCCAGGCTCAGCGTGGGGCCCAGCATCCCAGCCCCCATTCCAGAGCCTGCTCTCCCCAGGTGAGCAGCTGTTCCCTAAACCTTCTCTTACCACACCTCTTGAGGTCTGACATAAAACAGCTGCGGTGGGTGTCCTAACCACCCAGCCCCTCACGCTCCATGTTCCTAATGGGGAGGGCAAGAATAACGGACTGCAAATGGCAGACTGGCGGCACTCCTATGGAAGAGGCTCCCGGGCCTGCCACCAAGGACAGGTGTTGACTGCCAGACTGGCCTGTGCTAGACATTAGGGAGGGTCATAGACAGCCCTAGACCAAGGAGGTTAGAGGAGTGGAGAACTGGCAGTGGCCAGTTCAAGACCCCTAAGCCAGGCTCTCAGAGCCAGAGTGAAGCCCCTGGCCTCACCGCAGTAGGCTGCTTAACCAGGCCCCTATCTTCATCAAGAGTCAGGACCCTATTAACCACCGTTGACTGGGAAGAGCGATGCATGGTCACGCACTGGAGTTCTTTCTCATAAGCACCTAAGACAGACCTGGTTCAGGCCCTGTCTTTTTGGGACTAAGAGGGGTGCCCCACATTAGGTACATGAAAACCCTAATGCAGGGTGTTCTGCACTAGGTTGTGACTGTGACTAAGACCTCTTCAGGCAGCTTCACTTGCCAGGGACAGAACTTGACACTCAGGCAAGGGCAAGGGGTCACTGGAGTCCTCAGAACACAGCCAGTGCCTGGGCACCAACCTGAGCCACTCACCTGGCTTCCTCACTGCTCACAGCTGTCAGCTGCCACCATTCCATGGTGGCTTGGTTCTATGGTGGGTCAGCCATATATGGTGTATTGTCACCATCAGGGTTTGTATACTGTGACATTGGTTGTCATGCTGCTAACATGTGAGTAGAGATTGCCTGGGGAACACTGTCTAGAGGGGAATCACAGGCAGCCGCAGCCAGGACATTACATACAGTCTTGCACACAGGAGAGGACTTTCTGCCATAGGTGATACCTTTCTTGGCTCTGCCCTACCCGCACAGCCCACATTCCCAAGGGGGCACACCACATTGGTGACATACTTTGCCTGAGCCTGGGCAGGGGAGAAGGGCCCAGTGGCTCTCTGGTTTGGGCCCTAGGAGGCAGCTGCTAAGAGCTTTTATGGCCAAGCTCCCCCATCCCCTTCACAAAACTCAAGGGGGGGGGGATAAAGTCCCTCCAACCACCCCCAGCAACGCCTCCCTGTTTTTAAAGTTAAAGTTTAGTTGACTGTCATCCATTACTGCAATTAGTACATTATGTCTAATTATGCAATTAGTGTAAAAAGTGCACTTGCCGCTGAGAATGGGAAATTACGCTGCCTCGTTATGCTGTAAAATCCATGTCATAAAAAGGCTCAATCTCTTGTTTTTCAAAAGACACAAAACCCAACACAAAACAATAAACCAAAAAAAAAAAAAATCATCCTAGCCAGGCTGGGGCCAGTCTGGGGAAATGTCCCTAAGGGGGCTCTAGGATGGTTCCTTGGTCCCTATCCCTGAAAGTCCTACCCTGCACGCGGATAGAGAAAGTGGAGCCTACTCCTGGGTGTGGCCCTGATTTTGCTTCTCTGAAACAAATGTGGATTTCTAAAGGGGTTTGTTTTCAGTTTGTTTCCTTTTTGAGACATGATCCTTGCTACTTTGTAGCACAGGCTGCAATCTAACTCCTGGTCTTGTTACTTTAGCCTCCCAAGTACTGTGATTGTAAGCATTGACCAGCCCTTCAGTCCTACCCTGACTTTAGAGCCTTGGTATACCCGATGGTCTACTGAGGCCTGCTATTTCATGTGGGTAAAGTCTTGGCTTCCACCACCAAGTTCCAAAACCAGAGGTCCTTTCTCCAGCATTCCTAGGATTACTGAGAACAGAGGAACATATCTCACATCAGGAAAATTAAAGGGACTTTCTTACATCCAAGATCCCCAAATCCTGGAAGCATTCGTTGCTTAGTGAGTAACATGTTCCCTGTCACAGGAACTAATGCAAGCCCAGCTGTCAAGGAGTCTAAGAGATCACAGAGTCACCTAACACGGTGGCCTGGCTCCAGGTTACTATAATTAGATAACATATTCCCATAGCCATATGCCGATGTGACACTTAAGTGTGTGACTAAATTTTACCTACATTCTTGCTCTCTTTGTACTGAGGGAATGCTCTGGGACAGGCTAGGGATAAAAGAAACTTGAGAAAAAATATTTATTTTTGTTTTATGTGTATGGTGTTTTACTTGCATGGATGTCTGTGCCCCATGTGTGTGTCTGGTGCCCACGGAGGCAGGAAGAGTGTGATCCTGGAACCAGAGCTGCAGATAATTGTAAAATGTCATGTGGGTGCTGGGAATTGAACCCAGGTCCTCTGAAAAAGCAACAAGTACTCTTAACTGCCTAGTCATCTCTCCAGCACTGAGAGAGGGATTATGACTCTCCCTACTAAAAAGATAACAACCCCCACCCCCAAATGGCCCAGGCCATGAGGAATAACCTTAGTGTATTTCAACACCAAATTTTTATTTTCTGATTTTTTTCAAGACAGGATTTCTTTGTGTAACCTTGACTGTCCTGGAACTTGCTCTTATAGGCCAGGTTGGCCTCAAACTTAATCCCTCTGCCTCCTGGGATTAAAGGTGAGAGCCATCGCTGCCCAGCTTCAAGACCAAATTCTAATTGTCTAAAGCCATTCATGACCCATACCCAAGGTCACAAGCAATAACTTGAGTACGGGCTTAGTGCTTGCTAAGGAGGTCCTGAGTAGCACCCTTGAGCCCTCACCTCCAAGTTCCCAACACTCTTTGACTCTAAGTTCTTCACTGGTCCTGGAGTTAGGTGATGTGGTGATCTGGGAGTACCCTCACAATGGGTAATCTGCCCAATCTCAGGGGCTGAGCAGATAGGCTGTTCTGCCAATAACACTGCCTTGATGATGCTCATAGAGCCAAGTACCTGAAAAAACACATTCTTCAGCATTCCTGGGACATGAGCCCATGCATCTATTTGTTATACTCCTTACAACAACAGGGCACCTATTGCAGCATTCAATAGCATGCAATAGCAACCTTTCTGTTTGGAGTGTGCTGAGATGCCAAGAAGGTGGCTGGGGTATAGATGGAATGGATTCGGACCCCACTGGAGGGATACCTGTTGTTTAAACTCAACACAGGGGTCCAGATGGAGCTTTAGCTGCTGGATAAACAGCTCTGACCCAGCCCAGGCATACGACCAACTGCCAAGGAGACTTTCAACATCCTGTCTCCCACTTTTGTCTTGGGAAAATATCAGCGATTCAAGCCCCGAGGTGAACCAAACTGTAGGCAAGATCCAGGGGCCCCTGCTCACACTCCCCTCCCTGAGCTGGGAGCTGCCGGCTGTCGAGGCAGCTGGGAGTGAAGCTGTGCCCAGCATACCAGCTGGCACGGGGGAGTGCGAGTAAACACACCCGCACTTTCCCAACTCGTAGAAGTCGCGGGTGGCGGCCGGCTGGTGTGGGTGCCCATGTTTATGGGAAACAGATTGTTTGTGTCGGCATCTGTGGCCCCTTGCCACCCACCCTGGCTGCACGCTCTCCCATTGCCTTCCCAACCAGTTGGCTCCCATTTTCTTCCCACGGGAATCATATCAGTCACAGGAGGACAGTGACAGTGGTGACGAGGTCCTCTGCGCAGCCCGTCAAGGCTTGGTGTATAACCCTAAGTCCCCTTGACAATCTCACAGTTACCACTCCCATTTCACAGCTGAGGAAACCAAGGGTCTGGGACCCAGCTGTCTAGCCTGGAAACTCTAAAGGACACCGCCATGGCAGGGGCTTCCCTAAACCATCATCATCGCCAGCCCTGGGTACGTTGCCTTTCTCTGAGCTGCCAGATGAGCCAGGTCTGCTCTGTACATCCTCATTCACTGTGTGACCCTGCCTCAGCTTGTCTCTGCATGAGAACCTTGCCCTCAGAGGAAGCAGTGAGCTTTCTTCCACTGACAGCCCTAGCAGAGAGACCAGGCCCCACGGCTGCCTTGCTGCCTTGTCTCTTTGACCCTTTCTCTTCTCTGCCTCATTCTTGAGGGGGGGGTCTATAAAACAGACTGAAGTGAGGCCTTTCTATGACTTCTTAGGAGCAGAATGCTGGGCAGAGTCTGGGATCTGATATGGCGAGATGTTCAATGTACCCTTGGTGGGTGGTAGGGGGGGCTTTTAATTATTTCATCAAACCAAGATGTGACTTCATTCAAAATGACAGCTTCGAGGAGTCCCTTGGCTATACAGATCTCATTGGAGACACCCATTTCTCATGCCCTAAAGTGAGCAGAAATTTACCCTGTAAACTCTCACATAAGATGGGTTGGAGGTTTGGCCCGAAGCATGGTTCTAGAAGCCGGAGAGCAAAGGACAGACCCTGCTTCCTGCACCCGCATGACCTCCATTTCACTGGGATGATCCGGCAGAGAGGGCTTAGTGGCACGGGGGCTGGGGTAGGTCCTTCAGAGACTCCAGAGTGGTTAGAAGCAAACCTTGCTCAGACAGAGTCCTCTGGTTAGGCTTTCTTGTTCATACCCTATCAGAACTGGTGACAAGGCAGGCTGTATGTTGTCCTACAGATGAAGAAACTGAAGGTGCCACAGGGGTCAGAGTCTGTCCGAAGGTAAAATCTCCCAACCCCTCATCCTTGTGCCCTAGAACGTTTAGACAGATGAGTTTGAATTCCAGCCCTGCCAGCTCTTTAGGAGAGACATCCATTTTCCCTCGGCCTGGCTGCTCTGAACATTCCTCAAAGACTGGTGGTCAGAATGTGGGGTCCTGGAGGCGTCCTGTGGGGTCTCCTTCCAGGGCTGCTTCTGAGACCTTAAGTATCTTCTTTGCACAGGCTGTCCTCCAAGGACCAACTTTCTGGTCTCAAAGGCTATCCTCTACTGCTAAGACGTACTGCTTAGGGTGTCACCAGACAGTGACTACATCTGTAACAGCCTTTGTCATGAGAGGGGCTTCCAGAGCCTTGGAGCTGGCTGATTGTGTAAAGACATGAGATCTTCACAGGGTAACAGTGGGGCATAAAGGCAGAGATGGCAGTAAGCCCCAGTGGTGGCAGCAGCTTCCCACACTGTGTCAAGAAGTCTCTCTGGGGTAAGACCATCCCAGCTTTATTTTGTATCACACCTATTTCCACAGACAGCTACAAACACACCTGCTGGGGATGGGGAGATTTCTAAGCATTTGCTGCTCTTGCAGAGGACCCGGGTTCAATTCCAAGCACTCGCGTGGAAGCTTTAACTATCTGTAACTTCAATTCCAGGAGATCTGCTAGCCTCTTCGGGACTCCACAGGCATGAGGCAGTCACATGGTACACCAACAAAAATGCATGGTACACCAACATAAAGGCAGACAAAGCACTCGTACACATAAAAAAAATGATTAAAAATTAAAGGAAGAAAAGCACACTCACTCAAGACCATGTCACACATTGGCTTTTTTCACAGGCAGCCCCCAGGGAGACTCCCGCTTATATCTTGTGTTTAGACTCACAGAGGACACCTGTCGCTGATAGCCCCAGGCCTGGGTAAGGCTCTGTGGGTCTTCCATCTGTACCTCAAGATATGTTCCAAAGCCACCTTTTATTAAAACATGGGCAATGTTTTAAGCAGTAGAGCTTTGCAGTTTCCAGAAGGTCGGGCCTACCTGAAGGTCACAGCTAAGTCCTCCTGTGGAACACACCACTGGAGAGGCTCCTAATGATGTTGGGGACCTGGCAGGAGTAAAGTCACGGCACAGTCATCAGTGGCCTCTGAGCTGGGTCCTAGAAGACACTGGGCTTGTCCCCCAGGAGCTTGATGCAGGTTGATCACATAGCTTGAGGCTGAGGTAGCAATAAGGCGGTGGGCACCAGAGCCAAGCTGGCGCTGCCCATGTGAAGGGTGCTAATGAGTGTATGAGGAGCACTCGTGCCTGATACAAGGAGCACTCACGCCTGATACAAGGAGCACTCACACCTGAGCCACGGTGCTTACTTCTGCTGTCAGTATCTCCCAGCTCCGATTTTCACTTTTCTTTCTTTCCTGCTCTCAGTTTATAGCTCTTCTTGAGTTTTATGTATCCTTGTAAGTGCCTTTACATCTTCCACAGAACAAGTTGAAAGCATAAAGAAACCAACAGGACCCAAATACCAGGGCCTTTTGCACATACCAAAGATATGCCAAGGACAGGTACACTTGGGGATACAAGTCCACTCGGGACACACACACACTGGGGGCATAAACCCAGAGGGGACTCTCTCTCATTACTCATAGCCTATTTGTTTGTTTGTTTGTTTATGTAAGTACATTGTAGCTGTCTTCAGACACACTAGAAGAAGGCATCAGATCTCATTACAGATGGTTGGGAGCCACCATGTGGTTGCTGGGATTTGAACTCAGGATCTTCAGAAGATCAGTCAGTGCTCTTAACCACTGAGCCATCTCTCCAGCCCCCACTCATAGCCTTTCTAAGCCTTCATAGGAAGCTCCCTCCTCTGAATCCAAAAAAATGCTGGTGCCTAAGATTTTCTGAGCTGGGACCAGTGAGCTGCAGACCTGCATCTGATGGGGGTGCTTCAGCAGGTGCTGGGCCTTCTCTGCACCTCAGTCTCCCTTTATTGCACTGCTGGGGGAGAGCGAGGATGCCCAACACCTGCGGCTCCAGTTTCCTTCTCTGTGAATGCCAGAACCCTAGCAACCACAGGAGCCAGCATTTACCTTCCGTGGGCCTGAGCAGTGTTTGCCCTGCAAACCAACTGTGCAAACAGGACTGACAGCCTGACACGCTGGCAAACACAGGCAGGTTGAATGGTCCCTCAGCCTGAATGGTCATGAACTTCTAAATAAGTGTGAGGTGCTCAGGAGAACAGATGCTATGCATGGGTCCTCCACCCCCATTCCATATGAACCGCCTCCTCGTCCAGCTCTGGGGACAGCTGAAGGGGTTGACAATTACTGCAGGGACATTGGCAGGACAGAAGCAAACCTCCATTCTAGTTACTCACTGTGCCACATCCACACGAGCCCCTGTTGCTGTCCCTGCTTCATAGATGGGACAATTGACACACAGAAGCAATCGCCTCGATGACCATGGTGTCTAACCATGCATATAGACAGAGACCCTGGCCCAACTCCAGTCCTATGTCCCCACCAACTAGTCTTCAAGAAACCACTCAACTGCCCCTCCTCCCCAGCCATAGATCTTGGGCCACTTGTCCCAGGCTATGAAAGTTGTGACAGCTGCGTCCTGACTTTGCAAGTCCATCCCGCTTTAAACATCCTGTAGAGAGCTGTTCCTCAGAAAGAGCTGAAGGAATGATCAACAGAAAGCCAATCTCCTGACATCAGAGTCGTTGTTCATCAGGACATCCGCTGAAGCCTTAGTCTGCTCAGGGGCTCCTCCTATGGGCTTCAGGGGGAATACTGCATATATTCTAGGCTGAGACCCAGAGGGAATGACTCTCAAAGTTCTGTTTTTTTTTTTTGTTTTGTTTTGTTTTTTTCCAGAGGGATTGTGGGAAAACCTATCCTTAGACAAGGCCAAGTGTCAGTGTCTGGAGGGGGCTTCAGTGTGGGGAGAGACATTTTAGTCTCCTACTCCTTGCTGAGACCTGGCATGAGGGTGTCTGCCTGTGCAAATTCTCTGGGGATGTAATGGGTTATCAGGCAGACTTGGGGCTACAGGCCTGAGTGCCCACATATGCTGTGACTTAGGCCTTTCCATTTTCTTATGGCCTAGACATCTGGTGGATCTCAGCAGTGACAGAGCCTATGGCTCTCACATCCTCTGTTCGACAACCCCCGGCTGGAGGGAGGGAGGTCTGAGCTTCTCACTCAGTCAAGGACTCCCTGAGCAAGGAGGTGGTGCTGGCCATGACACCAGGAGGACAAGAGTGGAACAAATTGCCCCAATTATGTAAGGCGGCCCCATTTCCTCCTTAGCAGGCACAGGAGAATGGACAGCTGTGTCCTTCCCTACCTCATTCCCACTGGGCCTGCTGGGAGACCCCCTAAAGTACCCACTAGGAGACGTGCTACGCAGGGTCTGTGATCTGATCTTCCCAGGAGTACTTGAGAAGGCTCGTGGGCCAATCACTCAGCTATCCTGCCTGTACTCTGGGCTGGGCTGCAACCTATGGTCTTGCCTCTGTCTCCAGAGGACCCTAGCTCCTCTAGAATGCAGCTGTAGTCTGCCCTGTCACATCCCCAACTAGAGTACTGCCCAGGGCTGTTCCCAGTACTCCTCCCATTCAGTTCCTAGAGATAGTAGGGGATAGACCATCTGTGTCCTCCGTGTGGCCTGTAGACTGTCCTGCCTCCAGCCTGAGCTGCAGTTACCACTTCCCATCCTAGGACTAGAGATGTCCCAAGCTGGGGTCCCAAAGTAGCGACCACAGCCCTGACTCTTTGCCCCTCCCCAGAATAATTTAAGCAGTCCCTGCACTGGCCCCTCTGCTAGTTAGACCTGGTATATTCTGCCCTGGAGGATGTCATGCAAAGCAGGCTGGGAAACCCTTCCTGTACAGTGCATTCTCAGCAAG
Organism: Apodemus sylvaticus; assembly: GCF_947179515.1. Taxonomy (NCBI): domain Eukaryota; kingdom Metazoa; phylum Chordata; class Mammalia; order Rodentia; family Muridae; genus Apodemus; species Apodemus sylvaticus. Next base: position 16,183,808 of record NC_067478.1, read on the forward strand.
GCTCAATGGAGCCCAGGCTATCCGCTCTTTATGGTTATACTCCTGGCAGGTTTAGGGCTGCTAAACTGCAAATTTATTTCCACCATAAACCCAGGTAATGGAGGAACCAGTGTGTGTGTGTGTGTGTGTGTGTGTGTGTGTGCTCCCTCCCAAGCCTGTGCACTTGCGCATAAGCTTGGCTATTACACATATGTTGAATGCACACCACGTGGGTAGTACCTAGAAGTATGTACACATAATAATGTTCTAGTGGGCAGCACATGTCAAACAAATGTCCCAGTGAATGTGTGTCTTCAGGTACTTGGAAGAGTCATCATGCGTGTCTCTAGATACGTATGTGTCCTGGGGTGTCTGTATTTAGGGTCATATGTGCATGCTGGGAAAAAACATTTGGGACTGACAGGACAAAGCCTCATGTCCTGGAGTCTTTCTGCTCAAACCCAGGAGTCACTTTCCTTTCTGCCCATTGTCTTAGAGACTACAGCTCTTCCTTTGCCATATGCTCAGCCCCAGGCAACCCAGAATCTCCCACTAAGGATGCCAGGCTGCAAAAGAGCCCTATCACCGAAACTCAAGGGCAGCACACAATAAAGAACCTGCCAGACAAAGCATCCTCCCTACCACCTCTGTTCCCAACAAGAGTAGCTAGAAAGAGCATGGAAATGGCTGACCACCTGCTGATGGTGCGCTGGAGAAAACCACCTTTCTCTGAACACCACAAGTAAGGGCTGCTGCCCCCAAAGCAGGGCCTCACTGAGGGTCTCCTCGTCTGATTAAGATAAAGCCCCAACAACTCATGACAAGACTGCAACGCAATGCCATGATGGCAACATCCGAGACAAGCAGGTAGGCACACAGGCAGGTAGGCAGGCAGGAGAAGGGCAGCAGGAATCAGGTCCATATGCTGCTAGCGCCCAGCTAATGGGCCAACAGAGGAGCAGGTCTCCCCTCAGGTGATGAACGAGCATCAGGCCAGGAGAGCTGGGGGGCGGGCCACTTCCCTCACAGCGCGCCTTAGGCTCAGCCCTGTCTAGTCTCTCTGGGTACCCCAGTTCTGTCACACTGAGAGGGATTTGAGTTTGGGGTAGAGGCTAACTGTAGGCTGTGGGCAAGTGGAAGACAGAAAGGGAGGCCCAGCCCAGGATGTGGACCTGTAGAGCCAAAGGAAGGCCCTGTCTATGGTCCTGCTGTCTGAAAGGCACCTTCGAGACTGAGGGGTAGGGAGAGGCACAGCCCTCCTCAGACCCCCTTCGCATTGCTTCCAACACACTGTGGCCTTTTGGCCTTGAAGGGGAAAGCAAACAAGTAGGAGCCCAGTCCCAAGCCACGCCCTCCACACTTGCTACAGGGCCCCTTGGACTGGGGAACTGGTGAACATAGGGAGAGCCTCGATGCTGGGCCCTGTGGGTCTGCTCATGCCCTGGAGCTGCTTCTCCTATTCAATGACAGGGCTGTAGTTTCTCAAGTGCATGGACCACAAAGGAGACGTGGAGTTGGAGGCGCAGGCTGCATGCAGGGGAAGGAACGACTTCCAGAGATATTAAGTCAGCATGCAGAAGGTGGTCCAGCAGAAGTAGACCTTCTGGTCTTATCTAGTCTTGTTTGATTGACAGTCGGGCTGAATGGTCCCTTCTGACTTGAGGGCCTGGCATAGGTCCCTTAATCGTCATAGAGTCTTCCTGTATGCACCTGGAATGGGTGGGACTTAACACATCCTGTGATAGGAGATGGTATGGGTCCTTTTGAGAGCCTCTGGCCAAGGAAGCCAGCCTCAACCCAGGACCCAGGCTGCCATGAGCTCCTTGTGCAAATAGCCCCAAGCCCCTGCCTGCACCCTCACCTCCTGCCTGCCCGCCCTCCGCCCTCCCTGTGTAAACAGAACCCGCCCGCACTCTCTCCCAGGGGCTGCTAATTCCTCGCCAGAACCGCTCGGACGTGAAATTGGAGTGAGACAATGTGTGTTTAAGGAAATGAATCTCGAATCTTAAGAGGCTCGGGGAGTCTGCCCTGCACCCCCATCGCCTCACCCACCCACCCACCCAGAGCTGGGAAAGGCACACTTGGCATCCTGGAAGAGAAAGGCGGAGGTGACATCCAGTGCCAAATTAACAGCCGCCACAGCCAAATATTGTACTTGCCTCCAATTTTCTTTTATTTTTTGAAAGAAAAGGCTTTTACAAAGTGAGAGAGGCTGTTGGAACACTAAGGCTGATGATGGTTTTTAACTGGCATGCCAGCCTGCGCATGCCCGGCTCACAGCCTTCCCTTTCTCTCGCATGCCAAGGTTTCCCTACTCCCAGCCACACCCGTAAGGCACGTGTTCCCACCCTTCTACACCAGCCATAGGCTGATGCTGCAGGAATACATAGCCAGTGCGCCAAACAAGCCTGTGTCCCATCTTCAGGCCTGCATAGGGCTCTTTCAAACAAGGAACGTTCCCAAGGCTTCAACCAAAGGAACCCAGCCATGGCCTTGGCAAGGGCTCTTTGATTAATTCCTGGTGGCTTTCGGTGTCTTTACTACAGACAGTCACCTGTGTGAGGTGGCCTCATCACGACTGTCCTTCTCCTGACAGGTGTGGGGGTGAGGGGGTGAGGGGGTGAGGGGGTGGGGAGCCGGGGACAGGGCTCTTTCTAAGCTTAGCTCCTGGCTGCCTAAGAACCTTTACTCTTCGGTCACTTTGTTGAGCAAATGTCACTAGTGCCAGTCCCCATCTGCCATTAATTTAATTAACCCACTGAGAACAGGCTGCGCAGACTCCCCCACTCTCCTGGGGACACAACACTATTTCCTTCCCAGACTCCTTGCCTGAACACTAAGGAAATTTTCTGTCTCTGAGTCAGGGTCTTTCTTTATAGCCCAAGCTTCGCAGGAACTCGCCGTTCTATCTGCCTCCCGCTTAATGAGACTATAGGGTCCTCAGACAACGTTGGCTTTATTGGCAGGGCAGGCTTGACTCGCGGTTCCCATCTCCTCAGATCCAGATTGCCCTTGGCTTTGGCTTCCTGCACGATGAGACTGGCAGCTAGACCATCAATGAAGCTCAGCCCTGGCCCGTGTGTGTGCAGCCAGGCTCATGCCACGCCCAGTACCACTCTCAGTGTGTCCCGGCAACTGAAGGTACGGCAGTGCCCGACTGACGTGTGTGCCACTGCCCGAGAGGACCCTAGGGGCTCGCCTGAAGGCTCAGAGCTGGCAGCAGACAATCCAAAATGTGGGTAGGGGTTACTATTAGGTTAAGTTCTTCTTATCCCCATCTCCACCCCCAGCTATGCTGCTGAGCACTGTCCTTTGAGTCCGTGCTCTAGGAGGAGGGAGCGAGCAGCACCATTGTGCTCTGGGTAATATAAGAAATGACAAAGGCTTGACCCCCCCCCCCCTGGCCTCAGTTGGGGACATCTCTGAGGGTTCAGTCCATTCTAGGTGGAACCAGTTCAGGCTTTGGTCAAGGGTACACCGCAGTCATCCTATTCAGCTCGCCAATCAACCCTGCTTCGTTTGCCAAGCAAGTAAACTGTGCAGACCATCTCCACCTCGGGTTCTGACTCCAGGGAACTGGCCCATCATAGCTGGTGGCAGAAGGCAGATTCTATAGTGGGCGCTGTCTAACTGTCAAAGAGAACCTCACTGTGGAGGTAGGTAGGGCACTAACAATTCTGGCGTGTGACAGGTACAACTGATCAAATGCTCACCCATCGTGAACAGAGGTGGGATACTTACGAATGGGCGCAATATTTCAGGCGGCTGAGAGGCTCAGGGAAGTGTAATTATAAGGACTGTGGAATGGGATGGCTGTTGCTGTAGGCTATTGGTACTTTGGAGAGACAATCAAAGACCGGGTGCGATTAATCACGAATTTAAGGCGAAATGTGAAAGTCAGAAGCCTTTGGCAGGATATAAAAAGACTCTCTCATCTCTTGGCAGCCAGAGGCAGAGGAGCTGAGGTTCGGGCACAAGGCTTAATTATAAGAGTCAAGGATCCTGAGGGGCTTACCGTCACAATCCTACCAGGTGGGTAACACCACAGCCAGGACCCGGACTGGCGTCCTGAGTTGTGGGACGGGGACATCTGGGTCACTGCACTTGAGAACCTTGAGGTCCTGTGAACTCTGAGTTTATAGAAGAGACACCCCACCATTTCATGGAAAGCTGGGGTTTCCCATAACGGACTTGTTGGAAAGGCCTGCTGTATCCATGTCTAGGAGTTAATGTCTAAGGAACAGGACCCCAAGCAAAGGCTGTGCTCTGCACTCGCCTGCAGCCAGCACCGCCCTCTCTCCTACACTTACTCTCAGGCGTCCGCCCACGTCTCACTGGAAGATCCTTCTCCGCCCTAGCCACTCCCAGAGCCTTTCCTAACCCCCCAACAGTCTGTCTGTCTGTCTGTCCCTCTGGGTCCCCTTAACCTCTCTGTGACACACATGTATATTTCTGCATGCACACACAGAGTCTATAGCATGTTACAGCTGTGGTCTCTTGACGTTCAAATATCACCTGTGTATTTGGACAGGGACCCTGGGCTGCCACACCCTCGGCCAGTCAACTGAGGCTGGAGAGCCGTGGGCTGTGGGAGCTCTGCACCCCTTCCCTAGGCCTGTGCTTCATATCTTCCAGCCCCAAACTAAGGTCACACCCACTTCAGAGAGGTTTGATTACTAGGCTCTTGTCCAGGCAAGGAAAATAAAACCCTAAGAATTTTGTGATAGGAATTCTCTAGTCCATGGTCTCAGAAAAGAGGACTGAAAGTCTATTTGATTCTGATGATGGTGGTGGTGGTGATGATGATGATGACGATTCTTCCTTTTCTCTCCTGCACTTTAGATTGACCCTATGGCCTTGTACATAGGAGACAAGGGCTCTACCACTGAACCATATGGCCTTAGTCCTCTCTTTAGTTTTTTCTTTTTCCCCCCTTCAAGACAGGGTTTCTCTGTGTTGTGCGGATTGTTCTGGAACTCACTCCATAGACCAGGCTGGCCTAGAACCTGGTCCGTACACCACCACACCTGCTTCCTCTTTTTACTTTTTTGGCACTCAGTCTCATTAAGTTGCCCAGGCTGGCCTTGAACTTGTGATTTTCTCATCGCAGACTCCCAAGTAACTGGCATTGTAGGCCTGAGCCACCAGCTACAACCATCTCTCTGATTGTTATATCCATGATTTCTGTAATTGCTGGTGGAGCAAGCCAGAGCAAGGCTGTCAAGGGGGCTCTGGCGCCTTAGAGGAACTGGCTTACCTTGGGTTGGAGAGATGGATTTCATGGAGCAAGTCTTGGGTTTAGACGTGCAGAGGCACATGGGAAGGCGGTACAGAAGAGGGAACTGTGAGGTGGGGTGGGTAGGAAGTCCTGGTTTGGGGTGATGAGTCAGGGAAGGGGTGTGTGACCCGTGTGAAGGTCATGGTGGACACAGACAGGTTCAGGCCCAGCATCTGTTTCGGAGCCTCCCCCTCCTCTGAGTCCCGTATCCATCCCCCTACCCCACCCTCAGGTTCCGGTGCCTGCTCTGAATGGCCAATGAGGCCATCTGATTGGCTCATCAAGGGCAAATAATAGCTTTTGCTGAATTCAGCTGCAGCCAATCAGAGGCAATCAAGCACACAAGAGGCCTGATGGGCCATACGGGCGGGCGCACCCACAGGCACCAGAGCTGGCCCCTCTGCCTGGCTGTGGAACCCTCCCCCAACCCTCACGTGTTTGAGAACTGGGGTGGGGGTGGGGTGGGGTGGGGTGGGAGGAACAGTGTCCAGGAGGTCTCAAAAAAAAAAAAAAAAAAGGAAGAGGAAGGGGCCCAGCTGGGCTCCAGAGCACGGTCTTGGCACCTGCCGTGCCTGTGCCTGAGGACTGGAAAAGCTGTTAGCTGCTGGGGGCAACTTGGGAAGAAGACACTCCCTAGCCCAACACAAGGCAGCCTGCCTCTCAGGCTCTACAGTGGCCTCCCGGCCTCCCAGGATTTGTCCCTGAGTCAGAACGAGTCCTTGCCTCTTCTCTTAGGAGAGTGGAGCCTCCAATCAGGCCCCGGGAAAGCAATTTTTCAATCTTGAACTGCAAACACTAATACCACTGAAGCTAATTTTACAGATTTCCACTTCCAGGCCTTGCCTTTGTCCCAGAATCCCTTAGCCTGGGAGATTAGCAGTTTAGAGACTGGAAAAAATAAGGTATTTTAAAATTCAGCATAAAACTCTCTCTTAGACTCAGTGAGCTAAAAAAAAAAAAATTTTTTTTTTTAATTGGAAAAGAGCCTGTTAGTGAGGGAGGAGCCAGGTCTAGTTCCTGCTGGCAATGGACTACCAGGAGGAGGAGGGGGGATGCTTTCGAACCCGTGGGGTGGGCCGGACCCTGCTCTCAGATCCGCAGCTGTGAATAAGTGACAGGGAGTTGTGAGACCTGCTTGTGGGAAGCCTTTCTGGTAGCAGTCTCAGGCCCCCTTTCACCTCTCCCAGGATTCCCCTGCCCCCAACCCAGAAGCCTTTCCAGCTGCAGAGACAGGCTTCTGGCTAGGGCTAGGGACAGGCCAATGGCCTGCTGCCCATTTTGCCAGTAAGGTTGATTCCTCTCCATAGTGAACCATTTCTGAGCCTCAGTTTCCCCCATAAACAGAAGTTCAATGCCCCTGACTACATGTCCATCCAGTGCACATGAAGTTCAGAAATATATACCCCAGTCCCCACACCCGGGACTTGCCAACGAGGGTAGCAGGCACAGGATGCCCTGGGCGGAGCTCATTCTGTGAGTACCCCTCCGTGAGTACCCCTCAGTGAGTACCCCTCTATTGCATCTCTTGCAGATGAACAGCGTAATCACTCTGCTCTCCGGGGGCCACAAGCTCAGAAACGTCCTAATGAAAAATAAATGTATTTACAGGGAGACGTCAAAGCCGCCAGGACGAGTCAAAGTAATATGCCTGCGACTGGCACGCGGACTTTTATTTCCTCCCCCTCCACGCTCCAGAGCTGCTCCTGCGGCGTGGAGAGATAAATATTTTAAATAGCGACACTTTGGCAATGCATGGTTATGCAAGACAAGGAATAATTAGAAAATAAATTACTTTTTTTAAACACAGCGTTACAAACATTGCGCGCATCAGATTACTGCTTTATGCAGGCCGAGGCAGCGTGGTTTGAGGAGGCCAGCGCAGCAAGGACCCCAGGGAAGATCTTAGCCTGTCCCCGAAGCCCCCAGATGGAAATGTTCTTCCCTCCCGCTCTGGGAGGCTCCCAGAATTGAGCTGAAGACCACACTTGGCAGCTTCCAGAAAATCTCGGCGATGGAAAGGCTTCCTCCGGCGTCTCACCAGCAGTAGGCACGGACTAAAAATAGTTTAATCTCCTTGAAAGCAAAAGGAGCAATCAGCAAAACAGACACTCGGGCCTGCATGCCCATGTCTCCTCGTGCTCCGTTCCATCCATCCCAGCCTGTCCCCAGCACCAAGCATGGTCAACTTTCGACAGATTCTGGGAGGGCAGGGTTTCACGGTCCATTCACCCTCCTACCAGAGCGGCCTCCGAGATCTCCATCAGTCACCGACCAGTACTTCCTCCTGTCATCAGCCCAGAACATTATGTGTTGTTTAAAATTCGAGATATCCCAGGAAAAATCAGGGCATGTATGCTAGAAACTGAGGCACGGAGAGATGCACTCACCAGAGAAGGTCCTGTACAAAGGTTTGGCAGACAGGAGGAGGTGGCTTTTAAAAGCACTGAACCAAAGTCTCCATGGTTGGTTCCCATAAAACAGAGGGCAAGAAAAGGCAAGGGCTTACTGGATGGGGGAGGGGAGAAGTCCACAGGATGGGCCAGCTCCCTTCACGGCTGAGTGCATCTGTCACACAGATGTATCTTACCTACAGCAACTAGCACAACAGTTTGACTACATCATTTTCACCCATTGACCCGGGACTCGATCTGGATCTGGTGTTCTGGCTCCAGCTTTCTGTGTGACTGAAAACCTGTCTTGACCCTCTCTGGACCCCAATTCCCCAGAAAGACAGTTCCCTAATGTCGTGCCAGGACTCACCAGGACTCCTGCTGTCCTCCTAGGCCTGCTCCTACATCTGTCTCTCCTCACACAGTCCCACCTAGTTTGACTCTGTCCACCTGTCCTTCCTCCATGGCTAAACACCCCAGACCAGGAGCATAGAGCACAGCAGTGGCTTCTATGTCACCACTCAATTTTGCAGGAGAAAAACCAAAAACGTGGAGAGAAAGTTCAGATACCCCAATCTACCACAAAGAAGTCAGAATAGGCACAGCACAGTAGAGCCTGGTCTCTCATCCCAACCCTACACCTCCATGACAGCCTTCCCCAGAATATCATTGCTGGGCTGGGATGTCACTCAGTGGTGGAGTACTTGTGTAGCACAGGGGAGGTTCTGGGTTTAATTCTCAGTGACACATGCATACTCGAACACACATGCACGCAAGTGCACACGCACTCGCGCACACACACACACACACACACACACACACCCTCAACAAACAACACTCAGCACTGCTTCTTTAGAGGTCTGCAATGCCTCTGTCCCCTCTTCCATCCCTTACAGAATAAAGCTAGGACAAAAAGCAATAAAGTTTGCTCTGGCAGGTGGTCCAGCCAGCCTAGCCTCTGGAAATGCCATCAGAGAAATTGGAAGTGAAGGCTCTTTTCCTTCTAAATATCTTTCCTTGTAACCAGCAGTTGCCTGCAAAAACTCATTCCATTATCTTAGCTCTGGGCTTTTCAAGAACAGCCTGCAGCCTCCACCTCGCCGGCCCTGCCCTCTGAGTGTGAGGAACGTCTTCCATGGCCCCTGGAACCCTCCGCTCCGCTCCGCTCCCGCTTGCCCTTGAGTGGTGGGTGCTCCAGTTTAGCTGTATCTCTGGGTCTTGCCTCGGTAGCTCCGTGCCCCTCTGAACTGCCTCTACACACTTGTAGCTTGGTTCTCATGACATGACGTCACTTCCTTCCTCGTCTCAACATGGTTCCGAGGGCTGAAACAACAGTCCCTTTTACAGATGAGGAAACTGAGGCCTGTGTCATTTTCTGATCTGAGTGGTTGATTTTGGTCAGACCACCCTTAAAAAGACCCTACCCAGCCTCACTTCTTCAGTTTCCCAGGAGGACAGAGTTGTTCAGATAAGGGATGGCTCTGCTGTTGGGCCCTGGGGCTTCCCGAGAAAAGTGGACAACTTGCCATCCGAGGCAGAACATGCTATTTCAGGAAAGCCCTGCCCACTGAGTGCACGAACCAGGCCTGTCTGGGCTCTCTCTCTGCAAGTTGGGAACTTAGCTTCAGATTGAGGGGTGCCAGACCATCGGTAGGGAGAAGAGTGAGTTGCTCAAATGTCTCTCAGAGACCGCCCTTCGCCTCTCACTTCTGCCAGAACTGGGGGAATCCCAGCATTGGAACCCTGAGGCCCAAATGGGATATTGGAAGAATCTTCTCTGGGGTGGGTGTGGGGGGAACCTTCAGCCCAGGATGGCAATCTGACCAGATTTCCCTCTATGGACACGCGCCGCCCCTCACACACACCCAGAGCTCCTGCACACAGCATCTGATGGTACTTTGACTTGGGATCTCTAGGGTTGTGTCAGTGCATAGTCTTGTATCACATGATCTCTCATGTCTGCTTAAAGATATGCAGAGCAAGGGACATCCCAACATGGAGACAGGGAATATGCACCTCAGAACCAGAGACCAATCTAGCAGAGGGAGAGTATGCAAGATGTGCTCTAAAGTATGCGCACTGGGCTGGACTAACAAGTGCATTTGTGTGCATGAGAACTGGGTTCTTACTGTTGGAGAAAGAATTCTCTAGAAGGAAAGGAAGCAGAACTGAATTAGCCTCTGGGTTGCTATACTGGAGCCAGTCCATCATGGCTTCACAATTTAAAGATGGGTTGAAGGACAGATACAGGTATAATTATGGATGTTGTGCCAACTTGGGTGAATGTATGTATGTATGTATGCATGTATATATGTATGTATGTATATATGCATGCATATCTAATTCCCTACTCCTAATCACAAAGGGGCCTAGAGGCAGTAACAGCACACAACAGCAGTGCGCACACACAGTGCCCAAACCTTAATGTTTAAATATTCTCCAATAAATGGAATAGTGCAGAAACCCAGGGTGGGAAAGAAAAAAATATGAGATGTGCTTTGAGCATCTTGTGATGACAGAAATTAAAATAAGGGCTCATGCGTGGATAAGGGCTGACCTGAAAGGATACCAGAGCGAGAGCAATTTGCACAATAAAGCTATTATCAAAGCTGGGCGGTAACGGCAATAGTGCATGTCTTTACGCAGGCGGGGCTCTGAGTTCAAAGCCAGCCTGGTCTACAGAGTGAGTTCCTGGACAGCCAGGGCTACACAGAGAAACCCTGTCTCAAGAAACAAATGAACAAGCAAACCAAAACCAAAACCAAAAATCTAATGCCGATACTATTGAATTATATCTATATCTATAGATTACTATATAATCTATATCTATAGTTTTCAAAGAGCATCCAGGAGTCCACACCGAAATAAATAATTGAGAAAATAAACAGAGGAAAGGAGACAGCCCTTCCTTACAGAAGAATCCCCGTTAATACATGCAGAAGGAGTGAGAGGAACGGGAGAGCACCATCTGAGCACTCCAGTAATAACCGCTGCAGGCGAGCCGCAGCAACGGGAGGCTAAAGCTGACAGGCGCGAGTTTGAGAGAAATGGGATGTTTGCACAGCCTCCAAGTATGTCCTCCAAGAAAGGTTTTTAAAATTATAAATGGAAAAACAGCAAGTTTACTATGGAGGGAGCATGCAGATACCTCTCTCCCATAACCAAGAGACCAAGACTAACACCACCAAGACGTGCTGACACCACGCAGCCCTAGTACACCATGCTGGAAAGGACGCACGGCTCTGTTCCTCTTTAAAGTGTCATCCCTCGGTCTAATCATGAAGAATCTTCAGAGGGAAAAACAGGGGGAGGGGCAAGACGCCAGTGCACTTGAAGTAAAAATAAATAAATTAAAAAAAATGAGAAAGGACAAGTCAAGATCTAGAATCTGCTACAGATAAGAAGAGATTAAAGAAACATGACAGCTAAACAGAATGGGCATCTTAAATTTGATCCGGGAAGAGAAGAAAGCATGCTGGCAAAAGCCAGCAAAGTTTTCCGGCATGTCTTCACTGCGGCGGCGCCGTCTCGGTGACATTTGTGCTGTGGATCTGCAAGGCAACTGGGAAAACTGGGGAACGCATCAGAGCATTGGAGCGTTTTCAGTATGGTCTCTCCAACTTCTCTGGTAAGTGTTTCCTTCTTTTTTCTTTTTTTTTCAAAATAAAAAGGTTTTCTAAAAAAGGGACACTACTGTGAGCTTGCAGACACTGCAGCAACAACAAAACAAGAACAAGAGGTTATTTTTAAAAAGGTGCAAAAAGCCTTCTGAGAAAATTAAATAAGGTGGTAAAAGATAAAGCTTGATAGCAAGATTAGAACACACAACTGAGAAATCGCCAGTCAAAGGTACATGGAAAACCAGGGAGGAGGAGGAGGAGGGGGAGGAGGAGGAGGAGAAGGAGGAGGAGGAGGAGGAGGAGGAGGAGAGGAGTGAAGAATGGGGGAGGAAGAGGGAGGGAAGAGGAGAAGGGAAGAGAGGAGGGAGAGGAGGGGAAAGGAGAGGAGAAGAGAAAGGAAAGGGAATGGAGGAGGGAAAGGGGGAAGAGGAGAGGGGAAGGGAGGTGGTGGAGAGAAGGGAAGGAGACGGAGAAAGAGAGGGGAGAGAGAAGGGGAGGGGAGGGGAAGGGAAGGGAAGGGAGGGAAAGAGGAGGGGAGGAGAGAAGGGGAGGAGGGGGAGAGGAGGAGAGAAGGGGGGTGGAGAAGGCAGGGGGAGGAGAGAAGGGGAGGAGGGGAGGGGAGGGGAGGGGAGGGGAAGGGAGGAGGGGGAGGGGAATCTTAGAGAGAAGAGGAGTGGCTAAGTTAAGGAGTCTCAAAAAACTGGGAGGCAGAGGCAGGCAGATTTCTGAGTTCGAGGCCAGCCTGGTCTACAGAGTGATTTCCAGAACAGCCAGGGCTATACAGAGAAACCCTGTCTCGAAAAAAAACAAATCCAAAAAACCAAATAATAATAATAATAATAATAAAAGTACAAAGGAAAGGAATGAAAATAAATCATTGAAGAAAACTTCAAAAACCCAGAGTGTGTGACACAGGCCTTTAATCCCAGGACTCAGAAGGCACAGACAGGTGGATCTTGGAGTTCAAGGCCAGCCTGGTCTACAGAATGAGTTCCAAGACAGAGAAACCCTGTATTGAAAAACCAAAAACAAACAAAAGAAAGAAAAGCTTCCCCAAAGCGAAGGATGTAAGTATGCAGTTTGTAAGTGTAAGAATGAAAGTAAATACCATTAAGGTGGACGTGGGGTTGTTTGAACACCCTACAGAGGGGACATTTTATCTTTCTGGTTATGGATACAAGACAGGTTCGGACTCTGAATGCTTTGAGACTCTGTCTGCGGGGAGGGGGCTGGAAGGAACTGCCCAGATACATTGGAGGCAAAGGGCCTCCAGGTGGACTCTAAGCCCCCTGGTTCCTGTGCTGGGTACGGGGGCAGGAAGGCGGAGCCCCACAAGCCAGCAGTCAGGTTCCCTCAAACCTTTCTCAGGAAGGCAATGAGAACGTTCTCTGGAGGACAAAGAAAAGAAGAAAAAAAAATCAAGAAATCAGGGAAGAAGAAAGAAGTCACAGGACCCAGGAAAGAGCGGACTCCTCCTAGAGAAGTCAAGAAAATCCCAGAGACAAAGGCCTGCGAGCAGAGCGTTGAGAGTTGCCAACCTGGGAAAGAGCCGCTCTTCACTGGAGTAAGCTGAAGGGCTCGGACAAGACCTCCTTGTCTTGTGAAGAGAACCAAGAAGTGTCAGTTTGAAGGAGGGGGGGAGGTCAGATAAAATGGCGGGAGTCTGAGGCATAACAAAGTACAGGTTCACAGAAGACCAAGCACATAAGAAACAAACGCCCAACAGTTGTCGTCATTAGAAACAACTGAAAAATTGCATGTGCTGTACAGTTCTGAACAGCATTGGAGAGGCCAGGACAAGATCAGCAACGAGTTCGAATCTAACTGTTTCATACAATAACACTGGAGGGCCAGGACTGGGAGTGGAGGCAAGTTCTCATCTCCCGCAGTGGGGTGCCTGAACAGCTATACCGAAGAAGCAGCGTAAGTGTGTCATTCTGGGATACGGAGCTCGGAGAGTACAAGTGTCAGCCTCTGGGGAGTTGGAAATGCAGAGGGGGCTGCTGTGCTAACACAGCTTGTCTGGTATAACTGCTACTTTACACCAGGTGCCTTGTAATGCAGACTTAAAAACCCTAAATTTTGAAATCCATCTAGAAATGTCAGGGGGGTGGAGAAGGCAGGAAAGCGAAGGAAAGAGGACTGCAAATAAAATAGGTAGAAGGATGAGAGACAGGAAATTACTTTCACCTTAGTTTTGGCCTCAGGACAAGGGCTACAAAAGGGGAGGAGCTAACCATTTTCCTCAGTCTGAAAGTGAAGGCAACTTGATGGTTTAATTCTCTCATCCACAGATATAGACTAGGCCCTGCAGTCCAAAAGACCAATTTGGTGTTTGTGACCTCTGTGCTGGGGGCTCCTTGTCTACATTTCCCCAATGTCAGAAGTAATCAGAAAGGGAGCAGCCACAGGAGTGATCCGGCAGATAATGCCGCCCATCCCAAGGGGCTAAGGGACAGTGCCAACGAAGGCTGGAGATACCCCAGGTCTTTCACAGTTGTTGGAGCTTATACCAAAGTCAAGCGGCCGATCTCACATGGACTCATAGGCCATCCTGCCTGGGAAGGAGAGTGGCTGTCTGGGAAGCAGGACAGAGGGTGTTAACTCCCACAGCACTTGCGAGATGCAAATTCTGCATGAAGTACAGGGAATGTACGAACTCACTGTCCCTCAACTTAACGGTTTTTTATTCAGGGGACAGAGTGGGCGCTCAGGTCCTGGGACAGGAGGATCAGTATGTGCCCTGTACTGGTAGGACCTCAGGCCAAGTTCAGGTTCAGATGAGCAGTCAGGAAAAAACTTGGAGCACTGAGTTCTTCAAACACTAACATGCTGGACCCAAATCCACTGTGTGTGCTCAGTTCTCCCAGCACACCATATTTCAAAGGAACAGGAATTGTGGTTAGTCCAGAGCCTCATCGTTGTCCTAGCCAGACATTTCCACTCTCTCTTATGCGCTGGTGGCCCCTTCAAGAACCCTCTACAGCTTCTGATGCCCCAGGATGTTGGCATTGCCCCAAACAGTAACCTTTTCACATCACATGGTCACTGGTGGTTCAAAAGGAACTCAAGGGAAGAGGAGCTCGCCTGAGACACAGCTCCCCTTGGCTAGATGTGACCTTTTACAAACTTTATTACTGTTATTATTATTATTAGTGTCTGTGTTCATTCATGTATGAGAGGACAAGTACATGTATGCCATGGCATGTGTATGGAAGGAAGAGGACAACCCAGGCATCAGAACTCACCTTCCATCTTGTTCAAGCCAGTCTCTTTGTTCTTCTGTGCTGGGGATGCCAGGCTAGTTGGCCAGCGATTCCCCCAGGATTCTCCTGTTTCTGCATTCAGTCTCACTGAGATTACACACCCACGTTACCGGACCCTCTGACAATTCAAACTCAGCTCTTCAGGCTTGTCTTTTCCCACTGAGCTATCTTCCCGGCCCTGAATCTTTCACGGCTCTGTAACGACTTTCTATAGAGGCCTTGTGGCTGTGGGGGAGATGCTAGTCTGAGGTAGGAAGTCTCATCTAATGGGGCAGCTCATTCAGCTTCCTGGGAACCCTTAGTTTGTGCCCCGCCCCAAAAGCTGTGGCCTGAGGTGTAAGCGGTGTGCAGGCTCCCGGGGAGGGGGGTCCTAATCAGAAACAGAGCTTGCCAGACCCTCCTTGATACAAAGCAGTGAGTTTCAGGGCCCATCCACTCCCCCAAGGAGGCTCCAGACCCCACCCGAGCACCTCCCCCCTCCACTCAGCAGCGGAGACAATTTACATAATGCATGGTGTGGCGGGTGGGCGCAATGATGGCTGGAAAACAGGGTACCTTAGAGCGGCTCCCCTAGTGGCACCTAGGGAGGGGAAAATGCCTGCTCCCACACCACCACCTCCTCCCTCAAGAAGCTGGCCTGCAAGGCTGCTGGGAAGCAGGGCCTCTAAGTGCTCTGCAGCTGCCAAGGGAGGACGTACCCGGCCCGAGACAGGGACTGAAGCAACCTCAGGACAAAGCAGCACACTGGAGGAAATTTCCAAAGTACTCAAGTTTGGAACACAAATCCACCCAGCCACGCTCCTGGAGTCCACACCCCTGCTGGGCCCAGGCCCTGCGCGCTGCTCCTTCCTGGAAGAGGCCACGCCTCCAGGCAGGAAGCTTTAGCTGGGCTGCCATGGAGCCCGGCTGCAGCTGCCCAGGAGGCGGTCACGTTCAAACACAAAGGCATCGATGGAAGGGGGAGAATACATAAAAATTACTGGCATGGTAATTGCTTTTTATATAAATGTTCCTTTTAAAAGTTTTCCCCAGTGGTAAAGTCCCTCTTTAAAAAAGAATAAATCCACTGCTCACCAATTTATTCCACGCCTATAGATGGAGCATAATAAAAGCTCTTCTGTCAACACCTGATCAAGAGGCAAGTGGTTGCCTCTTGACCCAGCTACCCGGTCTGACTATGCAATGATGCATGAGAGTACTGGGGTGGGGTTTGGGGGGGGTCTTTGAGGAGTGAGGGCAGGAGTTAGCATTAAGCCCAGGCTGCAGGACTCTGGCACAGAACTCACCCGTGTCTCAGGAGCTGTGCTCAAATGGGAGGGGGTACAGAGCGGAGCAGCCATATACCCATGGGAAGGAGGGTGGGGCTATGGTTCCTGCGAAACGCAAGGGCCCTCCTTTTGCAGGGATAGGATAGCACGCCCTTTATGCAGGAAAAGCTTGATGGGCTGCTGGTAGAGCTGACTGAAGAATCGCCCGCCTACAGAGTCCTCTACACACATCGGGAGACACAGAATCTGTCCTCTCTGACCAGCCACAGTTCCACAGGAACAAGGCACAGCCTTTGTACTGGATGAAGAACATCAAGAACTACCCCACACCAGGTCCCTGATCTCCACTGTGGGGTCATTTCATCCTGGGCACAGATAACTGATGCTATCCTCTCCCACCACAGGGAAGATGCACACAGTATCAGGGAATGACTGGGGAAGGGGAGGGCGAGGGGAGGGGAGGCACGTGTGTAATGTGTGTTCCTCAGCCACAACTGAGACTTCTCAGTTTGGATAACGAATCAGCTAAGTAGTTCTCAGCTGCTTAGGTGACAGAACTCTTGGCATCTGCCTCCTCCAGCCCCACCCTGCCCTGTGTTGTGCCTGCACAGACTTCTACAGGCAGTTCTCAGAACCACAGGTTGATCCATGTGCACCCTCTTGCCTGGTCACGCTTGCCGTGTGGTGGGATACACGCAGGCATGGCCACTCCCTTCTATGGACACACAAACACTCATTTGTCCATGCTTCCCTTGTAGCACTCACGCACAGGTGTCTGTTCAAAATGAACAAGGATGCGGCTCACACGCGTGCGCACTCACACGCATGCGCACTCCCACTCCCGCTCAGCATCATGCCTATCTTATCCTCTCTTCTGTACACAGTGGTCAATGGTCAACTCAGGTGCCACTGTCTGCCAATTTCAGCTAGAAGGCACGGTCTCTTAGTGAGTCACCAGGGTTCATGGCCTTCCCAGGTGTTTAGGTGTGTTCTGGAAGGCCTGGGCATGACCCTACCCTCCCGCCATGGTTTCCGTACTCCATATGATGAAATCACAAGACTGAACCTCCCAGAGGCGCCTGGCAGGCTGTGTGTACATTAAAGATGCAAAAGCTGGTGGGAGTGGGGAGTCTTAGGCAGCGTGGGCTTTGGCACTAATCTAGAGGGCTTCCTGGAAGAGGAGAGCTGTGATCTGTGTTTAAATCAGCAGAGAGGTGGAGAAGGTGAATCAGGAAGGATAGCAGGCGGCTTTAGGAGAGAGGCCAGTGAGTTAGGGGCAGGCACCGGGCAGCTTGGAGGGCCAAAGGCCTAAGCAAAGCTTTCTGCTACCTCTGTGTGGTGGGGCTTCCACCTTAGCTAAGACTGTACACCACTCCAGAATGGCCGCTGCTCCCTCACTACAGCCAGATGCCAGCACCCCTGTGCAGCCAGCTCTCCTCCAGCATGCCTCTCCCAGCCGGTGTCCATTTCCTCACAGAAAGCATTCAGGGGCCCCCGTATGTAGACTGGGTTCTGGCAGTCCCATATAGACCTGCCTCTCCCAGGGCAGCTAGCACTGACTTCGCTTCCCTCATGTAGGGACTACATGGTATGCAAGGCCTTGTGGGA
Organism: Apodemus sylvaticus; assembly: GCF_947179515.1. Lineage (NCBI taxonomy): Eukaryota > Metazoa > Chordata > Mammalia > Rodentia > Muridae > Apodemus > Apodemus sylvaticus. The sequence continues at coordinate 16,201,217 of NC_067478.1, forward strand.
CATTCAGAGTCCAGATGCCTCCTCAGTCTTTAGATGTCTACCTTTGCCTATCCATCCACAGAATAGTCATTAGTTGATCATCTGTCTTCACAGCTACGTGGTACTGCATGCAGAGCATATTCAGCAGTCATGTATGTGCATAGCCTGTTTCTCATCCTGCTGTGTACACGGAAGCTAGGCACCTAAGCCTACGAGCCCGTCATGTGGTTGTCTAGCTTATGAAAAGCCAAGGATAGGCAAGGACAGGGCCTTAGGGGTCTACGCAGGGTCCGGCTACTTCAGTCTCCTCCCTCTATGTGAAATAATAGGTCACCCAACCTGAGGAATCACCAGGTCCCAAGGCTAGAGAGGCATGCAGAGAAGATCATATCTGTGGCATCACTTTCTGCAAACACGACATCTCTACACATACACAGAGAGGATGGCTGTACTCAGAAGAGGTGGAGAGAGGACACCTCCATTTTTGGCTGGGTAGTGGGAAACGCTGTCTGTGCTACCCCTAGGGCCGGCTGTGGTTTGTCAAAACCAATTACTTCTCTGCTTCTGCCAAGTGCTTGGGGCTCCATGAATCTGAGTCAAGTGTCCCCATGGCTGCCACTGATCCAGCAATGGCTAAGAAGGGGATGGGAAGGGATATAGACTGGGTCAACTGTCCCCCGTGGCCCAAGATGGAAACCCATGGCCCTTCATCTCCCATCTCCCACCCCGGATCACCAAGACCAGCTCCCCTGGCTGTCGACACAGCAAGCAGCCCAGTCACTCTTCAAAGAAGGAAAGTGCAGAAGCTGGTGGAGGGGGAAAGAGCAGAGTCCCTGGCTACTCCCACAAGCTAAGAGGGCTGGGTCTTCATAGAAACTGAGCCTTTTTGACCTGCCACAAAGCCAGCCTCTCTGGGGACCTCTGAAGGGAGCCCATGTGTTCACCAGAACATTCTTCCCATGTGTGTGTGTGTTGAGGGGCATCTTGCTTTATAGGTAGGCATTAGGTAGGCATTCCTTATCCACAGGTATCTCCAGAATTCCTGAGACGACAGAACTGAGGTGCTTTCACTTCAGGGAAGAGCTGTCTACCTGGAAAGATTTTGCTCATGTCTTTCAAGACTGCCTCTTTTTTAAGATGAGAGACCCAGCCAGGAGACTCTGAGATCCCTCGAGTGTCCACCCAAAGAACCCCTGATCCTAGCTGTGGCCTGACCTACCAATCTCCCCATTCCTAGGGCCTATCCCAGAGCCTGGTGGCTTTGAACTGTCCCTGAGCCTATGCTAGGCAGGCTGCCATACTCTTCTTATAGGGCTTGGGAGGCAAGCAGGTGACTTGCCTAACTGGGTAAATCAAGTCAGAGTCCTCTGGGATGTAAGGGTCCTTCCCCCAGCTTCTCCTATCTCCTCCCCGTGGTGTCTCTGCATTTGGCTCCGTAGGCTTCTGGCCAAGAACACCACTACCCGTCATTTGCTCATAGATGCTATTTATTCCGGCCCTACCCAAACTTGGTGACTGTATGCCTTTCTCAGTAAAACGTCTCCAAAATATGTCATCATCAGCTGGGATGAGAAAACCGATTTTCAAAAGCAGAGAGGACATTTTGATATCTGATTTTTTTTAAAAAAAAAAAAATCTGTGACCAACCCTTGGAACTGCAAACAATTTGCTCTGGACGTACAGAAGGAAGACCCCCCTTCTTACAGGGCTTTTCTCATGCCTTTCCTTGTCTCTGCTCCCCTGAAGCTCCCACGTCTCTCCTGAAGACAGACTGGATCCCCATTTCTCAGGGGAAGTCGAAGCTCAAACAGGCAGGAGGACGCATCCCAGGTCCCACAGTGACAGTCCAGTCCTGTGGTTCCAACCCACAGTATCCTTCAGTTGCTGCTCATGGCATAGACCCTAGGTTCACCCAGCTCCACCTGACTGTGAGCCCAGAGCAAGGTCTGCCCTCATAAGACACTAACCACCTAACTTGTTTCTCTCTCTCTCACACTCCAAGCTATTCCTCATGCCCTAGAGCTGACCTTGGATGTGTTCCAAAGCAACCTCTTGTCAAAAGCTAGACTCCAGAGGCCTCTCTCCCTAGGCATGCATCCTGACCAATCCCCTCTAAGAATATTCTTCAAGACCCTTCAGTGTCTATGGGCTCCCCAGAAACCTTGGCAGACATGTACAGAAATCCTAGAAGCCATCTAGCAAGGCTCCCTGCCTCAGCCCTTCCCTGTTGAGATGCCAGGGGTGAAGGGCAGGGGCATGTTTGTGCCCAGGCCCCTTCTGGGTTTTCCTTTCACTGTATCTTCCACCTACTGAGGCAGTTCTGACATGGCACAGCCACACTTCCAAAAGGAAGGGGGAGAGGGCTGGGGCTGAGGAGGAGGGACCGAGAAAGGCATAGTGCCAGTCCAGCCTCAGCGGACTTGCAGGGGCTGCCAGGGTCACAGGCACTTAGGTTGTTGGTGCTTGAGGCAGAGTTAACAACACGCAAATCCTACCTGGGGCAGGTGTCCTGGGGCAGCCACTCTCCACCCTACCTCACGCCCTCCTTAGTGTATTGTATGAAAGGGTAGGTAGACCTCAGCCTGGCTGGCCCATAGGCAGCAGATCCTGCCATAGATGAGAAAGCTTTTAGAAAAGCTCTTCAAAAATGTAACCGTTTTTCATTATGCCTCCTTGGAGAGTGTGCATTTCAGGGTGGAGCAGAAGAGCAGTCATCCAACACTACGCATCCCCACTCAGGAAAGTGTGCTTCAGACTTCATGAGGTAGGGGGTGGGGGTGGGGCAGGGGAGGGGAGAGTTGCGACAGCAAAGGTAGGAAAGAGAGAAGAAAAGGTAGGTAGGGGAAAGGTAGGTCCAGACAGGCTCGGCCAGGCTCTGATGCACCCGCCTCTCTGTAACCAATTACGCTCGAGCAGCGGCCTCATCACGTTTCAGACGCCCTCCCAGGAGCACCCCCCCCCTCAGCCCCATGCATCCCCGCTGGGTGCCGAGCAAGAGGACCATATGGAGGGAATAATAAGACAATTAACTTTCCATTAAAGAATAATATATGTGGGTTTTTAGGGAGGCAAGCGACAGCAATCCCTACCCAGCGGCATATTTCACACCCGAGCCCCTTACCACCTCCCACAACTAAGACGACGACGAGCTTCACATCATCATCTGCCCAAGAGAGAGGAGGGTGTCACTGGGCCCCAACGGAGGCAGGCCGCTCGATGATGCAGGGGTGGGGTCTTCGTGATAAGCAAGTGCAGAGCCACTAGGATGATGATTCTTGCAGTGTGTGTGGGGGGGAGTGGTGGTGGTGGCAGCTAGTGAGGATCTGGGAGGGGATGTGTGGGGTTCCCTCATCATCCCTCAGCAGACTCCTGGTGTACTGCACACCTAAGAAGCTGCTTGCTGCTGCTGGCCTTTCAAAGGCACACACAAATCAGCCTCCTGAGGGAAGGACCCTCTGTGGGGCCAACCTCTGCCTTTGCCTGGCCCTTTCGGGACTTTTTAAAACCCTTGTTACCTTCCTCACCCAAGCTTTCTCCTTCCTCTTCTGATCCCACCCTCTGTGAATCTGAGGTTTTATGCCACCTCAGGGCACTGCTAGCCTTGCCTTGGGTTCCCAGCAAGCATGCTCCTCCAGCGGGGACAATCCACATCTTCAGCCAATGCTAAAGCCAGTGTGTGAGTTTGCAGAGGTGCCAGCTGGGAAGGAGGTGGGGAGGGGACAGAGAGAGATTTCTCGGAGGCGTCTACAGAGGACCCTGGATGGATCCAGACGTCGGTCCCTGCTGATAGCCAGCTCCAGATGTGGCACTCTGCAAATATTAATTACACATTCCTGGGAGCACTGAGCTGATGAGCAGGAGGAATAGCCAGGGGCGGACAAGACGGAACAGGATGGTGCCGCTGACTCTGGTTTAGAAGTGCTATTTTTGGTTCTCATAAGAGGTCGACACCACAGACACCAGAATCACTCGGCTTGAAGGATGTTGGTTAGTTGACTGGGGCTGGGGGATCCAGAAGGAGACTGGGACTGGAGGGTTCCAAACCTGGGGTCCTGCTCTTTGTAGATGAAGGCTTCAAGTTTGGGGACCTTGGTTTTCCCTCCCTAATGATAGGTCTATGACGATAACCTGTCAGCATGGGCCTGGGCTTAGATCACCATGCGGGTGAAGGCAGTTTGAGATACCGGCAGGGCCACAGGCATTTCTGCCCTGGCCAGCCAATGCGGTGTGTGGAGTCTGACATGGGCGGTATGTTTTCAGAAGATACGCTGTAGTCCCCCTTGCATGGCCATCTAGGGTCCTTGCTCCAAGCCAGCTCTGTCAACAGTTTCTCCTCACTTCTAGTGTAAGCAAAGGGTCTCCCCCCTGGAAGGGAGGATCTCATTAGGTCAGAACCGTGTCCCCGGGCTGGTGAGCCTGATAACTGTCCCATGCCTGGTGACAACTCTAGCTTTACCTTTCACAAGAACCCCAGAGCTGTTCTCCTTGTACCCTGGACATCCATTCCGAAGTGGGAAAGTCCCTGACCTAGGCTTCAAAGAGGAGAGGCCTGTCCTTCTCCTCATCCTCCCCTTGCACCCCTCCAGGCACCTGATGAATTATTCATTTGATATCCTCATTATGCTAATGAGTTTTGAGCCCAAGCATATGTTCTCTGCTCTCCCCCTAGGATGGGGACAATATGGTACTGGTGGGGGAGGGTGGAGAACGGGCTCAGGAGACCTCACTCAGTCCCATGGGCTGTGGAGGGGACAGACAGCTTAGAGTTCCTACCTTCATGGACTGTACAAGGCTCAAGGGCTGGGGTGAGGGCTACAGTGCCCAAGAGACCATAGCTCAGGGGTGTCTGGGCTAAATTAAGGAAGCAGAGAGAGCAGTCTAGGTGGCCTAGGGTCAGATGAGGAAATGAGATGGGGGTCTTCACAGGCAGCTTCCTTACCCTGTGGTAGGCCATGGTTCCTAACCTATAAACGGGCCCCAGCCTGCCCCCAGCCATGCCCCCATGGGGTTGGGATAAGGTCGGGAGGAGGAAAATGCCAAGGCAAGGAAAACTCTCCCAAATGCCACTGTCGGCAGTTTCTGCTCTCTTGCAGCTGCCAGCCCTTGAGGCTCCAAGCTACTGGGGGTGGGGCAGCCTCTAGGAGTAGGGCAGGCAAGGAGTGGAGCCGTCAAGGATGGAGGAGGCTCTCATCACCCCAGTGGCAGGAGTTTGGGGAGCTCAGAATTGGCTCAGAAGCCCGAGGAGGGGCAGCCCCAGTGGGGGCCTAAACGGTGAGCTTGGCAGCGCCAGTATGAGGGTCTATGATAGCACTGGTGACTGGGTCATGGCTGGGTCACGGCTCTGCACTGACCATCCCCCTGACCCGTCAGAGCCGAACACAAGCAGGGGACACCAGCCCTCAGGGGACACCAGCCCTCACCCAGGCGTGGAGAGCTCACTGGTTAGGTCTTGCTGCTCCTGCAGGGTCGCTCCCTTCCTCTAGAGCCGTACACCTGTCCCCTCCCCCACAGTCACATCTTGGCAGAATACTCTGTGCCAAGAAGCAGTCCCAGAGCTGTCAGCAGGAAGAGGCTGAGTAGGCAGGTGAGAAAAACTGGAGCAGGACAGAGGCCCCGGGAGCTGGCAGCCATGGGCAGCGGAGGGCTTGCCAAGGGAAAGGGACGCTGGGTCAGCACTTCTTTGCCCACCTGCCATACCAAACACTTCCCTGCCCAGGTCCCCACAGCCCCAGGCATCGCCTGTGCACCCAGAGGACTGGCTGAAGCGGGAGTCGGGAGCCCCAGCTCTGCCATAAGCCAGCCGTGGCAGCCTGTTCACTTCTGAGCCAGTGAGAGTCAGAGATGATAGTCTTCCCTCCATCCAGGGGGAGAGAAAATGGTCCCAGGAGAGGAAATGACCAATGAAGAAAACTCTGAAGATTTTAGGGAGTGGGGAGGTGTAATTCACTTGTCGGCCGCAGTTGTCACTACCTTATCTTCCAGGCAAACCTCCCAGCGGAGAAGGAGGATCACGTGGCTCCAGGTCTCTCAAAGGTGCGTATGACAGGTGTGCAGACTCATGTCTGGCCCTCACCATCCAGGAAGCTCAGTAGCGCGCACAGAACCATAGCTCATGCACCGAGTGTCCATTATTTTTCATAAACCAAAGCTCTGGGTTGCTCATAAGGGCAAGACCCTGGAGGACTCTTAACTGGTATGGCTAAGCACGCACCACACACTCCAGGGTCCACCATTCCCCCATTATCCCACACCGTGGCACTTGGCAGTGGCCACTTATAGCCTGGTTAGTGTGGAATGCTATTCCTGAGCCTAAATTGGCTCCCGTTCCGGAACAGCTTTGCCTACAGTGCTTTCTCTGGAAGCTCTGGCGGCGTCCAAGTGCAGCTGAGTCACTGAGAGTTCACAGGAAGAGTAGGATGGAGCTACTGCTGTTCAAGCCCAGCACCAGGAAAGGGAGGGACAGAGGCCTGAGCGGATCTCAGGAGGAGCGATGTGCAAGCTAGTAGCTCAGACCTTCAGGCCTGGGTGCCCCTCCTCACCACGCTGCCCACTAATTAGCCATTTCTGATTAGCATCACTTATGCTAGGGGTCTTATATCCATGAGCAATGTCAATATATTCACTCCGCGTTACCACTTCCTGGGCACCTAGAAGCTAAGGCTGACAAGCTGAGGGTGATCCTTGCCTGCCCTCCCAAGGTTACATCTCCTGACCCTGGCACTGGCCAAGGGGCTGTCAGAAACAATAACTACTGATCTCTGAGCCTAGACCCTTACTTGAGCCCCCTATAGTAACTGTCTTCTCTGCTGTTCCCAGGCCAACTACGGGAAGGAGAACTCCATTAATTGCTCTGTTGATTCTGGCCAGCACCTCCCTCACAGAACCCAGCAGAGATACTGTTCTATTAGAGTCTTACGTGGCTGGAAGAGCTTGGCTCTCTGAGCCTCCGCATTCCACAGAAAGAGTTCCAGTCTGTAGCCTGACAGCAACACATTTTGCAGCCTTCTGGGGGTGACAAATGGCCCGCTCTTCACATCGCTATTTCAAACATTAACATAATCTCCCAGGATGGATGTGGTCGCTGGCGCCTAATCAATCACCCCTCCTGCACCTTGATCCCTCATTCCGACACTTAACAGAGATAGACTTGCCACTTCATGGAGAGACAGCGCCTCGAGGACCAGTCTCCCAGCCTGTCTCCTGGGTCTTGCTTGGCTTAGTCATACTATGCACTTGCTGATGACACTTTTGGGCTTCTGTGCACCCTGTAGCTATGGCTCCTCAAGGCTCTGGGTTCCCACTCAAAGCACTACCTCAAATAAAGAGCTCACCAACCTTAAAAACTGAAAAACCCCAACACCCTTTCCAGGACCAGGTTCATGACAGTGGACCACCATTCCAACAGGTATTGGAAGGTCAGACAGAGACCCTAGGGATCACTACTTGAGATCCAGTAGTGCCTCACTTTGCCAGGACTTCAATAATGTCACCTCCTTGCTCCCTCATTATGTACGCTTTCCTCACTCCTGCTGGGAAGAAGGTCTCCATGGGAAAGCAAGTGCACCAGGCTTACCTCTCGGAGCTGCTGCACACCTCCAAAAATCCGCATCACACCGTCAATCTCCTGCTCCAGGCGCCGGGCCCAGTGCTGCATCCTGCAATCCAGAGGAGAAAGAGATGTCAGAAGGGCCTGCTGGAGCTGCAACTACAACAGCCAATTCCTGGCCACCCAGGGGGACCAGGACAGCTACTCACTCAACTCAATTTTCACCAGAGAAGGAACAGACACAGGAACCAGAGTGAGCCTGTGATTTTTTCCCTTTGAAGTCTGGCCCAGTGGCCTAGGCTTTCCTCACGTTGACTGGCAGCCAGGGAGGAGAGGAAAGGGCATTGTGGATTAGCAGAGGGAGCTAAGCAGGTTGGAAGAAGCCTGCAGGGAGGCTATTGTTCACTATAAAGACAAGTCCTTGATGTGGCTGTTCTGAACTTGGGGACTTCCAGACACCAGGGAAGACAGAGACAAGGCAGGAGATGTTTGAGGAAAGGAAGGGATGCTGCTGTCACCGCCAACCCATTATGTAAACAGGAGGAGGTTAGAGGTACCTGCCTCCCTGGGCCTCACCTGAACAGAAGACAGAGAGCACTTCCAACTCAGATGGTCCTTGCCTTTCTAGTTCCCTGATGGGACATGCTCATCAGAGACCCAAGGCTGGCTGACTATCATGAGCCCACCCAGGGTTCCAATACAAATCATCCTGTCCCTTTCTGGGGGTCTGGCAAGCAGATGCTCTGAACTGCAAGCCTGGACAGGCCTTCTGTACTCTGGTACCACACCACAGGATCATTTAAAACCATCTTTGTCTCTCAACTTCCTTCTCTGGAATGTGGAGAAAATTTAGGGCCATCTCAGAGGCAAACAAAATCCCCAAATCCCAGATGAGGAAGCCAAGACACTATCCAAGGTCACTCATCCAGGAAGGTATAGACACTGGACTTATTTCTGACAGGACGCACCATAAAGATGTAAAGAAGCCATGGCTTCAAAGGGCAGTGGGCTAGGATCATGCCAGAAAAGTTGCAACTGTCTCCAACACCCTTTTCAGGACCAACAACATCCCCTAAGGTCACCTAGGGCCAGGACTGTCTTGTGGCTCCTTGTCCCACACTCCTTCTCAGGCCTGCGCTGGGGGGCTGGGCTCATGCCATTGTGTGTGCCCCCGTTGGTTGGCATGGGAACTCAGAGCAGGAGGCGGGCAGATCACTAATTGCAATTTGCCAAGCTGAATGTCAGGACCGTGATGGAAAAAAAAATCAACATCAAAAGAAAGAGGTATTAGCTTCAGCCTGTTGTGGGCTGAGCCACAGCCTGACTCCCCAACTCTGTTCCCCACCATAGAGGAAAAATCTAACCTCACACCATGCAGAGGCGAGGCCGGAGGCGAGGCTGGCAGTCTGGAGAGGGTAGCAACATCCCAGCCCGACCCCCGTCCACCAGAACTGAGGTTCTGGCCCTGATGGCACTTGGACAAAGTGGCAGGTGGCTCTTTTGTAATCCAGAGACTACAGATTCTTGGGGGCTAATAATGGAACAGAGTCTCACACCGTCCTATATCTGGACAGAACAGGCAGGGTCAAGGGTCTAGCTTCAAAAAGATCCATTAGCTCTGCCCTGACCCTAAAACTGACCTCATCTGTTCATTGGTTTAGGAGACAAAATACCAATCATAACCCTTCCTGCATGAATCTACAGAAGGGTGCCCGCTGTGTACAAAGTACAGTACCAGCATGTCCTGTGCTTGCTGGCTTTGATCTTCACAGAGGCAAACAAAACCCCCAGATCCCAGATGAGGAAGCCAAGACACTATCCAAGGTCATTCATCCAGGAAGGGGTGGACATGGGACTTATTGCTGTTTTCTCTTCTGTCGGGAACTGACACGCAAGAGCCAACCGTGTGCGCCTCTTTCCAGTCCAGTTCTTTATATCACCTTCGGTGCTTGAAATCAGCCGCAGTGAGGACACTCACACCACAGGAATAGGCAAAGGCCAGAAACCACAGCCCCACTCCTCCCCCAGCAGCACACTGAGACCCATTCTAAAATTCTTTGAGAATGTCTTACAGTGTATTCTGGTCATATTTACTCCCTTCATCTCCTTCCATATCTATTCCTACCTCCCAACTTTATGTATGTATGTATGTATGTATGTATGTATGTATGTATGTATGTATGTATTTATTTATTTATTTAATTTTAGACAGGTTTATTTCTTTCTTTATTTATTTAATTTTAGACAGGTTCTTGCTATGTCGCTCTAGCCAGCCTGGAACTTTCGACGTAGACCAGACTGGCCCTGACTCGCCTGCTTCTACTTCCTGAGTAGAGAGACTAAAGTTGTGTCCCACCAGCCTGCCTCCTCTTTTTCCTCTCTTTCTTTTATTCACCTATTTATAACTAACCCACCGAGTCTCTTTTATGCCGTCCATACACTCATGGGTGTGGGGCCATCCACTGCAGTGTGGTCCACCTACCTGGGATCACACCTTTCAAGAAAACCAATTCTCCCGTCCCTAAAAGCCATCCACTGCTAATGGCTTTTCTCAAACTGACCATATTTACCAATTCACCAGTGATTCCACCTGGGTATGAACTCTCTGCTAGAGTGCAGACGGGACCTTGTTTCTGGAATCTCACAGATAAGTAAAAGACAATTAATTAGAAGACCAGGCACGGGTGCCAAGTTTTTACTTTGCTTAGACAACACATCATTAATATAATCTCCATCATTTCGTGTAAAAAGGCTAAATAATAAAATAATTTTTAGAAGAACCAATTCTTAGGACAAAATCAAATTCTTCCATAAGGCACACACATATACTCCCTCTTTCTGAGTCTCTCCCACCTCACTCCCTGGGGTTCAGGAGTAGCTCTGGTCCTTACTGTGGTATGGTATCCTGGGCCTGGTATCCACAGGCAGATTGTAGCCCTAGCTTCCTGCCTATCGTTGCAATGTTAAGGAAAACAAGTTACTCTGATTCTTCACCTAAACCAAGCCAAATTAGGAAGGCAATATCTGTGTCCTGGCGCTAAAAGGGACTTGACAGATAATCCATCTCATTGTCACAGAGATATGACTTTGTGGGTTCTAGGGTTTGGCCAGTGGCCAGTGCTAGCTGGGAGGGTAGCTAATATACAATACTGAGGAGCCTGATGAAGTGAGCACGTCTGAGGCATTCCTGTCCTGAGGCCAGAAAATCCACACACTAAGCCAAGTTCAACCCCGACAGAAGCATAGCCCAGCTCCATCCCACAGAAAGGAGCGGTGGCTTTGGGAGAACGGAGAGATACGTGAGAATCCATGGTCTCACTCACTCAAAGGTAATTGAATCAAATCCTGCCTGTGCTCCTGTGGACTTAGACCCATGGGTCCATGCCGATGCCCCCTGGCCAGAGAGTGCTGCTCACGGGTCATGCTCCAACAAAGAGGTCCCACTCGCTAGAGCCCCAGATCCTGGGGATTTTCCATCCTCTTTGCTGAAATGACACTGCTTATCTCTAAGAGCCTGCAAGTGCCAAATTAGCAAGCTGGTGAGTCTGAGGGAGGAGGCTGAGGCTGCAGCACTTCACAGCTAGTGTGAGCCAGAGAGGATGGGGACTGTGGTCTGTCCTCCCAGGGATCTGGACTGGGGGGGAGTAAAGGCACTGCAGTCCTACCTTATGGATAAGAAAACCAAAAAGACATCTGGTGAGCTGGGTACAGGGCCATGCACTTAAAAAGAAGCTGGCTCCACTGGGTTCCCCTGCCCCTCCCTCCAGGGCCAGGCAGCCCCTGAGGAGCCTCAAGGGAGAGGCTGATACTACCAGCTGTGCAGTCTTGGAGAGCTCTGTTCCCTTGGAACCTCAGCCTTTCCACCTGTCAACAAGGATAATAATAATTGTCTAAATATTGTAATGGGGGGCCTGGGGATATAATTCAGTTGGTCGAGTGTTTGCCAAGGCTCATACCAACAGGGTGTGGTGGGGCATGCTTGCAGCTGCAGAACTCAGGAGGTAGAAGCAGGAGGATCCGAAGTTCAAGATCAGATGAGAACACACCTACAGGGCGCCTTAATAAGCGGTAATCATAAGGGACAGTCTCCTAAGGGCTAGACATCCATACAGTATGACCTTTATTCTCAAGACCTAAGGGCCCACTAAGGGCATGGCGGGGCCCAAAGGGAGAGTGGTGTGGTGTGGCAGGTTGACTCAGCTCATTAGGAAAGAAGCTGCTACTTGGAGGTATGGACCTCAGGCCTCAGTGTCTAGAACCAAGAGAAGGGGAAGGGGGGGGAGGAGGAGGGAGAGAGGGAGGTGTCCCCACCAGGCAAGAGAGCAAAGTGAGGTGAAGAGCTGGTGCTGAGGAGACTTTTAGTAAACAGAACCATCCAGAAGCCCTCTGAAAGGCTGGGAGGTCCTAGTTCTAACCTCAGGTGGGGGCATCCAGCTGGGGGGGAGGGGAGCAGCTGCAAATGCTCGCCCTGAGGAGAGGGGAGGAGAGAGGAGGGCATGGAGGAGGAGAGGAGGCAGGGAAGGGACAGGAGAAAAAGAGAAAGCCTGTGTGCAGATGCAGCAGCATAGATTAAACTGTTGTTGGTTGTTAATTTTATATGTGAAGTTGTTGATCAGAATGTGATTTAATTGTACAGTATAATCCAGGCTTTTGGAATAAATTATGCAGAAAACTCATCTATAATTAAACAAATCAAAAAACCAGAGACAGGTGACACTGCAGGTTCACCCTTAGAGGGCATGGGCAGCGTGGGCAGCTTGGACCCCGCAGAGGGACCAGAAAGGGAGGAGGGAGGGGACTCCGCTCAAGAGTAGACACAGGCCCAGAAGAGGCCAAGGCCTGCAGGGAGTAAGGGACTCAGACTCCTGAGTTTGCCTCTGCAAGCCTATCTCACCATACTTGGAGGTATTTTTTCCCCTTCAAAACCCCACTGCCCCTGCCAGGCAGCCTGCTTCACCAAGGGCTTTAACTGAGCAGAACAGCCATCATTTGGAAGGGTGAGGGGGGCGCGCTGTGGGTGGAGCAGTGGAGTGGGAAGGCAGGTGCTAGGACGGCTCAGCTGGAGCAGGCAACGGTGCTAGGGAGCAGCCACAGCTGACGCTTCTGGCTGCCAAGGGCACGGTGAACCAAGCTTGGCACTGGTAAAGGCCCCAGGTCTCTTGCTTCTCTCGTGACAGGCTGGCCAATTATTCTCCCAGCTTTGGGGGAGGCAACAATTTAAAATAAAGTGCTATTCAATTATTCTGATTATATTTCAATTGGCCTGCCACCTCCACCTCATCTCCTTCACAGGCTTCTGAAAGAGAGAGAGACAGGGCAAGCCCACGAGTAGGAGATGGGAGAATGGACCAAAGATTCCTGAAGAGCCCCAGCCAAGCTAATCTGGCCTGGGGAAGATAAGCTATGGTATTGGGGGAGTCTATTACTCCATGCTGGCCCTGAGGGACAGCTTTCCTCAGTGGTATTCAGAGCTCTAATAGCAGCTACAAGCGACCTCCCCTCCCCCAGGCTGCACCCCTACTACAGGTGGCAGGGAAACTCAAGGCCGTCCTGGAGAATCACAGCATCCTAGGACTGCTTCCCTGGGGCACCCTTCCACACCGTGTGTGCAGATGTTCAGCTGTACCCGAATGCTTAGGTCCAGCCCTTGCTATTCCTAACCCTTCAGTCAGATGTGTGCTCTCAGGTTTTCCCATCTGGAAAATGAAGAATAAGCCGACTGTCCTGCTCACCTCCCAGGCCCAAAGACAAGGCAAGGGGAAGCCTGCCTCATGCCAGGCGCTCTAACAAGGACGGCTATCCCACATACCTGTGCATATATACCGGGCTTTCTGGCTGCAGGGCCATCTTCCCACTTTCCAGTCCCCCTCCCCCTCCCTGTGTGGCATTTCTGAAAGCCCTAGGGAAGAGAAGGTACTGCTGGACCCATTGCACCTTTCTTTCTACGGAGCTCCTGCATTTTTTCAAAAGTCAGCACTGGAAGGGGCCCCACCCCAATTGGTCAGTCTCTCGTGCATGACAAAGCTGGCGGAGGGCCAGTCAAAGTGGCTAGTTCTCCAGGAGCCAGGTGGACAAAGCCGTCAAAGCCAGTTAAGACCAGAGATGTGGCACTGGCTTCACACAGCATGTACCATGGTGGGAAAGAGGCCAGGGCAAGATGGGAGCATGCGTGCTGGGTTGATCACGGTGGTATAAGACTTCCCATCTCACACTCTCACCCTCGCTCCAAATTCACAAGCAGATAAACTGAGGTACAGGGCTCAAAGGGGGACTAGGCATCATCAACCTATTTGTGACTCAAGGGGACCTTCAGAGTGAGAAAGGCAAAGCTCCCCAGGGCCCGCCCCAGCCAGTACAGCCCATTTGTCACTGGGGACTCACGGACCCTGGGACGTTGGCAGAGGCGAGTGCTGCTGATGCTTGAATTAGTACAAATCCACCGCCTCGTCTACTCATCTACGTGTGTCTTGGGACCCTGCCCAAATACTGCTCCTTAATGAGGTTATTAATTATGGGGCTGTCCCTTCCTTTTCTTTGCTGAAAAAAGAACTTTTCCTTCTAATTGGTGCTTGGCTGGGAGGCAGCAAACTTGTACCCTGACCCTACCCCCACCCTTCCCCAGACTAATAGTCTCTTGGCATTAATTAGGGCACTGGGTCCACCCAATATTTACTCATAACAGCCTGCTGGGGGTTGCGGGGAGAGGCAAAGGAACAAGGGCTGGAGCCAGGGAGTCTCCTCACTCGGGGCCAGGAGAATCCAGGTGGCCCACTTGGCCCGGAGAGACATGGAGAAGAGCCAGGGTCACAGAGCAAATGACCTCAACACCTCTCACCACCAATAGTAAGGAAGCTTCTACAAGCAGGAAGAAGCATAAAAGTTGGGTAAGGCTTTAGTTAGGGACAGAGGGACTAAGAAAGATTTCCCAGTGGCTGTTAGGGATGTGTTGAAGCTCTAGTTAGGGATGTGTTGAAGCTCTAGTTAGGGATGTGTTGAAGCTCTAGTTAGGGATGTGTTGAAGGTCTAGTTAGGGATCGTGTTGAAGGTCTAGTTAGGGATCGTGTTGAAGCTCTAGTTAGGGATGTGTTGAAGGTCTAGTTAGGGATCGTGTTGAAGGTCTGAGTCTCACTTCTGCTTCCCTAGGTGTAGGTCTAATCCTCTCTTTCAGGTCTTGATGAGGCTTTCTGGTAACACTGAAACCCCTAAGGTGGATTGCTCTAGCATCCAGGGGTGCAAATTCTACAGTAGGCATGACACTCTTGGGAGAGGGGCTGGAGAAGGCAGATGGCCCAGGGGAGAGGGAAGGTTTGCAGCAGGGAAGAAAAGAGGGGTGCAGGAGAGTGAGGAAGCACTGGTAAGGGGCCCTGGCCCTGACAAAGGGCTGGCCAAGGGCATAGCCTGGTGGGTAAAGAACGAGGGGCCATCTTTCTTCCAACCTTGTCCACATACCAGACCATTCTCTATGAACTGCATGCAGATTTCAGTTTTTCTAATCAAGCAGGGGTACCCCACGATCCCCAGACCACTTGAGGATTTATGTGTCAAGAGGTGTGATGCAGTCCTTCATGTCAGGGGTCTCCCAGTCTTCAATGCCCACCTGCTGGTATTATATGGCCACTTGGGCATCTAGCAAGTCTCTGAGTGTGTATGAAGCTGAGGCCCTGACCTTGTCACTGGGGCCACTCCCCACCCCTCTTCTTACCTTTGCTGATGGTTACCTTTGCCCCTCTGTTTAGGCCAAAGTTTTGGGGGTGACTGGGGACCTATTTTTCTCTCATGCCCACATCTAACCTGTTGGTCAAGCCCTACCAGTTCTCCCCTCACAATGTGCCCTCCCATCCCCACCAACCACCTTTCTGCCTCCACCCCAAGTCCCCACCTCCAGTGTGGCCTGGGTGACCATCATCTCCCCTGGACTGGCAGCAGCTCGTTCACTGGTGGCCAACTTTTGCCTTGGCGCCTCATCTCCCCAGTTTCTTGATCACACATAGCCAGGGTATCCTTTAGGAATGGTGTTCCTCCTGTCTGCAACCAAGCTTGGTTCCTGAAGGAAACGCCAAAGCTCACCAGCAGCCATATATATCCCCCAAGGATGGACACAGCCTTGAGCTCACAGTACATGTCACTGTTCCCTCAGAACAGTCTCCTCAGCAGCACGTGCGGTCCTCTCTCAGCCCCAGCCCTCCACACACACACCAATTCCATCTCAAAATGCAATCTCTCCCCTAGTAGCAGCTGGTCTCCATTCCTCCTGGAAGGTCAGTGCTTTAACTAGCCATTTTCTCCTCTGCAAATACTTCTGCCTTGGGCTGGGAGCCCTGAGGGTAGACGTTCCAGATCTCTGGCCTGGAGAAACAGGTCCTTGACTGAGCAAATACACTTCCCCTGAGCCCAGCTGACCTCCCAGCTGACCTGCTCCAGCCTGTGAGGCCAGCTCTGCACACTCACAAATGAAGGCTGCCTCAGAACTAGCCCAGGAGGCCCTCCCTCCCCGGGCTCCTCTCTGCATGAATTATTAAGGCTCATTTATGATGGGCCTGCCCAGGCCTGTGGCTTCCCTGCATAATTCATGACTCCCTCAGAAGGGTGGCGTGCCGGCACACTTCTTCCAGGAAGCAAGAAGAAAAGTGTAGAGAAGTAGCCCAGACAGGGACTGTCCATCCTGTGACCCCACCCCTAGTGAAGGCCATTCAGTGCCTTCACCGACCCTATGGCCTAAGGTGCTCTCATGGCCTCTTGGGTTCTGGTGTCCTAAGTCAATATATATTGGCTTTGTGCAAGCATACATAGTCTCCTGTCTGTGCCTCAGTTTCCCATCAGTAGACTGATAAGTTTGGACCACATGAGTGTTTTTCAACAGCCCCGGCAGTGGGACCTTTTATTTTCCAGCTAAATTCTATGTGGAGCCCCAGCGTCTTGTCTAGTTTCCCTGCACTATGCTGAGAGGTCCTTTCCTGAGGTCCTGGGGAAAGCCAGCCACTTCCCTGGTCGCTGTGGCTCGTGACCACCTGCACCCAGGTGTCATTATCTGGGAAGTTCCCAGTCCCAAGCTGGGACTCAACAATAAGCATGAACAACATATGGAGTCACTGAGGCCTCAGGACAGAGCAAAGGGCTCCAGTCACGGTTGCTGGAGGTAGGCTCTCTGTCACAGGCTTCCTAGGCCTGCAGCCATCTGCACCAGGCACTGAAACCCCCTCTGCCGGTGCATTCCCTACAGTCAGGTCCCACCCAGACCCGTTTCACAAACTGGTAAGCTGAGGTCCCTCAAATTGTCTCCTAGGAGGTAGCCATATGGCCGCCGCCCTGTGTGTCCAGCCAGGTGCTGAGAGGGGGTAGCCTAGCCAGTCTCAGAAGGTACAGAACAGGTCTGAGACACCTGTAGAGGTCACCAGATAAGCCAGGGATGACACAAGTGTGCACCGCCCCATCCCTGCCCCACCCAGGAACTCAAGCCCCCCTAAGGGTGTCAGGACAGACCCCCCTCACATTCCACCAGCCACTCTGGTCAGATTCTATGATTCACCCGTCCCCATCTCCCCTCCTGCCTGTTCTTCCCCTCCCCCAGTATGAGTCAATTCCTCACCGAGCTACAAATAGCTGTCCTCCGTTTGTCCTCAGTGTGGCTTCATGCCTTGAGGAGGACAGAGACCCCCCTCAAGATCCTTTATTTCTCCTCAGTCCCCCTGAAGGCTTTCATGTACAGAGGGGAGCCCAGGCCAGACCTCCAGAGGCCAACCTATCAAGGACAGCTCTGTTCTCTACCCTTGTGCCTCCTCTATCTGGCCTAGTCACCTCTGCCAGAAAGGCCTCCTGAATTTTCCTGACACACACACCCCCGCCCCCACCCCACCCCCACCCCGTCACCCTACAAATCCACAGTCCTTACCATAGTTTACCAAGCCTCACCTTACACTGAGACTGCAGTCTGGGTTCATAACCATCCTTCTTGTGGAGCCTAGTTTAGAGCTTAGCAAAGAAGTCTCGTGGAAACATCTGGAGACAGAGGTCTTCCCAAAATGGCGTCAGGTCTGACCCCCTCCCATGTGCAGTAGGAGAGAGGCTTCACCCTCAGCAAACACCCAGATAGCCAGGAAACAGGGGTGTAAAGCACCCACTGTGTGCTAGGTATTCTCTGTGACTGTAATCAGGATAAACAGCCGGGTGCAAACCTACTCACGCCCACCTCACAGACGTAGACTCTGAGGCCTGGAGAGGCAGGCCAACTTACCCAGGAATGCACAGCCAGTTGGTACAACCAGATTTGAACCTGGTAAAGTCTGGTGTCAGAGTCCTGGCCTTGCCTCTAGACCTCTAGACCTCTCTCTACCTTCAAGGGGATTTCAATAGCCAAAATTAGGGAAGGGGAGACGCTAAAGGCTGTCTGTCCTTCTTTGATTACCGTTTCCACCCCTACAGCAGAGGCTTTTGTCTCTTCAGGCTAAGCCAAAGCTGAGCATAAGGAAGTAGTTGTTCCTCAGATCCCAGCGGATGTGTGGGGTTATGGAGTGAGTGTAGTCTCTGCTGGGTTGAGCTTGCCCTACAGCGCCTCCAAATCCACAGTAGGAGCCCGATGCAGGTAAGAGCAAAGACCCACTTCCTCTGGATTAGATTCCTTTCAGACCGGCTTCTCTAAGTGAGCCAAGCCCCCGGCAGCATGAGCACACACCTGCCTTGCCGCGCACCACTAGCTATTTAGCGACTTGGGAACTCAGTGTGAGTCTCCCTCTGAGACCTGCATCGAAGGTGCACACCCACTGTGGAGAGTGGGACCATTGATGCTAGGTGGATTTCAATGGTGCTTCACACGGGTTCCTCCTCCTCTGGTTCTAGAGGAATGACCAGGCAGAGAGGAATCACTTTGCTTGGTGAACCCACACTGTCCCTCATGGTTGACTCAAGGACAGGCAAGCAAGTTGAACCAGCAGAACTCAAAACTGGCAAAATACTTCGCACGTATCTCCAACCTTCTGCAAAGTCTTAACTTTCATGCTTCATTCACCATTAATCCACTCATCAGGGTGGTTAGTGAGCAGTGAGCACCTGCTATGGGCGTGAGGGAGGGACTCTGTGGTTAGCACTGCAGGCCTGCCCTTGGAATTCAAGCAAGGCAGGAAGACTTCTGACTATCATGGGGTGGGAAGAGGAGCCCCGAAAGCCCTGGGGGGACGGGGTAATTGCTTTTGAGTCTGACCTTAGCCTGGGTCAGGTTCGGATAGTTCCACTGAGCTGGAGGGCGGTGCACACATAGGGCATCGCTCGTAGAGCTGGGAGTGAGCTCTGCACAGTGATGCTCCATCTGTTCCCAGCCGCCATTCATGATACCAAAGCGGGCTGCTCCCACACAGAGGCCTAAGAAGTCCAACCCTCGAGCACATGCTGGCTGATGAGAGTTTCAGGCTCCCAACAAGGAGGTCTTAGGAAAATGGACACAAGCAGAGGGTGGTAAACTCAGGAGTCATGGAGCAGGACCCTACTCAATTCCTGGTACCCAACACAGACAGGGGATAGCTGAGACAGGACCTCTCTCCAGGAACATTCAGTACACTCTATACCGTGAAGCCAGGTCCTCTGAGTCGGGAGGAGAGAACAGGCCGGCAGGCAAGGACAGGACACCATGGCTCGGTGGACTCTGTTTCTTCTTTCAATCACTCCACAGAACATGAACCTGTGCCCATCACAACTGGGCCCCACTGCTGACCCAGTAGGCCCATGAATTTTAACATTGTAGCCTATACTCTCTGTAACTAGTAACCTTATTCCTGAGGTGGGGGCTGGAGGTACTGAGGCTAAGTCCAGGTGGTTGAGGCATACCGAGGATGACCTTGAAATTCAAAGCCTCCTGTCTCTACATCTATGTAGAGTGCACTGTGCCTCTATGGCCAGTTTGCACGATGCTGGGACTCGAACTCAGGACCTTGTGCATACTAGACAAGCGCTCTACCAACTGAGCTACATTCTAAGCCTAGAGTATTATTATTTTCTACACTCTTTACCCTGTTGCCCCTCTTACTGACAGAAGGCATTTTCTGGTATTTTTTTTCTTACTTTCTGGTACTCTATGTGAATCCCCTCTGTAGACTTCTAGGAATCCAGAGGCATATCAAGAAGGGGCTTCATGGGTCCCCCAGAGGCTCCACTTCCTACGGCACCTCAGGGTGGTCGCTAGGCAGAGAGGAACTACATGTCATTAAACCCTAAGCTACCGGGAACAGGGTTAAACGACTGGGGAAAAAAAACCAATCCCCTTTTAAAGATGATAAGGCATGGAGTAATTGGAACTCCATAACTTAAGAGGCTGACTTTGTGATTCTTTACTTCCTTTCTACCTCAGCCCTTGCCCATGAATCAGATTTCCTAGCACATAGTAGGTATATACACCAAAGAAAACAAAAATCAAAGCTACAGGTCCCTCCAGATGGGCACGTGGAGTCTCCACCCTTCTTCAGCGTAGAGTAATGGCCCCATCCGTACGCCACCAGTCTGGAAATCACCTGTGAAATATATTTCTCCCGGCACTAGCTCAGGAACCATGTAAATCACTCGATTTAATGGCCTCTGGGATTGTTCCCTGCCACCCACTTCCCAGAAGCTCTGTGCTAAGAAACCGGGACTGTGGGGCAGCAGACTGCCTGGCCCCAGTCATATGGTCTGGCTTCTAGGAACTGCCCAAAGGGGCAGTAGTATCGAAGAGCAAGGGAAGAGAAATGATCAGCCCGTCAGGGGCTGGAGCCACGCACAAGGTCCACCTCTCGCATATTCTACTTTTGCTTTCTGTCTGCCCCCACAACAAATCTTCAGGGGAAGGAGAGTCCACGTGATTTCCCAGAGCCTCCACAACCTCAGCTGACCAAGGTCCAGGGCCACTGGAATGGCCAGGGACAATAGGTGGCCTGGAGTATGATGTCGCCACATTCCCTGGATATTCCACGATGCACTGGCCATTCAGGGGTACCCCTTATTCGGATACACTTGCATGTCAGACTGTGACCTCCAGAAAGCAGGGACCCGGTTAATTCAAGTCACAGTGAAGGGCTTAAGTAGAGAAGGCAGTTAGGAGGTAGATCTAGAAAGACGGGCAGTCCGTGTGTTCATCAGGGCAGATGGGGTGTGGGCAAGCATCACTGCAGAGGATCAGAATGGAGGTAGTGGGGTGGCCTTCTCAGTAGGTCAGGACACCCCCCACCTGCAGGAAATATGAAGAGATTTGGGAACAGCATGGCTCCTTGGAGTCAGATCACCACCACCCCGCCCCTCACCCTTATCAAGCAGAAGGGCATATGCTTTCCTGTGTTTCCTCTAGGGCACAGTTCATTACCTTGACCAACCCGAAGGGCTTTAGAAAAATACTGGTTCTGGTTTGGGGATGTAGTTCAGTTGGCAGGGTATTTGCCTAGCATGCCTGAGGCCCTGTGTTCAGTCCCCAGCACCACAGAAGCCTGGCATCCTGGTGCATGCCTATAATTCCAGCACTTAGAGGTAGAAGCAGGGGGATCTGAAGTTCAAGGTCATTCCCCCTACATAGTGAATCTGAAGCCTGCAGCCAGCCTTGGCTACCCCCGTGTCTCTAAACAAACAGAAAGGGAACGTGCTAATGCCCTACCCCCACATTAAATGCTACAGTCCCTTTTCACCCTCTGAGCAGCCACTGCAACAACATCACTGGAAGACAGGGGAGCTCAGGGCACAAACTGTACTACCAGCAGCCAAACCAGGCCCACAGGAGGCACCATCCCAAATCCTGGATAAATCTGATCCAGTTTCTATAGATGTGACTAGTTTACCCCTGGGGCCACCCATGCAGATCATGAGCTACTTGCTTTGCAAACATTTATTTGAGCACTTGAGAGGCAGGATGCAGGAGCCGAAGGCAGTGGTGCTGGGTACACAACCTTGATGGTCGCATATGGGAAGAAGGGGATTCTGAAGTATCCCAGACCCTCATAGGGAGATGTGGGAGGTTTCAGAGGACAGCAATTCCTTGCCAGGCACTAAGAAGCAAGCAGACATTAGCTGGACCACAGGTGGGCTTGCTTCAGGCTGGTTGGACCCTCTGAAGTCTTTCTCAACTGTGCCCATCTTCATAATAAGTGGAGGTGTCTGGTACCCTAGTGGGCAGGGACTCTCTCCTGTGTTACCCCTGGACCATCTCTGTGTCTTCCATAAGCAGACTCCTGGATTGTAGGCACCCTGAACATTAGCTTACAGGGTAGGATACAGATGACAGACATGCAAATGGGGATGGCAGAGGAGTATCTTCACCTGCTGCAGAATTATTGCTTTGGAAGGGCCTGGAAATGATGAGACCCCTGAGGCTTGGAGGAGGAAGCCAGGGGGCTTGCACAGACTGCTGCAGTCAGCTGGGCAAGGCTGAGGCTGGAGTGGTCCAGGAGAAAAGGGGTAGAGGGGATTCCTGAGATGCTCCTATATAACTCCTTGGGGTTTCTGGGCCTGCCTGACCAGGGTGTGGTTTAAGTAATTCGGTGTGCTGCCTCACACCCTGCCAAGCCTCCCTGCCTGCCTGATGCTGAGTATAACTTGGGGCAGAGGGACTAGAGTGGGGATTCAGGAGTGAGCCTTGACAGCTCTTCCTCTTTACTCCACAAGCACACAGTGCCACCAACTTCCAGCAGGTGTCGGATATAGGTGTGGATCACAGGAGGCCTGTCGTGGACAGAAGGATTCATGGCTGTCCCCAGCATAGGTCAGGTCCGTCCTTTTCTGAACCCCAAGCATCTTTGTTGGACCATACCCTCATGCAACCACCTGAAGGTCCCCCAAACCCAGGAGCCAGAAAGAAGCCAAGGACTAGTGCAGTGAAGAGCCTAGAGAGCCAATCAATGCTACCCCAGGTTTTTCCCAGTGCCCAGGCACAAATACAGTCCCACTATAGACACAGGTATAGCCTGTCCTGCAGCTGCCTCCCTCTTAAATGAGGAAGAAGTCTCATAGACAGTACCCAGTGAAGTCTGGGTCTTCCCCGTGGTCATGGCCATGGGATACTTAAGGAAGCTCCTTTAGGCAGGCCAGCTGCTTGACTCTACAGCAGCAGCATATGCCCACTGCCATGGTAATATCCAGCTGCTTCCTGCTGCCCAGAATGGCCTGTCCTTGCCTTGACAGAGAAACACAAATGGCCTGAATGACCTCCTCCAGGCCACGACCGGCCAACATCAACTGGTAAAACACAGCATCTTGATGGGTTGAGGTCTAGGCTATGCCTCAACTTCTCGAAGGCTCAAGCATCGTCCCTTTGTAGAACTCAGTTTCTCCATCTATACCTTACGGGAGTTAAAGCGGACAAGTCAGAACAACAAATACCACTGACCCATGGCTATACTGCAGGTGAAGGTAGGGTTGTCCTACTGGGCCCTTTAACCTCTGAGATGCCTCCATCTCTGGGGCTGCTACAGGCCTAGAGAGAAAGTTGGAAGCCCCCATGACAAACCTTCCCAGGCTTGCATCAGGGAGGGTCAGCCCTTGCAGCTGGCCATGAATGATGACACAACATGGGTGTTATGGTGACACTCCAAAGGTCCTGAGGCTAGCGGCTGCCTGGAGTGTCTGTGTCCTTGAGTCCTGAGTGCAGAGTGGGAACCCCAACCCACCACCTGCTATCTGTGGCGGGATACACACTTGTGGTGAGACAATAGCATCACTTAGCCATGCCGAGAATCTCGTTCTCTTGTGTGAAACCGGGTGTATGTGAGCTAGCCTCATTGGAGAGCATGTATGAGACACACTACCAGGGCCCAGCTCTCAGAAACCAATGTTGTGGATAAAATAACCATTTTCTTGCTTTCTTGACTACGTCTCCTTTCTCCACGTCTTTTCTCCACCTCTCCTGCTTTCTTAGCACCTCCCTGCACCTCTTGCCTAAGCCCGCCGTAGCAGCCACAGTCTTCCTATCTTCCATCACGCCAGCCTCCTTGCGGAACAGAACCCAAGTCTGTCTGCAGAATCTCCTCCTCCAGCCCCAAGGTGACCCCATCCTCAGCTCAAGGGTAAATCCTGATTAGCCTGAACCAATCACAGCGTGCCTTCTCCATTGCCAGTGATTGGTTCAGAGTGGGCATGTGACCCAGTACTAGCCAATGAGGTGTAAGGGAAAGTCGGCTGGGGGCTTCTAGGCAAGGTTTCTTCTCCTCTTAAGAGAAACTCAGAGGAAATATCGCCTGTTCTATGCATAAAGCCTGGGTCTGATATGATGCCTGGAGCTGTGGCAGCCATCTTGTTGCCATTAGGGAAGTTGACCAAAGATAGCCAATCATAGCCAAGGTAAGGACAGCCAGGCAGGGCACCAGGGGAGGACTCGGTTCTCATTGGCAGCCCATATTTAGCAACCTTGTCAGAGGAGGAAAGGCCTAGCCAAAGGAGAAAGCCTCATCTAGGGATTGCCAAGGTGAACACAGACGTAGCTTTCTTTCCCCATCACCATCGCCAAATACGTACATTCCTTGGACTCGTTGTACAAGGTGGTGACAGTCAGTACAGTCCCCTCCTCTTCCATGGGTCCCATAAAGTAGCCTACTACTCACTACTGGTGTGGAGAGACACACAAGGCATGAGGGGCAGAAGGGCCATATTGTTCAGGAAGGGTCCTCAGCCCAGCACTGACATCCAGAAGACCAACTGCGATGGTTACAGAAACCCCGTAAGTAGAGCTGTCTGGGAGAAGGCCAGGAGTCAGGGAGGCCACAGCCTACTAGGCCCTGCAAGTGTCTGTACCTAGCTGGAGAACAGGCGTTCCAGGGCCAGTAGCAGCCTAGGCAAGGATTTGAATTCCAGACTGGGCAGCCGACTTCTGGAGTGTAAGTCACTACTGATCCTCCTAAGGGGACACTGCAGCATGAGGAGGAGGGGTCCCAGGAAAGAAGGGGAGCCCACCCGGCCCCTGCTCCCGGGGAAGACTGGGAAAGGATCTCTGTCAAGGCTCTGCCGGCTCCGTCACATTTTTAATAACTGGAGCTGGGGGCAGGGCCAGAGTGGGGTGCCTGGTTGTTTGTTTGTTGGAGCTGATGGCAGCACCGAGCCTGACCTTTAAGGCTTCAAATGCAGCATTTCAGGCAGCGCCAGCGGGAGAACGCAGCTGCGGACGGAAGTTATCAAGACTGAAATGCCATGTCAGGCTG
Organism: Apodemus sylvaticus; assembly: GCF_947179515.1. Classification (NCBI taxonomy): domain Eukaryota; kingdom Metazoa; phylum Chordata; class Mammalia; order Rodentia; family Muridae; genus Apodemus; species Apodemus sylvaticus. The sequence goes on from NC_067478.1 coordinate 16,225,874, forward strand.
GAAATTCACGGCAGAGCAGGGGCTTCTACCTGTCCGCGGCATACGCCTGACCCTCAGTACCCACCCTCCTGCCTAGTGGCAAAGATGACCTTCTCAAGGAGACCCAGAAGGCTTAGGTGACCCCAAAACAGCACGGGAACATTGGCGTCAAGTCCTGCCTCCCCTGCTCCCTGCAAACCAAATCAGGATTGGAGTATCGCGTCACAAAGTGCCATGACTGGAGGCGACCTGCATGGTGCCAAGTGCTCCCTCAGCCCAGGCCACAGATATGACTATTTAAGACAAATGATGGCATGTCCCAGTAGGCAGATGGCCACACGGGAGCTCATCCTTCAAGCTCTATGCGCTGAGACAGCCTACAACTTAAACATGTGTTTGAAGGCTCACTTCCCTCTCCTTGGGCCTCACTTTCCCTGAGACCGGGACATCTGGATCTCCTGCAGCTTTGGTGGCTGTGACCCTCCTAAGTCCAAAACTCACGCAAGGCCCATAGTGCCCAGCTGGTTTCACCCAGGTCCCTTGCCCCTTCAGAGACACCCCCCTGCCCTACAAGGTTCCTGGGCTGTTGTAGGCACCTCTGCCCTTCTGTACAGAAACCCCTTCTCAAATTGTACAGAACCTTGGGCCATCCCACCTCCCAACATACTGACTTCGAGAACACTGATAAAGTCAAACTTACTGTTCTTTCAGACATCAGAACCATCGGGCCAGGATCTGGAGAGCCCTGAAGACCAGTGCCCGAATGTGGGGTACCAGGACAGCCAATTTCACAAAGATTCAGCACATGAAAAAATGTATCCTTGAATCTCACTAGAGACACTGAATAGAGCCCACAGGGTCAACAGGTTCAAGTCTAGTCTGAATGGTGACTGCTGACCACCTGGACATCTCACACTGGGCAGGGACCCTAAACCTGCTGCAGATGCCCCTTGCCTTTCAGAGTGCAAAGGAGACCTTGCAGAGAGGGAAACCACCAGCCTAAGTCACACAGCAAAAGGTCTTCCAAACTGCCAAGACCTTGCCCTTTTCCGTAGGACCCCTACAGACTTTCTCCATACAAGGGCTACTTGCAAAGACACTTCACTTCTCAAAGGCTGCATTAGAGCTCTTCCGAATTCCGAGCCCTCCAATGAATCCGAATACCATTCAGTTTGCAGAAATTTGAATTACAAGGACGTAGCCTCTGTGTGTTTTCCTTGCAGACTGTCATCCTGCCAGTTGGTAGATGATCAAACTTTCCAGCTCAGCCTCAACTCAGGCTGTTCCTGACATAAAAGTTTGCAAAACATGGGTCTTCACAAGCAGGAGGCTTTGTTTCTCTCTGCCAGCGTTCGCCCACCAAGTTCTGGCATTCACATCAAAGGCAGGTACAGAAGGTGGGCCCAGCAAGCACATTCTGGCTGCAGAGATAAACTGTCATGTGCCTGCACTACACACACAGAGAGGCATGGGTTCATATATGCCTATGTGCATATACCTGCAGCTGTGTATCTATCCAAACAAGTATGCACATACACACCTACACACATGCATAAATACCATGCTAGCACAAATATACCTAAGCACACACCAACTCACAGGCACACTGTAAACAAGTATGATGTATATTCCAATACATTCGCAAAGGTGTACTTGAACACAGAGATGTAGGCAGTCGTACCTACAAGCTTACATATATACTCAGGCCAAAGTAAAGGCCCTCCCTGTACAACAGGAAAGCCTCAGAAACCATAACCAGGCCCTTATAGGATCTGGCTGAATACTGGATGTTATAGGTAAGGGGGTAGGTGCAGTCAGGGTAGGCACAGATGTATTTGCGTACCCTCTTAGATCCAGGGCCTGGAAGTGGGTCTATCCCTCTTGACCCATGCCCATCCCTTGTCTAGGAGGTAGCACAGGGGCCTCAAAACCCAGAGAAGTCTAGTAAGTACCCAAGGTCATGAACTACTGGAAGGAGCACTGTCAGGGGCATACCGAGAGGGCACTGCTCAGAAAGAACTGGCTGGCTGTCCAGGACAGAGTAACCCAGTAGAAACAAGGGACCTGGGATCTCACGAAATGGAAGAGACACTGATTGGGGTGGGGATGTCTCCTTTCTTGCTCCCTTTGTCTGATGAACATCATTTTTAAGGTTGGAGAGATGGTTAATGACCAATAGGAAAGATTTCCTCTCCTCCTCTTTCTCTGCTAAACAATTAGGCTAATCTAACCCAAAGTGGGTCAGTCAGAAGCAAAGAGACTTCAAGGCACCCAAGGTACCAGGCCCAGACAACCTCGTGCACACACAAAGAGCAGTCCAGATTGGGGTGGGTCATACTTCATCCCCGCTAGAATGGAGTGTGGAGAGGAGACAGATGATAGTTCCCCCACACTTGTCTTCTCAGAGGGCTGGAATGTCAGAGTCGAAAGATCTGAGGAGAAAGGAAACTGAGGCCCAGGAGGGAAGGACCTCTGCCCAAGGTCACCAGGGAAGCTGCCTCGCTGGGAAGAATTTGCTGGGTTTGTTCTTGACAGCTGCAACCCAAACAAAGTAAAGAGTCCCCTCCCCCACACACAGCTAAGCAAGGCCTCCTGGTAAGCCCCATTCCCACCAGGCTCAGTCACTAGCACCAACAGTAGCTGGGGACAAAGAAAATCAGACCAGACCAGAAAGATAAGGGTGTTTGTGGGACCATAGGGAACGGCAGGACCAGGATAGGGGACAGGATCAGGGGTGGGGACAACCATAAGAACTGAGGAGTTTCACAGGGCCGGGACGGGGCTTGTCCACATAAGGTCAGGCTCAAGCTGTGCGCATCCAAAGGACAGAACTCCTGATTCCTTAAGGAAGTCCCACAGAACCTTTTGTAGGGACTCCAGAAGCACTCGTGGGCATTTCAGTCTCAGTGGTCATCTGCACTGACACCCTCCCCACCCCTGAGGTCCTCAGTGACATTAATGTGGCTCTTGAGGTTGCAAAGAATGAGAGAAAAAAAAAAAAGGAAGGTACAAAAGAATTTTACGCCAGGCAGTGGTGGCACACGCCTTTAATCCCAGCACTTGGGAGGCAGAGGCAGGTGGGCGGATTTCTGAGTGGGAGGCCAGCCTGGTCTACACAGTGAGTTCCAGGACAGCCAGGGCTACACAGAGAAACCCTGACTCAAAAAACCAAAAAAAAAAAAAAAAAAAAATTAAAAAGAAAAAAAAACCCTACAAACTACACATACACTTCCCTCCAGGGATACGGATATTGATTCTGTAGCTTCTTGTTTAGATAGTGGGCACCAGGAAAAACAAACCTGTCAGGAAGAGAATCTCCTCAGCAAGTTCCAAGTCTGCATCTGTGATGGGAACGCCATCACTATTACTTTGGGGACATGAGGCACCAGTGCCCCTCCCAGGGCTAGGGCCCAATCCCCGGAAGACACAGACCAAGGGTTCCCAGGCCATTTGGAACGGGTTGATGGCTGCAAGAGAGAAAGAACCTTGCCCAGAAAGAAACAATTCTCATACACGGTGCTGCCCTGCAGAGCCCAGGCCTGCCTGCTGTGACCCCTAAAGCTGCAGGTAACCTCTAAATATCAATGAGCACTTCCTTCAGAACCTAAGTAAGGCCTTGTACCCCAACCCCACCTGTTGTGTACAGACAGCACACTCTCAAGCACCTAGAAGACCAGAGTCTTCTGAAGTCTTGGCCTGGCAAAATAACCAAAAGGCTCCAACTTCATATATGCATTAAAAACCAGGCCCTTACCAGCCCCCTGACCTTTCTTTCTAGAATCATAACAGAATCTGGAGAGGGAGTCACCACACACACACACACACACACACACACACACACACTGCGGCTCAGCACCCTGCTTTGCCACAGTTAAAGTACTAGGACAAGGACAATTCTGGGCCCCAGGGCCATTCCTTGACGGCCAGCATGCTCATAAGGAGGGTGGCATGTACCGTAGAGCTGGTAGGGTAGCCTTGGCCAAAGATGGTCTCTCAGATTCAGGAGACCCGGAGGAGAAAGAGGGTCAAAGCAGGCAAGGTCACAGAGGGGTGCTGTGGGGGGGAAGGGAAAGGAAGGGGGGAAGGGCTCACCCGCCTCCTACATCCTCATCCTTTTCATTTTCCTCCTAAAACACTTAGGTCTCTAGCTCCTCTCCTCACCTCCTGGACTCCCATCCCATCGTTCCCTTGGGGTTGACAGAACTTCCTTCCTCAGTCCCTTTAGGAAAAGTGGGCTTTGGGCAGGTCCTTCTCTCTTTGTGTGTCTCGGTACCCAAGTCTGGGGATTCTGAGGACGAGCTGGTAATACAGGCAAGCAGCCCATCTTGGGCTCAGTGAGGGGAATCCACCGTGAGCCCTGTGACATCTTCCACCACCAGTCACCAACGATGGAGGGACAAAGGGTGGTGGCGAAGAGAGACAGGAAGGAAGTCAGAATCAGGCAGGGTGGCACACGCTTTAATCCCAGGACTCGAAGCTCTACATATGTACTGTTCTATACAGTGAGACCTTGCCTCAATAGGTAATTAAGTAAGTAAATAAATAAAGTAAATTTAAAAAAATAGTTCGGGGGGGGGGGAGCTCTGTGAACGGCTGGCAACTGAAGTTCCGCAGGCCTGGCTTGCGAACTTGATGCAGGTGTGACCAGTCACTGCCTTGGTGCCCAGGAGAGTTGTAGCTGCCCACTGGAGGCCGCCCTGCCCCCACCGGCTCTCCCTGCTAGCCTCTTAAGATTGTATTATTTCAGTAGGGAAAATCACAGCAAGGTCATCTCAAAAGAGAGGCCCAGCTCCAGAGGCCAAAATGGAGCATGCAAGGCTTATCCTTGATAGCCAGCATGCCTCCAAACCGTGTCCTTCAAGAAGCTGACAGAATCCACCGGATGCATTTGAGATGCTGAGAGCTGGTAGCATCTACCTCCATCCAGCAGAGTGGAAAGGAGACCCTGACTGCTGAAGGGCTCGCTGAATCTTCTTGTGGTGCCCTCTTTACTTCGGAATCAGTGTCTTCCCGGAGACGTGTGTGTGGTGAGGAATCTGGAAGAAGATTCCTCAGACTATGAAGACACCCATTTTAAAGTGGGTCTCTTCCCTTTTCAGAAGGTTAGCCCGGCATTTCTAGACAGGAGGAGTAGCCTGATAAGTGTGGAGGGCAGAACAACCAAAGGTCTCCCCCAAACTCTCAGCCCCAGGAGGGGTGCAGGCACCTGGCAGTGATGCATTCTACTGACAGCAGCAGCAGGCCTGGAAACCTCACCCCTCCCTCCTGAGAAAGCTGCGGCAGGTTGTTGGAAAGATGGGGGGACCCACACATGTAATATTGCCTCCCACCAACAGGGAGAGCCACAGAGAGGTGGAGACTTACTGTGAGACCCAGACAGACACGCGTCACCCACCATTAACCATAGCTAGACTGACGCATGCCCCGTCATGGCGCTGCTCCACGTTTGCCCACCCAGAAGAGAAGCACTTATGTACTCTGACAGACGTTCATTTGCTGGGGGGTGCAAGCCTCTTGGGGGTCTCTCACTGTTCCCCAACCATGCCAGAGGAAGGGAGGTGCTAAACCCACCACATCGCTAGAGCAGAGCTAGGTTAAGAGGTGCAGCCAGGCGGGTACTCAATTCAGCACTTAACCATTACTCCACTAAGCGGGGGGACAGAGAACCCAGAGATAGCAGACGACTAGGTACAGGGACCCAACAGAAAGGACAAAAAGACAAGCAGGCCAGGTTAGGTACAGAGTGACGGGAGGAGGTAAGATGGGGGGGGGAGACCCTAAAGCTGTAGTGTGGGGCAACAAAGAGAGACAGAAAACATCAGGGCCATTAGCAGCAAGCAATGCCTCTCAGCCAGCAGCACTGGCTGGCCTGACTACTGGGGTGGGCGTAAATGGGAACAGAATGAAGCAGGTAAAAGGGAGTGTGCTCCGTACTAGGGCTCCATCCTCTGAGACACGAGAATACACACACCCTTGCATGATGTATCTGAAACCCCAGTGCAGATCCAGGTAGGGTGAGAGAGGCCCCTCTTCCTAAAACCAAAGTCCCTGTCCTCCCTCCAGCGCTAACTCCTTTGCCCTTTGCAATCTAATGGCTTGATTCACTTCCCCCGATGGCAGACAGCCACGCTGCCAGAGCGATCACAGGGATGACGGCCACCAGATCCTAAACCCGCATTTGATTAAAACCGAGCAGTTTGAGAAGCTGAGCCCCCTTCCCATGGCACCACACTCAGGAGGGTATTCTTGAACATTGAGGGCCTTCCCCACGGAAGGCTTGCTACCCCAGGACCGTGAGGTTGATAGTCCTACTTTCCATCTTGAAAATCCACCTGTATCAGTGTCCTCCTAGCCTGGCCACTCTGATCCAAGAAAAGGTTAAGGGATACCACTCAGCCCTGAGCCACCCATCGAGCCCTGTGCCCCAGCAGCAGCCCCAGCCTTTTGTGCCAGTTTAACAAAAGCCCTAACTCAGAACCAGCACAGTCACTGGGAGGGGTCTACAAGAGTCCCCTTCCTCCCTCCAAGGATCAATAGATATCTGCATCCATGGGACCAGGGCAGCTGAAGGGCACTGCCTGTCATGGCAAATGCTCCTGAATGTCACACATTCATCACCTAGACCCAAGAGCCTCAGCCCCTCTCTCATCCCCCTAATTACAATTTGCAAGACATGTCCCAAACCCTCGAATTAACTCCAACTACATCAACAAGGGAAGAGTGTCCAGCTGGAAATGTGCAGCTGCGGTCACGCCCTCCTAACATCTTCTGGCTAAGCTCAGAGGGACGGGTGTACACTGTGGACAGGGTATCACATTGTCCTAAGGGAGACCCAGCAGCTGTGTGAGGCAGTGCGCGAGCAGGGAAGGGGAGAGAGGCCAGAAGAGATAGAAAGAGACAACTACTTAAACCTTCACTGGAGGAGCTGAGAAATGGCTAGGAAAGAAAAAAAAATGTCTTGGCTTTGAGGGGGAAAAAAAGGAACAATAAAAAACATGCTTTTGCTCCTTTTAAACAGCAAATGAAAGACAATACCACGACCCACCAACCCTTGAACTTCCCCACACTCCCCCATCCACTCGTGAAAAATCCAGACAGCTGACAGAGGACACGTCCGTGCGGCACCTGTAATTTGCCAACTGATCACCCTCCTGAACACAGCCCTTCTGTGTGAGGAGAGCGATGCTAAGCAGAAGGACAGAGAGACAGACTCTGAGCCCGGCTTCATCTGAGTTCGTTTTTTCCTCATCTGGGAGAAGCTGAAGTAGGCAGACTCTGTGGCAGAACCGGGGTCTCCTACCCAAGGGCAGAACTGCTGTTATGACGCAGACTAGTCGGGCTCTTTTCTGGGGCCAGACCCTTCCCTCTTGTACCCAAACCTAGGCCAGGACATTCGTGAAGGAGTCTGGGGACAGGTGGCTCTTCAAAGCCGAGGACAGAAAACAGAAGCAGGGTGGTTGCTATGCCCCAAAGGGTGTCTGGACACTGGCATCTGGCTAAGGCACGGTGTCAAGAAACAGATGTTGTCCTAAAGGCCACATGCAGAATACCCACTCCTTATCCAGACACATCTGCCAGACTTCGCCAGCTCTTGGGGAAGGTGAGGAGGCTCCGACTGACCATAACCACTAGCTAAAGCTGTTAGAAGCTGGAAATGTTATTACCCAGTTGGTAGCAGGAGTGACAGTGTCAGCATCAGGGGCAGGCAGGGGGCCTCCCCATCAATCACCTTCTGACCCAACCCCAGTACTTTCATCTCCTTATTGAGCTCTCCAGGGATGTCCCCCCAGGTGGGCGACCAAAAACAGGTGACATTGACCAAAGCAAGAAGGTGCTGGTGCATCCAGTATTGCCCCCCCCCCCAAGAAAAGGCCCAAGAAGACAGGTGTGGATGCAACCCCACGTCTGACTCTAAAGCGCCAGGTTCCCACCAGGGATAAAATACAGGGCAGATGCGTGGCTCCAAGTCTACCGGGCAGGGGTCGCTGGCCATTCTCTTGACCAACCCCAGGTTTCTCTATCACCGGACAGTGGCAGGGATATCAGCTGGCAGACTCGACCCCCGCCCCATCCCTAAGCTTGAAGATGTTTTGCTCTGTCCCGTTGCGGGGGGGTGGGGTGGGGTGGGGGCGGTCTATGGGAAGCAGGGGCTCCGCAAGGAAGTTTCGCGTCGCAGCCAGGAGCTCCGGGACCCTGGCTGCTAGCCCAGGGGGGTTTGTAGCCTCCACCCTCACTTGCAGCATGCTACGGGAACCAGAGCCCCCGCCCCGACACCCGGAGTGGAGAGTGGAGGTGCAGACGCTGGCTGAGGGGCGCAAGGGAGCGCGGGGCTCCGCGGGGTCCCGCGGCCGGCCGAGGCCACTTACGTGTGCTGCTGGGGGAAGCTGTAGGCACAGGCGCCGGGGGCGGTGAGCAGCGGTAAAAGCAGCAGAGGCGGCAGCAATAGCAAGAGCGGGCGTGCGGGCCCGGACGCTGGGCCCCGGGGGTCAGGGCAGGGCCGGGGACCGCGACCCAGCCAGGGGCGAGCGGTCCGCACCAGGTCGGGCCAAGAAGCGCCGCAGGTCCGAGCCGGCACCGCCATGTTTCCATTCAAGATGCGGCGCCGCGGGGAAGGAGGGGGGGACGGCGGCGGCGGCGGCGGGATGGAGGGGGGGGCGCGGGCGGCGGGTGGCGGGCTGCGGGCGGCGGGCTGCAAGCCGGCCTCTTCTCCACCTCCTTCTCTGCGCGGGGCCTCCTGGGCTGCACTGGCCGCAGCGCCTCTGCGGGCTGCGCGCAGCGATCGCCCCGCCGCGCTGGCTCCAAGCGCTTTGAGCGCCTGGCCCGGGACCTGCGCTCAAATAGCGGCCGCCGCCAACCTGCCGGCGCCGCCCTCCCCTGTCGCTCCCTAGCTCCCTCCCTCCCTCCCTCTCCTTGGCCGGCCCGCCTCCGCGCGCCCCCGCCGCGGCCACGCGCCCGCCTGTGCCCGCGCGCCCCTCGTCCCCGTTCACCCCCGAGCCTGCCCTATACTGGCTCGCGCAACCGATGCGAATCCAAGCTCGCGAGTCCTGAGCCCCAGCCGTGGTCCCAGCGCCCAGGGCACGTCCCCGCCCCCACACCTCAGACCTGGGAACTCCTTTCGGCTGTGTGAGTGGGAACTCTCCTAGGTAGTCTCACATATGACCCTTCTGGGGCTCGACCTTCAACAGGCTTAAGGCCTGGAGTCACAGGTTTAATGGTGGAATGGCAGGCTTCTGCAGACTACAGAGGAACAGAGCAGTACTGTTACACCCACAGTAGCTCCAGCTACCTCAAGATTTCTTCCTGTGAGGATCGGTGTGTGTGTGTGTGTGTGTGTTTAGTGGGAGGGGGGGACGACTTTGCACTTCCAGCCCTCCACAGAAAAAAACGGATCTTGGTTCTCCTAGTTCCTTGGGAGGGAGTCTGAGTCCAGCGGTGCAGATCTGGGGACTGAAGGAAGCAGGATACCCCAGTTCTTGCTTGGCTCCACTTTACTGCCCAGACAACACGTGCCCAAGCCTCAGCTCCCTGGACTTGCACAGCTTCTGGTCAGACTAGTCTAGAGGCAGGAAGCTCAGCCTGGCATAAACCATTCATTTTTGTCCTGGTGGGCCTTGGCACCTTCCTGCTGTCTGTCGTTACAACGATGAAGTGTGGATAACAGTGGCCACCTTCTCAGAGCCCACCTTTTCCTTACGAATACTCCTGTAGGTCCGCAGTGGCATTTCCAGGATGCAGTGAGAAAGGGGTGAATGTCTGGAAGCAGAAGCACTCACAGTTGGGGAGAGCATCCTAAGGAACTGCTCAACTTGGCCCTTGAGCCCACTTTGGCCCCCCCAGCCCCAACCCACAACACTCCCAGCTCGCCTGACACAGGACCCCTTTAGCAATAGCTGCCAAAAGGGCTTATTACCTGCTGGATGGCACAGTTCAGAGATGTCCGGGACTCTCATGCCCGGCTAGGTCCCCCATCATCTGTCTACTACTCAGCCGACTTTTCAGAGAGATGAGAGAACAGTGGCCTCTGAGCTGAGGGGTACAGAGGTGGGCTTCCCATTTTGCCCCATTCCTATAAGTTAAGGCTTGACAAGAGTGTATCTTCCTCACCTCTTGATCTCAGTGAAGTTTCCTGGGCCAGGTTCAGTATATTATACTGAACACCATGAGGCTCCACCAATGATATCAAAGAGGGCCCTAGGTTCTGGGCTCCAAATATCTTCTGATCAGGAAGGGCCTAGAGGACTATGGGAGGCTGCATCAGGCCAGCTCTACAGGGAGGCAAGCAGGGGTGTCACTGAGTCAGATGTGTGACTATGTCAAATACCCACCGCTCCTTGTCCCCAGCTCTGGACAGAACAGTTCATCACCAGGACTGATAAGAGAGTGTCCTGTACTGGAGAGTCAGGAGCTTGAGCTGAGCACCTTTCTGTCCTGCTAACACCTGCCCCTAACATCGGCATCCCTCACATGCAGACAGGACTGGTCTGAGATGTCTACAGCTCCTCCTGGGTGGGTACAGGACTACAGTGTCCTGACACATGTCAGAGACAGGCTGGCTGACCTTTGATACAAAGATGCCAGTGCTATCCTTGGAGAGCACCCAGGCCATCAAGCGCCCGGGGCCAGTCAGTTCTGCAGTGAGCGCTGGAGGCTGGGCATCTCAGTCTCAGCCTCCGCAGATGTGCACCTAATTGAGGCCGCTGGCGCCGAGGGAAAGGCGGGAGATTTTGGTTGACAGGCCGTTAAAGGAAGACAAATAAGGAGGGGAGGTAATTAAGAGTAAATGGGTAGTAAGAGTTTACACATCCCAACTTCGGAGGCTCACAATAGCCTCAGCCTCCTGGCAGCTGGCTCCAGCCACAGGTTAAGATCTGGGGAGGGGAAATTGTGGCTTACCAGAGAATAAGATGTCCACAGCAGGCAGATGGGCTCAGTAGGAAACGGCTAACACCACCCACCTGACCAAGGTGCCAATCCTGAGTGATGTGGGGTAGCAAGGGCATGTAACAGTGCAGCCAACAGAAAGGAACCCATCCTTGCTAGGGACCTGGCGGGAGCCATCTACATGTGCAAGCCATCAGGATGTCAGCTCAGTATCCAGAGAGGCTGACAGAGCCTTATGGTGAATCTACTATGTGCCAAGAAGGTCCTAGGCTCAGCCATACTATCCAAGGGAAGAGGAAGCCTATCAGGAACGTTTATCAAGCCAGGGCAGCAGAATTCCCACATAATGTGCCCAGCCTCCGACCTCCCCTTATCCCTCAAGCCTGAGAGCCAGAGAACAACCTGTTCCGTGAGAACCCTTGTCTTCTGGCCTTACTCCTGCAGTTTCTTCTCCCTGGAGCATGCTCCTTCTTCTCTGCCATTTGGACCCAGGATATTCATGAGCCCATCAAGCTGCTTATATCAAGAAGTATTTAGAAAAGCCACTCACAATTGGAAGAGCCTCCCTATCTCTCCTGCTCCCTCTATCGTCATGCATACCTACAGTGAGTGGCTCCTGGCTTGGGGTCAGAAACACACCTATAGTCCCTTCTCAGGTCCTCTATAGGATAGGGTATGGCCATTTCAGATGGCAAAGATGTTTTGAGATAACAAATCAAACAGGTGGCAGTTTAAGGAGGCTGAGACCTATGCCCAGGAAGAATCTGACCTGGGAATGAGACAGATCAACGTTGGCAACAGGCATTACGGGTTATGTAGGCGAGTCTACTTTGTCTCTGTGAGCCTGTGTCTTCATCTACCTACTGCCAAACATGAGTCTTATCTGGCAGTAGAAGTCTCAAAACTCAAAGCATGTAATATCCTGAGGACAAGACTCAGCATTTAGCAAGTGCTTAATGAAGGAAGACACAGGTTTCACACATTCCCTAGGAAAAGCAGGCTCTATACTGAGGCAAGTAGATACTTCCTGGGAAATGAGGAGAGATTCTGGCTCAGCCTTGCAAGGTGTAGTGGCTATTCCTGGTTGTCAACTTGACTATATCCGAAATGAACTACAATCCAGACTTGGAAGGCTTACCTGTGATCTTAACCTGGAGGCTGGAAGATACAAGTTTCTGACCTGGATCTCGGCATGGAGATCTTGAGGCATAGTGGCTATGAATCCCAGAAGATTAGGACAGGGAGATCTCTGAGTTCAAGGTCATCTGGGACAAAGCAAGTCCCAGATCCAGGTATGGTGGCACACACCTTTAATCTGGGCCATACCTTCTGCTGGAGACCTATATAAGGACATTGGAAGGAGGAAGATTCGCTCTCTCTTCTTTGCCTGCTTGCCTTGTGGGACTGAGCAACTGCTAGATCCTTGGACTTCCATCCACAGCTGCTGCTGACCATTGTTGGGGAGTTGGACTGCAAACTGTAAATTATCAACAAATTCCCTTACTATATAGAGAATACCCATATATTCTGTGACTCTAGAGAACCCTGATTAATTCATAAGGTGAGCAGGGATATGCTCCCCAAAATGCCCTAGTCTAAGCATGGGGCAGATAAACTGTAACCTCCATATGTAACCAGAAGAGGGCCCCACCTCTGAACACAGTGGAGAATGCTGGTTAATTCGGCAGAGCCTAGGCTTGATCTGTGGTTCCTGGCAACTCCCTACTTAGTAGGGGACCACAGCACAAAGGAAAGACATGACAAACACCTCAAACACGCATGATGAGTTTTAAAAATGCACTTGATCAAACATATGTATGATTATTCGGCATTGTGAGGCCCGGGCAGCCAGGAGAGACGTCCTAAAGGGGAGGTCCCCTATCAAGGCACAAAGAGGCAGGAAAGAACATGGATGACTGTATGCTAGGAGGAGAGCAAAAGAGCATGCCTGGCAGACGGGCTGCATAGAGCCCGGGGGAGGGGCAAGATGGACCCTTTCTCCAGGGAAAGCATGTGTAAGTCACCAAGACTGAGCCCCTAGCAGAGACAGGAAAATGGACAGTGTGGTCTCATGGGCAGCGTGAGGTAAATATGATAAGATGTCAAGGCAGGTAGTCTACCATCATACCCAGGGCTCCAGGACCCTGGGTAGCCTCATCCATAAAGAAGGAAAGTAAAAATATGTCAATCATTGTGCAAGCTTAGGGAAGCCATATCTACAATGCTTGTAACTGGGTTCATCCCAGCTCGGGTTCCGTATAGACAGACTTGGTTACACAGCCAGGAAGCTCCTGTCTTGGCTACGTGTATAGTCCTACAGCAGGTGTTCCTCAGTGAGATCTGGACCAATCTGCTCATGTTACACGTGTGGAAACTGAGGCTTATGGAAAGGTGGGCTCATCCAAGGGTTGGGTAAACACAAAGATCCAAGGCCCTGACTGGATGTGACTGTGACTCAGTGATACAATGTTTCTCTCAGTGATATAACTTTTCTCTCAGTAATAGCAATGTGTCTCTCGGTGATACAATGTTTCTTTGCCAGTTATACAGCAAGCAGGTGAGTTCAGTCTCACCACCACCACCACCACTACCACCACCCACTCACACACACACACACACACACACACACACCAGAGAGAGAGAGACAGAGACAAGAGACAGAGACAGAGAGAGAGGAGAGAACATGATCCCAGGTTTGGGTTCTATCCTCTAGGCCCCCTCCCTCAAAGGCTCCTGGGCCTTTTGAGTTTGAGTCCTTAGGAAGACATTGAGCAAAATGTCTGCCCAGTGTGGGGAGGGGCCCTTGGCACTGCTGCTGAGTCTCGCTGCTATGGCAGAGATGCCCAGATGCCGGTCTTGCTCACTTTCCTCTGACCCTCATCCCACTCTGGCAAGAGAAAATGAGGACAAATAAAAGAGAGAAATTGTCCCCTCGGCAGAGCATTAGGTGTCTGAACGGTTTTCGAATAAATAAAAGTCTCCTCGGGGCCCCCTGGCCAGGGCTGACAGCAGCTCTAACTCTCTGCAAGATGTGGTTTTCTGCCTCTAGGTGGAAGGGAAGGGTGTCCATGGTAGGCTATGTCAGGCTCTGACAGAGGCAGCGTTTTATCACTGCCTAATGTCCCATCAGTGCCTTCACCCAGTGGCCACAGTGAATTGCCCATTCCCTCCACCAGCTGCCCTTCCATGCCAGTCAGAAGAGCGTGAGGGGCAGGTACTGTTCCCATCAAGGGTAAGAAGATCTGCTCTGGGCAGGTCCGTTCTTGTGTCCTCACTGGGTAGCTAGCACACAGTCAGTAATTTTGGAAATGGTTTGTTCCTAATGTGCTCATTTTGCAAGTGCAGCAGTCAAGGCAAAGAGAACCTTGACAAACTGGTTGATAAAGCCAACAAGGCAGGGCTGCATCACTGGACGGAGACACACCCACACCAACCACCCTCCCCTTGGTCCCCGAGGATGGTACCTGGGTATGGGGCAAGATGGTGGCATGCCTTTGGCTCCAATGCTAGGGGTCTGTGGGTTTAAAGCCAGCCTGCTCTGCAAAGTGAGTTCTAGGCTACATGAGAACCTGCAGGGGAAAAAATTAAGAGGAAAAAACCAAAACAAAACAGGAAGGAAAGGCTCAAGCGGGACTGCCTTCTTCTGCTGAACATGTCTGCTGGCCTTTGCTTGTCAGTCCCTTAGTGAATTGACCTCTGACCTCTGATAGTCAGTTAAGGGGAGGGCAGGACCCAATTCCATCATTATTCCATTTAGTTGATGATATAAGAGAGCTGGTAGTATTTTATCTGTTGAGCATTGGAGATGGGTGGGGCTAGAGGCTTCTGGTTTGATTCTGGAAGGAAAATTGAGGCTGTTCAAGATGGCGGCAGGGCTAGTAAGAGTGGTTTGGTAAAAGGTTGTAGTCATCCCTTCCCCATTTTGTGAGGTCTCAACTTCTTGGAGTTGGTGCTGGCTTCTTTTTTTCAACTGTTTAATTTTGTTTTGTGTTTCAAGGCAGGGCTTCTCTGTGTAGCCCTGGCTGTCCTGGAACTTGATCTGTAGACCAAGCTGCATTTGAACTCAGAGATTCACCTGCCTCTGCCTCCCAAATGCTGGGATTAAAGGGGTGTGCCACCACTGCCCAACTAGGTACTGACTCTTCTGAACACTGGTCAAAGCAAAGAAGGCATGTTCTCAGCTCATAAGTGTACACACTTTCATACTAAGGTCAGGTGGAGCTTTCCACTGCTGGGGTCTCAGTCCCCTCTGCAGACCCCACATCTATCCCTGGGATAGGCTAACAGGATGTAAGATAGGGAGGAGGCAGGGAGGAGGAAGCGCGTGACTGAGGCAGGCCCTCTTAGCCTGGTGTGTTGTCCCAGAGCCAGAACACCAGCTTCGCACAGACTTCAAGTGGACTTGGGATTCTAATGATTTAGCACTTCCTCGAGCCCTCTTAAGAAGAAAGTGTTTCCTAGCCCCAGCTCCCGTGAAATATATTTTGTTCTTGTTGCTGTTTGGCACAGGGATTAAACAGAGCTTCATGCATATTAGACAAATGTTCTTCGGTTGAGCTACATCCCCCAACTAACCATGACTTCTTCAGGGATGCTGGTCCAAAAAGGGAATGTCTGACCAGGGCATGCAGGGGAAGGTCATGGGGCTACTCTGTTACCTTGAGCAACACCTAAGAGAAATGGGCCATCGGGGCAGGTGACAGGGCCAGGAGCTCTGATTCTTCTGGCTATACACACAAAGGGGCCAAGCCAACAGGCCTGTGGCTTCCCAGGCCCTCTGGAAACACACTTCCTACCCCTTCTGCTGGAAAGAAGTAGCGCCCATTTGGGCAAATGGAGCATCTCACACAGCACATGTGACAGGAAACAGGAGGGATGAGAGGGGCCAAGTTAAAAAGCGGGGAAAGGTCGTGACCTTAGCTCAGCATTTTCCCTAAAGCAGGCTAGCTGACAGAAGGGCATTGATGCCTCAGAACGTAGGAGGGGAAGAGGAGACTGTCAGGGTTCAAGCCCCATAATAATCATGGCTTGCAAGATTTCTAGGTTCCATCTCCCCTGTATCCTGAATGTGCAAATAGAAAACACTTGGACCACTCTAGAGATGACCAGGCCTCAGGAATCCTTTCAAAGAACAGCAGCGTCTCTGTAGACGCTCACTCCTTTCCATAACAGGGCAAACTAGGCCTCGGAGACTCTGTAGATGGTACCTTAAATCACACACTGAACAGTGGCATCTCTAAGACCACGCCTATGCCACAGATACTGACTTGGGGCTAACCATGGCCTTCCCTGCTGGTCAGAGACGGCCATGTCTTCATGCTAAGTAAGGCCATCAGAAGATTTCTGTAGCTCCAGGAAGGTAAATGGTAGAATGGCTGATTGGGAGGCCTTACTAAGGAGGGAGATGGGAGCAGAGAGAATGAGGAGGCTTCTTCTGCCTACTGATCCTCACTAACTTGTTGGGAAATTCTCCCTGGCCCTTTCTGGCAGCCTGGCACTCTGTTTCTGAGGGTATGACCACTAAATGAGACAGGAGGAGATTTAGGGAGCCAGAGGTGAAGAGATACACCGTCTGAAAGCGAGGCCTCTGGCAGGAGGTCCAGGATATGGACTCAGAAGAATGCAACAACCTACTGAGGTCTTACCTGAAGGTCCAAGCCAGCTGCTAGGGGTGGCAGAGAGCAGGCCCAAGACAGGGTTCATTAGCAGTGATTTAGGCAGAAGACAAGAAAGGGGCCAGGGCTCCACCCAAGGGACAGTAGGTATACCAGGTATGCCCAGGCCCTTCAGAGGATAGGACATTAGCAAGTGTGGCTGAACGGATGAAAAACTGTGAAAATACATCACCTCTTTTTTTTTTTAAAGATTAATTTATTATTATATGTAAGTACACTGTAGTTGTCTTTTGGACACACCAGAAGAGGGCATCAGATCTCATTACAGATGGTTGTGAGGCACCATGTGGTTGCTGGGATTCAAACTCAGGACCTTCGGAAGAGCAGTCAGTGTTCCCACCCGCCGAGCCATCTCTCCAGCCCCAGCACATCACCTCTTGCTTGCTACTACTACTTAGAGGCAGTCCTAGCAGTCCCGCAGTTCGGATCCCGAGGAGTGAGGTTGGACTCTGTGCTCAGAACCCTGTGTGACTGTCTCCTCTAGATCTGCTCTGGCAGCGTCTGGAGACCTTAACCAGCTCAGGGAGGTTTAAATCAACAGAATCCACTCACACGTGACCTGACAGAGACTGAGGCAGCATGCACACGACCTGCTGCGTGGGCCGGCACCACGTGGGGTCCTGGAGCTGTTATATTTGCCCCCAGGAACACGGGCAGAAGGAGCAGCAGCCAAGTTGTAAGGGATCTACAGAGATCAGCTCTGCCTCTTCAAAGCTTTTTAAGAGACAGAGAAGTTCTTTAGAACTAAATTTGATAGAGACCCTAATATATGACAGACTGAAATGGGGTTGCTCTGATGGAGAAAGTGAAAGGGTCCCAAGGCTCCCAGAACAGAATCACTCTTAACCCAGAAACTATTTCAAATTGATAATCACTTGCAAATGAAAATTTATATATATAATAATACACACACACACACACACACACTAGCAGGCAATAGATGGTCGACAAAAAAGTTCAGTGACATATTTGGAGGTTCCTGGTCATATGGGCATATTTTTCCCATTAATTTCTTTATGTATTCACTTTACATCCAATCACACCCCCCCCCACACAGGCATATTTTTTAAATGAATCTTAAATGTTTCCTCCTGAAGGCGAGAGTAATTCCAACCACCGTTCCTCCACTCTGCTCCAATCCCTCCATCTTTATAACTACCAAGTCTGAACCAGAAGATTTCCAGGTCTCAAACGAGCCTTCTGAATAGATAGCATTAGCCTGACTGAGCAGGTCAGTAAACTGAGGCTCCAGCAGTTCTGAGCAACTTATTTCAGCTGGTTGGGAGGCAGTAAATAGGCTGGCTCTCTGTTCAGCTCCTCCTTCATTAATGCAAGGGGAGCATGCTGTAATCTTTTTTTTTTTTAATAAGCCCATCTTATCTCAATATGCAAAACTATGCACATAGCATGCAAATTAGCATTTCCTGCCTGCTCCTAGGGTGGCAGTGCAGCCTTTGGGTTTTACCAATGATCTGACAGCCTGTCCTCCCCACATCCCCTGCTTCTAAGCTTCTCTGCCCTGCCTGTTCAAGATACCCGTGGGCTGGACTTTGCAG
The DNA here is from genome assembly GCF_947179515.1 of Apodemus sylvaticus. NCBI lineage: Eukaryota > Metazoa > Chordata > Mammalia > Rodentia > Muridae > Apodemus > Apodemus sylvaticus. The sequence goes on from NC_067478.1 coordinate 16,243,965, forward strand.
GAGGAAGTTGGGGGTTTGATGTTGTGTGGTTGGTGAACAGGTCTCAGCTCCCAGGAATGAGTCAGGAGCCCTGTGAACATCCCAGCCCTGCCATGCCCTGGACCCCAGCACAGCAGACTTGGATGTCTGAGTCCCGAGGTACAGGAGCACAAGGATTCCTGCTTTCGCTTTCTGGGAGTAGAAGAAAGGACAGTTTAGGCGATGAGAACCTTGGACCGCTACTTAAAGGTACCGAGGTAAGATCTGCCCCAGAGGAAGCCATTGAAGCGTTTCGAGCCTGCCCTGTTGTGAGGAGTGAAGCTTCCCAGTGATAAAGGAGCCCACTGCACTGGAGTTCACCAGTCAGGCGGAGGCGAGAGGCTGCATCCGAGCTGTGGCTGCAAATCATGGGAGAAATGTCCCATGAGCACCGGGTGGAAAGGACAGTCATCCTAGTGTTTGGATCTGATTCATGGCCAGGGAAGCACCTTACTGGGCCCAGGTAACCTTGAGCTTGTTGCCTAATGTCACCGTCACCCTGCCCCAGTCTGGAGGGAAAGTTGGCTCAACAAGCTCCTCCCCTTCCGCTCAGAGCTGCTGGCCCATTGCTGGGGTTTGACCTCCTGCTAGGTTTGGAAGCCCTCCTGGGAAGCTCATTCTCGTGATGCCTTCCAGGGCCATGATAGCATAAACACGGTCCCCAGCCCTGCACACACTGCACACATGCGCTGGGCCACGCACTCCACATGCCAGGCAATGCGGAAACTGAGCCCCAAGCTGAGACTTGGACCGAGACGGGTACGCTGCTCCGTGACTGTTCAGGGAGAGGAAGCCACGGGCAGAACCTTACAAGCTCCCGGGGCATACAGGGAAAGGAAGCTGGAACAAGAAGTTTCCCACAGAGAAATAGGAGACTAGGAACAGGAGGTGGAGTCCAGGACAGTCTAGAACATTCTGTGAGCAAGGTCCCGGGACAGTCTCTGGGACTGACTCTATTTGCCCCCGGGAACACGGGCAGATAGAGCAATAGCCAAGCTGTAGGAGGTCTACAGAGATAGGCTTTGCCTCATCAAAGACCCAGCTTTTTAAGAGTCAAGAAAGTTCTTTTAGAACTAAATTTAATGGAGATCCTAATATACGGCAGACTGACATGGGGTTGCTCTGATGGAGGAACTGACGGGCCCCGAGGATCCCAGAACCTCATTACCAGACTGGGGTACAAGGAAAGGCTGGTGCTGAGCAGCCCTTAGTCATTTTCACCTTTCCACGGTGACCTTGGGGTAACCTTTGTGCAGCTGCAGGCGTCACACTCCCATCTGAAGAATGGGGGTGGGGGCCTCTTGGTCCCCGGGGCCTGCTTGTCTCTCAGTTGCTGGAGCTGATGTCGGGGCTGCACCCCATCATGTAGCAGAGGCTGTTTATTCGTCTTCCAGAGCTGAGGCTCTGACGAGCTCATCTGCTTCCTGGCTCGGCTAATTGGAATCACTTTCCCCCCTTTTCCTTCTGACTCTCAGTAAATTATTCGAATTCTCCCAGTCAGAGGCCTGGGTGATGGACAGCCCTGTCACAGCAGCCTAAGTGTTTAGAGAGCAATTGTTCTGTGGAGGGCTGCCATTCCTCAAGTTTGCACTGTGCAAGGAGCCACTGGGAGAGTCTACCAGATCCTGTTCTTGCCCCTGTCCCCTGTCCCCCGCCTCGGCCTCCACCCCTGCCTCCGCCCCACCCCCTGCCCTTGTTCCTGCCCCTGCTCCACACCAGCTAGCTACCAGAGCCTGCTTGGCCTAGCCCGCCAAGTGCGGGCTTCCGGTATGTGATCTTTGTCATAACAATCAGAGCAGCCGAGAGGTATTGCTCTTAAACCCTCAACACACATTTTTATAACCTTTCTGTTTAATAAGAAAGAGACAGCTCCAATTAGCTGGGAATATTCCGCAGAAATGGGATTATTTTAAAAGCTCTAGCAATATTATAAAATAGCTTCAGTAAGTGAACAGCTGTTGCTGGCCCCGCCCGCCATGCACACTGCGCCTCCCGCACCCTGACACCCGGGCTGGGGCCTCATCGCTCCCCCGGCACTCTAGCCCTGCAGCTGAGAGCTGTGCCCCTCTGGCTCGTAGTCCGGGGCTGTTTCTTCAAGTAGGCACATGTGAGTCGTGGCATGTGGAGAACAGATGAGGAAGGGCAATTTATAGTTTTCCTGAGGTTGGGCCATAACCTTGCCAGAGTCCTATTTTTCCAGAAAAGTCCATGTGGAAACCCTGACACGCTCTTTGAGGAGCCTCCAGGGGCTGAGATGTAGGTCAGTGATAGAGAGAAGCCTTGCCTAGCATTGGTAACTCTCTGCTCTGAGAGTTGGGAGTGGGGTGAAGTCCAGGACTAATAAAGAACAGGCAAAGGCTGGGATGTTTGGTAGGCAGAGAGGACTCCTTATAGATGCTCTATGACAGAACCAAGTCAACAATCCAGCCAGTTGGAGGTCTTTGGGGTCCACAGAGGCCCCACTTACCTGTTCTGCCAAGTATCCCCGAGGCCTGGTAGAATCGGAAGGTTAAAGTCATCCTCAAGGCTCCTGTGGTGGGGCAGCAGCTTCCTGGCCTAGAAATAAGTATCTGGTGAGTTCCTCTTGGAGTAGGGGGTCCTTGCCTTGCTAGGTCTAGGTCTTAGGCACTCTGCCTGGGGAATGGGGACAATTTTGGGACGTTCTTGGGGAGAAACTGCAGCCCAGGAACTGCAGCGGGAGGCAAATGCACCATGTGCTAAATGGGGAAAATGAATTTTACACCCAGACAAAGTGACTTTTATCATGTTAACGACCATGGTTTGCTCATCGTGTCTGGTGCAGTGAAATGGGGCCTGTGGATGTTTTTCTTTTAGATCTGCTTTTAAATGGAGGCATCCCCCACCCCCGCCCCACCTCCTCAGAGCAGACAAGACGAGCCCCTCAAATAGGGATGACAGAAATGCCAACTCAGCAAAAAATAGAATACGTGGGTTTTTTTTTTTTTGTTGTTGTTGTTGTTTTGTCTTGGTTTTTTTTATCTGTTTTTTTCCTTCCTTTTCTACCCACTAGTTTTTATCTGTATCTTCCAGTCAAAAATTAGAATGAAGTACTCGGGTGTGGTGTGAGGGGTCCTGACCGGGACTCCTCCCTGTGTGACCTACCATCTATCTCATCCATTTCTGATCCTAGTTTGCCCATCAGTCTCAGAGAAGTGGACTGGAGATGGAAGTACAGCCAAAGACCTACTCTGTCCTGGCCCTCACTCAGATAACCACTCCGGTTGTGTCTGGTCCAGAACTTCCTCCTCTAGTGGCCAGAGAGTACTAGATAGCAGGTCAGGTCAATCATTCCAGATCTCCCAGAACTAATGAGAGATCCTGAGTGGAAAGGACAAAGGTTCCACTGGAGCCCAGGCTGTCGCCCTGAGCTCTGTGAGCAGCTCTGTAAGCAGGCTCTGCTGACCATCGCCTAGCCACCCCACCCATGCCCCTTCGGTCTGCACAGAGAGCACACCGTAGGCACATGGCAACTCCATATTGTACCCATCAGCTTTTAAGAAAACACCATCTGATGCCTTGTACGGTTGCCCAGGCAGGCACCCAGCTCCCCAGGAAAAGCCTGCCCTGGGCTCACTGGGAAATGCTCATCTAAGGCGAATAAAGAGACCCTGGGTCTGGCATTTCTGAAAACCTCTGCCCTGACACCATGCAATCCTGCTCTGGAAGGCTTGCCATGACCAGACAGGCAGGGCGCCTGAACAGCAGAGATCAGTGGACAATTAGCCAGTCCAGTGGAGGTAATTAATCAATGTTCCAGGCCTTCCCGTCCATCCAAGGCTATGTGCATATCTTGTCCTCTTTGCCAGCAAAAACGATATCGACAATACTACTACTAACAGCTCAGAGCTGCTGAGATTGTCCTGGTTAGTGTGACCATCACTACGTTATGTCACCGTCACAGTGGCGACAACATCTTCCAACCAGGGTCACTAATCCACTGCCACCTTCTCCACCTACACCGTGTTCACTCTTCCATGACTCGAGGACCTCACACTGTCCCCTTGTCTAATTCTCCCCACAGTCCCAAAAGACAGACAGGTCACTGGTAGGGAAGACAAGGCATAGGGAGGTGTGCCCACTAAAGCATGGCGAAGATCCGCTGATTCATATAGGAGGACCTCCTTCCCTCTTATGTCAGCCAGGATGGGCTCCGTTAGGCTGCAATAACAGTCATCTAAAGCTCAGTGACTTAAAATAATGAAGGTTTATTTCTTTTCCTTGCTCCATGTCCTTCATGGGTCAGCTGAGACTCTGCTCCGTGCCATCTTCACATGGAGAGCAGGCTGACCAAACCTACGCCAGGAAGATTGACTGTTGTCATGGCAGAGGAAGGCAGGGACTCTAAAGGACTCACACCCATTGATGAATTCCTTGGCCCGCTTAGAAATAGAACAGGTTTAGGTTTTGTTCACTGCTCTCATTGGCTGGCTAGCTAAAGCCAGCCGTGCAGCCCCACCTGACCACCAGGGGGCAGAAAGGTGCACTCCTACTTTTAGCTTGATCAAGGTGATTAAGTGACAAGGGCATCAAATGCCCCCCTTTCCTTGTCCCCTTTACCTCCAGTCCTGGATACCCATGTTCTCCAGCCCACTGGTCTAGCAGGATCCTGCGGGTTGAGATGTGATGTCCCTATATTCCTGTGTGAGCCTTTTGCTCCCTTCTGACTCCCAGATGTAAAAGGTACTCAGGTAGACAAAGAGGCTCGGGATTCCTAGAGCAGAGGTCTCTCTGGGGAGAGAGAGGCTTATGAGAGAGCAGCACCTGAGCACACTTGAGCACCTCTCCTGTTCCCAAGGAGCCTCCTGGAAATGGAACTGGTGAAGGTGCAGCCTCACCTGGGCCCAGGCAGTACGTTTGGCCAAGAATGCAGTGAAGGTTACCTACCACGGGAGAGGCTGAGGCAGAAACCAGCTGGGAGAGTGGGGAGCACTCAAGAAGGGATTTCACGGACCTTGCAGTCTGCAGGCATTTGTAACACACCTTCTGGGATTCCTCAGTCACACACTGCTCCTCCGGACCTCTAACTTGGGTAAGGGTCCCCTGAAGTGTGAGCTCTAGGGAGAAATCCGAGGCTAGTGAGTGGGGAGAAGGAGGGAATTGGGTTGCAGATCTGCAATCGTAGGGTTCAGCCTCAGGGCTCCGTTATCACAGAGCAGGGAGAAGCAAGGTGGCGAACCGGAATAGGACGGAGTAAAACCGGCTCTTGTTCTTCTGGTGCGAAGGGCGCCTGAGCCGAGAGGGTGTGTCTCCTCTCACACCATCCATCACCGAGCCACAGAAGAGTGGCCATGATCAATAAAACAAACAATTATCCTGTCATTACTGATTGCAGGCCGGTGGCCTGTCGGCAGCAAAGGGGTGGGGGGAGGGAGGCTATAATCCAGAGTCTGATGGAAACAGTGCACATTTTGGGTATTGGCCCAGGATTGGGGTACAAGGGATGAAGACAAAAGACTTGAGCTACCAGGCAGGGCTGCCCCAGAGTGGGAGTAAGGTCCAGGAAGGCTGAATTCTGCCTGGTAAAGGCACCCCTAGAGAAGTGGGGGTAAGCCATCCTCATATAGCTCTTAGTGGGATGGAATGCATCCATTCTCTACCCCTCCCTCCGTTTTACATCTCTTTTTCTGCAACAGCTTACGCTGAGGGCCATGTTACTTAGATATTGTGAGCAATCTCAGCTGTGAATTACATACCCTCCTCTGCCCACCTACCTCACCTCCCTCATCTCAGGATCTCTAAACACTCGGCCAAAATAATAATTTTTCACTACTCCCCTCTCAAGGCCTTGTATCTGGGCTGCCTAGAAGGGGAGGCATCCGTAGCCATCCACGTGGAGCAGAGAGACAGGCAGGAATTTCTATCTTCCTAAAACCTGGGTCCTGGCTCCTGAAAAATTGCTTGGGGTCTGGCCTGAGAATGAGGAAAAGTGCCCTATGGCCCTGGAAAAGTAGACCCGACATCTGCCCAGTCAGTCAGGGAGGAGCAGAGGCCACACAGTCGTAGCCACCTCATCCCTACCAACCCTGCTCCTTGTTGTATCCCCAGCCCCACAGAGGAGAAATCTCTCTTCATCAGAAGGAAGGACGAGAGAAGTGATTTATTATTCTATTCCATTATGCCTGTTTCCAGAGAAACTAATTATGGTGCATTGTTGTATTAGATACTTTCAGAAAGATTACATTTTCTTACTTTGGCCGATAAAAAAATTAAATCCATCAGTTTTCCTAAACACATTACAGTAAAGACAGACTTGCTCCTCGTAATTATTAATCAGTCGGATTTGGGGATGCAAAGCATTTGACTTAAGCTCAATACAGTCACGAACAATGTCCCAGGATCGCATCTGGTATTGAAACAATTTTTCAATTTATTAAAAAGTCATTAACACAATTGGAATGGCAGGCAGTGGGGGGGGGGGCTACACTAAGACATTGGGTCAGGGTTCTGCATAGGGGAAGAAACCCCAGGGACGTTTTCCCCTAAGCGTCCTTTAGTTCTAGGATCTGAATCAAGTTGAGAAGGGATCTGGAGAAGTCATACCCTGCCCCCAGCCCAGCTGCCCCACTAACCAGTCTGTCCAGAGTCTACCTTCCAGACCATGAACTTTATAGGACAGTCTGGTGGCAGGTACAGGTTACTCGTAGGGAAGTTTGCCCAACTGAACCCTGAGCCCACTGTTCCATAGCTCTGCACAGAACACTGAGTCAGTCCCACTCCTGTTGTGGCGGGAAGACAGGCCCTCCACAGCACAAGCTCTCGGAGCCCCCACGTGGGGACATGTGGCTACTTGGAAGGACACCTGGTGTGGCCGGGTGCCTCGTTCCAGTCGCTGGCCCTGCTCATTCAATCATTTAATTACTCCTCTGACACTTCCTACTCCCAGGAGGGATTTGCAAGGGTTTCAGAGACTGTCAAATCACAAGCCCAAGTTTAGTCTGAATCCTGGCTTAGGTCAGAGCTGAAAAATGGCAATGGGACCTGGCCATATGTCACAGCTCAGCCCACCAAAAATTGTTGACCTTGGACAAGTCAGTTAACCCCCACTGAACCTCAGTTTCCACTTCTGGAGGAAGAGGGGGCTTCCATGTGTCTCCTCACACAAGACAAGGAGAGGCCACTGGATTGCTGTTCACCCTTCCTCAGCTGCAGTCCCATCATGCTTCCCCCAAGTCCCATAAACCCTGATTCCTTGAAGGGGCAGCTCCGTTTGGCTGTTCCCTCTGGCTAAAATACCTACTTTTTCCACATGCCCTTCTTCTGGATAATTCCATCTATCCTTCCTTTAGATCTCTGTTGCTGTTTTTGGTTGGTTGGTTTTGGGGTTTTGGGTTTCCCCCTCCCTACTAAGCTAGGTCCCAGAAAGGTCAAGTTTTGTCCCTGACATCCTTTAAGCAGTGCAGAGACTGCACCCCCTCCATTTGAGACCTGCCTCACTCCAACTCAGCCCTTGGACCTTCCCAAATGGAACCTCCTGGTCTTTCTTGGGGTGCATTGCAGGTATATTGTCTGGCTTACTGGCTTAAGTTATCTTAAAACCAGAAGACCAAGCCAGGAGGTGGTGGTGCATGCCTTTAATCCCAGAACTCAGGAGGCAAAGGTAGTGGATGTCTGTGAGTTTAAGGCCAGCCTAGTCTACAGAGTGAGTCCCAGGACAGCCCAGGGCTACACAGAGAAACCCTGTCTCAACCCCCCCCCCAAAAAAAGAATGAAACAAGCAAATTCTGGGTCAAGAAAGCCTTTGTAACAACTGGGGACTGGGCGTTCTGCCTCTCTACTCCACCCTCAGCCCAATGTCAGAGAGGAAGCGAGGAAGAGAAGACAGCCTCATCCTCAACATGTCTATCCCCTGACAACCTCAGCAAACCCTACCTTTGTACGCCTTGGTACCTCAATATAGATACAGTTTCCCCAATTTCTGAACAAAGATGGAGGTGGGGGATGATCCGTCTGAGTCGTGGTAAAGACTCCAGAGGACGGAAGAGGGCCCAAGAGGGTAGTGTTTAAATACCAATAGCATTTGGGGGTGCCCGGGGTGACTGGGCCTGAGCACAGATGAGTTCCAGGCCTGTCCTCTTCCCTGCTGTCATGACCACAGGCTGCAGAGAGGGACCCCCAGTGCCAGGCTCCTGTCCCCCCGCCACGCCTCTCTTCCCTGCTCGCAGGTGGACCAGCACAGGTTCCAGGTTCCAGGCACTCTATTTCCTTGGTATTTATGGGGGTTTTTATTTTCTCTCCTTGATCACTAGTGAGAGAAAAGAGAGAGCTTGCTTATCTCCCTCCCCTCCGCAAGAGCAAAGGAACAGCAGCCCGACCACCCTCAGCTTGGAAAACAGTCTGAGCCCCACCTCACAGACCCTGCTTCCTCCCCATGGGGCCTCGTCAGGGCCCGGTGGATATGGGGAGGAGATGGCAGCCATTTAAGCTGTCACTAGCTCCATCAGGGGATTTAAATCACTGACACAGAGTAACTGCGCCGTAGATTACAGTGCGGGAGCCGTGAGGGCTCAGCACCGCAGAGGCAGAGGAGGGATTAAGGAGATACGGGCCAGAATTATTGCCCTGGGATCCGAGTGGTGAGTTCTTTGCAGCTAAAGCCAGTCCGATAGGGGGATCTGAGCACCCCACTTGTCTCCCCACCAACATCATACCCCCACAGGAACCCATAGACCCAGGACCCCAGGGCCCTCCTCACTCATAGTCACTCTCTGAGTCTTCCAGATAAGCGTTGAGGGCTTAGCTTGAGTTTCCCACTGCCTGCTTGTGGACCTTGCACCCAGAGGCCTTACGGCTATGGGTACCCACAAGACGGGGTAGGGGCACCTGGCAGGGAGCCTGTCTGCTCCCGCTCACAGGCGCCTAGCCATTGTCTCTGATTGCATGGTATTAGTCGTAAATTATAGCCTTTGGGAGGCCGCATGTAAAAATAAAATAAAATAAGTGTCAAAAGACAGAGAAAATATTGATTCTTCGGGGAGAAGAAAGGATGGTTTGGTTAAATTAAAACTTTGAGAGGAAATAGAGTATAGGAAGATGGTCTCTAAGATCCAGGAGCAGCCTGGGGCATGGTGGAGGTATTCTGAGGAAATCACCATTCAATACACACATGAGCCTTGAGATCTATCCAGACCTGAGTGGGGGCGGGGGGAGGGAAGATGAGGGGAGGCCTTATCTTTTGGCCGGCAGCATTTTGGAGACTCACTGAAAGAAGACATGGGCTCATAAGTTGAAGGGCGTGGTTGGGCTCTGGCGGACCTGGAGAACCCTGGAGCTCTCCGTGGTGCTGATGGACATTTCCCAAGTGAGAAGCCCGTGGGGCTTCTTCCTCTCCACTTCCAACTTCACAGCCAGAGACTCTGCCCCCTCTTCTCTGTTAGAAGACAATTTTGGAACCTGGACATTTCTTAGGGTGGATGAATCCTCAAGGGTCCCACAGGCACTGAGCAAGAACCACGCCCCCATGCATACCTTCATACTCTCTTCCAAATCCATACCTTCATACCCTCTTCTATATCCATCCCTTCATACTCTCTTCTATATCCATCCCTTTATACTCTCTTCTATATCCATACCTTCATTCTCTTCTTCTATATCCATACCTTCATACTCTCTTCTATATCCATACCTTCATACTCTCTTCTATATCCATACCTTCATACTCTCTTCTATATCCATACCTTTATACTCTCTTCTATATCCATACCTTCATTCTCTTCTTCTATATCCATACCTTCATACTCTCCTCTATATCCATACCTTCATACTGTCTTCTATATCCATACCTTCATACTCTCTTCTATATCCATACCTTTATACTCTCTTCTATATCCATACCTTCATACCCTCTTCTATATCCATTCCTTCATACTCTCTTCTATATCCATACCTTCATTCTCTTCTTCTATATCCATACCTTCACACTCTCTTCTATATCCATACCTTCATACTCTCTTCTATATCCATACATCTCCAGAGTTGTCAGTTGTTTGACCACCAGGTGACCTTTCCCTCTGTCCTCTCTCTTCAGGTTCCCTCAGCTCAGTCTACTCCTCATAATCTGCTCTTGCTCTGAGCATCTCCCCCAAGCCCGGGCCCCACGCTGTTGGCTTTCACCTTGAAGTTCCTTTATCACCTCTACCTCTGCTTAACCTAGCTAAAGGAAAATGCTTTCCTTTGTACCCACTCCAAGAAGATAGGCCAGGATGCATTCCCATGTGCTATGGAGGGTGGGCATTTAAGACCCGAAGCCCAGGGCCCTTCTATGGCCCATTCATGTTCTGTTACATTGGGTGTCGGCACAGCGTGGTCCTGCCCCAATAGGTTGCTCACCTACCCTATCGTCTTGGTCTTGCCTGACCTAGCAGATCCTTGAGATGCTTCACCTACCGTACCTGGTGAGGATATATGCTCTCCACCCCCATTGGCTCAAGTTTCAGACTCCATGGTCCGCCATTGACCTCCTCAAAAATTCCACATGCCCAGAAACCCATTTATATTGCCCAGAGAGGCCCAAAAGTCTACCACTGTTTTGTGACCCAGAGTAGGTGTCTTGCTGTATGGATAAAGACCAGAGGCCCACAGGAGTGAAATGCAAGAAGTAGCCTTGGTGAGAGATGGGTTGCAAAGTCCTAGAGAGAGCTAGGAGTCTCCTGCTGCTTTCAAGACAAACCTCCTATCTAGATCACTTGCCTGGTTCCAATCCCTCTTCAGTCCTTTTTTCTTTATAGCCCTGGCTATCCTGGAACTCTTTATGTAGACCACGATGGCTTCAAATTCATAGATACCCACCTGTCCCTGCTTCCCAAGTGCTGGGATTAAAGGCATGTGCCACCACCGCAGGGCTCTTTCTTGCCCAGAGCAAACAAGATCTCAATAGTCTGTCTCGGGGAGTACCAGTCTCTCGTGATCCCTTGATCTCTTCCCTGCCCTCCCCAATTACCTTCTTACTTCTAGCTCTCTCCTCTGCTCCCCCTCTCCTTCTTTCTACCATCTTCCCATAGGGAAACCATTTCCCTATCCAGTTTTGCTCCAGTCTCTTGCTTTGTGACCACAGTCAAGTCACCTTACCTCTCTGGATCTCTGTTTCCTCAGGAAATGGGATAATGACAGATCTAATCATCTGTGCTGCCCTGAGCGGGCTCACTTGGAAGGGACTTAGTTCAGACAGTGGTCCTGTGACAATATGGCAGTAGCAGCAACACTGATGGTAAAATGGCTGCCCTTCTCTAATCCCTCCTCCTTAATCCCCACCCATGAAGGTGTTTTCTTTATCAAATTTTGTGCGAAAGCTGCCTACACCCTCGCTGTTCCTTCTTATCTGAGTTTCTATCCCTGAGCACTTGTGTCTTCCAGTGGGAGCATGCCTCTCCCAGAATAGACCTGAAACCCATACCCCCACGTGGCACACACACGCGCAAACACACACGCACACACAAATGGTAAACAAAATATAATTCATTTGTAAAGGAGACTCTAGCCACACCATCCATCTTAAGCTAAAATTCAATACTTCTGCGCCTTGATGAATGGCGAGGACAAAGGCTCTGTCTCATGCTCGCTGCCGAGCCTCCCTCTCTAGAGCAAGGGAATGCCAGCCTCGAGATCCAGGGGGGATGGAAGGAGCAGAGTCCCAGCCATCGCAGGGGGGCAATACCCATCCTATCCCAAGAGGCTCCAACAGGACGTGCTCGGGCGTCACCCTCATTTCTGCAGCCTCCCTGAGGCACACACCATCCCGCTATGATGCTGCATGCTTTTCTGGGTGCTTTGGAGTTTCTGAAGCCTGGCCAAGGGTGGGCTGAGGTACCTCCGCGGACCAAGATGCCAGCTCCCACTTCAATTCATTTCTCCAATCCGAGCCTCCTCTTCTCTAGCAAGATCCCCCATCCCTGCCCAGACACATCCCTTACAGACTGTGATCACTTTCTAAGAACCTCGGCCTTTGTCTAGGACATTGCTTTACTAGATCCCCATCCCGTCCCTTCCTAACTTGGAGAACGCTGCAGGAGTAAGGGCCAGCTTAAACTCTCCTTTCTGGAAAGCAGTCTGGACCCTTCTGAGCGCAGCCGAGTTCAGGTCAGGATGGCTAGAGTTTTGAGGTGAGGCTGGTGAAGGAGGGTCAGGGCAATGTGTTTGCTGTCCCACTGGGCAGGCTCCTGTAGGCTAAGACATATAGTGAGCAATGGTGGAAAATGAAAGGGATTTAGAGGCAAGCCATGTGGTGCACAAGAGATGCCCAGGTGGGGTTTTGCTTTGACAAGCCAGGCCCTTTCCTCCATCTCTGCCTAGGGGAGGAGCCCTGCGCGTCTGGTGTCACAGCACCCGGGTTAGCGCTGCACCCTGCCCGGCCTCGCTAAGTGAACATTCCTCCGCTCGCTCGGGGGAGTTTTATGGCTCGCCGTGCTTCCTCCGCAATGGCCTGTGCTGTTTACGAACCTCTCTCCGGCTTGGAAATAGACTGTCTTTCCTGAACGATTTTCTCTTTTCCCATTTACTAAACATTGATTTCCCCCCTCCTGCGCCTCTAATAGAGCAGAAACCAATACGTCTTTGTTTGCTTTGCTCGCGCGTTCCGTGCACAGGCGGCGGGGGGCACGGGCTGCTGCGGCAGGGCCAGGCGGCTGCTCCGCGCATGTGCGTCGGTCCAGGTGGTGCTGCCCTCCGCGGCGGCGAGCTCCAGCAGCGCTGCCCGCTGCCCGCAAGGGCCCAAAGTCTGGGACACCGGAATAGTGGGGACGCACATCCTTGGGTTAACAGAGCGGTAGAACCGGGAGGCTTCCGGTCGTCTGGGACTGCCGTGGGAGCCGTACCAGGTATACTAGGAAGGCAACCATACCAGTAGTCTCTGAATTCTTCAGTTCTGCCTGCGATGCTATTAAGTGATGCGTCGCCTCCTCCAGCGCAGCCTTTGAAGTGCAACGGTTTAGGATGAAGAGTGCACGAACACTGGGATGCTTTTAGCAGAGGCCAAGTTGGGGTCAGACGCGCATCTCGTGCCTCTTTGATGCAGTCAGCAAACTGTCAAACTACCTGCACCAAACTGGGAGCCCCATCTCCCACCTTGGGGTCTTGGCATGGAGGAGGGCTAGCATGACGCGATGTCTCTGTTCTACAGGTCCCTTACAGCTTTCTTCTCACAAAGGGTTGAGGTGGAGATGACTCTGGCTGGAGCTCCTTCTACAGTCCTTAGCTGGGGAGGAATAGTTCTGGCACATACCAGGGGAATCTGGGATTGCCAGGACTAGAATCAAGGTTGGTCATTGCCCATAGTTGAGCCCGAATCCTCTGAAACAAGGTGGCTTTAGGGATTAAATGTGGCCTTGCCCATGCTCAGAAAAAGTGCCTTTCTAAGCTGAGTAACTAGGCTAACTCCTCCAAAGCCAGTACTCAGGAAGCTGAGGCAGGAGGATTGCTTCAGGCTTGAGGCCAGTCTGGGCTACAGTATGAGATTCTGTCTCAAAGCAAACTAGTAAAACCAACCAACGAAACGCTAATAAAATACCTTTCCATTCTGTCCCTTCCTGTCCCTCTGTGGCAGCACAGACCAAACCAGGTGAGTCCAACCTCAGTCACCTATGGTTATAGCCATTCCTCTTTCTGATGCTGGCCACTGGTACATCCTGGTTCATACCCCCCACAGTAAGGAGTCTCACAGATGAACCCCTTTTAGATCAGAAGTCACTCTCATTCTTTGGAACTCAGAATCCCCATTGGGAAAATGACTTCAGCATCTGGGTAAAATGCCGACGTTTGGACCGATACTGGGGCTTCCCTTCCCAAGTCCCAGGAGCAGTCATTCTCACCAGCATCCACTGACAGCCCCAGAAAGGCTGCCACAGCCCTGGGTTCCATCGGCCCTGCCTTTCTTAGCAATGGGTTCTGAGCACATCCCATCTCTTTGGGGGACTAGTGGATAGTCCCTGTTTTATGAATGTGCAGGCACCCAGCAGCATGTGAGAACTCAGCATCTACCTCCCAGTAAGACCACCACTAGGGGAAAGGACTGAACTTTCCCAGGCACTTGGCTCTAGAACATTCACGATTAGGTCAGAGCACAGGCACAAAGTGATTGGACAAACTAAGGAAAAAAAATCAGAGTAGGAGGCCAGCTATAGATCATCCAGAGGAGAGCTAGGAGTAGTCTCGGGCTGGAGACAGAGGGCATGGTTGCAGTCATATTATAGTAAGTCTCAGAGGCCCAAGGCTCCAAGAAAGCAGGGTTAAGGTGTCAGATGGATGGGGTATGGCTGTGTCCCCAGCCTCCCTCCAAGAGGACAAAAAGCAGTTCTCATTGCACCCTGTACCCCATGGATGCCCTCGGTGCCTCTTAGGAGCCCCAGATCATTTCTAGGACTGAATGCTGGGTGCCCAGTGTATGCTCTGAGCATAGACTAGACTCAAGTTCTATCACTGTACCAGGGAATAGGTGTGTCGTGACCAGTAAGGACAGAGTACTGGTGGTACTAGGCCCTAGTCATCTAAAGGGAGCTGGCTATAGCTATAGACACCGAGAGCCTTACCCGGGAGAGGTCTGGACCAACCAGGGAGAAAAGAGGGGTAGTAATAATTAAAAATTAAAAGCCAACACGACAGCAGTTTAAAAATGAAAAGAACAAGTAAAAACAATTAGCAGAGATGAGCAACCGGGCAGGCGCGATACAAATGGAACCAATCACAAAGCACTAATGATACCAGCAAACCCAATTTTTACAGTGTCAGGCTTGTGTGATTGAAGTAGCAAGCCTCCTTCTTTGAAACAAGCTGCGTGCTTGTCTGAGGGTGGTGGCGTTCTGTCTCCTCCGTGTAACTCAGAGAGACCTGAGTGGAAAGGCCAGGAGGCAGAGGGCAGCCACTGGTGGGAGGGGCTTGTAGAATTCCGGTGATGGTGTTAGGGGCTGGAGAAGATAGGTTGGGAAACTGAGCTAGGGCCAAAATGGGGCAGATATATTCCCCCTCGGTGTCCCCATCAGCAACAGCAATGGTGGCAGTGCCACAGTCAGGCAATCACACACGCTTGGTTGCCGCGGAGACCAGGGGACCCTCCTGGCAGAGGGAGGCCGAGGCAGTTTGAGTAATGGCGGAGAACGCGGCCGCTGATGGGGAAAAATACATCTTCATAACAGGGTGAACCTTTTGGAAAATGGAATAAGTAAAATAATTGAGAGGAAGAAAATTGAGTTTTTATTGCTTTTTAAGTGTTTAAGTGGAGGTTTCATTTAAGGAAATTATTGTTGCTTTTATTTTTAGCCACTGGTAGGGTGGGGAGGGGTTGGCTTAGGGTGGGGCTCCAGTTTCCTGCACCTCTTCCTGGTAGCCATAGGGTACCCCCATTTCATAGACGGGAGGACAGCCCCAGTCGAGTCTGAAACAGTTGCAGGCCTATGCGGACGCCACAAAGTCTTCTGGATCCTCAGCAGCCGGCTGACTGCCAAGCTTCCGCGGGTCTGTCCCCTTACTCGGTCGTTCTAGCCTCATTCTTAACCTTTGGCCTTTGCCTCTCCAGCCCTTGCTACCTTGTAGAGAGATCCTTGCTACCTGTCTGGGATGATCCTCAGCTCACCTTGAGCTGCGGATTTGACCCTCCCCGAATTTCCTGTCTCCTCCTACCTGTTCCTTTCCTTATTCAGCATGCAGGTCAGGGAGGAGCTCAACAAGCATTTGTTGAGAGATGCTCTTCCTTCACTGGGTGCTGGGGGAATGGTTGATCGCCCTCAGTCTATGTACCTGAGATGCTGACTGAACGCCACAGCGCCTCCTGCCGGCCTGGGTTTCTGCCTGGCTTGGCTTTGTGCTTTCTGCACCTCAGAAATGGCTCGGGTCCGAAAGACCACGCTTGGAAGAGCACACACTGGACAAGGGCTGCGCCTCCAGACTCCACAGTTCTGCCCTGTGCGGCATTTGGCACCACTCAGGGCCTTTTACGGACCCATTCTTGTATCCCTTTCTGTTACTTGAGGTTAGCTCCACCAGCTGTCCCTGACCACACCCTCTTTTATCCACCCTTTCCCCCCCCCCCCCCCGTTTAGCCCGAATCCCTTTACTCCACAGACCACTCGCGGCTCTCCACATCCCGTGGTCTAGGGCATTCCAGTGCCCTCCTCTGCGGCTTCTTTCCTGGACGACTTCACATTTCTGTCCGTCCATGTGCGCTCGTTTTTCCGATCCCCTCTGGTCGACCTAACCAAGCCTATAGTGCAGCCCACCCCTCAGAAGATAAACTCAAGGCAAGACTCTGACCTGAGTTATTTCAGTCAAAAGTGGAATCGATTGAAACAAGTAACTAGAAAAAAATCCAGATGTACAAATTCCTCCATTGCTGGATGCAGGCACCATGGCAACGTTTGAGCACCTGTATCCAGACTGCCACAACCCACTCAGCCTTTACTTCTCTTATTTCTTCTTTCTATTTTCTTTAAAGATTTATTTTTATTTGTGTGTGTGTAAAACACGGGTTTCTTATTGTCCTGGAGCTGAAGTCACAGAAAGTTGGGGACTTCCCAGTACAGGTCCGGCACATCCTTTTAAATACTTTGTTTTTAAAAGACTTTATTTTTGTTTGCTCGACATAGGCTTTTGCCATGTAGCCCAAGCTATCTCAAACTTGTAAAACCCCTGCCTCAACCTTTCTGGTGCTGAGATCACAGGCATGGCCCATTACTTTCTGTTAGTCTCTCTGCTGATACATTTACTAGAGTGTAAACTTCATGGTCACCCTTGCCCGTGGCCCCACACCCATCCCTGGGTCCTGATGCATACATGTTGTTTTCTCAGGGCCCTGGTCTGTCCCCATTCTCCCCATTGGGTACTTACTTACCTTGGATGTGCCTGAACATATGGAAACTGGCAGGTATAGGGTGTGTTCTCGGGCATGCCTACAAAACACTCCTGGCTCCCTATTGTTCCTAAAACCAATCCAACAGGCTCTTCCCACCTGCTACGCTGATGCTGACACTGACTCCATCTCCAATCATGTGCCCTGGCCCTGGCCTCTAAGCACAGGTGAGGTTCATCTCAGCAGGGTGTTCTCTTCAGCCCCTGTAGTCCTGATGTCCTCAATACCTGAGTGGCTTCTCTCTCCAAACTCTCCTCTAGTTAATTCCCTTATTCAAATTGTAGCTCAGAGACCACCATCTGTAGCGGTGAAGTGTTCTGTGAGCCCTTCACCTGGCCTGCCTCCCTGCCTTCCCTCTGCCATAGAAGACTCGTCTGTGTGAGATCTTTTCCTGCAGTGGCACACAGTCCAGACAAGGACAGCCTGCATATGACTGCTCAAGTCTTCTGACCGTATGCAGCATAGGAAGCTCTGAGCCTGATGCTCAGTGTATGGTCTTAAAGTGAGTGATGGCTTTGCAGTGGTGGGGCCAGCAAGTCTTCTCATATATGCCATGGGGCATGATCAGTTAAAAAGACTTCCCAGGGGCTGGAGAGATGGCTCGGTGGCAACGAGCACCGACTGCTCTTCCAGAGGTCCTGAGTTCAATTCCCAGCAACCACATGGTGGCTCACAATCTTCTGTAATGAGATCTGATGTACTCTCTGGTGTGTGTCTGAAAACAGTGACAGTATACTCAAATAAATAAAATAAATAAATCTTAAAGGAAAAAAAAAGAGAGAGAGCTGGGCATGGTGGCACACGCCTGTAATCCCAGCACTTGGGAGGCAGAGGCAGATGGATTTCTGAGGCCAGCCTGGTCTACAGAGTGAGTTTCAGGACAGCCATGGCTATACAGAGAAACCCTGTCTTGAAAAAAACATACAAAAAAACAAACAAACAAACAAACAAACAAAAAACCCAAAGAATGAAAAAAAGACCTCCCAGGACTCCAGAGCCAACCGGACAGAACCATACCTGCTAAAAGAACCAATTATGAGCTGTTCTAGGAAAAAGCTGGGTACTGCATCTCAACCTGCCTCATACAATAGCAAGGCCTCAACAATCTGAGAAGACTGAGGCCCTCCTCCTCCTGCTGGCTGCATCCTTCCCATTCTGTCCTCACACAGTCCCACCCTGGTCTCCTGGTCACAATGCCTTTCCTCTCGGAGTGCTTCTGTAGTGAGGCATCTTGGTCAACCACCATGTTCCCTACATACCCCAAGGGCCTCCTGCTTCCATCTCAGTCCCTCACACACCAGTCTCCACTGTCCACACGGTACTCAATCTGCCGTGTCATTACCCCGTGTGTGCACGGTACCCACACAGCCTGCCAGCAGAGGTGGGTAAGGCTGTTGGCAGAAGGGCAGCTGGGGTATCTTAGTAGCTCGGTGAGCCCTTACCTGTTCATACAGGAGTGCAGCAGAGCAGAGGGGTTTCTCAGAGGGGGTGGAAGTGTGTATACATCCAGTCACATGTGCACAATCACGCATGAACACACACAACCAGGCACCTCCTTGTGTTTCCATAGTACAGCGCTTGTACAGCCACATCCCACATAGTTAGCCTTGCATTCACATGTACACACACACACAGAGAGTCTCCCACGAAAGTCCCACCCACATCCATACCTGCCGCTGTGTCCCAGCTGCAGGTGACAGCTATTATTAGTCAGCACCCAGGCCTAGCTTTCGAGGGGCCTCTATAATCAGATTTCACCAGACCCTTTCAGCCACTCTGTTTGAGGGATCCTTCGAGACAGGAGACATGGGAGTAAGGATGAGGTTGGAGGTGGGGAGTCAGGGGCTTGGCAGAGACAGGAGGTTCTCTGTTTCTGTTCACCACTCTGTGAGTGGGGAAAACATGTTGGCTGCTTTGGAGGAATTCCCCAGAGCAGATTCTCGGAGTTCCCCTCTTTAGCATCTCCGAACCTGCCAGGGTGTACGGAGCAGAGGCTTTCCACTTGAGCATCACTGCCCCTTTTCTGTTGCCCTGAATTAGGTGGTACCTGGACTCGGACCCAAGACAGCAGAGAAGGGAAGTGAGGAGAGAACATGTCCTGGAGAAGGTGAACTCAGAGCAAAGCGACCCTTTCCTCAGCGACTTCTGGTCATTGGACCCTCATTGTGCCCTTGACTCTTCCCATAATACTTCCAACCGTCCTTACCTGCTCTCTCAGCCCCCACTGTCCTCTCCTTAGAGATAAGGAGTCAGCTCCTCAGGACAGCCCCGCTCCTCACAGAGGCAGGAAGGTCCCTCCTCAGTGTGCTCTGGTTGTTTTTGAAAGGTCAGGAGTGCATCTGAGGCCACTCTTTTGGAGAGGGGGACTCATTATCATCTTCCAGTTGTGATACTCGATGGTCTTGCCTCCTATGGGCCCACTGGGTAACTGCCAGGGTCCTTGCCTGCTCTGTAGCAAAGACACCTCAGATAAGTTAACATTTGGGGAGTTGTAATGACTTGTTGGAAGCAAGACTTGACCTTGAGGTGGGTCACCAGCTGGGCTGGGCTGATACCCCACTCCCTCCATTGTTGTCCTTGGAAAGCTAAGAAAAAAAAGGACATGGTGTCCCCAAGCACAGTCACACATAGAATCCTTTGGGGGTGTGGTGCATGGCATTCAAAGTTGTTGTCAGGGAAAGACCTCACAAAATATGGCACCTTGGAGGTCATCATGACCTCCTAGGGCCTCTGTTCTTTTGCTTCCGTCTTCCTTCTGCCATAAACCAATTTCCTGTTTTCCCAAAGCTGGTCATAAAACCTAGAGAGGCCACTCTGATCGATCCTCTTTTGCCTTAAAGACCCTCGTGTGACAGGTGTCTTGCCCCTTAATTGGAAGGACTGAGAGCAAAGCTTTCACACAGAGGCCGGGGAAGGCAGCTCGGAATCCCTCCCATCCCCCTTCCTTTCCCTTTGTATCTCTCCACAGCTGTGCACAATACATAAACAAACAAACAAACAAATAGAAATTTAAAAAATTAACATAGAAATTCTGTCTCTCCTAGTCTCTGAGCCCTCCCCAAGACTCCCTGGCATGTGACACTGGCTAAAGAAAGTCCTGCTTTACTGCTTAATCCATCTTTTGTTCGAGGGATATGGGCTACAACCCTAGCGATAGGTAAAGAAATCATAGGACATTTTCTCTCCTCGCTATTCTTTCTGGAACTGCGTGACAAGGCTGCTGCCAGAAGATTTCCTGAAGATTACAGTCTGTGCAGTGGGATACAAACGCTTCTAGGTCAGTCCAGCTCACGTTTGCAATGGGTAAGTGTGCCCACCCCCCACTCAGCGCCTCTCTTATCTCCATAAAAAAATAGCCCCAGGTCCTCTCTTTGTCGGGTGTCATTAGCTGCTCTTCCCTCACTTGGCCAGATTAGATTGGGGCTTGTTAAGGAAGTGGCCCAGGGGTCTTTGTCAGCTGGTGATGTTAAGACTGACCTTGGACGGGGTAGTGTAGTGGCTGCTAGCCAGGGTCCCCTCAACTCTGGCGGGGCAGGGGGTGGGGGAATGAAGGAATGGGGGGAAAAGGAGGGGGAGTGAGGGAGGATGGGAGTGAGAAAGAAGGGAAGAGGGAGGGAAGACAGGAAGGTGGGAAGGAGAGACTGACAGGAGGGGGGGAGAAGGGAAGGAGGAGGACGGTGAAGGGAGGAGGGGGAGAGGGAGGAGGGGAAGAGGGAGGAGGGAAGACACAACTGGCTGACCTGCAGGGGCTGGAGGGAGGGGGAGCCTGGGCCGCAAGGGAGTCAACCGTGGCTGCAGGAGACAGATAAGGTTGGGGGAGAAAGACTCCTAGTCACAGAGCAGCTGACGGGGGAGCGTGGGGATTAGGGCTCCAAGGGCTTGTCTTATGAGTGGAAACCCAGAAAGAGGAAAGCTGGAGGAAAGAAGAGAAAGCCCCTATTTAAGGGAACCCTTCTGCCCTTGGGAAGGATAAGAAAGCCGTCCTTCCCCGCCTGCGGCCACTGGCCCCATCATTCAGCCTAGAGGACTAGAAGCAGGTACTATCTAAAGCAAGCCCAAGTGGCTGGACCCAAGCAGGCTTCAGAGGAGTAGGACAGTGTGGAAGAGTCCTCGTGTGGAAGGATGTCTCCCAGCCAAAGAAAAGCCATATCTGTGGCCGTCCTGACAGGCCTAGCAATCCATTCTAGCCACTGAAACTGTCCCTGCCCCATGGGGCTTAGCAACCCTTGTGAATTTGTGTCCTATCTGGCTGTGTCCTACAGGCCCCCAGTCACACTCCTCAGCAGCCTGTGTCAGCCTGGTGCCTGTGGTTCTTACCTGTCACAGGTAGGTAAAGTTGGGCCCCAACCAGCTGGGGCTGGGCTGGGTGCCTGGTGAGGGAGAGCCCAGGGTTGCCCAATGGCATTTTTTTTGGCTGGTTTTGTATGTCAGTGTAACACCAGCCAGAGTCATCAGAAGGAAGGAGACCCAGTTGAAGAAATGCCTCCATGAGATGCAGCTGTAAGGCATTTTCTCAATGAGTGATCAATAGGGGAGGGCCCAAAGCACTGTAGGTGGAGCCATTTCTGGGCTAGTGGTCCTGGGTTCTACAAAAAAGCAGGCTGAGCAAGCTAGAGGGAGCAAGCTAGTAAGCAGCACCCCTCCATGACTCTTAATCAGCTCCTGCTTCCTTCCCCCCCCCCCACGCTTGAGTTCCCATCCTGAATTCCTTTGGTGATGAACAGCAATGCGGAAGTGTAAGCTGAATAAACCCTTTCCTCCCCAACTTGCTTTTTGGTAATGGTGTTTCATCACAGCAGTAGAAACCCTGACTAAGACAGAATTCTTAGGACCAGATTTTGAATGCTCACACTGTTAGGATTCTGTCTAAAGTCCACCCCACAGTTACCCGGCAACAGCCAGGTTTGCCCCTCCCCACAGTTACCTGGCAACAGCCAGTATAAAAGGGGCTGCTTGCCCCCTCCTCCCTCTCTTACCCTCTTACTCCTGTTTCCTGCTTGCTTCTCTCTTGCCCTCTTGGTCTCTCTCTCTCTCTCTCTCTCTCTCTCTCTCTCTCTCCCTTCCCTTCCCCCTCTCTCCATGGCTAGCCTCTATTTCTCTACTCTCTCCCTCTCTCTGTCTTTCTCTGCCTCTACTAACCTCTTAAACCCCCTCCCATGCCCTAAATAAAGTCTATTCTATACTATACTGGTGTGTGTGTGTGTGTGTGTGTGTGTGTGTGCGCACTCCCTCGGGGGAAGGGATGCCTTGGCATGGGCCCGCTGAGGCACCCGCTTCCCCACACCTCACCACACCCCATAGACCATATTCCTATACATCTTTCTCTTTTTATAAACTCATCACACATCTGCTCACTTTTCAAGACAGGAGGCACTCCTGTCCAAGTCTCCAAAATCATGGACGCTGGGCCTCAGGTGGGACAAGCCTAGTCTGAGGCTCCAGAGCCTGCCTTGTTCAGGGCCTAAGAAACCTAGTCCTTCCCACACTGTGTGGCTGGGGGCGGACCCTGGCCTCACTCCTTAACTCTCCCTGAGACCAGCATGGCGGGCAGGCAGTGCTAAGATGTTAGAAGCTGGGGCTTGTGGGTTAGTGGGTGAGACCTTTTCTCTAGGTTTCTAGGAACTGAGAAAGGAGCCCGCCACTACAGTGTCTTCCCTGAGGGAGTCCAGCCAATGAGAGTCAGGAAGAGCTGCCCGCATCAAGAGATAGGACCTGTTGGCTGAGTGTCTGGCTCCTGAGAACAGCTGATGGAGATAAATGGCCCTTGTCCCAGGTAGGGGTCAGGGCTGGGTAAGGCAGTATTGGGCCTGATGGATGACTCAGGGCTGAGCCAGGAGAAAGGGAGGCCTCCTGGAGCAGATCTGCCTGGATGGGGGTGGAGGGGGGCAGGTGGAGGAAAGGCGGGGTGGGAGGGGCAGGTGGAGGAAAGGTGGGGTGGGGGGGGAGGAAGGGCCGGGAGGGGGGAATGACCCATGCCCACAGCTTTAGGGTGGGAGCTATGCTTTTGCAAAAACAGCTGGTCGAAAGCCCTGCTTGTTCACTGTGCCTGCCCCTGCTGGCCTGCCTGCCTGCTGTGACCTTTCTCTGTGGGAAAGGCAAGGCCGGGCTATCCCGTTGCCCTTTCACCTTGTGTGCCTTCTACCACATTGGCCTCCTGACTATTTCTCTAAGAAACCTTTGCTTTTGCCATCTCCAACCTGGTCTAGAAGCTTCCCTTGCAATGTCCTCTTGGGGTTAGATTTGACCATCCGGTTAGTACTGGAGATGGCCTCCCCTCCCCCACTTCCCTTCTCAATCTTCCCATCTTGGAAACATCCAAACAGGCCTTGTTTATCACCTGTCTCCACCAGGAATTGGGGAACCCCAACTATAGCTGGACAGCATTTCTTAGTCCCCCTACCCATTTTTAGTCCCACATTGGGTGCCACCTGTAGCCGTCCAGTGGCCATGGATGAACTGGGCTTACCTGAAAGGGAGGCTGGAAATGAAAAACGTCCGGGAGTGAGAGAAGGATGGAGCCAAGACAAACGTTCTGATCAAGGCTCCAAGTTTACTACTTAGCGCCGTATTTATGTAGGGAGAGCCCACAGACCCATCCTTTGTTTCAGCTGGATTGTGTTGTAGAGCAAGCTCAGCAGGCCATCAATTGATGGTTCACTAACTGCTCTTCCAGAGGTCCTGAGTTCAAATCCCAGCAACCACACGGTTGCTCACAACCATCTGTAATAAGATCGGATGACCCTTTTCTGGTGTGTCTGAAAACAGCTACAGTGTACTTTCATATAATAAATAAATAAATATTTTTTTAAAAAAAGGAAATTACAAATGTGGCGAGGCCATACGACTCCACCTAGGTCTTAAAACCATTTGTGACAAACACTCAAGGTCTGTTTAGCCTGCTGGAGGCTGAGAGAAGGACACGCCCAAAGAGAAGCCCTCCCTGAAGTGTGAGATCCTAGTTGTCTTCCCTACGAGGTCCCCAGGGCATTCAAGTCAGGGCAAAGCAAGCTCAACCCATGGTCCAGCAATGCAAGGATTGTTGTCCATCTCTGAGGGACTGTCCATCTCTGAGGGACTGTACAGAGGCTTACGGCTTTGAGATCCAGGCTCTAGGAAGGGCTGTCTATATGATCAGGTCTATAAGAATACTGAACAGCCAGAAAGTAGATTCTTGGAACCCTGCCTGGGCTAGACCCGGTAGCCAGAGCCCAGAAGGGATGTTGACACAAAGTCAGGGCATCTCCGCCCTCAACATGATGGTGACAAATGAGAGGCGTCTGGATCTTTAATAAATGACGGGAAGGCTACAGTAGCCTGACGGATGCAGGGCTTTGTGAGGTGGCCAAGGTGAGGTGCACAAGGGGGTGGGGGTGGGTAAGCGGAGGGGACATGGGGACAGGACACATGATAAGATGCTGTGAGAATCCATAAGCCCTTCACAGCACTGTCCTTGATGGAGAAGGGGGGATGGTGGACCTGGTGGCAAACAATGATGTGAGTCTAGGGCCCAGCTCAGCCTCAGCCATAGAGGGACCACATCAGAGTCCTCAGTGTCACCCTGGTGCTGGCAGGGGGCTCCCACTACTCCAGGCTCCCATCCCATTCTTCCATACCCCCTTCTCTCTCCTTCCACCCTTATAACCTCCTTGACCTCCAGGAAATGTCCTTTCTGGCTCACTGAGGGTCTCAGCAGGCCTGGTAGATAGATGTGGGCATCTCATGTAGCCAAGCCACTGAGACCCACCCCAGAACGACGTCACTGCACTTCCTCCAGCCCGGCTTCTTCTTTTATCCTTTGCTTTAGAATATAGGTTTCATCTTTATTCAACTCTTTTTAGTTCAGACCGATCACACACACACACACACACACACACACACACCCTGCCCCCAGTCCCTTTGGAGGTCAAGTCCACAGAGCCAATGGGATTAAGCAAGACTGCCTTTCACTGCTGCCACCTACTGGTGAAAGGAGGTAATACATGTTAAACCACCACCACCACCACCAATAAACCATGCTGTTCCAATTCTGGGAAATGAGGTGGGTGAAAGAAATTGCATAGGCCTGAGGTAGAGACATGGCATTGTGTGTGTGTGGGGGGGGGGTGTAGTATTACAGTGCCTCTTCTAGGTCAGTATCCTTTAGTTTGCTTCATCTGGGTATCACAGGAACCTTTCAGAAAGCTATAAAAAGTGACTTGACCGGGATCGGAGATGGCCTGTCCTGCCTGTACTCTATTGAGCTCCCTTGACACTGAGGGCAACACCCTGCATATCCTGGTGATGGAGACAAAAGGCAAGAATGGGACCAAGAAGAGAAGAGGTGGGAAGAGCCACTGGGAGGAGGGTGCGGCCCCGCCAGGCCCTTCCTCTTACCATCCCTTCTTCCTCACAAGTTTGTCATCCCATCCTCTGAAGGATCTAGAGGGAGCTCCACAGACCCCAGCCAGCACCTGACTGATAGCCACTTGTATCATTACAGTATTGTGCGTGATTGTTTTTTTCTTTGTTGTTGTTGTTGTTGTTGTTGTTGCTGTGACCAAAGACCCAACAAGAGTAACTTAAAAGTGCCTTTGGCGCATGGGTTTAAGGATACGGGCCATCATGATGTGGCGGCAGAATGGCATGGATGGTCGCATTATATTTGCAGCCAGGAGGCAGATGAATGTTGTCTTCTGCCTGCTTTCTCCTCTGTATCGGGTTCAGGCCCCAGCCCAGGGAATGGCGTCACCTACCTTGGGGACAATCTCTCTTATCTCCAAGGAGACGCTGTCTGGAGTATCACAGACACCCCAGAGGCTTCCCTCCCAGGGGATTCTACATCTCCTCAAGCTGACAATGAAGATGAATTATCCTGAGCCAGGAGACTGCTCAGTCTGAAAAACACCTGTCACACAAACGCAAGGATCTGAGTTCGGATCCCCAGCACCCACACAAAAAGCCTGGCCCAGTGGCGGGTGTTTGTGACTCTCCGCAGAGAGCATGGGAAGAGCTGGATGCCTGAAGCTCACAGGTCAGCCACCACACTGAACTGATAAGCTTGAGGTTTAGCGAGAGAGCCTATCTCAAAAAAGAAGGTGGCCTTAGACACTGTTGTGTTGCTATGAAAAGACAGCATGGTCACAGCAACGCTAAAAAAAAAAAAAACACTTAATTAAATGCGGATGGTTTATGGTTTCAGAAGTTCAGTCTATTATCCTCATGGTGGGACACATGACAGCACGCAGGCAGACATGGAAGGCAAGACTTCTATATCCAGTCCCAGTGGCAACAGGAAGAGAGAGAAAGTACCAGGTCTGGACCCATGAAAACCCCAAAGTCCACCCCCAGTAACATACTTCCTCCAACAAGGTCACACCTCCTGATTCACACCATAATGAACAAACATTTAGATATAGGAGTCAATGAGGGGTCTTTCCTATTCAAGCCACTACAAAGCTCTTTTCATTCTGGTCTCTCCAGGCACAGTCCTGCTGCAGCCTGCCCTGGAGCTCCCCTCCCCCACCCTGCCTCCATTCTCTGAGAACTCCACCTTTTGGTGCAGACCCAGGATCCTCTGGTCTTTCAGCCTTCCCTTCTAGCCATTTGCATTCTTTGTGACAGTCAACCCTCAGAAACGCTCTATCAGGGACCCCAGTGGGTCCCCTGCGTTGAATGCAGATCAGAGCCCTCCTCAGCCCACACTACAGAAGCTTCTTACCTAGGTGGGAACTCACACAGGGAACCACACCTGGACCGCATGCAGAGAGGGAGAGACCTTGGAGCGCTCTATCCTAAATGCGATGGGGTGTCTCCAGCCAAGCCCCCCTTCCCCTCAAGCCTTAGGGAATCTATTCAGAATAGGAGTAAGAAAGATGCAAAAGCCAGGGGTAGCTCCTAGCTCCAATGAAACTTCAGAGCTGATGCACCTAAGGCTGTGGCAGGATGCAGCAGGCAGACCTGCTCGCTCAGGTCCCAGCTAGACGTGCCCAGCACTGAGAGCAGTGGGCACTGTATCCCATGCCTGCTCAGAGAAGCTCCCCACAGCTGATACCCACCGGCAAAGATAAAATCACTTTTCTCCAATGAGTGGCACCAGTATATCAACCATGCCTGACGGCAGACCCCATGCCCAAAAGTCCTTGACCAACACCAGACCAACTCAGTGGCATTTCTGTGGACTGGTTTGTTTTGTTTTGACATTTTCTGTCTTTTTGGTTTTTTGCATCTTTGTTTTGATTTTTATTTTTGTGGGTTTTTTTAATGTTTCTTGTTCTTTTGGGTTTTTTGTTTGTTTGTTTGTCTTAGAGAGAGAAAGAACATAAAGTTGGTTGTAGAAAGATGGAGAGGACCTGGGAAGAGTTAGAGGAAAGGAAACCATGATCAAAATATATTGTATAAATTTTTTAATAAAAAACATATTTTAGGGTGCTGGAGAGATGGCTTAGCAGTTAAGAGCACTGACTGCTCTTCCAGAGGTCCTGAGTTCAATTCCCAGCAACCAGATGGTGGCTCACAACCAACTGTAATGGGATCTGATGGCCTTTTCTGGTGTGTCTGAAGTCAGTGTACAGTGTACTCACATACATAAAATAAATAAATAAATCTTTAAATATATATTTTTTAAAAAGTAGAAAATAATCTTGGAAGACACTAGTGATCAATTCATAAGCACACATACACACACAGGCACACACACACAAGGCACATGCATACACATAGGCACACATGCACACACACATACATACAGGCACATACAAAGTACACGCACACACACACATGAGCACATGCACTTGTATGTGTACAGGAACACACACCTAAATGAACACACACACACATATATATATATAGCACACACACACACACATTACAGTAATACGCTCCAGCCCAGCCTTTTCTTGGACTCTTTGCCTTAGGACACAGATTCTGGACCCTGCTTTTACTATCCCCAAACTATTCTGGAACCTTCTATGCAAGATCACCTGGTGGTCTGCACAGAGAATTAGGCTACAGAGATGGTGTTTCATAAACAAATACAAAGAAAAAAAGGAAGAGAAATATGGGAGAAGGAGATGAATAAATAGTTCATGTCAAAGAAAACCCAAAGACACACCCTTGAAGACACAACTGCATTCCCCTACGAGGAGCAGTTAAACAGGCAAAGCTGGAGGCAGTTGTGTCCCTGCTGACCATGGTGGGGGAAGCAGAAATTAAAGCTATTTCTTGGGAGGAAATTGTTCAACTTCCCTGAAAGCAATTTCACAATGTCTGTCAAAATTTAAAATGCACAACCCCCTTGACCCATCACTACCCACTTCTAGGAAATAGCCTACAGATGAACTCACACACGTGTGAAATTATGCCCAAGGGTGTTCACTAGGTAGTGTTTGGAAGAGAAATTGGAAACAGCTAGCCTGGGGAGCATGGCTGGGTAAATAGGGAGCGGTGTCTTCATGTGTATTTTGCAGCTACTAAAATGGATGAAGGCTGGTGACCGCATGCCGTGACAGAAACACAAGAAACCTTTAGGACATTAACCTGCTTCTCGTTTTGTTTGTTTTTAAGAAGCCAATGGAGCCTGGGGAGATGGTCCCCTGGGAAAGTGTGCTTGCTGTGCAAGAATGAGGTTCCGGGTTCTGACCCACAGTCCTCTCGTAAGAAGCTGGGTTGTTTCTCCACACAAATCTGTGACCTCCTCTGGAAGGCTGGTGGGGTTTGCTGGCCACCATGGCCACCAACCCTGCTGAAAAATGCTCAACTCCAGGTTCAGGGAAAGACCCCATCTTAAGAGAATAAGGAAGACATGTTCAGCATCATCCTGTGAATTGCAACTGTATACAAACATGTATACAAGGCATGCACACACGTGAATAAGAAAAAACAACAGCATATTACTTACCGGTGTCCTCCAGACGTCTCCATCTCTGTCCCTACTGTCCTGTCCCGAGAAATTTAACTGCGTCTAGTTCTACAGTCTGGTGACCAGTACCCAGGAGTTTAGCAGGGAGGAGATAGAGGCCACATTTATTATCTTGAGCTCCTCCTCCACTTGTTTTCTAGTCTCTTCTCTCCTCTCCTCTCCCCTCCCCTCCCCTCCCCATCCCCTTCCCTCCCGTCCCCTCCCCTTCCCTCCCCTCCCCTCCTCTCCTCTCCTCTCCTCTCCCCTCCTCTCCTCCTCTTCCTTCCCCTCCCCTCCTCTCCCCCTCTCCCCTCCCCTCCTCTCCCCTCCTCTCCTCTCTCCCCCCACCGTGTGTGTGTGTGTGTGTGTGTGTGTGTGTGTGTGTGTGTGTGTTTAAAACAGTGTGGCTCCCCATTGCCCTTTGGATGGTGGTCAGCAATCTATAAGGCATCCAATGGTCTATTCCAGTCAGCACCCCATCCTCTAGACTCTAAAGGAGCAATTCTCAACCCTTCTCCTCCTCCTCCTCCTCTTCTCTTCTTCAGATCTATTTATTATATGTAAGTACACTGTAGCTGTCTTCAGACACTCCACAAGAGGGTGTCAGATCTTATTACAGATGGTTGTGAGCCACCATGTGGTTGCTGGGATTTGAACTCTGGACCTTTGGAAGCCAGTGCTCTCAACCGCTGAGCCATCTCTCCAGCCCGGTTCTCAACCTTCTTAGTGCTGCAGCCCTTAATCTGGTTCCTCATGTTGTAGCCCCCCAACCATAAAATTACTTCATTGCTACTTCATAACTGTAATTTTGCTACTGTTATGAATCCCAATGTAAATCTCTGACATGCAGAATATCTGATATGTGACCCCCATGGGAGTGGTGACCCACAAGGACCTCTCTATCCTCCTCTGGCTTCTCCTCCTGCCCTCACCATGTCAATCACAGTCTAATGCATGCTTCCCATGTGGGCTCTGCCCGGTAACCAAAAGCAAGAAGTGTGCCCACCCCGATTCCACTGCTCCTGCAGTGCAATATTGGCTAAATGGACAGAAGTTTTGCAGGACTCCTCATCCCTGAGGCCCTCCAGATTGCACCCCGTTGCAGTGGCCAGTTTTGCTTGACTCACCTTGGGAGACCAGACATGAGAAGCCGGGGAGCCTAGGGACTGTCACCCCGCCCACCAGAGAGATCCAGGCTCTGGTGTCTGGCAGAAAGATCCAGTGGTTGAGGTAAGGTGGAAAAGCTTCTGTGTAATCATCAAGATGCCATGGTTTTCAAAATGACTTTACTGCCAATGATGGTGAAACAATGTACTAAATATGAGAAATAAATCTTGTTACTATGTAATGAGCTGCCTTATTAATGTGTTAAACTTGTAAGAAATACTTAAGTGTTTAATTGGCACCTAATGAGGGTGCCAATTAAGGATCATTATGCATTTCTTTAAAAATCATAATTGGCAGGGGGGCATTTCAATCAATGCCACAGGGCTGGCTCCACAGGGACCCCATCTTGGCAGTACATCTGGTGGCTGTAAATACGGGCCACCATCTGGTGGCCAGCCCCCCAGGAGCTCACAGCTCACAGCAAGGTCAGGGCTACCTAGGTTGGACCTAGTTCCCAAACCCCACCACACACCAAGACTCACTTTCCCCTCTACCACCAAGTCCTGGTATTGATCAAAGCTAATTGGAAATGGCCCCTCTACCATTCTTCCGGGAAGCTAGGAGTCCTCCGAAGGATGGGCACCCACCGAGGACCAGGCTCACAGTTCTCCATCCGTGATTGACTCTTCTAGGATTCTGAAAGAAGTTTCCAGGAGGCTGTGTGGAGGCTGGGCAGGAGGGGGGACAGCTGCCTCGGGAGTAATAACTGGATTCAGGCTGAGGAGCAGCGCTGAACTATAGCTCGGAGCTCCCTCAGGGCCTCTGGAGGCGGGACTGGGTCTTTCCCCCTGCTATATCGAATTCTGAAGGTTTTTACAGGAGCTGTTGTGTGCCTGCGGTTACTTAGGAGCATTCAGAAGAGACCAGGCCCCCTCCGCTCTAGTGTTCAGCGCCCCCCCCACCAGGAAAGCAGAGCTAAACAGATCTATATTCCAGGCCAGGCTAGTGAAGAAGAGCATCTTGAGAAGCCAGACCATGATTAATTACTAAATTAATTGCCAAATTAATCACCCAGGTAATTGCCAGAGAGCTGCGTGGAGGGCAGGGAAGAAGGCCACTGCCCACCAGGGGCAAGGCTGGGCCAGGGGCAGGGTGGGAAGGGGCCACAGCCCAGGCAGAGGGTGAGAGGGCAGGAAGTGGAGACTGGGTGCTCTAGGAGTTCAGGCACAGAGCGAGGCAGCCAGTCTGGGGTCTTCCTGAGCTGACTTGAAGCCTCTTTTGTGGAGACTGTGGAAAGGCAAGGCAGGGTGTGGAGGGAGCATGGAGGGGAGGCCAGGGGGCTCAGGCAAGGGTGAGCAGTTGGTCTCACAGGTGCTTCTCAGACGTGAGAGGAGAGAGTGACGGGCCTCTGGGACTGGATAAGGGATGGTGTGTCTGACTTGGGCACTGGGGAGGGAGTGGGTGTCCTGAGCTGGAAACTGGGGTGAAGTGCCCTTTTGTTGTATTGGCATTGGTCTCGGAAGCAGCTGAATAGCTCCTGCCATTTGCCAGTTTTCGTGAATCTTGGGAACCTCGCCCTTGCCTGTGCAAAAATATTCCGATGGTCTTAGGACCCAAGGGTGCTGTCTAAAGCAGGCCAGAGGGTTCCTTGACCCCAGAGCTCAGACCCTGCCCAAGAGTTCCCAGGCAGGATCCAAGAACTACCACATCAGTCTAAGTCTGAAGCAGGTGACTTCCTTGTCGGGCTTTGAGGAACTTGGGGGAATCCATATCTTCTGTTAGTCAGAGGTCGTTTTACTTTTTATAGCGCTGGGGATCAGAATCAGGGCTTTGTACATGGCAGTGACTGCTGTAGCTTGGGTTTTCCTGCTGTGAAGAGACACCATGACCAAGGCAACTCTTATAAAGGGCAACATTTATTCAAGGCTTAGCAAGGTTCAGTCCATTATCAACAAAGCAGGAAGTGTGGAGCTGGAGGAGCGGAGAGTTCTACATTTTTGTTTGTTTGTCTTTGTTTTTTTGAGACAGGATTTCTCTGTGTAGCCCTGGCTGTCCTGGAACTCACCCCATAGACCAGGCTGGCCTCATACTCAGAAATCCACTACCTCTGCCTCCCAAGTGCTGGGATTAAAGGTGTGCACCACCAATCGTGTTCCAAAGGCAAACAGATGACTGTGGTCTCAAAGCCCATCCCCACAGTGACACACTTCCTCCAACAAGGCCACAGCTCCTAATAGTGCCGCTCCCTGGGCCAAGCATATTCAAACACCACAGGGAAGCATTCTACCCCTGAGTGTAGCTTAAGTCCCCTTCCCCACTTTAAAGACAGGGTCTCACTCAGTAGCTCAGGCTAGCCTGCCTCAGTCGCCTAAGTGCTGGTGGTAGAAAGTCACTTTAGAACTTGAACCACTTGAAAGAGATATAGCAGAGGTTGAGTCTGGAGTGTGGCCTAGAACTAAGGTAACCTGTGGCCCAGTAGTCTCAAGACTCTCCAAAGATTAAGCCTGAATGTGGTTCTGAGCTCTCACCCCTACAAAAGCCCCAGGATCCCCTGGGCCACCCTCTGGACACCTAGAACGTTATTTATTTACTGAATATTTATCTAATGTTCCTCTGTGCAGGTTTCATCCAAGCTCCCTACAAGTAGGAGGTCTTTTTAACCCCATCAAGCATGTAGAACCTGCCCCATTTTGCAGAGGGAAGACTGAGGTAAGTGTCCAGTCACTTGGTTGGGATTTCTTGGTAGTAAACTGGAACTCAATCCAGACTGTTAATACAAAAAGACACACTCAGGAAAACTCAATTGTCACAGGTCCTTGGAGACACCTGGCTGTAACATCCAGGGAGAGTGAATAGTTGAGCTGATTCTTAAGACACAGAGGGCCTCAGCCCATCTTAGCTTCTTTGGTGACAGGCTACCCACCACCTGCTGCTTGTGACATCGCATTGACTGAACTGTTGGCTCTTGCTGTCTGCCTCACAGGAGGTGATGTACAAGGAGGAGGTGACCCTATTTCTGCACCTCTTGGGCATACAGCTCAAAAGGGACATGGGTGTGGTCTCAGAGCAGTGTCCCACAGATCTGTATTGTCTTAGGGTTTCTTTTGCTGTGATAAGACATCATGACCAAAAAGCAAGTTGGGGAGGAAAGGGTTTATTTGCCTTACACTTCCATATCAGTCCTTCACTGGAGGAAATCAGGACAGGAACTCAGCCAGGCAGGAACCTGGAGCAGGAGCTGATGTGGAGGCCATGGAGGGCGCTGCTCACTGGCTTGCTCCCCATGGCTTGCTCAACCTGTTTACTTAGAGCACCCACAAAGGCTGGGCCCTCCCCCACTGATCAGTAATTAAGAACACGCCTTACAGATGGATCTCATGGAGGCATTTCCTTAACCGAGACTCCTCTTTTCTCTCTAACTTATGTCAAATTGACACAAGAGAACCAGCCAGTGCATGTATTTCCCCCGCACTGGCCCCAGGAAGGAAAGGAGGCAGAGTGGATACAGGCCTAGCACAGGGAGGTCTCCACATTTGCAGGGGTCACTGGTGAGATCCTTGGCCTGCTTCTGAAGAAGTTTCTTATCCCTTATAACTTGCTGTTTATCCTTCTGGAAGGGCACCCACATGGCCTTATCAGAAACCTTATTCATACCAGTGCAAGGTTAGCAAATGTCTGTGTCTTTCCTGTTCACTCGTAGGGATGCCGGAAGAGAAAGGGAAGACCTCTGATAGGTTGGGACCCCTCTTGGCACAGGCTGGAGCAGGGCCCTCCCTGAAGGAGGTACAGATACCCTACAGGAGTCCAGAAGAATTGAATCTAGATCACCCAGGACTTTGGATAAGTCATTCAACTTCCCTGAAAGTTGGCTTTAAATGGGATAGCTGATTGACTTCAAGGCTCAGTAGAAAGTGGGGCAATGGGGCTGGAGAGATGGCTCAGCGGGTAAGAACACTAACTGCTCTTCCGAAGGTCCTGAGTTCAAATCCCAGCAACCACATGGTGGCTCGCAACCATCCGTAATGAAATCAGATGCCCTCTTCTGGTGTGTCTGAAGACAGTTACATTGTACTTACATATAACAATAAATAAATAAATAAATAAATAAATAAATAAATAAATAAATAAATCTTTAAAAAAAAAAAAGAAAGTGGGGCGACACAGATGTTTATTACCATACTGAGTGTGGCACCAACGATACCCCCGCCCCCTGAGCCCAGGACCTTCTCAAGTATTGTCTTTGCACTAGAAGGAGCCACCCTCCATAATAAAAGTACACTTAGCTGCATGCATTTAGTGAAGGCTGTCTGCTCACTTGAAATATCCTAGCTCATCTAGTTCCCATGAGGCAAGAACCACTTATCCGACACTCCACTCAATAAAAAGCTCTAAGCGCTTACTAGGCAGCGGGCTCTATTCTGGAGGCTCAGGCTTCAATGGGAAGCAATCGTCCTGACCCGGTCCCACTCCAACCGTGCTCCTGGCAGACGCTGCAGGCAGCTTTTGTACACCAGGACCTCTAAAATGCCTTCCAAAAATCCCCAGGCTAAATTTCAGCCAAGGAATTCCTCTCCCAGTTCCAACCCCATTCCCACTCAACACCCCCACGCCACCCTTCAACCCAATAATCTGAACATGTACTGCCACCTGGTGGTCAGAGTGGGAATGGCTCCAAACCCGGTCTCTGCCTCCTTCAGTCAAGGGAACTTGATTCTATCTCACTACTTAGAGGGTAGGAGCTGGGGACATGGCTGTGACCTCAAAGCAATGTCCAATATATTCATCTCTACCAGCACTAGTACCAGGCAAGGTGATTCAGAAAAGAAAGCTTGTTGTCTGTCCTAGTTGATATACCACTCACTGTAGGTCACCCCTATTCTCTCGTGTGACATCATCACCTGTATCTTTCCTCACTTACTGGTGAGATATGTTGACATTGCTCAGTTCCACAGCCAGCCCCACCCCATCTGTGCCCACCAGCACCAGAGCCCACCAGCACGCAGAGGACCCTGTGTGGACAAGTTGAAAGTGACCAAAGAGAATAGATAAATGGATGGGAACAGATCTGGCTTCTGAGAATGTTCTTTCCTTCTTTGGGAATTTTGGCAGAGAGCTCTGGGGTTAACCTGCCTGTATGCTAGGCACACCTATTGTTTTGTACCTTTGTTTACCCCTCTGTAATCTGGGCACACCAAGGATGCTCACTTGGTTCCTGGGAGATCTGATGGCTCCGGTTCTGTCTGTGAGTATCCGGGAGGTATACCTGCAGAAGCTCACTCTACTCTGGATTCAGAGTGGCATTTTATCGACTTATTATTGAGCTGATGGTAAATCACTTTTCTTTTTCTTTTTCTTTTTTTTTTTTTTTTTTTTTTTTTTTTTTTTTTTTTTTTTTTTTTGAGACAGGGTTTCTCTGTATAGCCCTGGCTGTCCTGGAACTCACTCTGTAGACCAGGCTGGCCTCGAACTCAGAAATCTGCCTGCCTCTGCCTCCCAAGTGCTGGGATTATAGGCGTGTGCCACCACTGCCCGGCTGTAAATCTCTTAAATGTCTCAAAACTTTGTGTCCTTCACCTCCTTCAGCAAATGAATCTTTCAGTGAACACCAGGCAGGGAGGGTCTGGCCCATTTTGTGACTCTCTGGGTCCTGCACTCTGCTGTCAGGAGAATAGAGGGGGGCTTGCTGGACCCTGACCAAGAGAAGGGTGGCAGCGTGGGAGGGGGAGGTGAGAGAGGCATCCGGGGCATAGAGGTAAGGGGTTCGTGCTCTAGTTGGTGGGAGTACAGTGCCAGCTCATGAGAGTGAATGGTCAGGGTTGAGGAGAGGAGAAGAGAGGAGAGGAGGGGAGGAGGGGGGAGGGAATAAGGGAGAGGAGGGAAAGGGGGGAGAGGAGAGGAGGGAGATAAGGGCATGGGATCAAAGGATGGGGCTAGAAGATAACTCTTGGGCCAACCCAAAGGACTTGCCTGATGCTGCCAGTGTCTGGAGCTGCCAGCAGGTGGCGTCATAGTTGCTATTAGAAGCTATAAGGCAGATTGGAATCTGCGTCCCTGCTGGGGACCTGTCAGGCTCCAGAACCCCCACTTTTAGACCTTATCTGTCTGGAATTTCCCAGCCTGTGGTCAGGATCTCCAGTGCAGTGCAGGTGGCCCTCTGCCTCCCGGAGGGAATGAGCGTGCAGAATCATGACAGTTAAGGGTGACTGGGATCACCACACCCTTCCCTGTGCCTGAATCAAGTACCCTGTGGCCAGAATGACCAGCTGAAGCCATTGCCAATACCTACCCCATGCACTTGAGTTGAGGGGCGTAGTGGGTATTTGTGGGTTTCCCCATTGTAGTGAACATAGGTGAGGCTTCTCCTCTGAGCCAACTTCCCAGGTGTCTCTATTCTGACCTCTGCTCAACGCCTTTTGTGCTCATCTGGGCCAAGGGGAGCCGGCTATCTCTTTGATGAGTGTGTGTGTGTGTGTGTGTGTGTGTGTCAGTCAGATCAGAAAATGTCCTGGGGGATTAAGAAGCCTGCAGACTTCCTGGGTATCAGCTCTACCAAGAGCCAGGCATGTTCCCAAGCTGGGCCGGGGGCTGGGCGCGGGGCGTGAGGAGTTACTCTCACAGACTATGCCCGGTCCCTTTCTCTTCCCTCTTCCTCGCCTCAAGTTTGTCTTCCTTCTTGTTTTGGTTTTAAGTAGGCTTTTCCTATGATGGAGTCCAGCTGGGTCTCAAACTCACAGTCCTATTGTCTGTGCCCCTGGAATGCTGGGGTTGCAGACAGACACATCCTGCTCTGTTTCCCTTTGCCCTGCATCAGGGCCTATGGTCTGGGTCAGAGAGGAAAAGCCAGGTGAATCTGGAAGAGAAAGGACGAGGGTCCTGAGGGGTCGTAAGAGCAGCCAGGTGGGGGATGGTCAGGGGACGGTCCCTGTGAGGGCGGCCTGTACCAGGAGGGTGTGTGCTCTCTGCCTTCCTGGAACACAGGTTCCAGCCTCACCAGTGCAGGCAGCTGGAACGTGTGTCTTGCCATGGCTTTGTTCCTGCTGGATGTCACATCTCAGGGAGCTGCCTTGTGATCCGGAAGGGAAGGCAAGGAGAACACACAAGCAGAGCAGGCAGGCCTTCATCCGACCTCCAGCCGTTGCCTGCCTTCTGTCATCACGGGTCATGTCGGATGGGTGCCTGGGTGCCAAGCGGGCAGGTTTCCATCTGTTCTCACCATCTTTCCCCCTCTAGGCCCATAGGTGCCAGGCCTCTGAGATGATTTTACCAAAGTGCCCTTCCGTGGATAGCTTCTGAGGGTAAGCGCTCATATCCAGCTTTAGATCCAAGGGGTTCCAAGATCCAGAAAAAAGCTTTAATTTGTATGACTACAGAAGTTCGTCCTCAGGCTGTGGATGAGGGGCCTACTGTGCTGAGCTCTGAGATGGGAAGCCTGTGTGGCCAACACAAGGGAATCTGACTGGACTGTGGCATCTTCCGGTTACTGCCGAGCTTGCTGGGA
Source organism: Apodemus sylvaticus (assembly GCF_947179515.1). NCBI lineage: Eukaryota > Metazoa > Chordata > Mammalia > Rodentia > Muridae > Apodemus > Apodemus sylvaticus. The sequence continues at coordinate 16,281,312 of NC_067478.1, forward strand.
GAGAGAGCTGACTTCCACAGGATGTCTTGGGGAAAGTCATAGGTGGAGCCCTGGTCAGAGCCACACTCACACTCTGGCCAGCAAGCGGAAAGTGTCTAGGCACGTCTCCATGCCTCCTCCAGGCAGCCTTCCCTGACTAACGCAGGAACAGCTCTGATCAATACCCTTTCTCTAACCCAGCAGAGTGGATCCTGACAGGCAGGTTACCCCTCACATGTCAGACCCACAGAAAATGCTTGCTTCGTCTTGTGTTCTCTGAGTGAGGTCTTGGAGGCCCGAGGAAGAAAGGATGTCACATGTCAATGACACTTGTACCAGAATCTGAGAGCCACCCACCCACCCCATCCCACTGCACTATAAAACAGGCTGACTGAAGGAGTGTGAGTAGCCTCACTGAATGGAATCTAGCTCAAATCTCAGCCTCTGGGACAGGCAAGGTGGGTGGTAAGAGGGATGGCTGGAGCACTGTGATGTCAGACCTGAACTCTCAGAGGGATCTTGACGCCGGTCAGTCACCTGATGGAGCAAAGCACCAGTGAGCCTAGTGGTCAGGGAGAATGAAGAGGCAGTGGGTGCCTGGCCCAGGGACCCTCCTGCCTTGCTCTGTGCCAGGCCAAGCCTCTGATGGGGAGGTCTAGGTTGGAGATCATGTGGCAATGCGCCTGGGAACATCAAGAAACATCTCCCAGAGACAGGGCCCAGCACCCACCCTTCTCAGCTGGGCATTCCAGGAGGCGAGAGAGAGAGAAGAGAGTCTCAGCCTCTCTCAGAGCTTACTAGCCACCAGGCAGACTCTCAGTCTCTTTCAAACCCCCCACAGTTCTAGAACTGGCCGCTTCAGGTAATGTTTGCTGCTGTCACCTTTTAAGCCACTGTGAGGATCTGTGTCACCCCTATGTAGGTCCACCAGGAAATATTATTCTGAAGGTTCATTTGCCCAGCGTAACTCAGAATCCGGAAGCCAGTGAGAAACTTAATGGGTTCAGGGACTCACTACTGATATCAGCCACATCCTGGACGCCCTCCTGCCCTTTTAGCCCCCACACATTCTAGAAACTGTACATTGTGGGGGACACTAGGGAGGACATCCTCCTGTGATTGATTCTCTCTGCTTCTAAGCTAGTAGGAGTTCAAGCTGTCTGGAGCCTGCCTCTAAATGTGAGGACTGAGCTATGCCGGGTAGTTTTATGTCAACTTGACACAAGCTAGAGTCATTTAGAAAGAAAGCACCTCAATTGAGAAAACCCCTATCCCTTTGGTTAGTAGACAAGTCTGTGGTGCACTTTCCTGATGGATGATTGACTTGGGAGGGCCCAGGTCACTGTGGGTAGAGCCACTCCTGGGCAGGTGGTCCTGTGGTGTCTAAGAAAGCCCCTGAGTACGCCATGAGGAGCAAGCCAGTAAGCAGCACCCCATACCGGCTCCTGTCTCCAAGCTCCCGCCATGGCTTCTCTCATTGATGGACTACTGCAAACTGAAATCAAATCCTTTCCTCGCCAAGTTGTTTATGGTCAACATGTTTCACCATAGCAACAGAAACCCTAAGACACTAGTCCAGGCAATAACTTACTGATCAGAGCTAGCCTGAGCCATCAGAAATAGAATCCCTGGCCTTGGAGAAAGACCACCACTCCCAGCTTCCCCTGCGTGCAGGTTCCAGTTTCTTTGGGCCAGGTTTAGAAACGCTGACTTCCGGAAGACCTCAAAGGGCTCTATCTTCCTACCTCCTATTGACCCCTTTGCCATACAGGGATCTCAGGTCTGCTGTTCAAGGATCCAACCATGTTCCGAGGTGTACCATGAGAACTGGGAAGTACAAAACTGGGATGATCTGGGAAGCAGGCTTTTTAATGCACAGTCCTGTACCCAGGGCAGGGGCTAGGGCAGCAAACTGTCTTCTTAAGTCTCAACACCTTTGACTCCTCTACCCACTTTGTAGTGTCTCTCTTGAATAAAGGCTCTAGCATTGGACTTTGCTCTGGGATTCTTGGAATTCTTTACAAAAAAAGATTCATTTGTTCTTTGTAAAAATCATCTGTATGCATAAGGCTGTGCACACACGGGTGAGCTTGCCTCTGGAGGCAAGAACAGTGGTCCTCTGGATCTGAAGGCACAGGGGCTTGTGATCCACCAGACACGAAGGCCGGGAACAGAACTCAGACCTTCTGCCAGAGCAGGACATGCTTTAACCACTGAGCAATCTGCCCAGTCCGTCTGGAAGATTCTTATTCTAACCCTGCATGTTTGCTTCTCTTCATCTTGGGGACTTGGAGAAAAAGGGTTACCCAGATGTCCTTAAGGAGTCCTGTCCCCTACCCTGATCTGCCTCTGCAGGACCCAAGCCGAGGAGTAAGGGGCAGTGACCACTGCCAACTAGCTCTGAGGGTGAAGTGAGGTGGCATGCCAGGGATAGCCCTAGTCCCAGGTTGGGGTAGCATCTGCTTTTATCATGCTTGGTCACACCTAAGGGACCCGTGCCTTGTCCGTCCTCTGCCTCTCCTTGCACCTGATGCTCACACAGTCTTTGTTTCTTTCTCAGTGTTGATGGCCTCTTGTGAGTGTCCTCTAGGAAACCGCAGCTGTCTCACCTGTAGTTGTCCCCATAAGTCCTGAGCCCTCAGAGGCCAGGATGTCCTGAGGGTTCCCTCAGGCACTCTTTAGGAAGCCCCACTACTCTCTCTCTCTCTCTCTCTCTCTCTCTCTCTCTCTCTCTCACAAACACACACACACACACACACACACACACACACACACACAGCTGCCCGAGCCTTCGAGATCACCCCATGCACGGCCTGGCTTGACCTTCGGCCTTTCTATTTAGCTGTAAGTATAAAGATGTGGACACGTAAGACCCTTGCTCATAACACTTCTCATTCCCCTCCCCCATTGGCACCTTTCTCTTCTGTATAGAGTGGAGTATAGTGTGGGAAGGTTCACTGAAGGAATGCTGGACTAGAGGGAAATGTTTCGAGAAGGCTACAGAAGGTCAGAGCACTGCAGGAGTTTCTGAGCTCCCCCTCCCCCTCCCCCCACGAGTGTCCCCTTACATTCTGAAGGCGTCCCCAGCAGCTGCCTGCAGCCAAGCAATGGGATTACTTTATTCACTCGGGCTCCAAAGTGACACTTCACTGTATTAAAACAAGGGAAGGCCTCCTTTGAAGGCGTCAATCCACATCCACCCTGATACCACCCACTACTGGCCACTGCTGCTTCTGACCCAAAGCTCTGTCTGGTTGCTATTCACAAAGAGAGATTTCATGCATGAGAGAGAGAGAGAGAGAGAGAGAGAGAGAGAGAGAGAGAGAGAGAGAGAGAGCAATTGATTGTAGAAAGTGGGGAGGGCCTTCTTCAGAGGGACCCAATTTCAGAAGCAGCAATGGGGGGCAGTTCTGTCTTACCCCATTTACCACTGAGGACAGCTAGGAGAATCTCCTTTAGGCCTGATTCCTCAAGGAGAGTAGAAGCACTGGAACCTTTCACCTCAATATCTGTCAATCCTACAGTCTGTGAAAGCCATGGGAATTTAGGAATCTGGATTTTCCTCAGAGAGTAGGATAAAGAGCAGAAAACAGGGACAATGTGGGTAGAAGGGATAAGTACTGTGAGGGCAGAGTCTATGAGAGGGTGGCCCGTGTCACGATATACCAGCCTATGTCCATCACTTAGCCAGACCGACCCCTCAGGAAAAGGCCCGGATCGTGCAGCAGAAGCAATAGGGCTTCTGCTCTATCCCTCATCATCCCTGGTCCCGAGGTGTCACTCTTGCTCCCAGGCACTTTCTTCAGGACACCAAGAGTCAGCAGCACCCACATTACTGAACCAAAGGGTTGACTAACTGTGGATAGACACACCCCACTGGCTCATCCCCTGCCCCTTAGAGGTCCTGCCAAGCTCCTGAGAGTCCTTCCTAAGAGCAGATCTGTCACTGACAGGCTCAGCTGTAACACGCTTGGGTGGCCCGTGGGGTACTCGGTCCTCAGTCCTGCCTACAGTCCTATCCCACAGCCCCCATCTTCACCCCGGCCCTTTATGGTGGAACCTAGAGGCTACGCCCCTCCATGTCTCCATCATGCTAGTCTGAGGGTCAGGTCTCTCTCTCATGGAGCCTTCAGCATGGACACTAGGGAGTTCCTGGGCACACTGGTCACCCTCCTGTCATTCTCCTGTAACTCTTTCTGAGTCCGACAGATGGGTCCCGCACGTAACTTACTGACTCCCACTTCTGTTCCACACACCCTGTACTTGGTGCTCAATGGAAACCATTTTACTTTTGTGTTTCAGACATACCTCCTGTGGACCCCGAGACAACATATGTCATCCCCACGCTCTTTGGGGATCAAGCCCTCTTCCTGACCTGATCTCAAAAGATCCCATCCACTTGAGCTCCCTGCTCCCAGATAATTGCAGGAACTGTTACCCCATCTCTACATCAAAGCGCGAGTCCCCCAGGCCAAAGCATTTCCAAGGAAAACCAGCTGGGCTGCCTGCCATGTCATAGCTGGGATCCAAGTGACTGTCCCCAGGCCTCCCACAGATCCTCACCTCACCCACTGTGTCCCTTCCTGGGGTTTTGCACCCCAAGTGTCACAGGCTCCATTCTCCTTGTGTAAACATCTTAATTACATCTTTAATGCTCTCGCACACTGAGATGCTGGAGTTAAATTACAGCTTTGTGCATCCTAAATTACTCACAGCTTTCCAGTTGCTCAAGTGCTAACAGTATTTATAGCAGCTAGAGGCAGGAATAAAACCAGAACCTTCCCCGTGGGATCCTCCTAGCCCCTCACCTCCTGCCATGTGATATCAGCCCAATAGCATACGTCCACCCCCACATCCCCTCTAACTAGCCCAGGACAGGGATGACAGTGAAGTTGGGGACATGCCTCTGTGCATGCTCAATGTGTCCCAGTGTAGAAAAACCACCCTGTCTTTGTAGTCCACTCTGCCCAGATGCCCCTGGTATCAGTCTCAGACCTCCAAGACTTTGAGGGAAGATTCCATGAACACTGAGTGACCCTTCCTGCAGATACAGTGGAAGGGAAAAACTAAAATCAGACTCACTTCTCAGGTCTTTTCCTCAAAGGACACTCCCTTTCAGGCAACCATAGCTTTTAAAAGCCACCAGCTTCCTGCCTGTGACGACCTTTAGACCAACAGCCTCCCCCAGAACCCTTTCTAGGAAGGGAGCCATTTCCAGAAGCAGATATGGAGGCTACTGAAGAAACACAGTGAACAGAGGAACCCAGCCTCGTTTCTCTCTTCCACGTAGCCCTGAGCACTGAAGGAGAGGAAGTAGCCTGTGGTAATAATGCTCCACTCCCTATTGCCTGGTGGGAGTCAGCTTGCAAGGTGGAGCTGGTGCAGAGAGCCTCTGGCCTGCTCTCAAGATGGAGCAGGTCCATGGCTGTGTGCGGCCTTTCCCCACATCTGGGGGAGGTGCATCTTCCCATTTGTGGTCTCCCAGTTTCATCTCCCTCAGCAGCTATCTTGACTGCCGGGGATATGGCAAAGCCCCCCTGCTTACCCATGTACCATAATATCTTACATATGGACAGCTCCTGGGCGTGTGGGGCCCTTCCTGGGGCATCTCCTGGGCATTTCCGGCTCTCTCCCTGCCTCTTGGGCTTATGAATGGCGCTGCTCTAGCTGCATGCCTTTAATCCTAGCACTCAAAGAGGTAGACACAGGTAGATCTCTACGAGTTGGAGGTTAGCCTGGTCTACAACTTCCAGGCTAGCCAAGACCCTGTCTCAAAAATAAAATTAAATTAAAATAAATAAAAATAAAATAAAGACTTCCTTCCTTCCGCGACACCCTGGGGGTGGGGGGAAAGGTGTTCCCCGCCCTGTCTCAGTCATCTGGCTCGCTCTACCCTAGAAGAGACTCCAGCCTCAAAAAGGAAAACAAAAACAAAAACAAAACAAAACAACAAAAAAAGAGTCACTCCCTTTCAAGCTTGTGCCCTTTCTCCCCATCAGAGAGGCAGACCTTGATGCAAGGGATACAGGAGACCAGGAAGCCAGCAGTGGCTCTTCGCGTGCCTGCACAAAGGCTGTCTTCTGTGCCATGGCCATGGGCTCAGGAGAAGTCAGTGGCCGAATGACCAGCCTGGTCAGAGCTCTTTCTGCAAGCTTGAGAGTCAGCGGGTGGGGCCTCAGCACAGCTGGGGTCTGTTGCAACCCTTTCCTGCCTCAGTGGTGGCACTGGTTCTGGTCCTGAGAATAGGTCTTGACAGTCAGGAAGTGGGCAGCACTGAGGGCGGCACCGTGGCAGTTGTCTTTGTCAGAGATCCAGGTCTGTTCCTCGGGCCTCTCACGCGTGGATGGCATTGGCTACGTCAGTAAACACCAGCCTGCTGGGCCTCTGCAGAGGGCCCTGGGAACAGAGAGCGCTCTGCAGGGAGACAGGTAGCAGCATCAGAAACCTTGACCAAAGGCAGTCTCTGGTCCAGTCACTTCCGCCCTCGCTTCCTGGTGCCTGCTTTTGATTGGCACTGGCTATACCTTGTGCCCATCCACCAAGCTCGGTCTAGAAATATGACCTGGCTCAGAAGACCTCCCTCCCCCCGAGCTATTCCCAGCTTGCCCTGTCATGTTGGCAGCACTTCCTACTGGCTTAGGATTGGATTAATTATGCATGTAATTTTTTTTTTCTGTCAGCAGGAAGATCTGGTCCTCTTCCCCCCAGGGACAGGGGCAAACACAAGGACGGATCAAGGACAGGCTCAAGCCCTAATGGAACCACACTGAGGATTTGGGAGAATGGTAGCAAGCGCTTTGGTTGTTCAGTGGCTCTGACAGAAAGGCCCACCCCTTTGCATACGAGGTGTGTTTGGCTTGGGTCTCCACTTCCCTGGACTGTCAGGGACTAGGACTCATCTGCCAACTCAGTGGTGCCTCTTCTGAAGAGCCTGATCCCACACACACACAACCCACTCAGGTCCATGGATCCTCATGGAGTGGCGAGACAAAGGGTTTCTACCCATCGATCCCATCTTGAAGTTTTGTGTGTTTTTGTGCTTTCTCAGCTAGTACGTGGGGGTTACCTGAGGGCTCGAGCAGCAAGAGTTAGGATTTCTGTCTATAGATGGGCTCAGAGATCCTAACTGGTCCTCCACGATCTACAGGCTGTCAGAGCTGAGCCAGGCTGGATCCCACAAAGCCCAGCTTTGCACAGCGAGTCTGAGAGCCATGGAAGAACCTAGCGGTTTCTGAACAAATCTGAAGAGACCCCATGTGCTCCAAAGTGTCACCTCATCACCTGGCAGGTGACGGCAGGGTGCATGGAAAGGATGGAGGGTGGGTTGCAGGAGAAAGGGCAGCTCCAGGCTGGGTGGGAAAACTGGCCCGTGCCTACCTTGCCCTGTGTGGCCTGCAAGGAGGCAGCGGCAGCCTGAATGGAGGCGGCATCTCGCCCATGCTCCAGTAGTTCCTGCTCCAGCTCCTCTTGTTCCTCCGTGGGGTCAAAGGTGTACATGGGCATGAGCTGGTGGCGCAGCTTCTCCAGCCTGGGGGAGGGGCAGAGGCTGTCTGAGGGTGGAGAGGAGCCTCCTTCCTCAGCGCTGGTGGCCAAAGGAGTCACACACCAAGGTGCCCTAGTCCTCCCTTAGGATTCACTGGCAGACATCTTTGAACCTTCAGTACCAATTTGACTCTCAGAGTAAGCAAGTAGCTATTCCTGGGTCTCGTGGGACCATCATCCATAGGGATCCATGGGGGCCACCTGGGCCAAAATCCTACTGCAATCCCCAGGGTGGGCGCAGAGATGGACAGAAGCAGAGGTGGGGAGCCAGTGGCAGTCAGCCTAGGACATCTGGACAAGAGCATCTAGGCGGCCACGATTCCTACCTTTCTCCACACTCCCCCGCCCAATACCAGGGTTACACTTGTTTTCTCACAATCTTCCTCCCGGCCTGCCTGTGTGCGAAAGTGGCCATCCCCAATCATGAGTGGGCAGAAGAGGCCTTGATTCCCACCCCACCCCCACATCTTCCCCCAGGTAGAGGAGCCTTAGTGCCTCGGCCTGTTTCTCCTTTCCCACTCACATCCCCTGGATCCCAGCCCAGCCCTTCCCACAGGCTAAAGCCTCAGGGCCATCCAGGGAATTACCTCTTCTTCTTCCTGATATATAAAACCTGTAAGAGAAGGAGCAGCATCAGACGGTGAAGGAAGAAGGTCCCCATCAAGCCAGCATGCCCTCAAGGGGCAGCCGTAGAGGATGAAAAGCGGGGACCTGTGCGTCCTCATGTCCTCAGGGTCCGTCCCATCCCATACTGACATCTCACATATATGCTTCCTACCTGTCAACAAAGTCTGGCTAAGCAGCCCAGCCTTGCCTGGAATTCCCTACATAGTCCAGGTTGGCCTTGAACTCTCTCCATCCTTCTACTTCAGTCTGAGTGCTCGAATTACAGGCCTGCACACCTCCACCGGCTCCTTTGATAATCTTTTGATGCCAACAGATCTCAGACTGAGTCTGGAGACTCAGAGATAGGGGCCAGGCATAGGAAAACTAGTTAGGCCTGTCTGGAATTGGCTGTTTCCGGCTCTTCAAATCCTGACTAACTGCCCACTCAGCATCTGCCTGACTCCTCAGTGCTGAGGGAGAAAAGCATGTCCCTTCCCCTCAGTTCTCACCAAAGCCACTCATGGGTGAAAGGAACAGCGGGTGGACAGTAGGCAGACTGCAGCACAGAGCGAGGCTCTGGGCAATGCTCAGCACCCCTGACCCCAGGGTCACTCCTCAAAGTCCTGCACCCCTGACCCCAGGGTCACCCCTCAAAGTCCTGCACCCCTGACCCCCAGGGTCACCCCTCAGAGCCCTTTACCCCTGATCCCTGGAGTCACCCCTCAGAGTCCTGCACCCCTGACCCCCAGGGTCACCCCTCAGAGCCCCGTACCCCTGATCCCCGGGGTCACCCCTCAGAGTCCTGCACCCCTGACCCCCAGGGTCACCCCTCAGAGCCCTGTACCCCTGATCCCCGGGGTCACACCTCAGAGGCCTGCACCCCTGACCCCCAGGGTCACCCCTCAGAGCCCTGTACCCCTGACCCCAGGATCACCCCTCAGAGCCCTATACCCCTGAGCCCCAGGGTCACCCCTCAGAGTCCTGCCCTCTGACCCCAGGGTCACCTCTCAGAGCCCTGATGCTAGAGGAACCTAAGAAGATCCCCGAGACCCTCCCATCCCGTGTTCAGACACAAAAGTAAAAGGATTACAACCAGATAATGCCTAAAACCCACAGGCAGGAGCAGAAAGCCTTGGTCTGAGCACCAGGGAGGAAGTGGGTAATATTTGGGAGCCCAAGCCCAGGCAGGGACTCTGGGGACTACTGCCACCATCTGTTCGTCCCCAAACTGGCAATTTTTAACTGTCAAGAATAAGACAGCCTGGCTGGGTAGTGGTGGCACAAGCCTTTAATCCTAGCACTTGGGAGGCAAAGGCAGATCTCTGAGTTTGAGGCCAGCATGATCTATATTGTGAGTTCCAAGACAGCCAGGGCTACATAATGAGACCCTGCCTCAAAAACCAGCCAACCAAACAACCAACCAAACAACAAAAAGAATCTGACAGCTTCTGCCTAGGGAAAACCCACATCCTTGAGTTTGTCCTAGGCCCATGTGGCTCCCGCAGTCTCCGTAGCCCACTCATATCTTTAATCTGTTTAATTCCCAATCTGGCTCAGAGCTTTCCCCATGTGATCTCAAGCAGAAAAAAGCTGAAGTGTTTCTAGCTCATCTACCTGCTCCAGGGAGGGACTCCTTGCTGTCCTATGGGTAGAAACAGCAGAAATTCAGATCCCTGGGTCATCCCCAGCCCCTTCCCACCCTGACCTCCAGCCACAGTGCCCCAAGCGTGCTCCTTGACCTCGTGACTCTTGCTCCAAATGTCCTCCCTCCCCTGTGGCCTGTGACTCAGGAGAATCTACAGGAAAAGCCAGACAAAACCCCCATCCAGCTCGCTTGCCTCTGCCCTGTGGCCTTCCACCCCAGCTCAGGACAGCCTTCCTCTTCCTCTCCACATCTCCCTGTTCTCGCTGTCCACCCCATGTCTCCCAGCTCTCCTGCTCGGCTCCTGCCTGCACCAAGGTCTTTCCACACTCCTGTGTGAGGCATGAGGCTGGCACCGGCTCCCCCATGCACCCATGGCACGGCTCAAGGCTGGCACAAGGGAGAAGGAAGAGGCACTCGGGGGACATTTCCAGAAGTCCTCTCTTCTCCACGCCCTCCGCTATCCTTGTCCCACCACCTTCTGCCTCTCTGCCTTGGGTTGGAAGGTCATCCACTCGGGCAGGAAGGTCCCTTGGGGACAAAGAGCAAGGCAGCCTTATCAAGTTCCCAGGTCAAAATCTTTGGTTTGGAATCAAGACAGATTCTAAGTCATTTGCCCCTGAGACTAGGGTATCTCGGGCAGTTTTAGCCACCACCACATAGATGCCAAGGACAAGCACTAGCTGTGTACCTTCTTCCTGCCCCAGGAAAGCTCTCCTCCCTGGCCTCCCTCTGCCTGTCACATACCCTAGCCCTACTTGTCGGCCAGCAGTTGTTCCCTGGCAGCTGTCCCAAGCCTGCAGGGCCCATATGGCAACCCTAGTTTAACACTGGCTCTGGCCAGGCCATGGATGACTATCCCTGCCCTGTTTTCTGTTGTTGTTGTCGTTGTTGTTGTTTTGTGTGTCTCTCTGTATGTGCTGTTTATTTGCTTGCTTGCTTTTAATCCAGTGCTTAAGACTGAATTTGTGCCAGCTATGCCTGCACTTGGCTACTGGTCTGTATCACCAGTCCCGCCCCTCCCCCATCCAGCCCTGTTTGTCAGATCCACATGCTCCTGAGCTCCAGGCTGGCCATCATTGCTTGTAAAGGGTGATGGGTGGAATGGCATGATTACCAGCCCCTGGGGGGCTTCAGGAGCACCTCACTTTTCTTAGTCTTAACTTTACAACCTCTAGTGGCTCTTTAGTGACATTCTCTGTGTCTGTCACTGTTGAAGGATACTAACCAGGTTCTTCTAGCTCACCTCTGTTCTAATGGCTGCCAGCGCCTGCTCTTTCTCATGACAATGAGTTCAGGCTCTAAGTTTGGGCTCTAAAGTTTCTTCCCAGCTGTCTCTGACCACCCACCCCAGACAAAACCCCTTGCCTATAGATAAACCCATGGTTCATCAGAAACACAAGTCAGGACCTTATCTCTTTCAGCCCCGTTGTGTCCTGAGGGTAAAGGAAGACAGAGAATAACCGCCAATGTGTAAACCAACTGCTAACAGCCTCCCACCCAGACTTTGCATCCCACAAGATAGCCCAACTATCTCCGGCCTCTACGGCTATTGAAACTCCCACACTCCTCTGTTTCACTGTCCAGCTTGCTGCTCATAGAACCTCCTAGCTGCTTCAAACATCTGCCAACCCCAATCTTATAGCCCCCGCCCGAGGCATCACGTGTCATTCAGACTCATTGCTGGTTCTTCCAATTAGAACTGCTCATCTGGGTCCCTGTAAATAAATCTTAAGTGTGTGTGGGAGGGAATAGCATTATCATTAACAGACATTCTAATTATCTTGTCTATAAGTCTAAACACTAATGACCCTCCCCTACAGGACGCCTTTCAGACCTTCTCCAGCCTGCCCCGGCTCTCACCATGGCCACAGCCAGGCCAATCACTGTGATGATCCCAAAAGACAGAAGCATGGTACCCACACCAGCCGCACCACCTGCCACATCAGGGATTCTGGTGTCATTGAAGCTTGTGGTTTCTGGGCTGAGGGTGGCGGTGTCTGTGGTAGAGCCTTCAGTGGCAGGCTCCAAGTCAGGCTCAGTGGTGGGCGGGTGACTGCTGAACCAGTTCTGAGTAGCTGGGACCCTGGAGTTCATGCTGATGCCAGGAGTCTGCCAGCGCTCAGTCCACTTGCCCACTGATTTCCGACGTTAAGAGCGCCCAAGACTGTCGTTCCCACCGCGGTGATGACCACTGGCACAGCCGAATCCTTACCAGGAGACCCTCTCTCAGTTCTAGAAAGGCAAGAATAAATAGCAGGAGTTACAGCTAGGGGAATGTCTGTGAGATAAAGTCCCTCTAGCATCTGAAGGCACCGAGGAAGTAAAGGTTTCAAGACTGAGCTAAGTCGGGTAGAGCTAAGTCAAGTTCATGGGGTATCAGGACACAGGCTTCTGTAGGGACATAGGGACATGAAAGCAAAGCCCTGTCACCCTGGCACGGTGACTACAGCGATCATGACTGGGAGACGGGAGAAGATGCAGGAGGCCTAGAAGAAAAAGTCCACCCCTTGTACAATTATGTCTGTAATTGCTACTTCTCCGACTCCTGCCTCCTCACACTCTGCATCCCTCATCCTTCATCCTGCTTGGGAAATACTTGCCTAAGACTCAAACAGACCTGGTATAGCCTCAGGCAGTCACCCTCTTCTCTGCATCTAGTTTTTCTCAAAGTGAGAAATATTAAGAACAACCCCATGGTGTTGTAAGGTTAATGGCATGCCAGAATGAATGAGTCCCCAGTATATGTGTGTGTGTGTGTGTGTGTGTGTGTGTGTGAGGGGTGTAGAACTCAGCCCAGCACAAGGCCTGTCCACAGAAAGCATTCAGTACATGTTCCAAATCCCCATCACTACCAACAACAACCCAGGAAGAGTTGGACACAGCAGCCTTTGGACCTAGTCATCTATGAGACCCAGGCTGTAGTTGGGGCTAGGGTGGGGCTGGTGTGGAGACAATAAGAGGCAGGAAGGGTAGGCTGAGCTGGATCCTCGGGCAAAGCCGTTGGCAGGGGTGGTCCAAGAAGTAAGGCACAGACTTACATCTTCAGAGGCACTGATGGAATACCCAGTGCTTTTTTTGTTTGTTTGTTTGTTTGTTTGTTTGTTTTTCAAGACAGGGTTTCTCTGTATAGCCCTGGCTGTCCTGGAACTCACTCTGTAAACCAGGCTGGCCTCGAACTCAGAAATCTGCCTGCCTCTGCCTCCCAAGTGCTGGGATTAAAGGCGAGCACCGCCGCCGCTGCCGCTGCCACCACCACCACCACCCGGCGGAATACCCACTTTGAAACACCTATTTCCCTCCTATTTTGGAAGCAGAGGATGGGAGATGTCCCAGCCGCTGTGGGTCTTGGGTAAAGCAGGGTGGGAATGAGTCCTAGCAGTGCTGCAGAGGAGCAGACCTAGAAAGAGAAAGGATTCCTAGCTTATGGCTACATATATGCCTCTCTGCGTGTATCATAGGTATACATGGGATGCCTCCTCTTGCAGTTGTGCACATATGTGTGAGCGGTGTGCACGTATTGTTCATGGTCCCTTGGGAAGAGGCAAAGCTGGTAGAGGGGCATGCATGGAGTAGACACATTCCTTTCTGTCTTCTCCAGCTTGGCTCAGCAAGAAGTCTCAGGTTCTCTTCTGGGCTCTGCCACTGATCCCAGTCATGACCTTGGACCAGACCCTTAACTTGCTCTGAGTCTGTTTTTTACTGGCCAAAACGGAGAGAAGCCATCCTGCCCGACTATTTTATTGGCCTGCCTCAGGGTCCAAAGGGGAAGGGAAGAACACCGGGGTAAAAGTGGCGGGCACCGCGACCCCCGAGAAGCTGAATGCCATTAGGTCTCTTAGTCCTCCCTATCTCAATCCCCAAACCCGCCTCCGCGACCCTGTGATTCCTCCATTCTTGCTCAGAAGCAGCCGATCTCAGCACTTACTTAATCCTCTCCGGGGCGCCGAGCTCAGTCTGAGAAGCTAAGGGTGGTAGCGACCGGCAGGAGGCGTGGGCGGGGAAACACCCAGGCCCGGGCGTTGGGGGCGTCAGGTCCGACTCAAGGTCCACCTTGAGTGTGCGCAGGAATCAGCTAGTATTAGCCTGCGCTGGCTGACAACCTGAGCTGGGGTGGGCTGGGCCCGGACCACGGAGGGGGGTGGGGCCGAGATGAGTAGCCTCGGGGGATCCCCAGGAGCCGGAGTGCCTTGCCTCCCGCCTCCTCCGCGCCTCCGGATCCTGATTGGCTGCCGCGACTAAAGCCCGACCACCATTGGCTCACTCGCCTGTCGCTCGGATATAGCTCCGCTCCCAGCGGGAGCTTGGACCTGAAACCGGACAGCTAAAAGAGATCCTCTGAGAATACCTCTGACCCTGGTGGCCTGCCCGAAGCTAGGCAGTGAATCGTAGGTAGCCAGGCCCTTACTGGACCAGAAGTCTGGCTCCTCGACACTTCCACCCGCACTGGGGTAGACTTGTAAGCCGCAAAAAACAGGTACAGAGATTTGGTGAGAGCACCACGGGACCTGGAGTATTTGAAACCAAAAATGAACCCAGTTTGATCTTCTATTGAGTTTATGACCTTGAACAGCAAACTGCTTCTTTTCTTTTGTCTCAGTTTCTTGCTTATGTAGGAACTCTGTTGTTTTGTTACAAGGGTGTTTTTGGTAAATGACTCCAACTATGGGGCTAGAAATGGAGAATCTTCAGTGCAGAGATGTTGGGAACGGAATGAAATTATCTGCGTGATAGCCCACCACCTATTCCTCTGACAATAGCTGTCATTCACAGCAAAATTCATCTCAGGATAGAAGTACCAATTTCCTATACCCAAGAGCTGTATCCCCGACCATTTAAAACTACCCCCACCCATCATCCCCTAAACAGACTATCACACAGTTGTCCAGGATGGCCTGATACTTACTATGATGCCCAGGTTGGTCTTGAACCAAGGCAATCCTCCATCTCCTGAGTGCTTGGGTCTTAATTTTTAATTAACTTTAAGTGTGAGGATGTTTGTCTGCACGCATATCTGTGCACTACATATGTGTCTGGTGCTCAAGGACGCCAGAAGAGGGCTTTGGATCTTTTGGTCCTGGAGTTACAGCTTAGCCTCTTTGTAGATGCTCAGAATTGAACCTGGGTTCTCTGGGAAAGCAGCCAATGTTCTTAACCACTGAACCTTCTCTCCAGACCCCCTTGTACTGGGACTTACAGGTGTGCACCTGTACACCCAACTCCTAGCCTCCTTCCTTTTTACTCCAATATTTTATTTTTTTACTCTTTCGAGGCAGGGTTTCATGTAGCCCAGTCTGACCTTGACAGAGGAGCTTTTGGTTCCCCTGCCTCCCTCCACCTGCTGAAAACTGGGATTTAGAAGTATGTATTACCGAACCCCATTTATGGGCATCAAACCCAGAGTTGTGTGAATGTGAGGTGAGCACATCAATTGAGCTACCCCATAAACTAATTTTTTATTTTTAAACATTTTTTTTCTTAAAATTATGCTTGGGTAGGTATGTGTAAGTGGGTGCTTGGAACCGAAACCCAGTTCTCTGCAAGACCAATCAATACGTGCTCCTAACCGCTGAGCCATCTCTTCAAGCCCTCTTCCCACCTTTTAAATTTTGAGACAGGTTTCTACTCAGGATGTCTTTGAACGTATGATCTTCCTGCTTCAGCTCCTCCAGTTGCTGCGATCCACAGGCAGGTCCTGCTATGAATATTACAAAAGACACAAGGAAAGCCTGGGCATTTAAACAGAGTTAAGCAGTGAGCTGCCAACAGAATCAGGATGCAAATCCAGTTCTCCAGTGTTTGCTGTTTTGCTATCTGCTCCAAATTCTCTGTGCGTGTGAGGTCAAGAGAGTCCTTGGACACTCAGTCCCTTTCCGAAAACAAGAGTCGGCCCCCAAACACCGGAATCCAACCACACGCTGCTAGACCTAGCTTACAAGCTCTTAGAACAACACATCCACCTCCTGCCCCCCAAAATCTGGCTCTCAAACCCAGCACACGTGGGTGACACCCTCGCGGTTTGTTCTTGCCCACACACCGCCCCAGCTGGATATGTAAACGTTTGCTTCAAGCAATCACCGCAGGCAGGAGCCACATCTCTGCTGAGACCCTAAGGAAGACTGGTGGGTCTGGGACTCTACAGAGCACCTCTCACATCCCGTACGTCCCCTTAGGGGGGCGGCAGGTGCCGGTCCGTAGAGTCTCCTCACCATCCCACAATCTTCAAAGGGGAATCTGACCACTTTAGGAACCCTAGACCAAGGAGACGTGGCTCACCGGAGCCCTTTCTCAACTGCACCCAAGCGGAAGCAAGGTGCTGAGGGCGTGCACTGCAGGTTACGCACATCCGGGGGCTGCCCCTGAGGCTGTTTTCTGGTACCGGTGTGGGGGCAGGGTCAACGTGCTCGCACTCTAGCAGGTATGCACCAGAGCTGGAGATCCGGATGGGAATGCTTGCGCCGCAACGTTGATTTGGAGGCAGGGATGACCCTATCCTTCACAGTCAGGGGTGGAGAGAGGGCGCGCTCATTTGAGTCGTGGCTAATGTCCTTGCGGATTTGGGATGGAGGCTGTGTCAAGACTTCGAGATTTGGTTCCTTCCGGAACTGGGTACCGGTGGAGCCAGTTGCATCGAGTCTAGCAGTGCGGGATTTGTGTTCTGCCCAGGGTATCTTCTACCTGAGTTTACGAGGGAAAGTTGCTACCTTCTTGTGGAGTCCTGTCTCTCAGCAAATGTTAGTTTGGACCTTATTTAGTTTGGAAGTAGAGGGGACCAAGGATTTTCAAGTTTTCAGATAATTTATTTATGCTAACTTAAGTGTAACATTGTTAATTTTTCAGCCTTCGATTTATGTCAGTGTCCGAATTAAAATAGAGAAAAAGTGTCGGCTTTTAACCAATAATGATATACACAGAATGTCACAAGCAAAGCTCCCAAGCACGGCCATCCGTTAGTGAGTCCCAAGAGTCTTCCAGGCCCCCTCATATCGTTGGTCAAGGTTGGTCACTCACCAGAAAGCTGGTGTTCTTTCTCCCACATTATGATCAAATTGGAAGTAAGGAACAGCGACTCGACTGAGCTCACTCGCATTGAGGTCTGACATAGGTCTGACCTACTCCCAGACCTACACCTTGACTGTTAACAGGGACAGGGTTCTGCCAGTTCAACCTACTTTTACTAAAAATAACAAAACATTACTAGCCAAGACAAGAAAGTTAACTGGCTGGGGATATGAATATAGTCCAGCAGGTGACAGACTAAAAAACACACCCTTTTCTGGTACATTTTGAGCCTTTCCACATCCTTCTTTAGGTGACAGCAACATCTGAGAAACAGTTACAATGGAGAACTGGAACCCATGACTGATTCTCACCCAGCCCAGCCCAGAGATCACCCCGAGCCCCTACCTCAGTGACTGATAACACAAGAGAGACTAGGGAGCTTGGAAACCTTTCTCCAAGAATGAAGCTCTGGGGACAGATACTTGGGACCCTTCTGTCTGGTTCCCGAGGAAGGAAGGGAGCCCCCCAGGCCTGGGCCTTCAAGTCATGGAAGACTTATTCATCTCCAGCTGGGCCATTGAGTGCCACAGGGATGGTTAATCACTGGACACGGGTCTTTGAGGAAAGGGGTATCCCAGAGGCCCGGGAATCCAGTGAGTACATCGTGGCTCATGTCCTTGGAGCCAAAACAGTTAAGTGTAATGTTGGGGGGGTGGGGTGCAGTGAGAGAGATGAGGGAGGTCTCTGGAGAACAGATAATGAGGGGTGTTTTGTTTTATTTTTTATTCCATTTTGTTTTAATTTTTGCCTCAATCAGGCTGCTTAATTGAGTCTGGTAGGATTTTGCTGAACAAATGTTTCAGGCAGACATTTTATTCGTTCATTCAACAAACTATTGCAGTGTGTTCCAGACACTGCGGGTTCCAGGATGATTAAGTGGCTAGTGTTGAGTTGACAGACATTGTCCACACAAGAAACCTGGGTATGTGGCTCTAGACCAAGGGAAGCAGCCACTCACATTCTCCATGGGAACAGTTTCAGAGCCTGAGACCAGCACTTTGGACCAAGCCACTGACCCCTCGACAATTGGAGTGCATCCATGAGCTATGTAGCCATAGATTACAGAGGTAAGCACCCGTGGATAGATCTGAGGACTCTATAGAGATCATCCTTCCCCAGTTCCACTAAATTATGGTCAGGGGAGTGTAAAGTGTCTAAGGACTAGGGATCTGTTGGGGTAAGGAAGTAGCAAGAGAAGGAAATTGGTGTTGTAAACTGGAAGAAGGAAAGGCCTGGTCTGTTTGTCCTAAGGTTTTGCAGGCAGGACCCTGCCTGATGGCCTTAGCCACAGTAGTCTTCAATTCAGCTCTGGCCTTACCCATCCTGGTTCTGGTACTGATGACTCCCTGGATCCTCCTCCTACAGGATGCCGGTGCAGTATATCCTTGGGGAGTGGGACTTTCAGGGGCTCAGTCTGAAGATGGTACCCCCAGTGTTCATTCCTCGGCCAGAGACAGAAGTGAGTATCTCACAAAGACAGAATGGAGAGAAAAGGTTCAATGCACCTGTCTTGCTCCAGACTTCCTCCAGGGGGCGCTGGGGCCCCATGGCTGCAGTTCACAGCACCTTCCACACATATGTCTTCTTGCTGGCTAGGTTGACTGAGCCATGACTTGAGGACCCTTCTTGCCCTCTTCCTTTGACTGTCTACATTCCAAAGCTCCACCCTGCCTCAGTGACCAGAAGTGACACAGAAGGCTTCAAGTAGTGTTGTCCCACTGCTCAGCCTATTGTGTTCCATAGGAGCTATCCTATGGGCCCATGGCAGACTCAACCCGTGGGAGATAAAAGGCCTTCAGTGACTTAGAGGGGGGGGGGAGGAAAGGAAATAGGGAGGGCTCTACTGGAGGCCTGGTGTGAGCAATGTGACCTTACAGGTGGCTCCTGCCTGCTCTGGGCTCAGATGATGGACTGTTAGGCCAGACTCTCTCTGACTCGGTGTTCTGTTCAAGTCCATTGTCTGGCCAGGTGATTGTCAGTCCCTCAGGTGACTAGAACTGGCGGTCATGTGTCCCATGCATGCTGCCCCATGGGGACACACCCTGATCTGAGAGAGATGTTTCTCTGCTTTTCTTGGATTTCCCTGACTGTTCCGATGGCAGAGCAGAGAGATTAGAGAGTGGACCCTGGGGTGGAGTGGGGTTGATGCTGAGAAAAGTCAGCGGGAACTGGACTCTGAAAAAGATTGGTTTCTGGAAAGATATCCTGGCACATAAACATTCTTGGGGAGAGTCTGTCTCCTACTTTTACTAGTGAGGACCTTTGGGCTGCCTGCATTTTACCCTTTTAATCTCCATCCCTTAGTCACGAACCCTCTGATCTGTCTGGAGAGATAGCTCAGTGGTTAAGAGCACTGGCTGCCCTACCAGAGGACCCAGGTTCAATTCTCAGAACCCACACAGTGGTTTTACGACCGTTTCTAGCTACAGTTCCATGGGATGTGAGACCCTCTTTTGGCCTTTCTGGGCACTGCATGTACACGGTACATGCACATACATACAGGCAAGATACTATACACACAGTTAAAAAACAAAACCAAACAACCAAATCTGTTGATCACTTGGTTTACCCCTTGTCATGTGGCAGGACTGTGAGAAGTCACAGAGATGTCAAGGAAGGGGACCCACAGGCAGCACCTGAACTTTCCGACTCTATCTTATTTAGAACTGGCATGGCCTGCGCCAGAGTACAGATATTTCAAGATGATATGGCCTGTCATCTTCAGGCTTTCGGGGGGATTGCACAGTAGCTTCCAAATATGTGACTACTGGCCAGGAGATAGATCACCTGCCGTCCTTGGAGACTGTTAGGGTTCAGAGCATAGAGGGACAGCTATCCTGGTGACCTTTGCACTCCTTGGAGCTGACCTGGTATCAGCTGTGTTTTTGGATTCTGAGTGTGGGGTGTGGGCTTTCAGCTGCTATGTGACCCACCCACTAGAGGTGGGTCTGGGCCAGGAAGGCAGCCTTGCTGCAGGAGGGGGGGTGAGGATGCTGTGGTTGGCTGGGAGGCCAGGTCCGCCTCACTGTACAGACATTTCTGAGAACTCATCAGGTTTGCCCCCATGGGAAGCCACATCAGACGGGGGTGCTTTACTAAGAAATCAAGAGGACGTGGCCTGTGGTAGGGAGTGGAGAAAAGGGGTGCAGGGGAGGGGGTCACAGAGTCTGTAGTCTCTGTCCATCAAAGGGCAGTCTTTGATGGTGGGTGTGAAAGTCTGAAGTGCAGAATTGCAAGTGGCTTGCGGCCTGATGAATTTGGTTTTCCCTAGGGGGTGAGAGGGTGAGGCCTCCAGTGTGGCGATATATACAGTGGGAAACCCGAGGCTGGGGTGTGAGCCGTGCCGTCTCCTTCTGGCGCTGTGTGGCTGTGTGGGCTGGGAGAGGCTCGGAGCTATAACTGTTTAGGGAGGCAGTACTCCTGACTTGGGCCAGCCCGGTAGGGACAGGGAGTTCGTGGCCCTTGTATCCTGCTGAGACCTCGGCCGCCTCTGTAGGAATTGTGCAGTCCCACTTGGAACAGTGGCCCCAGGGAAAAACACCAACTGCCCTTTCTCTGTCTCTGTCCTATATTTCTCTTCTGTCTTCTGTCATACCGTGTTTTGAATTCTTGCTGGATTCAGTTGGAACAGATGACCTGGGTCTGTGGCTAGCTTGGCTCAGAGCCAATGGCTTTAGGTAGAGGAGAGTTCTTCACTGCATAAGAAAGAACTTTCTAGACTTCCTGGATGCGGTCTCAATATAGATCGTTCCCACCTAGCCACCAGGTGGTCCTCCAGTTAAATGAGCTTTCCATGGTCTGTGGTAAAAGGAAAGAGAGAAGCCACTGTCTGTCAGCCTCACACCCTGCCCTAGATGGCCATTTACCTAGATGATGTGTGTGTCTGAGGTCAGGGATGCCTCTGTGAGGTGGCTAGCCAGTGTGGGCTGGTGAGGGGTCATCCTCCAGCCAGAGTGGGCCATTTGTGGCCAGGAAACCCATAGAAGCTTATACCCCTAACACAGGCTGTCATTTTTCTGGCCTTTCAGCCTGCCGCCTGTACCACAACCTCAGTCACAGCTCTAGATTACTGGTCATAAGCCCAGCTGGCTGCACACACCCCGTGTTCCCCACTTATGCCTGGCCCAGCACTGAACCAAGTTTTCTCTCCCATGGGCAGTAGCTCTTAGTAAAGAAGGGGCCGGAAACAGGGAGGGCTGGTGCAGCTCTTCAGCTTCTGCCTGCCTGGGACTTGTTCCCTTTAGTGTGAATGAGCATTGCCACTGAGATTGGGGTCCTAGAAGGACAAATGCTTTGGGGGACTCAGACTTCAAAGGAAAGTAGGCTTGGGCGATCTGGTGCTGTTTGTCCCCCTGCACCCCCCCTGGGGGGTGGGGGCCTGGTTGATGGGTCAGCCCCAAGATCTTCTCATGATTTAATATGACAGGTAAACCCAGTCCTAGATCTTCATACAGGTCAGAGATCCGTAGGTTGTAGAGATGCAACTGGTCTGGCAGAAATGAAGAAGTTCTGAAGAGACAGATGTGTCCCTCATCCTCTCAGAGTGTTGAAAAAGGGGACCCCAAAGAAGTGGGAATGTCCTGAGGGATCTCATGCATTAGTCAGAGGGAGAGCTTGTCTCCTGCCAAGAGGACACCACAGTTCTATCACTTGTCTGTCAGACTGCCTGACAGGATGAGAAGACTGACCTCCAGATAATGGAGGGCCAGTGTGGGCAGGACCACACCTTGGCCTGGACTGCTCACATGTGGTCATCCTCGCCTGCCACTTAAACCGCCATCTCACTTCAGGACTCTGAAGACAGGCTTGAAGGGCTGCGAATCTCTTTGTCCTTCCTGCCAGGGTGGCCATGTTGAATAAATCTCCTTCCTTCCATCATCCTCCCCTCCCCCCACCCCCTTCTGCTTCCTGCTTTCAATCTGGCCCTTTTTGTTGGCTTATTGAGGATGGGTATTTAGGTCTGATTTGGGGCACGGTTTATACCTCCAGGACTGATAACAGACACCTCACAGTGGCTTGCTCACTTCTTCAAAGTGGATCCCATCTGCCTCTTCCCTCTCAGTTTGCTGAGCCTTGAGGGGCCCTCTGCTCATGACCTAAGGCTGGTTGTCTTTGAGAAGAGACCACGGTGCCCTTTCCCTGCTACGTGTCTGGATCTGCTGCTCCACTCTGGGTATAAACATTTCAGCTACGGGGCCACAGCCACCTTCAGCCTCACTCCTAGGTCACCTGTGTCCACGCCCTGTACAGCCTGAGCGGCAGCAGACCAGGCTCTCTTGACCCGTGCTGGTGGTGTGTAAAAGTGTCCCCTGCTGCTGTGGTGGGTGCCATCCAGACAGCCTCTTACCACACGGTGCCCCTTTACCATGTTCTCTTTGTGCCACAGCCACCTGCAAGACTTGGGCAGGCCTTGTCCCTGCCCTAGTAAGAGAATTGCTTGCCCTTTGGACCTAGGAATCTCCTGGGAAAATTCTCGCACTCAGCTCTATGAGCAAGCTGAGGACACACCGGCCACCTCTGGTTTGTTTCCCCTTGTACTGGGGCGGAACCCAGGTCCTCACACAGGCTAGGCTGTGCTCTACATCTGAGCTGTCTTCTCAACTCCAGGCCTGGTTCTTTACCACAGTTCAGGCTTCAGGTAGGGCCTTGACCCTTGAGTGTTAGTGTCTGTATGAGCCAGTGGTGAAGATCCAACAGATTAATATAGGCTCTAGAAGCAGGACCACACACAAGGAGAAGGGTGTCAAATAGGGTTCTCAGCAGTTCTGTGAGTATAAAAATGGGAAGATGTCTGGAAGGGCACAGGTGGGATTTATTGTGCATGTAGCTGCCAGTGATAGATCAGGTGTGTGATTCTGATTACTCTTTACTATGTTCCTAAGAGGAGTACTCAGTTGTGCAAATGTGTAAACTTGGGCATGGAGGGACAGAATGACCTACCCAGGGTCCTTGCTGATGTGAAGATGAGTTTGGCTTTGGCTGTTCCCCACCTGTCTTCAGTAGAAGCCAGCTGCTTAGACTTCCTTGTAAAGGCTCCTCAGGAGCTAAGATGGCCCCTAGTCTGATCTAGACCTTCTTCCTTCCAGGAACTGGTTGAATGGGTTTTAGAGGAAGTGGCCCAGAGGCCCCATGCAGTGAGAACCCAAGATGGTCCTCTCATTCTGGAGGTGGGCTGTGGATCAGGGGCCATTGCTCTCAGCCTGCTGAGCCAGCTCCCCAAGGTAGGCTGTCTCTGCATCCCTCTACCATGCCTTTAGCCGTGGAGATGGTCACTCACTGTCCCTCCCAGTATTCTATCCCCACATCCCTCTGTAAGGAGTATTGAGGGAGCCGGGCAGTGGTGGCACACGCCTTTAATCCCAGCACTTGGGAGGCAGAGACAGGTGGATTTCTGAGTTCGAGGCTAGCATGGTCTATAGAGTGAGTTCCAGGACAGCCAGGGCTACACTGAGAAACCCTGTCTCGAAAAACCAAAAAAAAGGGGGGGGGTGGCCATATTAGGAAGGCATGCCCAGCCCGGTCCCAGCCTCTAACTTCCATCCTTATCTGTCTGGCTAGAGTCTAACCACAGGAAAAAATTGTTATGTATTTCTTTCCTCTTGAGAGTTAGGGGAAGATTCGTAGATGGGCGTCTCCCAGAACTCCACCTCTCTTCCTTTGTTCTTGGGGCAGAGTCAGGTCATTGCTGTGGATAAGGAAGAAGCTGCTGTTACTCTGACCCATGAGAATGCTCAGAGGTAGGTGGGTTGGGATGTCCTGAAGGCCAGCACTGGGGGTTGGACTCTGGGTCCTGAACTTGACCTTTATTCTAGTACAAACCTACTGGTGTCTGACTTCACTCTTGAGGGAGAGATGCAGTGAGGAGGCCTGGCAGGGGTCCCGTGGGTTTGTCAGTGGTGGACTATGAGCAGCTATGTCGCTGATCCAGGAAAGGCTCCCTTTCCCTCCTGCTCCTTGTAGCCAAGGCCTGTGCCCTGTGCTCAGCACCATCTCCCCATCTCTCCAGGCTTCGGCTGCAGGACAGGATCCGGATCATCTGCCTTGATGTAACCTCAGGTACATCCTCTGTACATCTTGGGGTGGGGTGCTGCTGGTGAGTGAGGTACTGCAGAAATGGGGTACAGTAAGGGTTTTCCCTTCCCTCCCCTCCCTTCCCCTCCTGTGATGAGGCAGGAGGATTCCTATGAATTCAAAGTTTGTTGGGGAATGGTGACTTCCAGACCAGCATAGGCTATGAAGGAAAACATCTAAAAACAAAACAAAACAAGCCCCCCCCCAAAAAAAATCCAAAATCAAACAACATAAACAACAATACCAAAGAGAAAACTTTAGGACCAAAATGAACATGTGACCGCCCTGCCCACCTGGCCTGGACGAGGTGGTCCAGCAGTGCCTGGTCCGCACAGGCTCTGCACTGTCTTCAGATTTCCAGTTCTAGTTCCAGTTTTGATTCTTCTGTTATGGGATCCAGAAACAGCCATAAGGGGTTGTCTGAGGGCGGCAAGCCTGCCCTCCCTGTGCATCCAGACTGTGTTGGTTATAAAGCAGAGGTAAGGCCAGGGGCTGCAGAGCTGAGGAGCCCTGCCTTTGCCTTTGCAATCAAGGAGGACTTACTGGAGGTGGCACTTGAATGTGGCTTAACGAGGCTGCCCTGACAGGGAGGAGAGAGAACATGGATATCTAGGTGCACAGCTCCATGTCAGGTCATGTCCGCTCCCGGCCAGCCTGCTAACTCTGGCTACTATCCTCGAGTCTGGCTTATCAGGTCTAAAGAGAGATTTGGGGAGAGGGACTACCTAAGGGACAAAGTGGCACGTGGAGCTGCCAACTTTCACACTGTGCATGTATCTTCCTCTTTGCCCACAGAGGGGTGCTGCACAGACCTTTGGCCCTGGGGCCCCGTGGACTTGGTGGTCAGCAACCCTCCCTACATCTTCCACAAGGACATGGAACAGCTGGCCCCGGAGATCCGCAGGTACAGCAGGGCGGGTGGAAAGCAGAGGCGCTCTAGCAAGATTGGTTGGGGTGGAACCAACCTTCCTGGGGAAGGTGTTACCTTTGCACTCTGACCTCTGGAGGCCCCTAGCCTCTCAGAGCCTTCGTTTCCCACGTTGAAAGAGGAGTGAGTGGCAGTGCTTGCCGGGCCATGGTGAGGCCGACAGAAGGTGCTGATAGGGATGTGTCATTTTACACAAAACAGGCCTAGAGAGGGAAGATGCCCTGTTAAAGGTCCCACGAGGGCTTGGTGGGAGCGCCAGCACTGAAGCCTCCTCTGGCTGTGGAAAAGCCATCCTGGGTTCACATGGATGGAAAACCAAGTGTAACCACATGTCTCTACATAAGCATGGGTGATATGGGTTGGAGCTGTCTCCTCTTCCCTGGACTCAACCAGGATCAGCTTTAAATGTCCTCAGATGAAGAGCAGGAGCTGCCTAGTTGTGAGAGCCTCATGCCCCAAGGCCTTTGTCCATCCAGCCCTGCTCTGTGGGGTGCTGTCTGCGTGAGAGGTGAGGGAAGCAAAGTCTGGTTCACATAGGAACCCTTGCTGATGGGCGCTCAGCCTACCTCTCAACCCAGAGTCTAAGGCCCAGAGGCCCTGGGAAGGCCTGCCTGGCTCCTCAATGCTCGACACACCCCTCCCGCAGCCGCTCACCCTCCACTGTTTTCCCATTCAGTTACGAAGATCTGGTGGCCCTGGATGGTGGTGACGAAGGCATGGACATCATCACCCACATCTTGACCTTGGCACCCCGGCTCTTGAATGCCTCTGGGTATGGACACCAGCCTCCTCCCACTCCATTGAGTAATCGACAAGCCTTGGCAGTCATTGTGCCCACTCCCCTTGCAGGCCACACAACCTGGAAGTAAGGTCCTGGCCCTGCCTCGTTGAGCTGACCCATTTCTTCTTCATGTAGAAGCATCTTCTTAGAAGTGGACCCAAGACACCCAGAGCTTGTCAGCAGTTGGCTTCAAGGCCATCCTGACCTGCACCTTAGTCTTGTGGGTGTCCGTGAAGACTTCTGCGGGAGGTAAGGCCGTTCTTGTAGCCATATGGCTTCTGTGTGCTCTCCGGCCCCCACCACGGGTGCATTCCTCAGAGCTTAGATGCTACCCAGATACTCCTTCTGTCTCCTCAGGCCCCGGTTCCTGCATGTCCAGAAGTCTGCACCATAGTGTGGCTGCTCTATATCACCTGGCCAAGATTCTAGCCTGCTGGACGCCTGGCTCCCCCTGTGTGGAGTGCTGCCCAGGAGCAGGCGAAGAGCACTTTCCTGAGCCCCTCGCACGGCCATGGTTCTGTGACTCCCCATGATGGATGTTTCTAGGAGACTCGAAAACATGGATGGAGTGTTCTTCCTGGGGCAGCAAAGACCAGAGACCCCAGAGCTGGGTTTCCAGCCTGGCTCTGTCCCCTCTGTAGCAGGCTACTTGGTTTTCCTCTTGGTGAAATTGCCGTGAAGATGTTGGGAAGGGTGGCCAGTAAAGGTTTGAGAAAGCAAAAACTGGTGAACCAGTATTTTTGTTTTCATGACAGGGTTTCTCTGTATAGCCCTGGCTGTCCTGGAACTCACTCTATAGACCAGGCTGGCCTCAAACTCAGAAATCCGCCTGCCTCTGCCTCCCAGAGTGCTGGGATTACAGGCGTGCGCCACCACTGCCCTGTGTATTTTGTTATTAAAGCGTATGGGCCCTTGTTCCCCATGCAGGACTAGGCCTGAGAGCCTCTCCCTACTGCAGCAAGTCAAGCAGACTGTGCTGTAAGGATACCGTGTGGTAGGGATAGGGATGGGAGGCTCAGTCCTGGCCTTGGACGCTTAGGGCCCACAGACTAGCTCACTCTGGGTGGCATCATCCACCTCCAGCCTGGGAATGCCTACATACTGTTCCTTGACTGGGCCTATGCAGGACTGTGAAAGGCAGGCTGGTTTCTGGTTGAGCTAAGGTTGGGAACCCCAGTGACTGACCCTGAGGCATGGCAGGTGTTTTGCCTGGTTCCCAGACACTAGGCTCCTGACAGGAGTCCGCAGACCTCCATAGATTTGTGGTCATCAGTCACATAAGGGCAATGCCCCAAGCCCCTCCACAGGTAGAGGATGTGGCCTATGGTCAAGACTGATCTCCATTTCAGTGAGGTACCTAAAGGCCTGGAGGCTTAGCCAATAAACTCCCCTTCCCAGACCTCAGGCCCGCCCTAAGAAGTGGGGTACGGTTTTTACTTATCCACTTTCAGCCGTGACAATAAATGTTTTAAAACCATAGACTGCCTCTTTTCACCAGGATCTGCCATAGGGAGCCATAAAGAAGGCCTTTGTCTGTGGAGCTGCATCTAATCTCCCATACAAGGCCTCTCTGTGTTCCCAGCCACAGTGACCACCAAGTCCTAGCCAAGCCGGCCGCCCACAAGCCCAGGACTCTCCTCCCCGAGGGACCCAGCCAGAGCTCTCTCCCCTTTTCTCCTCCAGCCCAGGGCTATATCCAGGACACAGGCCCCCACTCCGTTCTCAGTTCTTCTGTGGCATCCAGCGGTGCCTGGGTGTCCAAGAGTCGGAGAACAGAACCAAACAGCTCTGGCCTCCATGAAGGCCCAGGGACCCCCAAACCAGCTCTGGTGGTCCCTGCGACCTCAGACTGTGCTCCCCCACCCCAGAGTGGTGTCCCATAGCTTCCCATAGCCTGATACCTGCCTGGCACCAGTGTGGGGTAAGTGCAGTCAAACTCCTGCATCCCGCCTCCCCAGGCAGCCCGAACCCTGTGGCGGAGAGGGTGCCAGATACCACAAACCCTACAGGCCTAGGCTGAACATGGAAGCTGTATCTGAGGATGAGGATGGGGCTGGGGGTCTTTGACACATGATCTTGGGTTTGCATACCTACATTCATGTAAGTTTAGGTTTGAGACTGTAGGGTAGAAAACCCCACGGGACTTCGTTTGCTTTTATTGACCCTCCTTTCCAAATGTGGAAATTCAAATTTGGCCTTCGAATAACCCATGTATGTCTCCCTGTTTGGTGCACCCAAACAAGTCTGGGCACTAAATTGTGACCTTCACTCCAGCTCTGGGCAGATTCCCAGCATCCGGGAGACCCAAAGACCAGCCTGTCATCAGCCGAGATGGGAAGCCTGTCAGTTGGTGAGTGTGGACACAAGACTGCATCTGGGTGGTTCATAGGTTTGTTGGAGACTAAGCAAGTTCATTCCACCTGGCTCTCCCCCTGCCCCAGCATTTGCAAGGGCCTGACCTAAGGGACAACAGCCAGAGGCAGTGTGCTCTGACGGCAACAGCTCTGCCGGAGCCAAGACAGCTGAGTTCCAGGGTGGAGTCTTGGCAGCTGGACTTTATGAGTCCAACTTCTATGAGAAGCAGATTCTTCAGTGTCCAGGGCCAGTGCAGAAAATAGCCTCATTCTATTCTATTCTAGATCAGCAAAGTAGAACATGCATCCTGGTGTCTGAATGCCCACAGGAGGGTCAAGGTGGTAAGGCCCGCCAAAAGTCCCACAGTAAAAAGTTGAGAAAGAAAGCTAGCTCTGTTTCCAGACTCACCTGGCGTAAGCAACATCTGCTGCTCTGGTTGAGGGGGTCTATTTGTGCTGGCAGAGATCACACTGAAGGTCTCAGAGCCCCAGGTTATGGCCCTGGTGACCTACCCTTTGTCCAGCCCTAGCTACATGGCCTTTAAGTTGCCTCTGGCTTCCTTTGAAGGAAGGAGCCTGGTCTTTTCCTCATGACTGTTTCAGAAAGAACCTAGGAGGGTAACATAGGGTGCGGCCAGAGTGAGGCTCCTCACCTCCTGAGCCTCCATTGCCATTTGAACTTTGCTTGCCCAAGCCTGTGTGAAGATTGCCTCCTCTCTCTTGCCTGTGCCCTTTGGCTCTGGCTTTCTTCAGACGTCTCAGGCAGCTGTCCTGACCTCACAGCAGTCTGTCACCCTACTTCCCTCACCACGGTGGGGAGTGACAGTGGAGGAGCAGCTGGGGTCACTGGAGCAGGAGCAACCCTTGGGACAACTTCCTTCCCAGAAAATTGTGGGGCTTGACTCTCCTGGGATAAAAGTCCAAGCCAAGTAGAGTGGCCAGGCAGGCCTCCAGACGGTAGCTACCCACTCTTTGGCTAGACATTGCTTAGCCATGCTGGAGCCTTTCCAACTCAGGTTTAGGGAGTCTGTCTCTCTCAAAGGTGTGACCTTGGGTAGATGACTTCGTTTCATTCAGCTTTGGCCTCCACACCTTCAGAACTATAGAGGGTGGTGGTGAGATCTTCTTGGTGCATTGTGGGTGTTTCTGTTACCTTGAGGACAGACAGAGAGGGAAGGTCCTGTGCCCTGCTGGTTCAGCTCAGCACCAACAGGAGGTAGGCTGAGACACTTCAGTCAGCAAGGGAAAGATGGCGGGATTTCAGTCCTGGGCTCTGGTGACTGCCCTCTGGGGATGGAGCTGCCAGGAGCAGCCTCCTCTCCCTCTCACTGGTTCTCCTCACTAGGGCCTGAGTACCTGAGACCCAAGCCATGGCAGCCAGTGGCTACACTCTGGGAAAACCAGACTTCATATCCTGTCTTTCTCTTTCTCCTGATATTAGCCAGAAGCTTGGCCCAAGTCCAGGAATGCTTTGGAGGACAATGCAAGAGGGTGCGGGGCACACTGTGCCTTCCAGGCTCGGTCCCCTCCCGCAGGTGGAGAAACTGTGCTCTCACCTCACAGTTGGATGCTTTTTGTAGCTCCCCACGAGTTATTCCATGGGGATTATTCACCTACCTTATTAAAATGGGTCCCCCAGCTCCAGATATACCCTTTTCTGCATGCCCATTTCCATGGACCCTGGGCATCTTCCCAGTCTCTGTTCTAAACCTTAACTGGATTCTCAGAACCTAAGTATGGTCTCTATGTTCTGCAGAGTGTTGTCTGAAGAAGCAAGAGGAAGGCAACTCTGGGAAAGGCCCCAGGATGCCTCTCCCTGGCCCCACACTAAGCTGCTGTCAGGACAGAGGGTTGTACCAGTGAGTCTGTGAACTGCTGGGCTGAAGCAGGAATCCCTTTAATCCCTGCGGCCTGCAGATTCTTTTCTTCCCTGGACCTCCTCTCTCATGCAGTACCCTCTCTTGAACACCTTCCCCTCAGCAGGGCATCCCTCCAGAGTAAGGCTCTTGCCCACCAAAGCTAATCCATGTCATACCTGCTGAATTCTAACACACCTGCTGTGTCTCTCTGTCCTAGCTTTTGCCTACCCATATCACTATCAGTGCCCTACCTATATATCTGTCCCCTGAATTCAGAAACCTTCGGGTCTCAGTCTGGGAACTCCTGTAAGGCTGGCACATTCAGGTTCAGCAAATGTCCACCACTAAACTGACAGGACATCCATTTTCTAGACTTGAGGCTAGAACCTCCTGAGTGGCCCCTCATCTGACCTGACAGAGTGGCAGCACTCACATATTCCAGTCAGCAGAGAGAGGAATCCGTGAGGTCTGGCCTCCTGCCTGAGCCAGGCAGCTGTTCAAGCTAAGCCATAATCTCTTTGAGGGCTCCAGTGCACCTGATCCCCGCCCCGCAGCCACGCCAGGAGAACAGACTGTACTTGGCGGTGGTAGGAGCAGGCGCCAGATTTCCTGGAGCTCTTGGCCTTAAACAGCCCCCAGTCAAGGTGGTGACTAGGATGGTGGCCTTGTCTCTCTTTATGAGCCCTGCCCTGAACAAGACCCTGGGTTGGAGACTAACAAAACAACCCTATAGACAAAATAATGTCAACTAAAGACACTGATGTCTTCACCCCCCCAACCCATGACTATTACCTTATATAGCACAAAGGACTTTGCAAATATGAAAAAAGATTGTGTGTGTGTGTGTGTGTTGTATGTGTGTGCATGTGTGTGTGCACAAGTATGTGTATACATACATACACATGGGGACTAGATCCCTCGATCATCACCTTATGTTTTGAGGCAGGGCCTTTCACTGGCTTGGACCTCACCAATTACAGAAGCCCCCACGGCTCCTGCCTCCATGCATTGCTGGGGTTGCAGATGCATGCAGCCATGCCTAGCTTCTGCATGGGTGCTAGGGATCCTAATCCAAGTCCTCCTGCTTGTGTAGCAGGTAATTTACCAACTGGTCCTTCTTCCCAGACTTGCAACTAAAGATCCCGAGAAGGAAAAATTGTCCTGAGTTGTTCAGAGAGTGCAGCATGGTCACGGGTGTCTACAGCACAGAGACGGTAGTGTGAGGACACAGAAGACAGTAGAGTGTGATTGTCAAGGTCAGTGTGTGAGCACAGGGGGAAGGCAAACGACTTCTTCCCTAGAGCCTCAGGAAAGAATGCAATCCTGCCCGCACCTTTGTTTAAGCACTCTGTAATTAATCTGGGATTTCTAACTTCTACAATTACAGTGTGGTAGTGTATATTGCTTTTAAACATATTTTGCATTTCATTTAACTTTATCTTATGTGAGGGTGTCAGATCCCTTGAAACTGGAGTCACAGACAGTTATGAACCGCCATGTGGATGCTGGGAATGAAACCCTGATCCTTTGGAAGAACAGATGATGCTCTTAACCACTGAGCCATCTCTCCAGCCCCGTGTATATTGTTCTAAGTTTCAAAATCTGTGGTAATTTTTTACAGCAACTGTAGGAAACTAATACAGATGATGCTCTTAGCCACTTTGCTTCTTTTTTTTAAACTTTTTAAAATTACACTTAGTGTGTGTGTGTGTGTGTGTGTGTGTGTGTGTGTGTGTGTTTGTCCATCCGTGCTACAACATGTTTGTAGATGTCAGAAGAAAACTTGTAGGTGAGATTAAACTCAGTTCTTTGGGCTTAGCCTTAAGTATATTTACTTAGAGTCATCCTGGCCAGCCTGTCATTATATTCTTTTATAATTCTTTTTATATTTTTTATAAAAAAAAATCCCTTACAAGGAAGAAATATTAGTTCGTCTCAGAGTTTCAGCCCAGGGTCGGGCGTGTTACAGGCAGAGACATGGAGGAAAGCACCTCATCTCATGGTAGCCAAGGAAACAGAGAGAAAAGGGTCCGTGGACAGTGCATACTGTGATGGCTAATCTAGGTTATCAACTTGACACCTTGGGAGGAGGGACCAGCAAGTGAAGAATCGTCTCCATCAGATTGGCCTGTGTTTACATCTGTGGGATATTTTCTTAATTGCTAATTAGGGCAATTAGGTCTGAGGGCCTGTTCACTGTGGGAAGTACCATCCCTAGGCAGGTGGACCTGGGCTGTATTAGAACAGTAGCTGAACGTGAGCCTAAGGACAAACCAGTCAGCAGTGTACCACCGTGGTCTGTGTCAGCTTCTGTCTCGGGGTTCTTACATGAACCTCTGCCCTGGCTTTCCTCCAGGATGGACTGTAACCCATGAGCTGAAACAAACCCTTCCTTCACAGCTGGGATTTTGATCAGTGTTTTTTGTGAGGTCTACCTGGGTCCTGGTCCTGGCTTCTCATGGAGTCATGTGGTTGGCCTAGCACCACGGGAGCGTGAGGAAGGCACACTCTCTGTATGCTTGTCATTACTGTGAACCGAGCACAACAGCCTGTGATGAATCAGGAAGCCTGACCACACCTCCAGTGTGTGGCTAGTTGGGCTCTTTCCAATCACCCCGGCAGTCTTCAGCTTCGGTAGGACCAAATCACCCACTCTATCCTGGGATCGATAGATGGCATCCTGTTCCTGTCAGTTTCTCCCGTGTGGTTCTGTCCTTGATGATCTTAGCTTCCTGGCTCTCAATGTAGTAGCCGACTGGTACCTTTGGATCCTGTCCCTGGCCAGTCTGAGGCAGAGACTACACTGAGGATGAGAACTAAGGGGCTGTGTGGAAGTTATCCCTCCTGGACAAGGTGTGGCTGTCCTGAAGCCACAGTCTTAGACCAGGTGTCATGTGAAGAACTTCTGGAACTCCGGTGGCCATTCTGGGCTTAAGAGAAGCTGAGGACAGATAGTTCAGATTCCTGGGATTAAGAGGCCAGTTTGGACACAAATCCCTTTGATATACATTGGATGAAGCCTCGGGGACTTGTTGATACTAAAAAGAGTGAACTATAACAAGACTTGTATCTAATTCCATGTCTTCCCTCTTCCCAAGCAGAAGTCTACACAGCAGACTGGAAGAGGCAGAGGCTGCCACTGAAGCCCATCCGACTGTCAGAGACTCAGGGATTGACACAGCTAGGTCCTGCACTATCTTTTTGCAGAACTCAGTGCTAAGAGCCACCTGTCAGAACAGGAGCAGAGATTACCAGAGCTGTCCCACGTGGCTTCCCACAGCAGCTGCCTTAATCCTGGCATATGCAATGCAGAGAGTCAGGGTCTCAGTCTCTCAAGCCAAAGGGATGAGGCCTCCAGAGGGAAGGCCAAGCTCAAGGGTCTTATTTGAGTTCCATAGCACTTGACTCCTGTTTCATGGCTTTCTGCCTCGGTTGTTTTCAAAGTCCTGAAACCAATAGGAGGTGATCTTATGATTATCTATACCCCTTGGGGGCCAAAAGACCCTTTCACAGAGGTCACCTAAGTCCACGGGAAAACATATTTACGTCATGGTTCATAACAGCAAAATTACAGTTATAAAATAGCAATAAAAATAATTGTGTGGTTGGGGTCACCACAGCATGAGGAACTGTGTTAAAGGGTCACAGCATTAGAAAGATTGAGAACCACAGATGTAGCTCTTATCTAGAGATTCTGATGCATAAAGCCCTCTGAGCTGGGTTCATGAATCAACATGGAGCATTAACTCAACTGTAGCACCAGGTATACAGATGGCCACATCGTAGTCCGATCTGAAGCCCTGGCAGTAGTGAGGAGCGCAGAGCTCCTTCAGTAGACTGAGTGCTCCCACTCTGGAAGAAACTAGCTATCTACCCCCCACCCCTGCCCTGGCTCCCCGGGCCTCCTGAGGTACTCTGTCTTAGTTAAGGTTTCAATTGCTGTGATAAAACACCATAATCAAACACAACTTGGGGAGGAGAGGATTTATTTCAGCTTACAGATTCACTTCATAGTCCAGCACTGAGGAAAGGGTGTTGAGGATATTTGAGCCTGTTTCTAGTTAGGGTGTGGCTCAGCCCTTAGGACTCACTTTAATCCCTCTGGTTGGAATTCAGACACGCCCTTAGTACTCACCTTTAATCCCAAACAATGAACCCGTAAAGTTAGTTTGTAGAAGGAAACACCCGAGTTTGAAAGTGACTTCTAATTGAGTGGCAGACAAAATGACAGATCAGAGAAAGATCAGATGGAATAGGATACAGCCCAACTTTCATGAGAAGAGAGAGGAAAGGGAAGCTACTTGAGAGACAGACAACAGTACAGGAAGAGAGCACAGGACAGGATACAGTAGAGTTCATGGAGACAGTACAGTAGAGTTGAGACGGAGAGTCAAGCTGCGCGGAGGGAGAAAGGGCAGCTTTCCTGGGAGAGTTGTACAGAGACAGGTGGAGACAGAACAAGCCAGAGAATGAGAGTGAGACAGAAGATTAGAACAGATTGCTAGAGTTAGTTTGAGGCCAAGAAGAGCAATCCAAGAGAAAGCAGAGAGAAGCCAGATTGAATCAGTCACCTTGGAGAGGACTTGAATCAGCCAGCCAGAGTTCAGAAAAAAACGGCAAAGGGTGAGCTTATTCAGCAGTAAGTCTCAAAGGCTGAAAACATTCTGGGCCTAAATTAGGTTGTATGGAAACTAGAAGCTTTCCAGACTAGGCCTAGGTTAGCAGACAGAGGCAGTAAGCCTCAGAGGCAATTACAACAGAATAAAAGTTACTTTCACAGAAGGGCAGGTCAGGAATTCAAATAGGACAGGCACCTGGAGGCAGGAGCTGAACGGAGGGGTGCTGCTTACTGGCTTGCTCCTCATGGCTTGCTCTGTCTGACTTCTTATAGCATCCAAGAGCACAAACGCTGGACACCACACCCACAGTGAGCTGGGTTCTCTCACATTATCAATCAAGAAAATATATCACAGGCCAGTCTCGTGGGAACATTTTCTCAATTGAGGTTGTTTCTTCACAAATGTCTCAAGTTGACATAAAACTACCCAGCCCAGGTATCTAAAATGACTGCTGGGCCTTATAACCAGAAATGTAAAGTGGAACAATTTTAAATCATTTGGGACTTGTTTCTCCAGATAATTGCCTACCAGTCCCGTAGGTAGTCAGTAAAGGCTAATTTAGTTCAGACAAACAAAAGGAGGTTACTTTGGTCTTGCTAGGAGCTTGAACTGAGCTTTTTCTAGGGCCCAACTGACACAGCTTAAAGCAGCCCTGGCCTTTGGATGGCAGGCCTGGCCAGGTGGCCATTTTCGCAGGGCCTGGGTCTTCTTAGGGATTCTGCTTCTCAGAGCAGAACCAGCCACTGAAGTGTCCTGGTTCTGTCTGTTCTACAGCCTTCTCCAGGGGCAGCATCTGGAAGAGCAGACAGGCCAGATGTCCCCACTCTCAGTCTAGGTAACAGGTACCATTGTTAGGGCTCAGTGTGTCTAACAGAGGTCCCTGTGCAGCTGAAGTTAAGGCCCAGCAGGACAGGAAACAGGACTGTTCTTTTGGAGATCCAATAGCACATCTTTCCTCCAACCACTAAAAGCTCCTGCCCCACACCTTGCTTTCCAGAAACAGCCTGGCCTGTTAAAGAGGCAGTTAAGTCCCTCTGTCCTTCCTGAAGTCAGTGAGAAGCTAAGTTCTGTGAGTATGCAGAGCAGACTCAGGCGAGTGCTGCCTGAGCCTTTGCCTGGCCTTATACTTCCTTAGTGTCTAGCCAAGAGTCAAGCTTACTGTCCAGTGTCCAGCTAGGTACTGGACCCTAAACAGCTGATGTGTATTATTAGCTATACATCTCAGGGAACCCTACATGCATTGTAGCTGAGAGCACCCCAGGTTATGTTGAACAGCAACCTGGGAGGGAGGATGAGGCTGCCCTGGTGCCCATCTAACCACCAGAAACCTGAGATGGGCAGAAATAGATCTTTGGGTGCACCCTACAGAGCACAGTGCTAGGGTCCACCTGTCAGAGCAGAGGCAGAGGGCTGGGGCTGACAGAGCTTTTCAGAAACACAGCAGCTCAGTGAGCTCCTCTCTGAGGCCTGTACCACGCAGAGCCGGAACCTCAGTCTCCCAAGCCCTGCTCTGCGTCAGGCTCCAGAAAGATAGCTTACACTCAAGCAGCAGGGTCTAAAACCTCACAACTTGAATGGTGCACACTGGGACAAGAGCACTGGATTATCCTTTTTGTTGTTGTTTTGGATGCACATTGGTGTCTTATCTGCATGCAAGCTTTTGTGAGGGCACTGAATCCTCTGGGACTAGAACTGAAAACAGGTGTGAGCTGGCACGTGGGTGCTGGGAATTGAACCAGGGTCCTCTGGAAGAGCAGCCAGTGCTCTTAACTGCTAAGCCATCTCTTCAGCCCCACGTTGGATTATCTTAACCAGACTTTATGCATCCTGTAAGGTGGTAGCTGTGAAGCCCTCATTTTACAAATGAGAAACCAGAACACAGTCCAAAGATATGGCAGGCAGCGGAGAGAGCCTGGACAAATGCTTAGGGGCCGGAAGGCACATGAGCGGGCATGCGCGGTGCCCAGTGAGTAGGAATGGAACAGCCTGGCTGGACTCTAAGGGCATGACTCTGCACCAGGGCCTAATTCATGTAATACATATTTTTGTATATTAGGGGTGGTTTTGTATGTCTATGCATCCAGTGCAAGCCTGGTACACACAGAGGCCAAATCCCCTAGGTCTGGAGTTACAGATGGTTGTTAGCTGCCATGCAGGTGGTGAGAATTGAACCCGGATCCTCTGGAAGAGCTTAACCATTGAGCCATTTCTCCAGCCCTGGATGAGGGGGGTGGTGCTAAAAGCAAGGTTTTTGAGCTGAGTTAACAGGGTCGTATAGGCACTGAAGTTGCTCCTTCTTGGTCACAGGAAAGTGGGCCTCAGGCAAGTGGCTACAACTGTCCAATCTCTGGAGCTGGCTAGGGCTACAGTGGAGGCAAAGGTGTTCTGATCAGCTGACTCACAAATGTTACTGAAGAGCTGAGTAGGGCTGGGGTGGGACGGCCAGGACCATGGTATATAGCCCAAGACTCTGATTGGGAATCTGGAGACAGTGAGTCTAAGAATGGAGGATGTTCTTAGAACATCCCAGAGGCAGTATCGGGCATCCAGAGATCTAGATGTGACCATATGGGAGCACTTCACTCAATTGGGAAGATGCTCCCAGGCTTTGGGACTGTCGACAGGAGTATGACAAGGCATCTGCCATGCATGCGCAGTGAGGAACACCATGTATGAGCAGTGAGGAGCACCACGAATGAGCAGTGAGGAGCACCACGAATGAGCAGTGAGGAGCACCATGCATGAGCAGTGAGGAGCACCATGCATGAGCAGTGAGGAGCACCATGCATGAGCAGTGAGGAGCACCATGTATGAGTAGTGAGGAGCACCATGCATGAGCAGTGAGGAGCACCATGTATGAGCAGTGAGGAGCACTATGCATGAGCAGTGAGGAGCACCATGCATGAGCAGTGAGGAGCACCATGCATGAGCAGTGAGGAGCACCATGCATGAGCAGTGAGGAGCACCATGTATGAACAGTGAGGAGCACTACAAGCCCTCTGCCATAAGTCAGACATCAGCACATCAGGGATGCCTGCTTGGCCCACTTTCAGGGTAGAGTAAGGCCTGTCCTGTCCAAGGTCACACAGCAGGTACCCATGCT
Source organism: Apodemus sylvaticus (assembly GCF_947179515.1). NCBI lineage: Eukaryota > Metazoa > Chordata > Mammalia > Rodentia > Muridae > Apodemus > Apodemus sylvaticus. Next base: position 16,318,858 of record NC_067478.1, read on the forward strand.
GGGGTTTGTAGCGAGCCCCCTAACATCTGGACAGGAGATAAGGTGAACAGGCCATAAAAGCCTACATCCCAGGCCTTACCTCACAGAGGGTTTGACAGCTGGTTAGAGGCCCAGAGCCAACAAAGGAGAAAATGGCCAAACCAAACACACCAGACGCTGATGAGCTTCCTCTTGGCTGCCCTTGGGTGGCCAGCTTTCATACCTGACTGCAGAGGAACCAGACAAGGAGCCCTGGGTGTGGGGGAGGAGGCGGGGCAAGTCCTTGGTACTGAAACAGGACTCCTGTACTCTGGGTGTGAGGTGGGGCTGGCTGACTTCACGCTCTACTAGTTCTTGACTGGCAGGTGAGTTAAGGAGGCAAATCTCCATCTCACTGTGAGGAGGAAGCAGTTCCGGTCCCCAGGCCTGGAAGGTTCTAAGGGGAGGCATGGACAGATGTACCTAAAACCCCCTTCGCAGGCACTGCACGGGGGAAGACTTCTTTTTCTTTTCCTTTTTTCTTTTTTAAAGACAGAGTCTCAAGCCGGGTGGTGGTGGCGCATGCCTATAATCCCAGCACTCTGGGAGGCAGAGGCAGGCGGATTTCTGAGTTCGAGGCCAGCCTGGTCTACAGAGTGAGTTCCAGGACAGCCAGGGCTACACAGAGAAACCCTGTCTCGAAAAAACAAATCCAAAAAAAAAAGACAGAGTCTCATTATGTAGCCCTGGCTTGTGGCCTGGAACTTGCTATGTAGACCAGACTGGCTTCAAGTTCATCAAAGATCCACCTGACTCTGATTCCTGTTGTCTGAGACTAAAGGCATGTACCTCCATGCCTGGTAAAACTCCCCTTCCTTTCACTCCAACCCCTTATAGCTCAAGAGCTTGTTCCTTCACACTGAGTTTCACAGGGTATTAAATACATATTTTAAAAAGGTAAAAGCAGCGTTTTAATAACATAACATTTTAAAGTTGAAATTTTTTCTTTGCATAAAATCTAGCAAAGAACACCGGTGTCTACACTAGGGCCTAGCATAGAGTGACTTTTTTTTTTAAATTTTTTAAATTTTAAGATGTATTTATTGTTATTTTGTATGTACAAGAGTTTCACCTGTATGTATGTCTGTGCACCACAGATATGCAGGACTGTGGAGCTCAGCAGAGAGACTTCAGATCCCCTGGAAGTGGAGTTATAGGCAGTTGGACATGGGTTCCAGTCCTCTGCAAGAAGTGGAGTTAGACTGTCTGAGATGGTTGCTGGGAACCAAACGTGGGTGGTCTGGAAGAGCAGACATGCGCTAACTGCTGAGCCTTCTCTCCAGCCCCAGGGATTAGAATCTTACGCTGGCCTAAGCCTCCATGTTCTTTCAATGTTTGCTTTTCATAACACAGGACCAAGCTCACAGGTCAGAGGTTGGGAACAGTGGCGGTGCCTCTGTAGCCCACCTGACAGGCTGTGCGGCAGGAGGAGGCTCACTTCAAGCCCAAGGTCTTAGGGAGGATGTGTTATGACGGTGGGCTACACTTGTTTGAGTCTGTGGTGTTTAGACACCATTATTATTGGTTATTTGTGTGGGGCTGGGGGTCTACATGCTACGGTAGAGCACAGTTTTGTGGAGCGCATTCTCTCCCTCCACATCCACATGGTTGCACCCAGGTCATTAGGTTTGCACAACAAGTGCCTTATGCACTGAGCCATATCACTGGTCCTAAAATCATTTATTTATTTATTTTGTTGATTCTTTTAGTTAGCATACAAAGTAATGAGTTTTCATTGTTAGACTTATATATATATATATATATATATATATATATATATATATATATATATATATAGTACTTTATAGTATACATATAGTACTTTCTGGGACAGGGTTTCTTTGTATAGCTCTGGCTGTCCTGGAACTCACTCGGTAGACCAGGCTGGCCTGGAACTCAGAGATCTGCTTGCTTCTGCCCCCAAGGGCTGGGACTAAAGACGACAACGGCCTGCACACCTGGCTACTTTGTTTCTTGTTTGTATTCACTCTACTTTGTTTCTTGTTTGTATTCACTCCCCACTACTCTCCCACCCCTCCCCCTCTCATTTGATCTTCCTCCCAGATGGGCCCCTTCTGCTTTCTTGCCATATACAAATGAGTTTGTGGGTACAGACTCTGCACAGGAGAGGAAACACTTGATATTTTTGTCTTGCCCCTCATTACGCATTCCTCCCCTCACATAGCTCCTCTTCTGTTTACTTCTGTGCCCTATGTATGTCTGTACATGTATTCTGCTTATAAGAAGAAACAGTGGATAGATTTGTCTTTCTGAGCCTGGCTTATTTCACTTGGTGCCATGACCCCCATTCCGGTCCATTTCCCTACATGTTTATTTTTCGAGATGATTCACTTTTATTATATTTATGTGAACTTGTGTTTTGCCTGCATGTATGTCTTTGTGAGGGTGTTAGAGCCCCCAGAACTGAAGTTACAGACAGTTGTGAACTGCCACGTGGGCGCTGGGAATTAAACTCAGGTACAGCAGCCGGGGCTCTTAATCACCGAGCCATCTCTCCAGCACCTATAATGTTTTATTTTTAAATATGAAAAAAGAAAAGGAGAGGGGAGGGGAAAAAGAAGAGAAGGGGGAAAAGAGAAAGGAAGAGGGAGGGAAAAAGAGAAAGGAAAGAAAGAAGAGACAGCAAGGTGAGGATAAAAGTGCTCTCTGCCAAGCCGCATGATCAGTGAGTGCTACTGCGGAGGAGAAAAATGCAAATTGTCTTATAACCTTCACACACACGTCATGGCATTCACATGGCATGCACACACACACACACACAAATGTTAATTTTACATTAGAAGAGAGGGAGGAGGATAGAACTTGTGGGCAGGGTATGAGGGCATTTTCTGTGTTGGCTGTTCCATTCCTGAAGCCTCCAGCTCTCCTGTCCTGGGGGCACCTCAACCCAGCCTCTGTCACAGCAACTGAATCTGGGCCACTTGTTTCTGAAAGGTCCCTGGAGTCCTCATCCCAGACCTGGCTGCACAATACAGTGCTAGGTATGGGATCCCTGGTTTGAGGCAGCAAAAAGAAGGTCCAAGCAGTAGGTGTGGCCTCGGGGCTTCCCCAGGCTTTAGGGTGCCTTTAAGGTGGGTAGGCTGGGGAACCCGGGGCCCCACAAAGCCTCAAGTCTTTCTGATTCTGAGTACCTTCATTTCTGGGAACTGACTGTGCTTTGGAAATGAGAAAATGAGAAGCAAAACCCTTTTGGGCCCCAGCATTACCCCCCCTTTCTGTCTTCTTCCGCTGAGTCACAGTTGAGAGTCAGGCACCTCAGCCTCCCTAGCCACCCGGGTGGGGCAGGATTCAGGGTTAGGTGAGGACACAGCATCTGAGACAAGTTCTCCTCCCTGCCAGCATCCTCTGCGTGTGATATAGGGCAGCTGCTCCCTGGGGCAGCTAAGGCCTGAGACCTCCTCCCCAAGCTTAGGTGATGCTCTATGTCCTGCCCCTCCCAGTTCTTCCTCACTCTGTTCATCCACAGGCTTTTATTAAGGGCCTACTGCGTGCTTGAGCTAGGAAGGTAGGATGGCCCGGGTGGTCCTCAGGCTCAGTGTCTTTAGGGAGCTCATGGAAGTAGATGAGGACTCCTTCTAAGTGGCCCAGTGAGGAACTCTGGGCCTTTAGGCTATTTCTTGTCAGCAACGGAGATCCATACAGGTTTGTCCTCTGGAGAGAGCCGGCCATATTATACATGCCTATACAGAGAACTATATGCATGCCTCTTTACAGGAGTGTACATGTACATGCATATGCATGGGTGTGGGACTTGAACACTGGCTGGTATTTATGATCATAGGTATCTACACAGACCCTCCCTTGGGTGGAGGAGCTCTAAGGTCTGGAAACTGGGTCAGAGCTGTGTGTGTGTGTGTGTGTGTGTGTGTGTGTGTGTGCATATGTATGAGTGTGAGTATATGTGAATGTGTGTGCATATGCATGTGTGAGCATGAGTGTGTGAGTGTGTGTGTTATTATCCTGTCTCAGAGGCCTAATCACTACTTCTGAGTCATGACTGCCTGTGGAAACTCTAGCACATCACCCCCATTTCATAGGAAAAAGGACTGAAACTCCGAGGGTCTCCCTGACTTAGCTTGCTTAGTGTCACCCAGTGTTTTGGGAGTAGGTCTCGGAAGGGGATGACTGAACTTTTGGCCTGGTAGTTGGACCCTGACATCATACCTTTGCTAAGACTCTCCTGGCCTCCCGGCATCCTTCTCTCTCCTGAGTGAACTAGCCTCCTCCTTCTGCTGAAATGGCCCCCACCCTCCCTCATCCCTGGAACGTTCCCATGACTCTGGCCTCCTTCCTTCTAGCCATTGTCCCCTTTGTGTCACCCACTAAGGCTAAAACTGGCTCCTGTAAAATCCCTCTCCTTTATATGAAGAGTTGTGTTGGCCTGGGTTAGATATCTCGGTAAATAAAACGCTTGCCACAAGGTTGAGGACTAGACCCACATAAAAGCCAAGCTTGCCTGTGTCCCTTCATCATCCCAGTGGCTGTGGAGGTGGAGACAGGAGGATTTCTGGGACTCACTGGTCAGCCAGTCTAGTTTACATGGAGAGTTCCATGCCAGTGAGAGACAATGGTGCCTTCAAGAGAAGGGTGCCTAAGGAATGACTCCCAAGGTTGACTTCTGGTTTCTACATGCATATACACACACATTACACTCACATACTCATACACACGAACATGTATACACACAAGCACACACACATATAAACACTCACATACACACACATGCATATATATATACTCACACACATACTCACACATGCTTGTTCACATGTACACCCACATACATATACATATACTCACCTACACACATACATGCACTGTGAAAGCTGAGTTTGTCTCTACCTTGTAAGCAAGTGAGTTAGCCTACCATGTGCTCAAAGATGCTGGCAGAAAACAGAAAACTCCTGGTTTAGAAACAAAGGAGACATGACCTCCACTTGACTGGTGACGAGGGCTGTAAGTGCCTCATGTGAGCTGGCAAAGGTGCAGACGTGGGAAGGACCATGGCACGCAGGCTCCCACATCCTGCTGGGGCTCCTTGGCATTAGGGTCCTTGTCGCAGTGTATGTACTTCTCCAGAGGTGCGGGCCACTGAACCTCCGTCCTCTAAAGACCAGCAATATTTACCAAGTATGTCTGTTTGATTCCCAGCACAGTATAAAATCATGCATGATGATACATGCCTGTAATCCCAACACTAGGGAGAGGGGGACAGGAGAATCGGAAGTTTAAGGTCCTATCTCAATAAATAAAAATAAATAAATATTGATCCTATGTTTAAGTTATTTAATTTTTGGTATTTTTTCATTTAACCTAACATTTTTTTATATAGTCTTTCATTATACTGTGCTATTTTAACCTTGAGGACCATTACTGTCAAAAACAATAATTACATGCAAATCTTGTAATAAATGAGCTTGTAAATGATTATAATAACATGATCATATTTTCTATAATAAATACAAGAACAGCTAGTGCTTCAGGAAAAACAGAGAATGCATTATGAGTTAAGTTTATCTCTGTTTTCTTACATAGCCATCAGAGAACACCTAGACACAAATAATTATCATGAGATTTGTCTCCCGACTTTCAGACTAAATGTCTGAATTATAAATCACAAATCTATCCATCTGTCGGCCAGATACTTTTATTGCTATGGAAGTGTATTTGTTAAGAGGCTAGCACATATTTTATTAGCAGTGTGCAGTTTATGGGTTTTCAATGTTTAGATTTGTATATTAGGACCTCGCTTGTCCCTTTGCCCAGAGCGCTGTACACATCAGGGCCTGTGCTCCAGAGGGAAGGAAGTGTATCCGCAAGAGCTCTGGCTGCAAAGGGAGCCACGTCTACATGGGCCTCTGATGGAGGGGAAGCTGGGGAGGTGGGAGAGGGCCCAGAGAGAAGACCTCAAAGAAAAATGAAGTGATCAGATGTTCAGTGTACTCAGCACTCACTACTGTGGGTCCATCGCTGAATGATGCCCTGTCCTCCTTTTGCAGACTGAGACTCAAGGACGTTCATGACTTAACTGAAATCACAACACTGCTGATGGGGCTGTGGAGCCACATCAGCTGGGCATGAGCTTTCCCCACACACCTCGCGAGGCTAGCCACTCTGCCACCTGAGCTGAGTGGGCCACAGGTTCTCCACAGCAGGCTCTTTGTGGCAAGGCCAGCCTACCCAAGGACAGGAACCGAGGCTCCAAGTGACAGAGAAATTAGCACTCCCGCGTATTGTCAACTGTACAACTGTCCCCCGATGATTGGCCTCTCTGAGGTGAGCGCACAGTGAGGGACGGTCCTGGGCCACCTGTACTGCTATTCTACCAGGCTTTAAGGATGGCTTTCTTTCTCACGGTCGGACACCTCATAGCGGCCCCAGGTGCTGCCCTGGCCTTCAGTCCCAGATCCAGCCTCGGGAGGGGGCTGTGATTTTCTCTGAAACATGTGAGTAGGTAGGTCACAGGCTGTGAATCATGCTCAGGGAGGGCCAGTGACACGCGGAAGTGAGTGGAGAGGCTTGTCTCTGCTCACAAGTGAAAACCGAGACACCGGAAGCAGGTGTGAGCTCAAGGCTGGACGGCTGAGGGACAGAGTGACACGGTCAGGCCAGCTCCAGATGACTCGATACTGAAGCTGTGGCTGTCGGATCAGAAGCCAGGGACAACACTAACGGGCTTGCTCAACAGGAAGTCCCCTCAGCAAGACTGGCACTGCTCACCTCACCTCACACCCCCACTCTTTCACACCCCTCTTTCCTCTGAACCGGCAGTGCACTCATATTTAACACACACACACACCTGTGCACATGCACCTTTTTTTGCTCTCTACACCCATTTCTAATTATTCCCCCTGCCCCAGGCTGGACACTGGATACCCTAGGGGTCACACCAGACCTGGGCCTTCCCTAGGAGAGGCCTTAGTGTGATGATGGAGTTGAAGGTAACCCCTTCAGTCAAGGAGGGCTTCCTGGAGGTGGGGGGCCTACACTGAAGTTTTTATACTCTATCCCTTCTCTGGGTCACTGGATATCCTCTGAGCCTCTCCCTTGAATGGCCATCAGCTTCCAAGAGGCGTCCCCCTGTCTCTGCGTTGCTGGTTCCAAGAACAGCAGCTCCTGGCAGTGCTTGCCTGGCATCCTTTCTTAGAACTTACTTAGGTTCCCAGAGCCTCAGGACAGGAAGAGTTGGAGGTAGGGAATGGACAGGGACAGGTCTCCTGCAGAGAAGACCCTTCACAACGGGACGTTGTGGGGCGGAGGTCCTAGACTGCCAGGCAAGGGGGGACAAACACACAGAGGCTGAGCACAGGGGTCAATGACACACACGAACGCCCTGCCTCCAGTCAGCTGTGACCTGTCACCCCTGTCTCCCAGACAGCCCTGTGGACAGGTCTAGGAGTTCTTCCAACACACAAAGGAAAATGATTCCCTGGGCCCGTCGAGCGTTCGGGACTCTGCTCCTCATTCCACTCGTCTGGTTCCTAGAGTTCCATCCCACGAGGAGAATCGAATGAGGACTTCATCAGAACACACACAGGGGGGCAGCCGGGGGCGGGGGGTGGGGCTGGTCCTCAGTGGTGAAGGGGACGAGAGCACACATTCTGGGGCCTTGGAAGAATATGACACCTGTACTATGAATTCTGCAGTGATGTCACTTGACTTCCCTCCAAGGCCCCCAGCATGTTGGGTGGGTGAATGGAGTGGGGGAGGGGTGTGGGGGCCAGGGGAGGGGGCATGAGGTCCAACGGGGGTGGGGATGGGGGGGGGACAGACAGGCCTTGATGCATGAGCAGAGAATGAGTCCAAATTCCCCCAAGGTCAGTTGGGCCTCTCCTCTAGGTGTCTTCTGTCCGCTCCACCTCCGAGCTGGCACTGAGCCTGCCCGCTCGCCTGGGACCTGCCCGGGCACATTGAGCAACCAGTTCCTGAGAAGCGTGGAAAGCTGTTTGGTTTAAAATTAACTCCCCCGCGCACCCTCCCACCCGCCCTCCTCAGAGTTCTTGGAAGAGGCGCTCTGCTCTTCCTGGGAAGAGGTCTCTAGCCACAGCTGCTATGATTCTGGCAAAAACACCTCACCCAGGGTGGGGGCAGAGCTGCCCACACCAGGCCTTCTCTGCCCTCCACGAACGCCTGCAGGTAACCTGCTAGTACCCGGGAGAAAGACTGGGGATGGTCAAGGTGCTGGAAGGGGGTGCTGTTGTGTCCAAAGCCCACACCTCCCAACCCTGAGACTGACTGACTGACTGACTTGACTCCAAATGAAAAGGTACAGGGCTTGCAGACCCAGCCTGGGCACCTCTTGGGTAGGACACACACAGCAAATGGATCCTGCAGACAGTGAACCCAGAGAATGTTGTTGAGAATGTGTCTCAGGAAGATAAGAACAGCCAGCTCAGAGTCACCCGGCTATGTCTGTCGAAGCTGAGCCTGCCCCGTCCATGCCAGGCTGAGGATGGCAAGATCCCAGGGGCACAGGTACCCAAGTGCCAGGGTTAGCAGTACACCCTCCTGGCATGTCTCTTCCTGCGGCCCCTCCACCATTTCAGACGACTTTGGGAACCAACCCCATCTGGATAGGGCTTCGTGTCTCTGAGCTTTGAGGAAAAGTTTCCTGAGAACCTGTCTCATCTAGGGCTCCTCCTCCCAAATGGTTCCTTGGAAGGAGCTGAAAAAAACAAAGGAATGTTGGCCAAGGGGAAAGGTCAGCACCACAGGCACTCAAGCGAGCGTGCGTGTGTGTGCACACGCGCGCACATTGATGTGCTCAGTGGAGAGAGTAAAATGCTTCTCAGGAAGAGGCTGAGAGCGGCGGAACACTTAGAGCATAGCCTTGCCTAAGACAGGAACTAAAATCTGTACCTTCGGTGGAAAGGGGGCCCATGTCTGGTGACAGGAAAAGCCTGGCCTGGTTTATTGGTGCTAGGGCTGGGGAAATCCCCAGAGCAAGGTTCTGCCCCTGGAAAGCATTTGCCAGATGCCTTGTTCCCTTCAACCACACCATCGGAATATCTTTGGGGACAGTAAGTTCCTGTGTGGGTGGAGCAGTCCTGGAGGGATGCCTGGAGGAGCTGTGGTAGCCCCAAATTTCCCCAGCCTTCAAAGCCTACCTGCTGTACCCTGGGCCCTGCTAGCTTCAGCTAGTTTTGGGTTTGGAGACCACTGTCTTTCTACTGGGCAGACAGCTTTGGCTTCCTTCTGCCTTCGGCCTGCTGTGTCTCCCACTTATGGATGACTATTGGCTTCCGGGTACTTGGCTTTCCCCCAAAGCCAGGGCTGGGCAATCTCCACTCACCCTCTGGTCTGCAGTCTGGCCAGAATTAACCCTCCAGGGACTGCCTCTAGCCTGTGTCCCAGACACGGATCCCTACTCTGCTGCCCTACAGTGACCACTGGGGTGGCCCCAGTTGGCTGTGCTGTGCTGTGCTGTCCCACTGTGCCAAAGAGAGGCTGGGGGGGGGGCGCTGAAAGTATAAATCTACTTTAGATTAAAACTGGTCTAACAGGTTGGTGTGAAAAGGGCTGCTCTGGCCTGCCCAGGCTGTCCTTTCTAAATGCAGACAGTCTCAGTGAGGTGGGGGTGGGGGTGCCCTGTACGCACACCCCAGATCTTTCTGCCTGTGCTATCAGGAGCCAGACCCCTGGCCCTTCACCCCGGACACATAGGATAGGAGGGTTTCCATCTGAGAGTGAAGACAGCCGGTCACAGCTTTAGCTTCATTCGGATACATTTAGCTGTGGTCTACCAGGATCTGCTTAGACAGCAAGTTAAACGCTAGAGTTAGGTTCCGGGGTCCTTGGGACCAAGGGAATGTTATTTTAACTCCGTGATCTTGAATGGCACATCCTAGCAAGACTGGCCAGTTCGATTTGCTGACAAGAGATGGCTTAGTGGCATCTGCCCCAAACCATTCCAGAGGCCCTTGTGAGTCCAGAGAGGGACACCATGTAGGGCCACTCTTCAAATCTACCTTCTTGTGGCTGGGCAGAATCTTCCAGGGCCAGCATGCCCTTTAGAGAGCCCCTGCTGAACACCTCTACCTTCTCTCTGGCCTCTGACTCTTAGCAGACTAAGGCTTTGGCAGGTGAGTCTTCAGAGACAGGGTAGAGTAGTGGTTACTCAAATAAGTCTAGAGGCTAGGCTTATGACCCTGAGCTCTTTGCCTCTTGCTAAGCCAGTGGTTCTCAGCTTCCTTAATGCTGTGACCCTTTAACACAGTTCCTCATGTTATGGTGACCCCTCCCCACCTCCCCCGACCATAAAATGACTTTTGTTGTTACTTCATATCATAGCTGTAATCTTGCTAGCTATGAATCGTAATGTAAACATCTGTTTTTGGCGACCTTTGTGAAAAGGTTGCTCATGTTCTGGAGGGGGTCGCACCACACTGGCTGAGAACCACGGTCCTAAGCCCTAGCCTTTCATCTGAAAATTGGGACAACCTCTATTAGTGTGCAGGGCTGGAACAAGAATTATTGGGAGTGAGCCACACCCAAAGTTGTCACCCTTGCTTCCAGTTTCCTACGTTACCCCACCCGACTCAGTTCCATACCTGTGAACCTTCTCATCGGCTGCAGGCTTTGAAGCCAGCCCTCACGGAGCTGTCAACACTCAGCACAGCCCCACTAGAGTCTGAGATGCTCCACCAGCCAGAATAAAATCAGCTGTGGTCCCCCTTGCCCTCCCCTCCCCACTCCACCCTGGATGCTAGGATTGTCTCTGCCGTAGAGCCATGGTCCTGGTGGTCTCTCTCCCTCCCCCCGTGTTTGGGACAGCCCTTCCCCACAGCTTCTATACAACCAACCCCTGTTCTTTGTTCTGAACACCAGGCTCACTGCCACCCCACTCAACACTCTCCCGGATCCTCTTTGCTGCAGGTGACCACTCTCCGCCCCCACCTTTGCTTTCTTCGTCCACTCAAGACGCACCCGTTGGTTGATTTGCTTGCCATCTTTCCTGCAGTAGCCACAAGCCCCATGAGGCTAGGGGCCGGGTTTATCTTGTTCTCTCCTGTGTCCCCAGGGCCTTGATGGAGTCAGGCTCTGTCAGTAGCCAAAGAGCACATGTGTGAAGGGACTCAGTCGGTAAAGGGTTATGATTAATTACTGCTTGGGTTTTGAGCACGGTCCGGCATGCCCACCTCATGGCCCACCTCACGGCCCACCTCACGGCCCACCCTTGCTCCCTAGCCTGTTGCCAGCACACGCTCATCCTTTTTAGTAGCCCAGGACCACCCAGGGGCGATGACACTGGGCAAGCTGACGTCCCTTTTCTGTGAGGGTTGAGTCTGGGGCCCAATGGCATGTTTTCTGGTCTCCCTATCCCAGGCAGGCATTTGGATTCCTCTCATATAAAGACTGAAATGTCAGTAGCTGGCCGCCCTTTCTCAGGAAAGACCTAGACTCTGGGTTGAGGTGAGTCAGGGATGGCGCATTGCCAGGCCTGTGGCTCCAGAGCACTCAGCAATCAGAGATGAGGTGGATACAAACCATTGTCCAAGAGGCTGTCCGCCTGCCTATCCCCTCCTGGGGCAGTCCGGGACAGAGGGGCACTTAGGGAGAGTGCTGCTTTGTAGTCCGCTCTCTGAACGCCCTGAGCTAGCCCCTGCTCTTGGCATTTGAACATAGGGTAGTCTTTGGACCCCAGTCGCATGCAGGAGAGTCCTCACTGAGTGCCTTGTGTGAAGAATGGAGTTTTCTGGACTTTCTGTTGTTACAGTGGCCGAGTGTTCAGGTCGTGGCAGCAGGTGCAGAGGGCCAGCCTCTGCCCACTACTTTCCCACTAAATGACTCAGCTCTGGAAGGGGCGGTGTGGAGGGACAAGAGGGATTACCTCACACATTTTAGGAACCACACAAAGGCTGAGATCAAAGCTGAATAAAGACCCTACCAAGGCCACGGTGACACTTGGATGAGGTACACTGTTGGCCCCCACAGCCAGCAAAGGTTTTAGGAGCTGTGGGTGGGGACAGTGACAGACTGAGGAGGTGGGCTTTAACACTACTCGTGGCTTTGAAAAACACCATCCTTCTTCATCTACCTCTTCACTCTCGCCCAATGCCATTCCTTACCAAAAAAAAAAAAAAAGTAGCATTACTTTTTTCATGTGTATGTTTGTGTGCATAGAGACCTGGAAGACCCATTAGTTCCTCTGGAGCTGGGAACACCGACTCTCTGAAAGAATACCAAGCACTCTTAACCCAGCCATCTTTCTAGCCTCCACAGTGTCATTCTATTCTTTGTCACATCTGTTCCTGTCTCCAGTCCAGGGCCTCCCTGACTCTGGTTGTTTATTTTTTTTTAGCCTCTTCCTTATCGAGATGCCATTCCTCACAGCTTCCGGCTCTCAGACTACTATTATTGGCCTCTTATAATTTGTGACTTGATCTAGGACTGGGAACACACCCTGAATTGTTTCTAAAACAAGGTGCCAAAGGCTGGGAGCACGGTTTGGGGGAGTTTTTCTGTGAGACCCTCACACTTCAGCAGGATCCCAGCCGCCTACATATTCCTGAGTCAGACCCTCAACCCTGGACAAGGTTTTCATTTTCATTGTATTTCTGATGTTTGAGATCTTGACTGAGAGGAGAGGGTCCTCTGATTCCAAACAGCCTGAGCCAGAATTCTGACACTGCCAGGCCCCACCCTCCCAGCTTATCGGTCGCTATCCCTGACTCAACCGATATACCCAGTGCCCAGGAGGAAGCCTGTCGGGACCCTGTCTGGGATGCTTCTATCCTCTGTACTTTCTTCTTGCAAGGCTGGCCTGAGTTCTGAGGCTTCTCTTGTCAAGTCGCTGTCCTCCGCGCCTACTTGCACTTTGAACAGACCTTTCCTCTTGGGCTTGGAGCTTCTTTGCTGCCTGCTCCCCTCAGAACAATGGACAGCACCCCAGAAGGCATGCCGACAGACGGACGTTCACTCCTTGTCTCTCATCTCCAAGGGGAACAAGGGTGAAGGCCCCCGGAAGTCCCCTGGCAGAGGCTACAGCTTTGGCTCTTTCAGATGTGACCTGGACCGTGACACTGGAATCAAAGGGGATGAACCATGCACGACACCAGACACCCCACTGCAGGTTTCATAGTGGAAGGCATAATTTTATTATCATTACAGAAAACTCAGTGGAAGAAAAACTCCCAAACTGGTTCTTGTGTTATAATACTTGTTTTTATAAAGTCTCGTCAGGTGTGTGTGTATTTCTCCCTCTCTCACAGTGCAGGCAACTTCCTGGGCAGGAAGCAGACACAAAAGAGCTGCGGCTGCAGCCCTCGGACCAGCATCCCCTCCCTGACCCAGTACATGCCCCCTCGACAGAGGCCGCACCTTAGAGAGGCCAGCTCTGTGAAGCCATGGTGCTGCCCTGTGAGGAGATGAGCGGGAGCCCTTGTGTTTCTGGCTCCTGTCTGTCTGGTCACCCAGCCTCCTAAAAGAGGCTTGGGAGAAAAGAGTTAACCCATCCATATACAGGTGGATAGGCCTAGGACATTCAGGACTACTTTGGGCCCAACAATGTTTCGGGATGGGGGTCTCCACAGGGAAGAACCAGAACTGGGGGGTCTTTGGACCACCCAGGGCATAGGGTAGAGAAGTAGGATGGCTCACACCATCACCCAACCCCCAAACCCTGCAAGGAGAATAAATAAATAAATACTATATAACTGTGTAGTCCCCTAGCCCCATCTGCTTTGCCATAAGGGGCCTTGACATGATCAACCTCTGGCTGATACCCTCCCAGAAACAGGCTTACTACTCTATGGATGGGTAGGGGGCCTGCCCTACTCAGTGGATTGAGAAACCAGGACTGGGAGAACAGACACAGTTCAAGTGGCTATGGCAAGCAAGTGAATGGAGGCCTAGGTCCTCTGGGGGAGAGGCAAGGTCCTGCCTGTCTCTCTCTGTCCTGATACATGGCTCACCATGAAGGGCCATATGGGACAAGGAGGCACTGACCTCAGAGTTGTGTGACAACCCCTCTCCACCTGCCTTGTCTTGCTGGCACTTTCTGGTCCAGCTGTGACATGCATGCAGGCACCAGGATGACTGAAGAAAGGACAACAGAACCCCAAGTCCAGCTAGGGTCTGTGTCCCCTTCAGGATATAACTGTGTGAGGCAGAGCAGGGTGCCTGGCCCAGTCAGAGTTGGAACGGGTACTGGCGGAGGTAGTCGGCCATGCGCCGGGGCAGTGGTAGGCAGTCCACGTCGGCCACCAGACGGTTGATGACCAGCCGACACAGATGTTGTAAGCTGCGGGCGCTGCTCCTGTGCACAAAGGGCTGCACCAATTTCAGGTGTACAGCTGTAGCCACGGGGACAGGTAGCGCTGAGTCACCAGGTGCATCTTGCTTAGGCATAGGTAGGGTTGGGGTGGGAGCAGGATCCGGGCTGTCACTCCGGGTGTCAGCCGCACAGGAGGCCACATAGTGCTGCACCAGGCTGACCACATCTGGGAAGGCCAGGATTCGAGGTCTTGACAAGCAGTTGGAGTCCAGTCGGAAGCTAGAATCAGCATACTCGATGCGTACGTTGGTGGGGCCGCGGGTGGTTTTGACTGACAGTGTGAACAGGTAGCTGGGGTGGGTGCTGTCTCGAACTAGGAATGTACCCTCCGGCATCTTCTGTAGGTGCTGCCGGGCCTCGCTGGCTGTAATGGAACCCCAGTACCACCCTAGGCAAGCAGAGAAGAGGACAGTCAGAGTGGAAATTACTTAAGGGCACCAACCCAGGATAGGTCAGGATGAAGTGTCCTTTTGCATTCCTATGGACATGTGTATCTGTACCATCAGTCTTAGGGGCAAGACCATGCTTCCCAAATCAGATTCCAAATCCAAAGTGCTAAGCTCTGCCACAGACTTCCCAAGACAAGGTCTGTGTCTCCCCCGCAAGACTCACCAGATTCCCGAAGGTAGGAGAACGTCTTGGCTATGCACAGCAGATCCCCCTCGGGGTCTAGCACCTTCGGCTCATGCTCTGACTTGGCAGGGGTCTCCTCTGTCACTTCCTCTGGGAATGCCCCAGTGGGTAAGGGCTGCATGGCTGGCCCGGGCAGCTCCAGGGACTGGGCCCACAGAGGCCGCCGCCCAATTTGCTCCACAGCCAGCAAAGGACAAGATCTAGAGTGGGCAGATAGGCAATAGTGGTCTCACATGTTCTCCACTTTCAGAAAAGTCCTGTGTCTGCTTTCTCCAAATATACAGGCTTTTGTTTTTTGTTTTTTGTTTTTTTTTTTTAAAGCAGGGTCTCACTATGTAGCCCTGGCTGACCTGGAACTTGTTATATAGACCAGGTTGGCCTCACAATCACAGAGATCCACCTGTTTCCATCTCCCAAATGCCACCACACCCAGCTCCTAGGTAGAAATCTTTCCTATTTTTCTGTAGTGCTGGAAGCTGAACTCAGAGGCTCACACATGCTAGGCAAGTGTTCCACCACTGAGCCATACACACCCCGACTTTCACAGAACCTAGTCTAAAACATTCTTTTCTACTTGCCTATACACACCCATATACAAATTAACCTGCAACTTGTATCACCCAAAGCACAGAGCATTCCCCACGAGCACTGCCAACATTCCTATCATAAGAATGGGGAACCTGTCAATCCAAACGCTGTCTCACAGTTGTGCCCCTCCTGGCTGAGATAGCCTGTTAAATGCCACCATACCTGGTGGAGTCACAGAATGAACTAGGGTGGGGTTCTCAGGGAGACCTCAAGATTACCGTAGAAAGCCTAAGGGTAGCTCCCTGTCAATAGGGCTATCTGTTGGGGGTGGAGGAACCACAGGGCACATCGGTTAGGACTTCAGGACTTAAAACAAGCTCCTACCCGTACTGGCCAGATTCCCACCCTGGGTCTGCTCCTCCCTGCTGCGGGAAGGCAGTGTCCTCTGAAGGCACTGATGATTTTCATCTCTCATAAATATGAGCTCCCACCAAAGGGCCGGGTACTCGACCCACATTCCAGACTCCACCCTATGGAGCCAGCCCTGCTGTTGTATGATTTTTATGTACAATTTGTTCCTCTCTGGGTTGTAGTTTCTCCTCCTTCCAGATGATGGCCTACTTGCCCTGCCAGGTTTAGCAATATTAGAGGGCTGGGGTTAGGGTAAATCTTCCTAGAGGAAGCCCACCCAGCTGGTGATCCAGGGGCCCTGTTTCTGGGGAAAAAAATAGCTGGCTCTTTCTAGTTTCTAATAAAGTATGTCCCCCAGGCCTCAGTTTTGTGTCTAGTCCCCTGTTGGATCTTAAGATAATGAAACCCTAGGCTCAGCCCACACTTGCTGGGGAAGGCAACACTGGATCAGGTATTGCATGTAAACAAGGGGTGGTTAGGAGCTGCCTGCAGTCAGCAAGGGCAGAAGCCAGACCTGACGGTGTAAGTAGTGTTTAGAAGGTCACAGTCCTGTGACCACTCAGGAGAGGGGTGACAGGCTCTGGCACCTACAGCCTGCCAAGGGTTTTTCCACACCTGCTCTTGATCCAGCTACGAGAGCTCTGGAACCCCACTTAGGGAGCTGCAGGCAGAATTCTGAGGTGACCTGCTTGCTGGGTTCCACAGCCCGACTCAGGCTGGCTAGTCATCTCACAGACTCTGTGGTAGGTGTGATCAGGCAGCTTAGTTAGGGCTCTTCCATAGGTCCCACATGTGTATACTGTAGGCACCGATGGGGCTAGTGCAGTATCTAGGTATAGAATGACTATGCTAATTCCCAAAGGTTGCTGGGAGGGACTAAATATCTAGGGAGGGGTGTGTCTACCATGGAGCCATCATAGTGGGGGTGAGGACTGGTGTGTTCCAAGAACCTGTGTGTGCATGTCTTGGAGTCTAGCCATGGAGACCCGCCTGAGGACATGTGCCAATGAGATGAGCCAAGCCCAGGGAGGGTGGGCAACGTGTGTCTGTTCAAGATCTCATCTCCCTAATACGCCAACACTGGTCCTGAGTTTCCCCAGGGGCCTTCAGTTAAGGCAAAGTCAAAGAGACTCTGGGGACCCAGAATGGAGAAGTGGGGGCACCCAAGCAGGAAGGTAGGGTGCGTGGGTCTGCTGAAGAATCCGAAAATTCAGAGAATAAAGGAACATGGTAGGAACTACTAGGGAATAGTCTTCCCGGCAGCTCCACGCATGTCCTCTTCCCGGGACTCAGGGCAGCTTAGAGCAAGGGCACCTCACCTGGCCCCACCTTCCACTCCTCCTCACTTGGCACCATCCGCATGTCAGTTATAACAATTGCTGCTGGATCACAGATCTCCCTGGATGTGTAACACACACACACACACACACACACACACACACACACACACACACACCTCTTCTTGGGCTTTCCTGAATTTCTGACTGATCAATGTTTGAAGGGGACACTGAAAGCTAGGGTGTGCCACGTCCACTCAGCTGAAGCTAACACTTTGTTTTATCAAAGTCCCACTTCCACCATGGTCCCATATTCCATGTCTCCGGGAAACCTTGGAGAAGGCAGGCTGAAGTCCTTATCACACTGAGACGTCAATCTGAGTGAAGAGAAGGTGTGGGGTGCTCCCGAGGGATGCTGTTTATTAGGTGCCAGCCTGGGGAGAGTCAAAGTCATCAGGCTGGCTTCTCAAAAACCTAATCGCTGGCCTGGGACGGAGGAATGAACTTCTGAACAGAGGGGTCGATGGGCTGGCTCAAGGTCACAGATAGGTACAGAGCCGGAAGGCTAGGTAAACTATGAGGTCGAATAAAGTCTACACTTGTGAGCCCCATCCACCGTTCGCCGGCTCCGTTTTCCTATCGAAACTAAGTGTGTGTGTGTGTGTGTGTGTGTGTGTGTGTGTGTGTCCTAGACGCACCACTCGAAGTCCTTTAGCATTCCATCACCTCCACCCCGTCAAGCCCTCCCAAATCCCGCAGCCAACTCGGGGCCTGTGATCTTCCGTGCTTCCCGCATGGAGCCTGGGTAGGCAAAGAACTGAGCTTACCCCTGTACGCAGAGGACCATGTCCTAGAGACGACGGCGGCTCGAGAGTCGGAGTTCGGCGGGATGGAAGGAGAAAGGAGCCAGTGGGTGCCAGGGGTGCGAAGGTCAGGGTACCGGGGCGCACCGGCGGCGATCAGGGACTGAAAGGCAGTGGTGCGAGCAGCTTGGAAGGACAAGGGGGGACGGGCTGGGCGGGTGGGGCGGGGCCAGGCGCCTCCTAATCTTTTGTCCGCTGCGTCCCAGCCCTTCCCGGAAGCCGCATCTTCCTAGAACCGTGGGCTTTGCGGCGGCCCGGAGGGGAACAGGGGCGCAGGCGTCTATTGCTTTGGACTGAGAAAGGAAACACCTTTGACAGACTTCCAAGAACTTTCCAGGAAAACTGGGCGGGAGCTCCTAGAGTTGACCAATCGCATCTCTGGAGGCGAGACGAGCAACTGGACGGACCAATTGAAGTGCATGGACCCTGGCCTGACGTGACCGAGTGGGGCGGGACCTAGAAACTAGAAGGGAAAAGATTGGGTTGGGGGCAAGTTAAGGAGGAATGTGGATGCCTCTCCCGCAACTTGAGATCAGATTGTCTTCCCTCTGCTTCTCCGGCGATGGGTGCGCTTATCTCTCCTTAGAACTACAGCGCGGGGGCAGGGTCTGGGCCGGTCCTCTTAGCTAGCCGCTCCTAGCCGGTAAGACGTATTGGGTCTCACTTACCGCCGGGCACTGTGTGGGAAGATGGGTACTGTGCTGTGAGATCTGTAGAAAGACTTAGGGAGAGGCATGGAGCTGGAACGCTTAAGAGGGCCGAAGAACTAAGGAGGTACAACACTGTGGTCCCCACAACTAAAAGAGTTCAGGTTACAAAATACTCATGGGAGCAAATATGGAAACAAAATGCAGAGCAGAGACTGAAGGAAAGGCCGTCCAGAGACTGTCCCACCTGGGGATTCATCCCAGATACAGTTACCAAACTCCGATACTATTGTGGATGCTAAGAAAGGCTTGCTGAAAGGAGCCTGATATAGCTGTCTCCTGAGAGACCCTGCCAGAGCCATATACAGAGTTGGATGCTCTCAGCCAACCATTGCACTCAGTGCGGGGGAGGGGGGTCCCCAGTGGAGGAGTTAGAGAAAGGACTGAAGGAGTTGAAGGGTTTTGCAACCCCATAGGAAGAATAACAACATCAACCAACCAGACCCAGCAGAGCTCCCAGGGACTAAGCCACCAACCAAAGAGTGCACATACATGGCTCTGGCTGCATATGTAGCAGAGGACGGTTTTGTCAGGCATCAATGGGAGGAGAGTCATTGTTCCTATGAAGGCTCTATAGATGTCTCCAGTGTAGGGGAATAGAGGGCAGGGATGCGGGAGTGGGTGGATGGGTGGAGGAACATCCTCATAAAAGAAGGGGGAGGGGGAATGGGATAGGGAGTTACAGGGAGAGGGGAAAACCAGGTAAGGGCATAACACTTGAAATGTAAATTAAAATAAGATAAACCACACTAACAGAATATAATAAATAAATAAATAGATAGATAGATAGATAGATAAATAAATAATGGAATCCTGAAGGCACACTTTGAAAAACACTGCTCTCAAGAGTTCCCAGCATGCCTAGCCAGTGCATAGCATGGGGTATTGATCAGTTGTGAACCTTGCCCATGGAACCAGTGGGTTTTTAAATTTAAGCAGGGGCAGAGAAGGCTCCGTGGCTCCCAGCACTTGCTGTTTTTCCAGCGAACCTGAGAACAGTGCCCAGCACTCCTGCTAGGCAGCTCACAAACATCTGTAATTCAAGTCCCAGGGATCCGACACCCTTATCCAGCCTCCATGGGCACCAGCACACGTGTAACAAATATACAAATAAGATAAAGTCTTTTTAAAAATGAAAACAAAAAAGAGTTCAAGTTACATCTAATCTTTTGTAATCAAGTGATCTCATCCCATCTTTGCATAATCTGAGTGGACCACCAGTTGGGGAAATTAGTCTGTTGAGTTGGTAAACAGAGACAGTCAGCTCCCAGACAGCCCTGCCTATGGCTTGGTGAGGTCCAACCAGATGCTGTGAGAAATCTGAGTGCAAACAAAGGGAGATCAAACAATAGAGTCATAGAGGTAAGGGGTCGAATACTGCTTCTTGTACAACACTGAACTTGCTGTGTTTTATTCTCCATAACTCACTGGGGAAGTTTTATGTTTTATGTTTGTCGGGTTTTTTTTTTTTTGTTTTTTAAATTTTTTTATTTTTTTTATTTTTTATTTTTTTATTTATTTATTTATTTTTTGGATTTTAGAGACAGGGTTTCTCTGTGTAGCTCTGGCTGTCCTGGAACTCACTTTGTAGACCAGGCTGGCCTTGAACTCAGAAATTCTCCTGCCTCTGCCTCCCAAGTGCTGGGATTAAAGGCGTGCGCCACCACTGCCTGGCGGTTTTTGTTTTTAAATAGAATTCAGACTATCTTGGAGCTCAGTATGTAGACCAGGCTGGCCCCAAACTTTTGAATACAAGTTTACAATGTGAAGTTACAATGCTAAGTCACCATATACAGTTTACCAAAGGAGCTCTAGGGTCTATGTGAACTCCCTCCAAATCCATGGTTCAGGATATGGGGAGATAATATCTGGACAGTCAGTACACCCACTCCTTCCACACACGTCACGCCACCCACGTTCCTCAGAAAGGGTGGCTCTAAGATTCTTGGCAGAGATGACAGGCTTCTGGCAGTGCCTAGAATCTGGGTATAGTGTCTGGGCTTTCCCCAGCACAGGCTAGGCTCTGGGTGCCCCACCCAAGATAGAGAACTGGAGATAAAAAAAAAAAAAAAAAAAAAAAAAACCAACAGCAAACTGTGAATAGGAAGGAGTACTTAGGGAAGATAAGAGATTACTCCAAGGGACCCAGTTCTTCGTAGATGCCTTCCTTGGAGGGGAAGTTAAGCTCAATGTAACCCAACCAGGGTTCCCAGAGCACAGCAAGAAGCCAGTTTCTTGGAATATGGGGAGGACAGTGTGGGATCCCTGTATGTATGCTAACTCTTCAATAGAAACTGTCTGTTGCTACTTTGGTATGAAGATATGGATTTCACAGGCGTCATGCAACAGACCTGTGATTTTCCTTTTCCTTCTTATTTACTTTTTGTTTGTTTCTTTGTTTGTTTTTTTTCCAAAACAGGGTTTATCTGCGTAGCCTTGGCCGTCCTGGAACTCACTATGTAGACCATGTGGGCCTTGAACTCACAGAGATCTGCCTGCCTCCCAAGTGCTGGGATTAAAGATGTGTGCCACCACTTCCCAGTGTGATTTTCTTTTTAAAACCGTATGTGTGTGTTTTCATGTGTTTGTAGCCACGGTATTCCCTCAGATAACCTGAGGGAACTGAGGGAATCACTTATCCCAGCCCACTCTGTGGGTCCCAGGGCCCCAAAGTCAGGTTGTCAGGCTTAATGGGCAAGCACCTTGATCTGCCGATCTCT
This sequence comes from Apodemus sylvaticus, assembly GCF_947179515.1. Taxonomy (NCBI): domain Eukaryota; kingdom Metazoa; phylum Chordata; class Mammalia; order Rodentia; family Muridae; genus Apodemus; species Apodemus sylvaticus. The sequence goes on from NC_067478.1 coordinate 16,340,311, forward strand.
TTCCCTAGATCCCAGAGCTGTGATTTTGAACTTGGATCTTTGTGATACTACATTTCAAGCACTCTACCCCAAAACTATGTCCCTTTCACTGTGCCTACCGGACACTTACCATGTGCTAGACACTCACTCAGCAAACCCTAGTTTCACTTTGCAGTCACACCTACTACAGATAATGCTGTCTTTTTGAATGTGAGGAAACTAAGACACTGGTTACAGTGTGCCTCAGCTCTTACAGGTAGCAAGTAGAGGGTTGTAGCCAAGGCCCTCCGTCATTCCACAGACTTCCTCTCTAGGTCAAGGTAACCTGCAAACTCTTAGGCACCCTTGTCTGTCCTCACTCCAGTCCGTATCAGAACACCTGGGTATCCCCTTGAAAGCACCTCCTACAGAGGTCAGGGATTAGGACGTTCTGTGCAAACCAATGTCTGGGGGTGGGGCGTTGGCTCTCCAGTAGTTGTATGTGAATTTGACAGTGTTAAGCATCCTACCTTTGGGCTGGGAATGGCGATGTGCCCTGTTCTGCCCAATCTGCCTGCCAGCTTGCTTCATTCAAGTTTTGTGAATGACTCTGGCCATTTCCTTATTATCGGTTCTAGTCCCTGACTGTGCATGCCCCTTGAATGGACCCCTCCCTGACTGCTGGGCCCACACTGCCACCCAGTGGTGATCTTTCTTAAGACCTCACTGGCCAACTAACCAGAGAGATCTTCCTCAGGCACTGCAGGAATTCCAGTTGCTGCAGGACACTCCTGCCCTTCCCTTCCTGGAACAATCACAAGATGGATCCCAAGAATGCACAGCAATGTAGCCTCAGTGTATGGTTTCCGTCCTTTCATCACGAGCAGGTTCCCTTTCATCACAAGGCAGTTGTGGCACGGAGCAGGGATTTTCCTCCAGCAGTACTTTACTGGATGGCCTATTTGGTCCCGTAAGCTACTTCAAAGGCGGCGGCAGTCTCTGTTCCTTTGAACACCCAACTATTACTGTCACTGTTACTATATGAAGGGCTAAGCGCCAGACTCTGTTGTCATGAACCCAACTTAGCCCAAACCCAGCACACTCTGTTCTGAATCTGCAACAGTGTAAAGGGGCCATGTTTCCAGGTGGCACAAGCATGTAGTTTTGAGAGAAAACTACATATTCAGATTTTCTTACGTCAAATGAACAGCTGGAAAAACATCTGTTTATGATTGGTATGGGAATCATGTGTGTTTGTATAATCATAGACATTTACAGTAGTATTATTATTAACATTATTATTAGTGTGTGTGTGTGTGTGTATGTGTCACAGGCATGCATGACACAGTGTGAATACAGTGTGAATACAGTTAGAGAGTGACTTTGTGGAGTCTATTCTTCCTTTTCTTCTTTGCATAGACCCTAAGGGTTGAACCTGGGTGGGTCACTGGGCTTACATAGGACATGAGCATTTACCCACTGAGCCATCTCCCCGGTCCTGGAAGGGCATTGTTTTTTAATGGGACTACTTGCTTTTTATACTTCAGTATGGTTTGAACACTTGCAGGAAGCAAGTTTGACCTCTTTGAATATAATTTTTTAGCAACATGCAGCGTACGGTGGCTAACACCTGTAATTATAACACCCGAGAGGTTGAGGCAGAAAAATGGGGAGTTGAAGGCCATCCTTTTCTACACAGTGAGTTTGAGGTCAGCCTGGGTTAAATAATCTGCATTGTCTAGGGACAGCTCCATACAGCGTTGTCCTTGATTCCTGTTATAACTTAAAGAAAAACTTACACAACGTCTGGAGCTGTTGATGTCCTGCAGGTAAAGGGAAGAGGATGTTCCCAAATTCCTTGCTGCAGGAAGCCACTTAGATAGCACCAACCTTGGCTTTCAGATGGAGCAGTACATCTACAAAAGGAAAAGTGATGGTGTCTGTAGCCGCCAGCAGCTACATGTAAACCGGGTTACCTGTTGAGAGAATTTTGGGGTCATAGGGAAGAGCGGCGAAAAGAAAGTACGGCTAAGTCAATGTTCACTGATCAAAGCCGTCAACTTTAATGGCGCCGGACCTTTTAACAGTTTGGGCAAACCCTTCCCCCCAGACTCCAGGCTGAGTTCCGGTGGAAGTTGTCTAGCTTCTCTTGGAGGTCTTCGTCTTGACTGCTCCGGCAGCTGGGTAGGTCACCTGTTTAATTCAGGAATCCCTATACCTGGAGGAACAATGAACTTGACCTTTACTACGTGCACTCCACCCTAGGTGGAGCAGGATCCTGGCTAACTGGGAGAAGTTAACCTTGACCAAAGTCAAACTCTGACCAAGTGCAAGACTGCCCCAATATGGCTCTGTACATGTCCTCCCTTTTTTTATTAATTTGAACACGAGGAGGTAGAAAACAAGTGGATAAATATCCTTCATAAGAAGGCGGGCCTTAACCAGGAGGGGAAGCATTGACCGTAATTCCTCTTAAATATTGTATAACGTCTTTTTCAGAGGAGGGGTAATAGGCTCCCTTATTATTTTAAGGACAGCCTCTCGACGTTAACCCCTATGCAATTAGGTGTACTTCCTGGGGACTCAGAAGCAGAAATTCATCTCCCCATGCAGTGCTTTGCCTCGCACGTCTCGCTGGTACCCATGTTTGTTCAAACAAACACACATAGATCTGAGTTCTATGTGGCTCCCTCTTTGGAGATCCACTTGTGTAAGTTTTGAAGCCAGGGGGGTCTGCAAGTGTCTTTAACAGACATGTAATCTCTCCATCCAGGTGAGCCTGGGTGGAGACAGCCAGTCTGCTTAACAGACAAGGTCAAGAGTTAAAGGTGGAATAGGATTAACTTGTCCCAGAAGTATCCAATTCAGTTGTAAATTAACAACTTTAAGGATCCAAAGCTTGGCCTCTGAGGTGGGAGAGGTAGCCTTGTGTATCAAGAGATATGCTGTTACTTCTCAGGAAAGGTGGAGACTATATGTTAAATTAACACAGCTGGCTGAAGATTGTTAGCCATCTTCAAAATTGGAATCTTCAATATTGGAATTATTTCTAGACTAGTCTATGGTTGAGTCAGCTGAACACAATAAGGAGAAGAGTCATTTTAACTCTTCTAATTAATTTTTCCTAAGCTAGCATAACAGTCTCCATGTTCTGTCCCACAAAGTCTAAAAGCTTGAAGCTAGGCAATTTATCTAACCTGGGACATTTAACAATTGAGGTAAGTCAAGAACATATACCCAATATAACTCTTATGTTACCATGGTCTGGGCATTCAGCAAGCACAGTCAGCATATCTTCTGCCGCATTCTGTGGAAAAAACAGAGGACATGCCTTCTCCCCCAATATTAAATCAGGATCATGGCATATGTTAGTAAGTGAATTCCTTCATTTCACCTAGACATCAATATGCCTAATTACAAGATGTCATATACATTTAGCAAGGAGTTTCTTGGCATCCAATTTTAAAATTTTAAAATTTTCTTAAAAACATGTAAGCATAATTTAAATTATATGCACAGGGACACAATTTCCCCTCTCTTCTTTCTTCCAAGAAGATATTGTTTTATTAATTTAAGTTGGAACACAAAGTATAAACCATAACATAGGCAATAACTATGTAATTATATAAAATATAGTTGCTTTTTCTGTTAGAGCAGTTGCAACTAGACAGCCTAAAAATGAATCATTAGTCACATGTACATATTTTTTTAATCCTTTAAATTAGAAATATGAATATCATTTATCTGTAATAACTAAGTCCTCTAGGATTAACACCATTACGTGGTAGAGGTAGAAATTGAGGACATCAAGAACAAATCTTTATAATTTGATGTGTACAAAATATAAAATTATTTCAAATACCTAAAGGACAGTCATTTAGAGAACATATCCTTTGTTCTTAGAAATTTGAATCACATTTGTATAAACTGTAGAAATTAAGAATTAGCAGTATTAAAAATGGACCAATTTTAAGCAATTATAAACCATGAGCTATGTATATCTACTATTATTAAAAGCTTGACCTTTAACATCTTAAAAATAGCTGCTATAGCACCCAATTCAGGTATCTGTGTTGAAGCAGGGAGAAACTTAAAGGAATAAACATGTGATCTGATAGTACAAATTATCTTTTGGATAACAATTATTAATTTTGTCTAAAAATGTTTGCCATGTAATAGATCAACCATTAATAATAAATTTGATTGTTGCTTGAAGCAAGGAACAAACGTTTCCTACCTTGAAAACAGAGGTTTAAGACCTTCTGTGGCAAGCTTAAAATGAGGTAAATATAAGATAAAGCCAATTAATATATCCTAACAACTTTTGAAAGCCATTTACCTAAAAATTCTAAAAGTCTATAGGAGCAAGGGCCTGTAACAAACATTCTATGAACATTATACACTGAAATTTTTAAGATCTTAACTTCTGTATTGAAAGAGAGACAAACATTTTTTCTCACAGGACGTAAGGCTGTTAGCCATTCCTTGAGGCAAAAACTTTCTAATGACATTGTTTTGTTGTTTCTTTAAAATTAGAAGCAAATGCTTTTATAATTATCAGAATGTAAAGCAAAAAACCAACCCTTTAAATTTACAATAATTTTATAGGGAGTAGACAGGCCAAATGTTAATGCTTTTATAGCCTCCTTGACCTTTCATAGATTTGAACTGCATTTTAACCCACACCTGGATAAGTCAAAAACTTTTTTTTTTTTTTTTTTTTTTTTTTAAACCAAACACTCCCTAGGTGGGGCCTGTAAGGCAGAAACAATTTCTCAAAACTTCCTCACTAGCTTCCCCTGAGGCAACTCTAAGCTTTGCATTAACTCAAATGTAAATTTTTTTTTATCTGCCCTAGGATCCACCTTGAGTCCTTGGCAAGGACATTGTATGAGATTCCTCAAATGTAAATATCTTCTAATCTGAGCCTTTTATCTAAGACCAGACCCAAACCTACAAGGACAATTTAAGGATTAAACAAAAGAAACCTGTAATTTCATGGTCAAAGGAACCTACTTGATATCAAATACATTTCTACAGAGATATCCTTTTTAATCTTGGAGGGTTAAATTTTGCTCCTACCATTGTAGCCTATAAACTTGTGGAAAAGAGGCAATGGGCCTCTAAAACCCATAGCTGCATCACTCTCAAAATTATCTTAATTACAAAATGTTAACAATTACGAGCCTGCAAACTGAAAACTGTAGCCAATGACACACTGATTTTTATTGTAACTCAATGTTTTCTTGCAATATTAGAGCACAATTGTAATTTTGGAAGCAAATCTCAATTTTAAACAATCTATTTTCTTTAAAATTAATGGCAAACACATATTTACAGCACAAGGTTTGTATGCCAGTTCTTATGTTCAAGTGTATAACAGTGTAACTTATTAAAGAGACAATATTTTAAATCTTAATCTTCATTAAGTCTAATCTCCAGGCCAAGATTCACATGAAACACCATGCCAATTTAGGAGCGTCCCAAAGGCCTGTATTTCCTGGATTGCGTCATGCCACGTGGTGTTCAAAATGGCGACTACCCTAAACTACCAGCCTTAATCGTCATGCCACGTGTTCAAAATGGCGACTACCCTAAACTACCAGCCTTAACCTAACTTTTGTTAATAACATTATACCTTTTAAATCATGTGCAGTGACTTAAGCCAATACTCTATAGTCAAGACATGCAAAATATACCTTTAAATCCAATTATAAACAAGAACAAAGCATGAGTGGCGTTAGGCCACGTGTAGTTAGTTAAGATAGCTCTAACACTGAATCACCAGTTTTAAACTAACCTTTTCTTAATAACACTATATCTTTTACATAATAACCAATTAATTTATAACTCTTTAGTCAAGAAATGTAAAGCCTTATATCATTAAAACCAATTAGAAACAAGTATAAAGCGACTACATGAATTTCACAAGCCAAACCAAGGTCTTCCCAAATCTCGAGGTTTCTGGGCTTTTAAGAGCGGCTTTTTCCCCAGCCATGTTTCTGTCTTGGGTGAGTGAGCTACGCTGCTGCAGCGTGGCTTTGAATCAATCCCCACACAAACTGTGGCTAGCTCAAAAGGTTAGGTACCTACAACCAGCAGATGTAATCTTTACCAATTTTTTCTTTTTAACATGAAACAGTCATTCACACAAAGACACAGAGAGGACATAAACATACACATAGACAGTCGGTGCACCGGGACAAACACGGAAAGATACACAGAAAGTTAAGCGTGCTTGTTAAGCAATTGCATCCATTTTCCTCTTTAAACAGCTCTTAGAAGCTGTGGACATATGCCTATTTTTAAAAACCCCTTTCTTTTCGCCGAAATCAGCTCTTACGAGCTTTGGGCAAATGCCTACCAAATTCCTTCCCCATATTTCCCTATCTTATCAACCCAAGCAGTCCTGCGCTGGGTCCACGCAGTATGCTTGAAAAACTGTATCCATTCCTTGCACTCACAACCATAGACACGAATTCACTAGCGCTAGTTTTGCCCTCTATGTTGCTTACCGTGCGGACACCATTAATTTTCACCTTTTTCTGCGAAGCTTCGCTGGATAGGGCTACCTCAAGAAATTCTCTCGTGCCAGGTCTTCCCACGTTCAGGCGCCACTATGTAGCCGCCAGCAGCTACATGTAAACCGGGTTACCTGTTGAGAGAATTTTGGGGTCATAGGGAAGAGCGGCGAAAAGAACGTACGGCTAAGTCAATGTTCACTGATCAAAGCCGTCAACTTTAATGGCGCCGGACCTTTTAACAGTTTGGGCAAACCCTTCCCCCCAGACTCCAGGCTGAGTTCCGGTGGAAGTTGTCTAGCTTCTCTTGGAGGTCTTCGTCTTGACTGCTCCGGCAGCTGGGTAGGTCACCTGTTTAATTCAGGAATCCCTATACCTGGAGGAACAATGAACTTGACCTTTACTACGTGCACTCCACCCTAGGTGGAGCAGGATCCTGGCTAACTGGGAGAAGTTAACCTTGACCAAAGTCAAACTCTGACCAAGTGCAAGACTGCCCCAATATGGCTCTGTACAGGTGTCTACATCATAAGTCTGCAGAGGACCTGGAAGATGCTGTGTGCTTTCTGCTCCGGCTACGGTTGCCATCACGAACCCTGTTGATGACAGCGTCATCTCCTCTAGGAACATTGGCCAAGGATCCAGCCTGAAGTTTGCTGCTGTCACAGGAGCCCCCCCCATTGCTGGCCACTTCATGCCTGGAACCTTCATACACCAGATCCAAGCAGGCATCCACACCCATGTACAGACACCCACACACTAACACATACATGTCATTCAAGATAAAATAAATTTTAAAACAGGCTTAGATATAAATTACTCTAGAATTTTTAGAGTTGGTGTCTGTACACGAGTGTCAAGGCTTCCAGTGGTGACTGATCCCACGGCTGACCACCAGCCCCTCAGAGAGGCGTCTCAAGTCAACCCACCCACCATGGCTCTGTGTAACAGACTCTCCTCTGCGCTATGTGGACATTGTCATCCCATGCAATAACAAGGGAGCTCACTCTGTGGGTCTGATGGGGTGGATACTGGCTTGGGGAGTTCTCAGCATGAGTGCCACTATCTCCCGAGAGCAGCCGTGGGAAGTTACACCAGATCTCCACTTCTCCAGAGACCCAGAGGAGATTGAGAAGGAAGAGCAGGCTGCTGCTGAGAAGGCTGTGACCAAGGACGAATTCCAGGGTGAACGGACCACACCAGCTCCTGAGTTCTCTGCTGCTCAGCCTGAGGTGGCCGACTGGTCTGAGGGTGTGGAGGTGTCCTCTGTGCCCAATGCGGCTGTTCCCCACACAAGACTGGACTGCACAGCCAGCCACTGAGGACTGGTCAGCAGTTCCCACAGCAAAGGCCACTGAGTGGGCTGGAGACAACGCTAAGTGGTTCAGAGCTGCTCTGCCGAACCCCTGAGCAAAGAGGAAAAGGGTGGAAGGAAAATAAAGTTCCCCAAAGCTGGTAAATCAATCAATTAATTAACAATCAAACTTAGAAACACAATTATAAAAATTTTAGAGTAATTAACATCTAAGCCTGTTTTCCATTTTATTTTATCTTTAATGATGTGTATGTGTTTGTGTGTGGGCTTCTGTCCATGATGCTCAAGAAGGCCAGAGGTGTAGGATCCTTTAGAACTGATGTTACAGGAAGTTGTAACCCACCTGATGTGGGTAGTGGGAATGGAACTTGGGTCATCTGGAAAAACAATATGTGCTTTTAACAGCTGAGCCCCGTGTGTATGCATGTATGCATGTATGTATGTATGTATGCATGCATGTATCAGGGCACATACGATCCAGACCCAGCCTCTATTCTCAGTTACCTAACTCTCTGTTCCTTGTGGAACCATGCTCATAGAGAGCGAGACCTTGCTGAGCCTTGGGTTGACCAGCTTTAAGCTGGTTGCAGTGCCTGCCCAGCCTCCTGGAAGCAACACTTCCAAATTGTATGCCTTCCTTCAATCTCCTCAGGCCTTGGGTCTGATTATTAGGTGGGACTATGATCCCACCTATCCTAGATACAGCTAGGCATACATGTGTGTGCATACATGTGTCTGTATGTTTCTATGTATGTGACTGTGTGTCTCCTGTGTGCACTGAGTGCATGTGTGAGAATATCCTCGCACATGTGGATTAGTAGAGCCAAGAAAGAAACTTCCTGTGAGGAGGTCATTGCTGGACCTCCAACTTTGCGGTTGCACTTTGGGATTGAGATGCTACAACTCTTTTGATAGTTGCTGACTTCAAGCAGGTCGCACAACTGACCTCGCTGGGCTTGTTTTTCTTCTGGGTTTTCTGCGTGTCTAAAGTGACACGCAGAAAGACATTTCTCAGTCTGCAGGAAGTGCTTCCTAGTGACCAGCTGAGGCTCTGATTGTTGCTAACTTGAAGGTTGCCTGCCTGGAGACGACAGTTAACTGATTTTGAAGGAGACAAGTTACCCATGAATAGTTGCAGTGCTTTTAACGAGTGGTTATCAGGCACCTGGATGCAGTTGTACAGATAGAAGGGCACGGAGTTCCTGCTGGCCTCTGACAGTTGTAGAGTGCAGCCCAGGCATCTTTGCCTGTGTTGTGGTGCAAGGTTGAACATTGCCTCCTTTGGGTAGGACAGAGGTCCTGGTGGCTGCAGTTCTGAATATAGTCTGTAGATGGCAGCAGAGACCGGCTCAGAGAGCTTGCCTGTGGAGCCCCCCCCCCCCCCCCCCCCCCCCCCCGGGCTCTGTAGATTTGTGGGAAAGCTGCCTCAAAATACATACGATAGGCTAAAAAGTGGAGGTCCAAGTGTAGAAGGGGAATATGTAAAGCTAATAGAGAAATGGGATGGAAGAAATGGATTTTAATGTTAATGTTGATTGATTGTTTGATTGATGATAGATTTTTCGAGACAGGGTTTCTCTATGTAGCACTTCTGGCTGTTCTGGAACTCTCTTTGTAGACTAGGCTGGCCTCGAACTCACTGAGATCCACCTTACTCTGCTTTCAGAGCGCTGAGATTAGAGGCGTGCGCCACTATACCCTGCTAACTTTATATTTTTATACATAGCCTCACGATGTAGCCTAGGTTAGCCCCACAATCCTCCTGTCTAAGCTTTCCTCGCGCTGCAATTACAGGTGTGTTCAGCTTGAGGCTGCGGGCTGTAAGCATTCCAGGAAAACATGACTGCGGCTGAGTACATGTGTAGTGACAAGTGAATTGCAAAGTCAAAAGGTTGGTCAGGAAGTTCAGAGAAAGGAAAGCTGGCCCGTGTTAGACAGATGCCCTAAACCACCAGGAAATGAAGAGTGGCGAATTTAACAACAGCATGCCAATTTCCAGGGCAGGCTGACAAAAATTTCAGAAGTTGAATCCTGAAGCACTTAGCTACCTGGAAAAGTTGGGAGTCTAAAACGCCCCCTGGCAGCAAGCAAAAAAGAACATTTCCCTCAAGAGCCCTCAAAAGAAACAAAATGTCTTGCGCTGTAACTTTTCTAGATCAGGGATAAAAATCCCAGGAGGCTGGTACAACAGTTGAAGGAGTTCCTACCGGTGTCCCTGGGTGCTGCGAAAGTAACTGCAAACTTGAGGAAGCCACGCCCCATTTTGTCCCGACTCAGAGGCGGAGCCTGCCAGGCTCTCTGCCCTGGCCTGCCCAGCCGGGACAAGCCTGGCCCTTTAAGGCTGACCTAGCGGGGCCCCAAGTACGGATGACGCGCCGAGAAGGGGGTGGGGGTCACGTGGGACGCGGGCGGCGAGACTCTGGGTCCAGGGCTCCCCTCGGCAGCGGACTCCAGGGATCACTATCTCCTGCCCGTCTCGCCTGCAGCATGATTTCCGTCTAGTGCTTTGCCACCAAGTGTGCCTTCGCCTGGTCCGCCTTTCCTGCGCCCCTGTATGGCCGGCTCTCAAGACCTGGCTGCTACACAGCGCCGGACTCCTTCCTAACTCGACACGTGCCTGGGCTGAGGGATCGCCTCCCCCTGCTGCACGTAGGTATTCTCAGGCAGTTTCCAGCTTGTCTTGGGCCAGCAGCCCAGTCAATCTAGTTCTGGAGAAACCGAAGCTGGGGTGTGTCCAAAAAGTCCCGGTGGGGAGTGACTCTTTCCCTTTTCCTTCAGGTGCCTCTGGACGCGCCAGGCTGGGCCTACCTCCGAGCGCCCCGTGGGGGCCATGGATGGCGAGACAGCAGGGGAGAAGGGGAGTCTTGTGCTCCCACCAGGTGCGCTCGGTGGGCCCGCCTTGGGCGGTGCTCCGGCCCCAGGAGTGCGACGGGAACCGAAGAAGTACGCGGTGACTGATGACTATCAGTTGTCCAAGCAAGTGCTGGGTCTGGGTGTGAACGGCAAGGTACTGGAGTGCTACCATCGGCGCTCTGGGCAGAAGTGTGCCTTGAAGGTTAGTAACCCATCTCTCTGAGGGCTGGGGTGACCTGGAGGGTCCAACGGCAGAAACCTGTGGATGTATCTATGTCCGGGTCTCTATTAAACATCTACACTCAGCATCGTGTTTTATTTTCATACTCTTCCTCTAGCGTCAGGCTGATGGTCCTCTCAATGGTCCTCTTGTCCTCACACATGAGGGAAAACAGGCTAACCCAGGCTGACCTACCTAAGCTCTGGATGTGTCTCAAAGAGCAAGGGGAGGAGTCAACGTGAGTAGAGCTGTTGTACCCGGAAGGCAGGAGGGAGTGACTGTGCAGGCTGGTTCTGGCTTGGGCTTTGTATTTAGGCCCAAAGGATGCTTACTCTCAGCTGTCTATCCCCTGCAAGTAGCTCCTGCTATGGCGTTGGGTCTAAGTTTCCCTCTGTTTGAGGGCTGAGCTTTCAAGGCTCAGGGTGGGCTTGCTTCCGCCCCACGGCCCCTGCCTGCTGAGGTGATTCTACGAGCCTCTTGGGGTTCTCTGACTACTGAGCTTTAGATGAATTGGTAGCCCCTTGTGGGAAGGGGCAAGCTTCACCCCTAGGCTGACCCATCCTGGACAGACATGGGAACCACTTAGCACATCATACTCAAGGTTCCCTAGAGGCCTGGCACGGTGCTGTAGGTGGGATGGGAGAGTGGTTTGGAGTAGTTGATCTCACTACCTGAATCTGGTTCAGGCACGTGGTTCCGTGTCTCACCCCACCCCTATCCCACTACTCCAGAATCCCTTGAATTTTTGTCACTAGGGAACCAGACTCAGTGGGAGGTAGTGCCACTGGCACCTACATGGAACTTTATGCTTGAGAGTGAGTGACTTCTGGAAGTTAGTGAGGGCCTGTTTTATAGGAGCCAGGGTGCAGAGTCCTAGAGCTGTCCCTATAATCTCTATCTTGTGTGGGTGCCAACTCTGTGGCCTTGGGCGATACCCGACTTTGTTCAGGGAGAGAACAGGAGTTGCTGTGAACTCAAGAGGAGATAAAACACGCCGAGTTCTTGATATAGGCCTGGAATAGTGCTAGAGAGGTTCCAGCACTTTCTTCAGGCACAGGATCCGCAAGAACCTATCTGACTGAGGACTCGGGCCCTGTTCTTTGTCTTTCCCTGGTGTATCAGGCTGAAAGCAGAGGAGGTGGTCTCCAAATAGGACCCTAGAGGGATCATGAAGGTGGGTCAAGGGCAGGGTAAGGCCTGACCTGAGGGCTGAGTGCTAGGTTCTTTATTCATTAACCCAACAGTAGAATGGATTTGGGGTCCCACACAGGGGGTTTTCTGAGTCTTCCAGTGAGAAGGGGGCTTGTCTGAAGGCAGATAGGTATGAGCAGATGAACAGTGAGCCTTCATCTTCTCCCTTATCACCAGTCATCCTTCTGCTCGAACTGAGAGGCAGCCTGGGAGAGGGTGCGTGGGTGATTGAGGCCGGAGAATCTCTTCTCAGGTTTGAGGCTTTGACCCTCACCCTCGGGTTCAGACAATGTGAGCAAGGCAGGGATGGGTAGGAGCTGGTAGTCTGTAGCCCAGGCTAGTCCAGCTTTGAGCACCTCCCTCGTAGATGACTGTCTGACTAAGGACTGGAGAAACTCTTGACTGTAGCAGCTTCTACCCTGGCTCTTCCTACTTTAAGACCCTACCTTTCTCCCAGTCCTGGTCTGGGAACAGTGGCAGTTCTGAAATAGTCTCACCTCTGTACCTCTTAAGAGTATGGGTCAGCGAGGCTTGTAGGCTCTGGGATCTGGCCCTAAAGTGACCCTCAAGGGAGACAGAGATTAGATGTGGCTCTCACTCTGATTCTTTCTGATCTTGGCTCCTGCCCTCCAGAAGAGGCCAGCTCAACCTCTGGCTGTATTGTATATGTATTGTATTGGTGGCTTGGCCTTGGGGAAGGAACCGGCACTGTGTCAGCTAACACTTTCTGTCCTCTCCCAGGAGAGCAGGGATGGATTGCAGGCCTCAGCACAGTGCCAGCCCCGAGCGGCCCTAACTTCTCCTCAGCTGCTCTAGCTCAGCCTTGGAGGTCATGGGCTCTGTGCCTTCCGAGACCTATAGCTCAGATCACCAGGCTGGCTTGGTTTGCTCCTGTAGCCTGAACTCATTCGGGGCATTGCTTTTTCATGCCCATCTTTGGGCTTGGTTGCCCAAGTGATTAGATAGTACCTAGCAGGAAGCCTAAATGCGGCCAGCATCGGTGAAACAGGAAGACCGTAGTCATTGTCCCTGTAGCTACTGCCTCTCAGTGGGACCCTAGAGGAGCAGGCCTGCCTTGCGCCCCTCCCCTTTCTCTCCACCTCTGACCACTGTTCTTTCTGCTTGGGTCTCATGCACAGCAAGGCCTCTCTCCCCAGGCCAGAGTCCAATCCCTTTTCCGTACCATTGGGACTGGAAGGTGGGGTGTATCTCAGGGAGAATGTGGGGGCACGCAGGCTTCATACTCTTCCTGCTGGCATCTTGTGCTCCTTCCTCGGCCTAACCAACCAAACACAGATGTGACCAGGGCACTAAATACTTTCAAGTAACAACATGGAAGGCCCTGGGGAGACCTGGGAGGAGAACTCATGGGAGGAGAATTAGGTCCTTTTTTCTGCTCTTGCTGCTACACAACGGGACTGGGGACCCTTCCTTCCCTGCTCTGGGCTCCCAGTATCTCCTCTTCTTTGTTAAAGAGAACAGAATGGCTGGTGGGCTGGGGTATCTTCCAGAGGGGGTCTCTACAGCGAGTATCCTCCTCCCAATCTCAGCATCAGGGAATGACTGGGCTGCCTCGTTCTCAACAATTCTCTTCCCATTGGTGCTGGTGGCTGAGGTAGGCTAGGCTGCTCTGGATGTGTGCTGCAGGACCATGGCAACATTGTCTGGAAGCACATGCTACAGAGGATCTAATTCCCCTGATAGATTGGAAATAATACCCTCGAGACCAGCGCGCTTGCTTGCTTGCTTGCTTGCTTGGTGTCACCAGGGTCCTAGATTTTATTCTCTACACATTGAACCTCTGAGTATAGAGTGCAAGGCTTTGGCGGCTCAGTCCTTTGGTCTTTGCTCCTAGAGGTGGCTGCCCTGTAATTCTTCTGTCATGGTGCGCTGTTCCCACCCATGGAGGCTCAATTCCGCTGCCACCTCTTCCAGGAAGCTGTCTCAAGTTTGTAATTTTTGATGCAACGGAATCTTCTTTGCCCCTAAAGCTGTACTGTTATTGGATCAAAGCTCCTTTGGAGCACCTAGGTCCAGGGTGTGGCATACCGTAGTGTCTCATAAGTACTTATTGACATCACCAAGCTCAGCCCTTCAAAGTTCTAAAAGGAGCTTTTCCAGTCCCTGTTAACCACAGGGGAGGCTGTTTCTCAGCCTCAAGGCCTGGAACTTCACAAAGGAATCCAGAAGGGTCACTTTCCCAGAGAGAGGTGCTTGGGAGGTCTGCTGAGGGAGGAAGTGTCCTTCTGTAAGGTCCTTTTTGTCACCTATCTGCCATTGGGCCATACCTGTGAGCAGAGAGGCTCTCTCCACCCAGAATGGCAGGGAGAAGCCTGAATGAGAGTCAGAGGCTGAGGGGAGTGTGTGTGTGTGTGTGTGTGTGTGTGTGTGTGAGAGAGAGAGAGGGGGGGGGGAGGGGGGAGGGAGAGGGAGAGGCTACCCCACCCTCTAGCTCCATGGGCAGAGGTGACCTGTTGGGACTGGTGCTGCAGAGCTGGATTTGAGGCGGGGCAGCCAGGCAGGGCAGGCTTCCTCTCACCTGGCAGCCACCACCCCCTCACCCACTGTTTCCACACCAATCAGATCAGCCAGCCCCCACTCCTTGTTACTTCCTCAACAGGTCACATAGGCATGGGTGGGCCAGTGGCCCTGCACAACAGAGTCCCCGGAAAGGCAAGGGTTTCACTGCCCAAAGATTCTCGACCCTTAGAAGGAAAACAATAGGAGCCCGGTGGAGGTTCCTGAATTGCCAGCACCGTCCGTCGGTTTGGTTAAACAGGTTTTCTTTCGGAGAGGAGAGCATCCGACCTGCGAAGTGTCAGAGAGGCTTTAGACCAGGCTGGAGTGTCTGTCCCGAGACTGTCCTACCAGGGCCTGCGCAATTTTTTTTTCCTACTTTGCTGGGGAAAGTTTTACATGAATCTGGGTCTGTAGATATACAAAATAGGTATTACAGCCCATACATTTGTTGATAGTAAATCATAAGATATTTATTTTAAAATAATTCTTTGTCATAGCTACAATATGACTAGTTATCAAAGATGAAAGCAAAATGACATATTAATGAAATAAACGTGCCTGTTTATTTTTTGACATAAAGAAATTTTGGCTCGCCGGGCGATGGTGACGCACGCCTGTAATCCCAGCACTCTGGGAGGCAGAGGCAGGTGGGTTTCTGAGTTCGAGGCCAGCCTGGTCTACAGAGTGAGTTCCAGGACAGCCAGGGCTATACAGAGAAACTCTGTCTCAAAAAAAACCAAATCCAAAAAACCAAAAAAGAAAAAGAAAAGAAGAAAAAGAAAAGAAATTTTTGATGCCACTGGACTTAGAGCCTTTTCCAGAGTTGGTCAATATTGCGATTTTTTTATAGTCATTAAGGCTTTTTTTTTTTTTGCATAAATGTTATAAAATGACACTGAGAGTTATAGCACATGCCTTTAATCCTAGTTCTTGGGAGGCTGAGGCAAGTGGATCTCTGCGAGTTCTAGGCCAGGCAGGATGCTCTGTGAGATCCTGTCTCTAACAAAGAAGAGTGGGCAGGCCAGATAGCAGAGCACTGCCAAGCCCTGACTGTTTTTACAGAAGTGTCAGAGTTCTGCCCCATCACCCACATGGTGATTCACAACTGTCTATAACTCTAGTTTTAAGGTATTCATTGCCTTCCTCTAGGATCTGTGGGCATTGCTCACATACACCCCCCCACACACACACATACACGGTGCACATACATATATGCAGATAAAACACATGAGAAAAGAAGAGAAATGGAAGAAGTATATTTATGGCCCTTTTAGAAATTGTTAGAAATTCTGTCCTAATCTCAAGCCAAAATCCATCTTAATGATTTTTTTTTTAAAAAAGTGTAACTCAAGTCAACTACTCAAATAGCAATTTTAAAAGTCAAATATTCTAACAGTGTGATCCAAAGCTATAATCGTGTAATCGTGTAATACATGCTGAGGAATGAAGGTAGGGAAATATTAAAGGTCTTGTTTTCTGTAATTAAACCATTGTGTTTCTTTCTTTTTTCTTTTCTTTTCTTTCTTTTTTTTTTTTTTTTTTGGTGTTTTGGATTTGGTTTTTTTTCCAAATCAGGGTTTCTCTGTGTAGCCCTGGCTGTCCTGGAACTCATTCTGTAGACCAGGCTGGCCTCGAACTCAGAAATCCGCCTGGCTCTGCCTCCCAGAGTGCTGGGATTATAGGTGTGCACCACCACCGCCCGGCTACCATTGTGTTTCTGTAAGAGCAGACGAGTTCATAAACACGTTTTTTGTTTTTTGTTTTTAAAGCCGCTGTCATTCATGATATACTAGTGTATTAACTCTCAGCTGAGGTGGTTTCAGTCAGGCAGCCTCCGTGTGGCCTGACATGGCGGCAGGCACACGGCAGAGTGCATGTGGTGCATGTTCAGAACCAAGGGTGCAGGGAACAAACAGGAGCAAGCAGCACAGGCCACACTGCAGCAAACACCTTGGATGCGTTATGTGTTTGGTTTTGAAATGTTCGGTGGTTTTATATTCAGAAACCTTTTACTGTTGCCAAAGTTTTGACCTCTCCTACTTTGAGTTAGGCAACCCCGTCCAGGGTCTATCCCACTATTTAGGAAGCTGTGCTTTTATATCACGCTTGGTTGAAGGCGGGCTACCAGCATACCTTCAAGATCCTCTGCTCTGCTGGTCTTCCAGAATCTTTTCCCCACAGTCCTCTAGGAGCTAACACCAACATTCCTTGGTATTGTAAATTAAAAAGTGTTTTTTTAAAAAAACATATTTATTCATTTGTGTGTATATACACACACTTGAGTATGTGCATGCCATGGCTTGCATGTGGAGGTCAGAGGTCAATATGTAGGAGCCAGTTCTGCCAAGTCAGATTCCCAGCGTGGTGGTTTACCTGCTAAGCCATCTTGACAGACCTAGTTATGTAGATGTTTTTTAAAATCATATCTATTTTATTTAAGAAACTGTGTGTAGCTAGGCAGAGTAGCACATGCCTTTAATCCCAGCACTCAGGAGGTAGAGGCAGGCAGATCTCTGTGAGTTCAAGGCCAACCTGGTCTAAAGAGCAAGTTCCAGGGCAGGGCTATAAAGAGAAACCTTGTCTCAAAAAACAAACAAGCAAACGAAACCCCTATGTGTATACATGTGTATAAGTGGGTAAGTGCATGTGATCGCCAGTACTCCAGAAAAGGGTGTCAATCCCCTGGGGGTGAAGTTACAGGCAGATGTGAGTTGGGTTTACTGGGAAGAAAATTCAAGTTCTCTGGAAAAAGCAGTAAGTGCTCTAACCACGGGACCATCTCTCTTGTCTCTGGTTCTGCATGAACAGCTGACAGTTTTCTAGAGACATCTATCTGGCAGGCCCTGTCTCTAATGTACAGCATGCATTTTTTAAAAAAATATTTATTTATTTATTATATATAAGCACGCTGTATCTATGTTCAGGCACCCAGAAAAGGGCATCAAATCTCACTATGGATGGTTGTGAGCCACCATGTGGTTGCTGGGATTTGAACTCAGGATCTTCAAAAGAGCAGTCAGTGTTCTTAACCACTGAACCATCTCTCCAGCCCCTGCAGGCATTGTTTTAATGAGTTCTTATCATTTTCCTTTTATGAAAGAGGACATTTAGGTTCAGAGAGACTATAGACTTGCCTAAAGTACATATCTAGTAGATGGCAGGGTTTGGGTAAAGCCTGAGAAATTTGATTGCTTTGCCCTCTGCAATTTTATTGGGAATCTTTGCAGTCCCTCTTTAGCCTTGTGAATTCTCAGATGTGACTGGATGAGGTCAGTGTAAGAGGTTATGGCCGATGTGGAGCTCCTCTGACCGTGTAGAGCTTGTCTCAGGCCTCATGAAACGGAGCCCAGGCACAAAGTCTGGCTGTTGAGTGGGCAAGAATTCTCTTCACTGGGGAACAGAAGTGTGGTGGTTTGAATATGCTCGGCCCAGGGAGTGGCACTATTAGGAGGTGTGGCCTTGTTGGAGGAAGCGTGTTAGTGTGGGAGTAAGCTTTGAGACCCTTCTCTTAGCTGCCCGGAAGCCAGTCTTCTGTTAGTCTTCAGAACAAGATGTAGAACTCTCAGTTTCTCCAGTGTCATGCCTGCCTCAATGCTGCCATGCTTCCTGCCTTGATGATAAATGGGCTGAACCTCTGAATCCACAAGCAAGCCCCAATTAAATGTTGTCCTTTATAAGAGTTGCCTGGGTCACGGTGCCTCTTCCATAGCAATGGAAACCCTTACTAAGACAAGAGGTGGGGTGGGGTGAGGGGGCTTCTTTCTGGAAGGTGTTGTCCTCTTTAATCCAGACCTCTGGTCTGAGAAGGAAGTACAGTGACAGTCTGGTGTGTGTGACAATATGTCTGGTTTAGATCCTTAGCACTTGCTGCGGAGTACCACTTCCTCACTTCAGATCAGATCCTGGCAGGATGTGGCTGATTTCAGTGGGGCCAAATGTCACAGGCTTAGGAAACAGTGGAGGGACTGAAGGGTGTTGTGGGGGTGGGGAACAGAAGGAACTGGTGAAGTATTACTGCTGGGAGTGCCCAAGAGATGTCTGGGTCAGGGTCTGGTCTCTGTGACAATAGGTGTCTCTTTAGCTTTGAATTTGGGGAACAGGAAAACCCTGGCTCTGTGGTTCTTCACCTTCCCGTGCCCCCAACCCCATGTTTGAGTGTGCCAGCCATTGTGCAAGAGGTAAGGATGATAGCGGTTATTTCTGTGGTCGAACCTGGGTTTGTGTGATGCCAGAGAGCAGGATTCAGTCTTGGTGGCTGTACCCACCTTTGCATTCCTAAGGAGACAGCAAAGGCTAGCACTCACTCTCAGAGGATGGGGGCTCTCCTTTGGGTCGCTCAGGTACAACTTGTTGCTGGTATACGTTATTGGCTCATACAAGGGCTCTACCAAGTTCCCTCTGCGTCTGGAGGAACCAACCCTCATGGGGGGAGAGAATGGTTTGCAGGAACCTGGGGTTGCCTAGTTCCTCCCCGCCCCCTTGCCCTTTTGGAACTAAGTGGATTAGATTGTGGGTTTCAGTTGTGATAGAAACCCTGCTGTGTGGGAACCACGGAGACTTTTCCTTGAGCAGGAATGCCTGGCACCTGCTTTGGGAAGCAGGATACCCTGAAAGGACAGACAGAACTGCTGAGAGGACTGCTTTCGATTTCAGTGCTGGGTTGGGGTTAACTTTACCACTTTCTTTAGACCAGGCCTTTGTCTTTGCTGCTTCTTTGCAACCACGGTTTGGTTTGGTTTCTTTGCCTCGATTCCTCCCCTTTCCCCTTTCCCACCAATTTTTTTCTTTTCTGCTGTGGTTCACCCTTCCCCTCTCAGGCCTTGCCGCTGCTTGTTTCAAACGTGTTTCTGGCTGGGACGGGCTTCCTCTGCTGCAGCCCACAGGCTGAGGGCAGGGCAGGGCAGGGCAGGACAGGTGCTCTGGATTCATTTTAGTCAGCCTACAGCTCTTTCCCCCTCCCCCCCCCTTTCTCAGGGAGGGTGGGGGTGGGTCAAGAGCAAAGAGCATCTGGCTGTACCCACGTCCCCTCCTGCTGTCAGCTCTGACCAGGTGCTGGCAGAATAGTTGGAGTCAGGCGCACTTGGGCTGTAACTTGAGGCGTCCCTGTGAAGATTGGGAAACCAACTTTAGCTGCGGCCTCTCCTTATTGGACCTCTTTATGGCCCAGTGGTCTGAGATTGCAGCTTGGACAGCAGTGTGGTCAGGCACATTGTGACTCCTGAGGTTACCTGGCCAAAGTCAAGGAAGGAAAAAGGAAAGGATCGGAGACTACCAGAGCCTCAAAGCTAGCAGGGAAGCCTAGGGGGGACGGGGTGGACTTAGGAAGTGAGTTGCACCTACATTCTGTTTCTGTAGGGTGGGGTAGAATGTGAGCTGCCCCTACACTATCTGGCACAATCCCCAAGACATTTTAGATCATATTTAATTACTCTAGTAATCTCAGAGGCTATTTCCAGACTCATGGCCATGGCCTGATCAGCCACACCCATTGCTCCATTCCCAAGGGGTTCAACCTCTACAGAGGACCGAGAACTTGTTTTACAGGTTTTCCCCCACATGACCAGCCCTCTTCTCAAGCTGTGTTTCAGGCAGGTAACCAGGAGCTAGAGGGAAGTGCCACTTGCTGCTTAACCACAGTCAGCAGAGTCTGAGAATGGTCACCACTCCCCTGTCATGGCTGCAGCCACAGAGGCTCAGAAAGGCAGAGTAACTTACCCACGTTCACAGAGCAGGGTTGTGTCCGAAGCTGGGCTGGAGCCCGGGCTTGGCAGGTGGCCAATTCCTGGCTCACTGCCATCCCTCCCTAGATGGGCCACAATTGGCCCATCTGTAAAATGAGGGGCTGGGTGCTTCGCCTGGCAAAAGGTCTTCCTTCTGATTGGGACACTTCGGGTGGGCAGGGATCGCGAACAGTGCCAGGGAAGTGGGCAGGAGGGAGTCCTAATCTCTGTTGGGGTTGCCCTTGCAAGTAGTTGAGCTGCAGGATGGAGACTGGCCAGAGGATGTTCCAGGGAGCCTGTCCCCTAGCCACTCAGTGAACGTTCTTGCCAGGGAAAGTGTCAGCTGTGTGCTGCCACCAGCATCTGTAGTCTGCTAGAGACAGGAGGCTCTGGGGCTGTGACTCAGGTTTGGGGGACTCCTTTCCATTCTCTTCCAGGGCTCAATTAAATCTTTGAGTCAGGCTGACCCAGTGCCAGGGAACATCCCCAGAAGGCTCAAGAGAGCAGAAATGATTCACGGTAGCCCATTCCCTGCACAGGGGTGTCCCTTGGCAGTGCCAGGCCACTGTCCTGGTCCCCTTCTCCTGCTCATGGCCATGACTTCACAGCATGGCTCTTGGAGACGGGAAATTTTCTTCTAGAAGCTGGCTAGGTATTGGGGACTTCGGCATACTCTGGATAGTCAGAAGCAGGACTAGAGAGGTTCTGGGAGTGGGGGCAGGGTCATGGTAAACAGGAAGCTGGCAACCTGGACATATCCCTAGTGCTTCTAGAGGAATCTGAATGCAGAGATGGCTGCCTACACTCATGAAAACCTGTATGGGGAGCTGCAGAGACGTGAATGAAGCTAAGAGAAGAGGGAAAGACGCTGAGTTGAGCGGTTACGGACTTCAGGAAATGCAGGGCTGGAGGATGGGGTCAGAAGGTCACCTGCCATGCCTGTGGTGGGATCTAGGCCATCTTCCCTGCCGTCACTTCATTTTTAAAAATTATTTCTTTTATTTCTTGCACATGGATGTTTTGTCTGCTTGTATGTCTGTGTATCACATGCATGCCTGGTGCCCTCGGAAGCCCTAGGAGGAGTTATCGACAGTTGTGAGATGCCTGCTGTGGATGTTGGGAATTGCACCCAAGTCCTCTAGAAAAGCAGCCAGTGCCCGAAACCCCTGAGCTGTCTCTCCATTCTCCTCAGCTCCATTTCTTATACTTCTCTCATTTCCGTGACATCCAGAGGAAGAGAGACTGGCTGCCATTCTTCTGGGAGTTTCAGAAGTACTGGCTCCCTTTTCTCTAGAACTGGCTAGGCCTTGAGTACCTCAGCATGCGTCATCTGTGCGTGACCTCCCTTGTCCAGGTCACCATGCTCAGACGGGGCAGCCACTCTCCCCTTTAACCCTATGCCAGCTATGTGGACGTCACTACAGCACAACTGACCAGTTGAGGCACATATTTATAGCCAGGCTTAGATCTGCTTGTGAAGACAGACCACAAAAAAAAAAAAAAAAAAAAAGAGGCATTATTTCTGAGATCAAAACAAAACACTGTGTTCACTAAAGTCTCTGTTCTTATGATGAAAACATCCTTTTTTTTTTTCTACTGCTGTAGAATAAATAGTACTGGGGTAATGTCTGACAAAGTATGTAGAAGTGTTTTTTTTGTATAGTTTAAACACACACACACACACACACACACACACATTTGTTTCTCTGTGTAGCTTAGGCTGTCCTGGAACTAACTCTGTGGCCCAGGCTGTCCTTGAACTCAGAGATCCACCTGTCTCTGCCTCCTGAGTACTAGGACTAAAGGCCTGTGTCACCACTGCCTGGCCCTGAGTCCACTTTTTTTTAAAGATTTATTTATTATATGTAAGTATACTGTAGCTGTCTTCAGACACCCTAGAAGAGGGTATCAGATCTCATTATGGATGGTTGTGAACTGCCATGTGGTTGCTGGGATTTGAACTCAGAACCTCTAGAAGAACAGTCAGTGCTCTTAACTGCTGAGCCATCTCTCCAGCTCCCCTGAGTCCATTTTTACTGTTTGTATATATATGGTTTCAGATCTGACCACTTTGCATTGGAGCAGATGTTAATTGCTTGTAGTTCTTTGTCTAAGGGTGGGACCCTGTGAAATTTCTCCCTGCTGATTAGTGTTTATGTTTATTTTTTATTTTTTAAAGATTTTTCTATTTTTATGTATATGAGTATACTGTAGCTGCCTTCAGACACACACCAGAAGAAGGCGTCAGATCCCATTACAGATGGTTGTGAGCCACCATGTGGTTGCTGGGGATTGAACTCAGGACCTCTGGAAGAACAGTCAGTGCCCTTAACCACTGAGCCATCTCGCCAGCCCTTACTTTTTATTTTTAATTTAGTTTTATGTGTATGAGTATTTTGTCTGCAGGTCTGTCTATGTGTGACTTGTGTGCCTGGTATCCATTGAGCCCAGAAGAGAGCATTATCTTACCGGGAGTCAGACTCCCGTCCTCTGGAAGAGCAGCCAGTGCTCTTGACTGCTAAGCCATCTCTCCAGCCCCAATGTAGACAGATAGATAGATAGATAGATAGATAGATAGATAAATAGATAGATAGAGAGCCATCTCTCCAGCCCCAATGTAGATAGATAGATAGATAGATAGATAGATAGATAGGTAGATAGATAGATAGGTAGGTAGGTAGATAGATAGATAGGTAGGTAGGTAGATAGGTAGATAGATAGGTAGATAGATAGATAGATAGATAGATAGATAGATAGATAGATAGATAGATAGATAGGTAGCTAGATAGAATGAGAGAGAATTTTTCCTCTGTGAAGGTAGAGGTTGACACTGGGCAGCCCTTTGTGTTTCTAGGACTCCCAGTCTCCCTTGCCCCTTTGAAGATCTGAGACCATTTTCTGACCTGTTGGATTGCTCCTGGGGTGCACCCAGCTTTCTTTAAGCTTCAGGAAATAGGGAGCAGGGTGTAAATTTATCTCAGGGCAAGGCCTAGAGGAAGCTAGGAATCTTCAAGCAAACTTGGAAAGCCATTTCCAACCCTGGAACAGTAGTCCCCCAGTGCATTCACTGTGGGCTTATCACTGAGCCGGTGTGAACTCTGTGTGCTCTCAGTCTATCCCTGAGACCGCCTGGAGAATGAGTACTGTCGTTGTCTGCGCTTTTCAGAGGTATGGGATGGCCTACCAATGGTGAGTAGGGGCATGAATTAGCCTTCAGTGTTCAGGTATGTCCCTCCTGAAGCTCTGTAGCCACAGCTGCTCTTGCCCTGTGTGACCTGAAGCACTGGAACCCCGGTTAACCCCAACTAGCCCTTGTGTGTCTCCTCTGGCCTACGAGATCAGTTTTTTTTTCTCTTTTCCTGGCAATATTTCTCCCCTTCCCTCAGGCCCACCAGACTAGGTCCTTTTGTCTTTATTTCTTGATTGTCAGGAAGCAGACAAACCAAGACCATCAAAATTTAATAAATTGGAGGAGTCTGTTCTGAGACCTGCTGACATCCAGAAGTGCCTTGGCTCTGCCGTCAGTCAGCATCTTGGAGAGGTCAGGGTTTGGCAATGCAGCTGCTCCTTTCCTCCCGGAACTCTGAGGAACTCTGTGGTCAGAGAGGTCCCAATCTGCCGGGAATCCGGGCCTTGATCTAGAAAGGGAGCAGTGGTTTGGGAGCCCTCTGTGCTCCTGGGATGCCTTGCAGCTGGGAGTCCTCCCACCTTGCCTGCTCTGTAAGAGTCAAGCTCCTGAGAGAAGGTGGAAGAGAGGGAGCCAGGGCCTGAGAGCAGATCTCCTCATCAAACACGGCAGTGACTCATGCCTAGACACCCTCTCCCAACCCTTGAGGACAGAGTGTCTGTGACAGCATTCCCCGCCAAAGTTTTGAACTGACACCAAAGTAGGGCCAGGGAATGTTTGTAGGATCTGGTAATGGACAGACCTTGTAGGGAAGGGAGCAGAATCTGGGATCCCAGGGACTTCTCAGACTGGGAGATAGCCTTATACAAATCACATGACCTAGGAATGCCACAAAACCTCTGAGCCACAGTCTCCTCAGTGAGCATGGTGGGTAACAGCACAGCTGTCATAGGGCAAGAGCTAATGGGTAGCTGGGCAGTGGTGGTGGCACACACCTTTAATCCCAGCACTTGGGAGGCAGAGGCAGGCAGATTTCTGAGTTCAAGGCCAACCTGATCTACAGAGTGAGTTCCAGGGCTACACAGAGAAACCCTGTCTCTGAAAAAAAAACCAAATCCAAAAAACCAAACCAAAAAAAAAAAAAAAAAAAAAAAGAGCTAATGGGTATAACATATCTAGGACAGGGCATGGGATCTGCAAACATCTGCCACTGTTGACACATTTACTTAGCCTGGTCTGGACCCAGAAGTGTGGGGCCTAGGTCTAGGAAGGACTGGCTAGACCCTGCCTCTAGTTTATCTTTCCCTCATTGATGTTGTAGGAGGATTACCAACTCTTCTTCACAGCTATGGAAAGAAAGTAACTCTCTCTCTCTCTCTCTCTCTCTCTCTCTCTCTCTCTCTCCCCCAACCACCCCATAAGTATTTGTGTGTGTGTGTGTGTGTGTATGTGTGTGTGTGTGTGTGTGTACCTAGATTCCAACAGCTCTGGGTTCAAGTGTTGCCTCATTATCTGACTGTGTGACTTTGGGTAAGTCATGTAACCTCACAGAGAGACAGTTTTCCCCATATCTATCTTCTCAAGATACGGTGAGCGAAATGTGAGATGTATCAGCACAAGTGTGAGCTGTGCACAGGGAAGAGCAGTTGCTTTGAAAGGGGTGCTCACGCTGACCCCAAACTGTCCTTCGCTAGGCATCCATCCTGGGTTGGACATTTGGGGGTCACTGCTATCCTACGAGCTGACCTCCCTGGAACTTTGCATCTGAGGAGGAGAAGGTAAATGACCAGGGTGCGACAGAGGACAAGCCGTGGTCAGAACTTAATGAAGCGCGGCCTGATCTGGAGAGAGGCCAACTAATCCATAGCTGCAAAATTGGTTCCATTAGCTCTCTTAATGAGCTACAAAAGCTGGGAAAATGAGTGTGAGAGAGTAATGGCACATGTCTGAGGCTCTAATTTGAAACTGGGGATAAGAAGTTAGGTTTGACATCACTACCAGCTCTTTAAATAGCACGAGTACTCTTGAGGATACGGCCTCGGGGAGAGCGTGTGGGGGAATGGGGAGTTGTGCCGACTTTGGTTTCATAAGGTCCGTGCTTAAAGAAACTCTTGCAAAGCCAGTGAGATAGCTCAGCAGGTAAAACGCTTGCCACCAAGCCTGGCAATCTCTGTTTGATCCCCAGTACCCGCTTGATGGAAGGAGACAGTCGACTCCAGCAAGGTGTCCTCTGACCTCCCCATATCCCTACTACGGCACACGATCCCACCAGCATACACGTGCACAGAAAATAAAACTAAGCCGGGCAGTGGTGGTGCCCGCCTGTAATCCCAGCACTTGGGAGGCAGAGGCAGGTGGATTTCTGAGTTCGAGGCCAGCCTGGTCTACAGAGTAAGTTCTAGGACAGCCAGGGCTACACAGAGAAACCCTGTCTCAAAAAACCAAAACAAATAAACAAATAAATAAATAAAAATAAAAATAAACAAGTGTTTAAAAATATTTAAAAGGAAGAGACTCTTGTCTCTGTGCCCTGAACTGGCCTGAATGATGCTTGCACCCAGATGTGAGTCTGAGGCTGTGGCTCATGTTCTCAGCAGGCAAAAACACGCAAAAACAGGCAACAGGGCACACTGGCAGGTGAGGGCCAAGGGCGAGTGTGTTAATAACCCTTCCAGAATGCCAGGAGGGGTGTGTGTGTGTGTGTGTGTGTGTGTGTGTGATGAATAGGTTGGAATCAGGTGTGGTGCATATACCTGTGATGTCAGCACTTGGGAACGTGAAGTAGGAAGATCCTGAGTTTGAGGCCAGCCTGGGCTTCATCTTATTAAAACAAGCAAAAAGGCTGAAAAACGAATTCTAGTATTCCAATGGTGTCTTTTTATAAAAACAATGAAGTAGTTCCCGTGGGGGGGGGTCACAGTCCCCAATCACTGTAGAGCTAGGAGCCTGAAGGGACCTGGGAGATGGCTGAGTTGGAAACCTGTCCAGGAGAAAGTGCGGCAGGGCTTGTTAAGTAACACACACAGTACTGGATTTCATCGTGGCGTTTTCAAACGTACTTTGTCTTCATTGCTTCTCCTTCTCCCTCCCCTTCCCCCTCCGCCCCCAGCAGCCCCCCTTTGACTTCCATATCATGTGTGTTCACACATGTCACCCTCAGAGACCTCTCCAGCCCCTTCTGCCCCCTCCCATAGTCCCCTTTCTAATTTTTTGTGCTTTTGCTTATCCATAGCCTCCTCTTTGAGAATATGTGCTCCCTACAGGGAAAAACGGTATGAGTCAAAAGCTTTTATTTTTTTTGTGTGTTTTTTTAAATTTTTTATTCGATATATTTTTTATTTACATTTCAGATGATTTCCCCTTTTCTAGCCCCCCACTCCCTGAAAATCCCATAAGCCCCCTTCTCTCCCCCTGTCCTCCCACCCACCCCTTCCCACTTCCCCGTTCTGGTTTTGCCCTATACTGCTTCACTGAGTCTTTCCAGAACAAGGGGCCACTCCTCCTTTCTTCTTGTACCTCATTTGATGTGTGGATTATGTTTTGGATATTCCAGTTTTCTAGGTTAATATCCACTTATTAGTGAATGCATACCATGATTCACCTTTTGAGTCAGGGTTACCTCACTTAGTATGATGTTCTCTAGCTCCATCCATTTGCCTAAGAATTTCATGAATTCATTGTTTCTAATGGCTGAATAGTACTCCATTGTGTAGATATACCACATTTTTTGCATCCACTCTTCTGTTGAGGGATACCTGGGTTCTTTCCAGCATCTGGCAATTATAAATAGGGCTGCTATGAACATAGTAGAGCATGTATCCTTATTACATGGTGGGGAATCCTCTGGGTATATGCCCAGGAGTGGTATAGCAGGATCTTCTGGAAGTGAGGTGCCCAGTTTTCGGAGGAACCGCCAGACTGATTTCCAGAGTTGTTGTACCAATTTGCAACCCCACCAGCAGTGGAGGAGTGTTCCTCTTTCTCCACACCCTCTCCAACACCTGCTGTCTCCTGAATTTTTAATCTTAGCCATTCTGACTGGTGTAAGGTGAAATCTCAGGGTTGTTTTGATTTGCATTTCCCCAATGACTAATGA
Source organism: Apodemus sylvaticus (assembly GCF_947179515.1). Taxonomy (NCBI): domain Eukaryota; kingdom Metazoa; phylum Chordata; class Mammalia; order Rodentia; family Muridae; genus Apodemus; species Apodemus sylvaticus. Next base: position 16,367,832 of record NC_067478.1, read on the forward strand.
AGTTGAGCATTTTTTAAGATGCTTCTCCGCCATCCGAAGTTCTTCAGGTGAGAATTCTTTGTTTAACTCTGTACCCCATTTTTTAATAGGGTTGTTTGGTTTTCTGGAGTCTAACTTCTTGAGTTCTTTATATATATTGGATATTAGCCCTCTATCTGATGTAGGATTGGTGAAGATCTTTTCCCAATTTGTTGGTTGCTGATTTGTCCTTTTGATGGTGTCCTTTGCCGTACAGAAACTTTGTAGTTTTATGAGGTCCCATTTGTCAATTCTTGATCTTAGAGCATACGCTATTGGTGTTCTGTTCAGAAATTTTCTCCCTGTACCAATGTCCTCAAGGGTCTTCCCCAATTTCTTTTCTATTAGCTTCAGAGTGTCTGGCTTTATGTGGAGGTCCTTGATCCATTTGGATTTGAGCTTAGCTTTATTCTCCTGTAACACTGCTCAGTTCTTTTGCACCGGTTCTTGACCCTGGGCATGCACAGCCTGGTTCATCAGCAGTGAGAAGTGTTTCAGCTTCCTGTTTGCCCTGGCCTGAGGCAGGATGGAACCTCTTACGTGGGTGAGAAGGTGTTGGAGGGAATATAGCAGTCCTTGATGCTCCTCTCTGTCCTCGAGTATAGAACAGAACTGGAATCCCAGAAAGTAAAGGGCCCGGTCAGCTTGTGTGCCAGGCAGGTACAATGAGCTGAATCGTCTTTAAGGGGAATCCATATTAAATATGTCCATTTGTGCCGGGCAGTGGTGGTGCACGCCTTTAATCTCAGCACTTGGAAGGCAGAGGCGAGTGGATTTCTAAGTTTGAGGCCAGCCTGGTCTACAGAGTGAGTTCCAGAGAAACCCTATCTCAACAAACTAACCAACCAACCAACAAACAAACAAACAAGTCCATTTGTATCTTCCTATATCTTTTTTTTTTTTTTTCAAAGTTACTATGTGAGGTCTTGCTGGAATGTTTGACTGTTGACTTTCGTGGGAGGGTTGATACCAAATCCCTTTTGGAGTTTGGTCTCTTGTAAAAACAGGAGCGTGTACCTGGTTTGTTTCTTTGCCAAAACTTTCAGGAAGCTCAGAATTAAACTCTGTCTTTGTACTTAAAAAATTAAATAGGTTTCTGGTACTTTTACCTTTTTTTTTCTATAGACAATCAGAGGGTTTTTTTTTTTTTTTTGTTCATTTGTCTTATTTTATTTTTTTCTCCCTTTGGCTTTGCTCGGGCTTTGGAATTATATAGTGCTGAGATCTTGTGGTCAGTGGGCAAGATATATGGAGATAATGGGGTTTGGAGTGCTTTGTGGGTGACAGGAAAAAAGAGACCCCGGGCTTGTGTTTGTGGAGTTGAGACATCTAGAGCTTCATTTTCTTGACTGTTCCTGTCTCACTGACAGGGAAGATTAAAAGTCAGCCCACTTCCCCTGGAACAAGCGGGTGTTCCACCCTGAGCCGGAGAGCTGCCATGCCCAGGTGGCAGGTGATCTGACTGGGGCATGTGGAGGTTGTGGATTTGTTAGCAGGGGTGTCCGAGGAAGCTGCCTGTCCAGACAGATAGTCTATCGAGAGATGGAGAGAGATGTGATCACTTTGATTTGAGAGAAACCCAGATCCGGAGTAAGCTGGATCCAGGGACACAGGCTGTGAGGGTGGGTATGTGCCTGTACGTAAGTGGCCCCCCTTGGGCTGCAGGAGACTGGGGAAGAGCATTTAGAGCTGGTTCCCAAGGCCGTGTTTCTGCTGCTCACATCCCAGCTTTGTGCGATGGTAACTCTGGGGAGAGAGAACACAGTTCCAGGCCATGGGTAATGGAAGGGTAACAATTGTCCTACCATGGAGCTAGGATCTCGGTGGGAAAAGACATCTCAATGGAAGTTTCTAGGCTCTGTCTTGGACAAGGCTGCTATAGCTGAGTTGTAGCAGCAAGAGCTTCATTCTTCTTTTGAAAACCTCCTTGTGGCCAATTCTCTGCTAGTCACTTTGGAGAAATTGACTGGAAGGAGTAACAATAGACAGTTAGATAAGTCTCGCTCTGAGAGTTTAATATCAACAAAGTAGAGATGCATGCATTTCCAAATGCCCAGTTCCCACCACATCCCGTACTTTCTGTTTACTTTGCGTATACCTCCACGTGTGCACTTTGGCACGCATGCGCACACACCCTGTGCTTATACATTCACACATTTACTTAGAATCTGGTCTCCTGAGTCTTGTGCAAGCTGTGGCTTTCTAGCTTGTGACTGCCCCTTCTTCTTGACTCCCCTTAGATGCTCTCTCAAAACTCAGTTCTCCTCTCCCAGCCCCCACAGTGAGACTGGAGGCCCCAGGGTAATGACTTCATCTTCCTGAGCCTCCCTCTCCTTAATCTGCAGATTGAGGCTAATGGTTCCCACCCCGATTGCCTCACAGGGTGGCACCAAGCATTCCCATGAGATAAAGGACAGCAGAGTGCTTTCTAAATTGCAAATTGTTTTGCAAACAAACAGATGCTGCTGTTGTGTTCTTAGCTCTGGAACTCAAGAATCAATCCACCCTCACTTAGGTCTTATTTGGGTGAGAAAAGGCAGAATTCTGAGGTGCTGTGTGTGGGGGGCACTAGCTTTTATGAAGCCCAGTTCCACTTGGGGATGCTAGAAGGGCACCAGCAAGTCCCTGGCTTGCTAGGGTCTGGCCACCTGGCTTCCAGTTTTGAGGACAGGAGAGAGAATTTGACAAAGGCGGGTAAGGGAAGAAGGCAAGGTAGAAACCGAAACCGTTGCCTCAAAGGTGTAGACCAGAGAAGTGTCATTTATCGGGGAGCATGCTGCCTCAGATTCAGTGCTTTGCCAAGCTTCAGTGGGGTCCAGACTTCAACGACAGCCAGGAGCCCTGATTCCTCAGAAGGAAGCCATAGAGTATATGTGTGCATGTGCACAGAGGTCCCTCTATGTGCAGCTGTTTGCACCTGTTGGGTACCAGCTGCAGTGGTGGAGCTGCCCAGGTGTGTCATTGCTGACCCTCCGAGCTTTGATGGAGCCCTGAGGAGCCCAGGAGTCATAGGACTGATGTGAAGCAAGGGTCTCTGCCCATTGGGTTGGCATAAGCTCTTTCCCTAATAGTTTTGTTCCTCCCACAGCTGTGACTGGACATACTGTTGCCCGTTTTGAGTAGACTGGAGTGGGCTTAGGTGTGTGGCTATGAGGTTTCCCTCCATGGGTGGTGCTGTAGCAGTGGCTACAACAGGTACTTTGCAAGTAGGCCCTGTCCAAAGGCTCCCTTTGTTACTAAGGGTTACAGTCTTATCGGTTTACATTTGGGGAAACAGAGGCCCAGAGAGACAAGGACATACTAAGGACAGAGTTGTCCCTGGGCCTGTGCTCATCCTCATGCTTGGGGGACACCTTTCCCCCACCTTCTAAACAGAGTTTCTCTGTGTAGCCCTGGCTGTCCTGGAACTCACTCTGTAGACCAGGTTGGCCTCAAACTCAGAGATCTGCCTGTCTCAGCCTCCTGAGTGCTGGGACAATAGGTGTGTGCCATCACCACCTGGCTTGGGGATGTCTTTTAAGAAGAATCATGTAGAATCATAAACCTGCATGAATGAAGTCAACTCGCCGTGGGACTGGAGTAAGTTCTCATGGGTCCCTGGAAGAGGAAGTAGGCGCTAGTTTGCCACAGAGGAGGGAGGTACAGAAAGTTTAGCCAGGATGTCACACCCAACCTTTGTGGAGCCTGCCTCTTGCTCTTATCTTGTTCTCGTAAAGCATCGTGAGAGTTTCCTTCTTTCTGGCCTCCTTCATGGATGTAGTCACCTAATTTGCAAGTAATATCAGAGACAGGGCGGGGCTCTGTGGATGGGCCTGTGCCTGGGGACTGGCAACCAGAGGTGACCAAGCAGACAGACCCTGCTCTGTGGGCTCACTCTAAAGCTCAGCCAACTCTGTTTTTTGAGAAGTTCCATTTTGGACGAAGGGGCTAAACTCTAATTCTAGGAAGAAAACCATAAAGTCCACTTGAGCCTGGCACAGGGGGCGGGGTACCCCGCATTGATTTCTGGGAAGGGCAGAGCAGACATAGATCCCAGCTACATGGCCCGTGGCATTCCATTGTTGCATCTTCGTTTCTTCCTCCACACAAGCGGAGGGGTCTGCTGGCCAATCTTTATGACCACCTGTGGCTTTTGGGTGTGGCATTTACTCTTCCGTGACAGAGATGCACGGAATGAGACAGACTGTTTCCACCCCAATCAGCTTAGTCTTAGGGAGGTCAAGATCATCAGCCACAATTAGTCAGTGAAGGTTAGGAAAGGGAAGATGGAGACTTTTTGTAAATCGGAATGTCTTGCTTATAATGTAGGTGCCGTCCCCTCCCCTCCCCCCCCCCACCAAGGTACTTTCCAACTAGATACAATCTAGGAAGTTCACTGAAAGGTCTTTGCACATTGGACAGGCCACCCTGACCAAGTGCCCTATGTTGTGATCTGTGAGAACTGTTACTATCCTCCCACCTTGGGTTAAATCCTTCTTACCAACAGGACCTAGACTTAGTGTATTGGCCATGACAAAACGCTCTCAGTGACAGTGGCCAGGGCAGAACCAGGCTGCGACTAGACCCTCAGCCCCTCCCTACAGTTTTATAGGTTGAAACAGCCGAGGACCTCCTTTTCCCCCTCCCTATCAACCCCCTTCCTAGCCAGTACAGGACCCTACCATAAAAGAAGGAGCCTCAGACCCGTCAAGTGATCAGGGCCCAGTTACTTCCTTTCTTAGAGCTTCAGTTTCTTATCTAAAAAAATAACAATAATTATGTCCTCTTTGCCTAATATTTGTATCATGTTCAGAACAAAGCCTGGCACACTGGAAGCACGGTATCTGTGTATATTTGTTTAAGGAGTGATCAAAGGGACAAGCTAATTGTAGGCTGTGAGTACTTCAGCAGAGGAGGTAGAAAGGACTCTGACGCAGGAGCTTCCTGGGGAGCTGGGAATGTTTTCCATCTTGATGGGGGTGTGGCTCCCAGGGTGTGTGGGATTGTCTAAACTCATTGAACCAGACCTGTGAGACCTGTACATTTTAGTGACTGTAAATTATACTAAATAAACAAACAGAAACAATATAGGCAGAGAGAGAAAAATTAAGGGCAAAAGGAAACTGACTGTTGGAGTCCTTTCTAGGAAAGATGGGCAGGAGGGCTCATGGAAGGAGGCAACTTTAAAGGGGAATCTTGGAGGAAGGGGAGGCGATGGGAAGGAGGAGGAGAGAAGAGGAGGAGGAGGGAGGAGGCTCTAGCTATGGGGAAAGAAGATGAGGAAACGTAGGTTTTATGAGATCTGGAGGCTCTCTGCTTGGTAGAGCTCTTGACCCCTAACGCTTCATAAACCAGGTGTGGTGGCGCATGTAATCCCAACTCTCAAGAGGTAGAGGCAGGAGGGTCAGGACTTCAAGGTCATTCTTGGCTATAGAGTAAGTTCAAAACCAGCCCGGACTCTATGAGACCTAACCTCAATAAAACAGAAATAACAAACAAACAAACAGATTTGTGGGGCTAGAGAGGTGTCTTAGTGAGCAGGTAAATACTTCCTGGGCAAGCATCGGCACCTGAGTTGGGAAACCTTCATCTGGAAGGTGGGTGTGGCAGAGCTTTTCGGGAATCCCAGCACTGGGTGGGGCTCAGGCGGCAGATCCTAGGGACTCATTGGCCAACCAGTATAGCTGAAACAGGGAACACCTGTCTCCAAATAGAGAGATAGATGAGAGAGAGAGAGAGAGAGAGAGAGAGAGAGAGAGAGAGAGAGAGAGGAAGATAGGGCTGGAAAGATGGCAGCTCACAACTGTCTGTAACTCCACAGCTCCAGGGGATCTGACACCATCTTCTAGCTTCCTTGGGTACCAGGCCCACATTTGGTGCACATACATGCGTGCAAAGCAAACACTCGTATGCATAAAATAAAAATAATTTTCTAAAACGATGGAGAAGACTAGAAGAAGGCACCCATTGATGACCTCTACGTGTCACATATTCACGAACAGGCATGTGCACCCACACATCCACATCCACTTACATACAGCACACGCATACAGATTTGAGGCTATGCTGAGGGACAAGTCAAGGTGACAAAAGAGACAGTCTAGGAGACTTCTTGGCAGCTGGGCCCCGCCTGAATGGGACTAAGTTCGGGGCTCTGACCCCTGTGGTCTCCCCTGAAGAGAGAGGCATTCATTGATTTACTGGGAACAGCACTGTCCCATGCCTGTGCCTACTCTCAGGGCTTTGGTATTAAAGGACTAGTTAGTCTGCTTGGGAAGTAGGGTAGGGCCACAGTTTGTCCCAGAGCTGCCCCCAACCCCCTCTGTGTCAGCACAGCTCTGAGCTTCTGCGGCCCTTCTGTGCCACCCTCTCCCCTCCCTCATCTCTCTCCTCCTCCAGCCTCTGCCATCCCACACTCCTTTGTTTTCCCAGGAGCCCAGTGTTTCCTTTGAGGACAAGCCAGGGAACCCCAGTTCTTCTACCCAGCTTTTGCTCCGCACCTGCTATAATCTGACTGGTAGGAGGGGCTGTGTAGAAATAGCAAGTGCAGCCTTCCCACCTGGACAAGTGACTTAGGGCCCAGGGATAGCAGATCATGAGGTGGGTGAAGAAGACAAGTGTGCGGGTGGGGGTAGGGGGCGGGGCATTGTTTACCTAGAGGACCTGTGGAAAAGAGATCTGAGTTTACAGATGGAGATGAGAAAGGGCAGCTGACCCTACTGGGTGCATTTCACCTGTGAGCTTGGGGTTTCTGAGAAGAAAAGAGGGAGGACTTAGGTGGGAATGAATGTCAGAGGAAGGCAGAGGGAGGAGGGGTCTAGAGCCAGTCTGGGAGGTCTGACCGGAGACACATCAGCTTGGGGAGGAGGGACCTGAGGAGCAAGAGGTAGGGGAGAGGGAAAGTTGGGAGGTAGATTGCACACACACACACACACACACACACACACACACACCAGGATACAGTGGAGGGTGGCTGCTGCAGTGGCTGCAGGCTCTACCGTATTCAGACCGTGCTGTGGCCTTGGCACACAGCACTCCTAGGCATTCTTTTTTTTTTTTTTTTTTTTTTGGATTCCTCCCCCCCCCCCCCCCCCCCCCCCCCCGAGACAGGGTTTCTCTGTATAGCCCTGGCTGTCCTGGAACTCACTGGCCTCGAACTCAGAAATCCGCCTGCCTCTGCCTCCCAGAGTGCTGGGATTACAGGCGTGCGCCACCACCACCCAGCAGTCCCAGGCATTCTTACCCGAGCCAGAGTAACAGAGTAGGGATCTCAGAACTGACAGAGGGGTGTATTAAACCCTGCCTCCCTGGATTTCTGCACAGGCACTGCATGTGTTTCCAGGCTGAAGCAGAGAGGAACACTTCCTGAGTTGGAGGAGCAGCCAAAGGGCAGAAGAAACTTCTACATCCCTTTCCCTTCCTTGGGACACTGCCCTATCTTTATCTGAAGAGCTTGGTCCCAAAGCTGTCTTAATTGGGCCCTGTGTACAGTGGCCTGGCTCCCCTCCCATCTTGTATGGGGGCAACTGAGGCTGGTACATCCTGAGTTCCTCCAGGTGCTGAGCAGAGCAGAGATGATCAGATCTTTGATGCATAGCCTTCCTCAAATATGAAATAAAATATAGCTGGTCCTTGAACGGGCCAGCCTGCTGGGGGTGGCTTGTCACTGTTGTCCCCATCTGGGCCCTCTCCCTCCCTATGCTGACTTCTTTCACAATCCCCCCCACCCGCCCAGGCTCTCCCACTCCCCGACTTTGCTCATTTCCGGACAGCCTTAGGGAAGGCAGCCATAGCCCAAAGCTGTTAACCTGAGCGAGATTCCTGACACCCGCCTACATCCTCATGCCGGCTTTTTACTGAGATGAATCTGGGGGGGGGGGACTCTGTTATTATTGCATTTTCCTGGGTTGTGGGCTGTGGGATGGAGCTGTGCATACTTACTTATGGTCACAGTAAGTCACTGAAGGAATTCAATCCCAAACCTACACCAAATTCCACCAAGCTGTTATTTTCCTCAATTAAGGTCCTCCCTGCCCTGAGTTTAAAGCTCTGTGTTATAATGTGGGGTCTATAGGCCTGGGATGAGGGTGAGGTCATCTTGAGGTGGATCCATCTCTCTCCAGCATTGTTGTCCCTTCCTCTCCACAGAGGTTTCAGGGATGCTGAGGAGTTCTGTTAAAAGCAGGGGGGTCAGGACCAAACAACTAATTTTATTTTATTTATTTAATTAAGTGTGTGAATGTGTGGTGTGTGTGTGTGTGTGTGTGTGTGTGTGTAGGACAGCTTGCAGGATTTGGTTCTCTCCTTCTACCTTGTAGGTTCCAGGGATCAAATTTGGGTCACCAGGCTTGGGAACAGGAACCTTTACCCACTGAGCCACCTCACCAGCTCCAAGCAACTCCTTTTAGAAATACTTTTCTTGGGAGTGACAGTTTTATTTCTGCACCCACTCCTGGAGAATGTGATGTCTTAATTACCTTGGCTCCTGCAGGAGTATAGCCTTGTCTCCCTCCTCTCAGGTCCAGCTCCCACAGGGTAGACTAATGCCCATTAGTAGGCCCCGCCGCCTCTTCAGACAACCTCTGTATGGGTTCCAACAACTTCTCTGTATTCTGAGCTTTTCCTTTCTCCTTTTTCTACCACTCCCACTTTCCCACAGAGAGACATTATGAGAAGCAGGGAGTCACCAAGGGCCTGGTATATGCAGATGCCAATCAGCCTGAATAACTGGGTAACCTGTCATCAAGGGTAAAAAATGAGGCTCCAAAGATATGTGGTCCCTGGCCTGGCGCCCCGTGACTCATGAGACTCACCACAAACCTTGCTCAATCTCCACTTCATTTCTTTGCTTTGAGAAAAGAAATAGGGATTTTTTTTTGACCTCTGACCTCTAGCCTGTCACCCACCTCCCAGGGCCATCTAGAATTACTGGCCAAGCTGCTTGTGTCCAGGGCTGACCCCCTCAAGACCAGAGACTCACTGGACCGTAGAGCAGGAAAAACTGGGTTTGAATTCTCATTCTGCTCCTCATAGATAAATGTCTGGTACTTGGGCAGGTCACAGGTATCTTTGAGCAAAGAGAGGGGAGAGCCTGATACCCTGTGTGCCTCCCTCCCACAGCTCCTGTATGACAGCCCCAAGGCCCGGCAGGAGGTGGACCACCACTGGCAGGCCTCGGGCGGCCCCCACATCGTGCGCATCCTGGACGTGTATGAGAACATGCATCACGGCAAGCGCTGCCTCCTCATCGTCATGGAATGGTAAGCAGGTGCCCTGGGATCACTGCTATCCAAGGAGTTTCTTCTTCTTCTTCAGACAGCAGCTCTGACCATCAATCACCTCAGCTCTAGAGGCGTAGACAGTCCCAGGGCTTGGATCCATAGAGCTTTTCCACCAAAACAGGAAAAATACTACCACAGCTCTCTTTCCTTCCTGGACAGGACTTCCACTCTGCAAGGAGTTGTCAGAAAAAGCTGCCAAGCCCTGAATGTGTGGGCCGGGAGCTTTGGGGAAGAGTAGGATATACACAGCCCTTTGGCTTTCTCTTTTCTGTTGGATGCTGGCAATGAGTCCAGGGGCCAGGAGTCATTAGCCTGCTCTACTTTGGGTTTCTGCCACCAGCCCTGGGGCTCAACCTTAGCCTTCCTCAGACCCTATCCCCACTGCTTGTGTTCTTTTTGTCTGCCTTTCAAGTTTCTCCTTCCTCCATAGGTTAGCTAGCTGTTCAGATTTGGGGCTCAGTCTTGGCTCTGCCACCCACTAGCTGTGGGACCGTGGGCACCCGCTAATCACTCTGAATCTCTGTAACTCACATGTTAAATGTGGAGGAAGGTCGTGTAATGAGGCATTCACCCGGAGCTTGACTCTGCTCCAAGCTCTCCCTGTGTATCACACAGTTATTCTTCATGACGAGTTGGAGCTTGGTATTATTATTCTCCTTTAACAAAAGAGGAAGCTGAAGGAAGGAAGCAGGCCAGGGTTACGTAGCAATGTGCATGAAGGGTGGGCAGAACCCAGGGCATAGCCCACCAGAGCACTCAGAGAGCAATGGGCCATGAAGACAACAACTGATGTCTCTTCATGCATCTGGGAAAATACCCTTGGATAGGGTTGGGGCGGGGTGGTGTTCAAGGTCTCAGAGCCCAGCAGAGCCAGCACCACAGAGAGCATAGGAGTTTCTGGGCAAGGATCCAGGCTCACCATCTTTTCTTAGTTCTGAAAGTTCAGATCAACGCACCCAAGCTGACAGCCATCTGCCAGGTTCTCCATGGCACGGGGACCCAGGCCTCTGCTCCAGGGCAGTGTGAGTGAGTTGGGGATACTCAGATCTCCCCCTTTCTGCTTATCTTGCAGCATGGAGGGCGGTGAGCTATTCAGCAGGATTCAGGAGCGAGGTGACCAGGCTTTCACTGAGAGAGGTTTGTGTGGACCCTGGGACCAGTGGGGAATTAGGGTGGGAAGGGTACACTAGAGATGCTATGACATACTAGCCAAGGTCTGCACCTCACTGAACCTCAAAATTCACCTAAGAACTGAAAAGAAGGCACCTAAAGAAATGTTCAGCCGGGCAGTGGTGGCGCACGCCTGTAATCCCAGCGCTTGGGAGGCAGAGGCAGGTGGATTTCTGAATTCGAGGCCAACCTGGTCTACAGAGTGAGTTCCAGGACAGCCAGGACTATACAGAGAAACCCTGTCTTAATAAAAACAAAAAAACAAAAACAAACAAAAATATATTGAAAAAAAGAAATGTTCAAAATCCTTAGTCATCAGGGAAATGCAAATCAGATTTTACCTCACACTAGTCAGAATGGCTAAGATCAAAAACTCAGGAGACAGCAGGTGCTGGCAAGGATGTGGAGAAAGAGAAACACTCCTCCACTGCTGGTGGGAATGCAAGCTGATACAACCATTCTGGAAATCAGTTTGGTGGTTCCTCAGAAAACAGGGCATAATACTACCAGAGAACCCTGTTATACCACTCCTGGGCATATACCCAGAGGATTTCCCAGCATGTAATAAACACACATGTTCTACTATGTTCATAGCAGCCTTATTTATAATAGCCAGAAGCTGGAAAGGACCCACATGTGCCTCAACGGAGGAATGAATACAGAAAATGTGGTATATATACACAATGGAATACTACTCAGCTATTAAAAACAGTGAATTAATGAAATTCTTAGGCAAATGAGTGGAACTGGAAAATGAGTGAGGTAACCCAATCACAAAAGAACACACATGGTATCACTCACTGATAAGTGGATATTAGCCCAGAAGCTTGGAATACCCAAGACACAATTCACATATCAAATGATGCCCAAGGAGGAGGAAGAACAAAGTATGGATACTCTAGTCCTTCTTAGAAGGAGGAACAAAATATCCACAGAAGGAGATACAGAGACAAAGGGTGAGGCAGAGTTTGAAGGAAAGACCATCCAGAGACTACCCCACCTAGGGATCTATCCCATATACAGTTAAAAAACACAGACACTATTATCAATGCCCACAAGTGTTTGCTGACCGGAGCGGGATATAGCTGTCACCTGGGAGGCTCTGCTAGTATGTGAGAAATACAGAGGGGGACACCCTCAGCCAGCCATTGAACTGAGCACAGGGTCCCCAATGGAGGAGCTAGAGAAAAGACCCAAGGAGCTGAAGGGGTTTGCAGCGCCATAGGAGGAACAACAATACGAGTCACTCAGTACTCCCAGAGCTCCCAGGGACAAAATCATCAACCCAAGAGTACACATGGAGTTACCCATGGCTCCAGACGTATAGGCAACAGAGGATGGCCTTGTTAAGACACCAAAGAGGAGAGGCCCTTGGTCCTGGAAAGACTCGATGCCGCAGTGTAGAGGAATACCAGGACAGGGAAGCGGGAGACGGTTGATTGGAAAACAAGGGGAGAGGAGATGGCTTATGCGATTTTTTTGGTGGGGGAACAGGAAAGGGGACAACATTTGAAATGTAAATAAAGAATATATCTAATAAAAAAAGAAAGAAAAGAAAAAACTTTTTAAAAAGAAGGAGATGGAATGTCTCAGCCCCTCAAGGGGTTTGGTTTTTAAATCCGTGACATCGAAGGACTATCTATGGTCTTGAGAGTGGAAACTCAAAAGGCTCTTGGTGCTGACCCACTATGGAACTGAAATAAGGTATAGGCCTGAGGAGGAAAGAGCCCTCAGGACATCTTTGGGAGAAACTGGAATGTCTGGATGGATATCTAGAATGGAAGACCTGGGTTGCAGGACTGCCACCTAGTGCTGGCCTGCTAGACTATGCTCAAGAGAGATTCTGTTATTCCCAGTCAGGTCCCATGACTTGTAAGGGACACTCCCCTAACTCCTTTGTCTGTGCCTGCAGAGGCTGCAGAGATAATGCGGGACATTGGCACTGCCATCCAGTTCTTGCACAGCCAGAACATTGCCCACCGAGATGTCAAGGTGAGCTGACCAAACTGAGCCTGGGGGACAAGGAAGGAGTTACTCAGTCTCAGCCCCTGCTGCCCTCTCCGCACCTCCCACCCCCTCAGCACTCAATGAGTCAAGGCTAAATTCCTCGCCTCAGCTTCTCAGGTCAAACCGCTCTTCTCTACTCCCGTGGCAAACACACTCATTCTGCTCTCGCCAGACGGACGTCCTTGTTTTCTTCAAACACTGGGCAATCCCAATAGTAATGAGAATGACTGCCCACTTCCAGCCGGGGGCCGCCACAAACATCTCTTGGTCCTCAGCTGGTTCTATGGGATAGGGGCCATTTACCCATTTTATAGACAAGCGAACTGAGGCTCTTGCAGAAATTAACTGCCTCACCTTAGGCGGTGAAGTTGCTACTTTGCGGTTCTGTCACTTGCTCTCTTGCTCAGTGAGAAGTTTTATGACCCTTTGTCTACAGCCGGACCTTAGAGAGGGGCTGTCTTATAGCATCAGGTCTTCTGTGAAGTTAGAAATATAATTTAAACAAATTTGGCTACCAGACAGCAGCGTTTAAATAGAACAAAGCCATTTGCTGGCTATTTGAGGAAGGAATGAACCCAGGCGGACCCGGGGCTGGGCCTGTATGCCTGCTCGGTGAATGATGTTGAAAGACAGGAAGTATACTGCTCCAAAATTTCCTTCCTTGGAGAACTGAGGTCTCCTAGGCAGCCCTGCGTACATGTAACCATATGCATACACACACATAGGCATTTGTGTGTGCGCCACTATTAGCTCAGAATCTGTTTGCTCCTCCTCGCCTTTATGCACGAGGCTTATTTCCTCCTAAGCCTGGACCTAGGAGAGCAGATAGCCTAGCTGACACGCCTCTCTGGTTGAGGGCTGCCAGCCCATGCAGTTACCCTTTGATTCAGGCTACACACACAGCCAAAGAAGACCCACCCTCTAAATCTGTGCTTTATTTTGCCCCCACCCCCTCCCCGCAAGTTCTCTTCTTCCTACGGGAAGAGAAGCCTTCTTCGAGCGGAGTATGCTGAACCGCTTCTCTGTTTATTCCAATCCAAGGTCAGATTGTCTCCCACAGAACCTACAAAACAGCTCCCGCTGCATCCAAACTGGAGCACTACTCTTCCACCCAAGTTCTGCTTGGGCGTCCGTCATCCCTCCTGCTCTTTGACATGCACCTAGATCCTACCTGCTCACTGGAAGCCAGCTTTTCAGGGCTGCCTCCTCCCTGGAACCCTGCTGGCTGTCCCCATCTGCCAGCCCCATCTGTGCTTTGCAACTAGGAAGATTTCTTCTGTGTAGCTCCTGGGGTCTGAGTTGGGGGCACATGCTTCCCTGAGCAAGCAGTGGGCCTGGCCTCCTGGTGCTTTGTGGGCTTCCTTCTGGGCCCGGCGATATTAGCTCATGAGCTGTCTGCTTTCTACTCCAGCATCTTTCTGGCATCTTTCATGGTATTCTCACTAACTCAGGAAGAGAAGTTTCTGCCTAGGGGCTTTCTATGGCACCTGGTCACTCATGGTCTTGACTAAGTACCTGCCCCACTTTTCTCTCTGTCAATGAAGGTGTCAGCTCCACATCGTTAGTGATCGGGGGTCCAGAGCTTTTCATAAAACCAAGCCGGCTCATCATATATTGGGATGGAGGCACGGCATCTGGAGGAGGGGACTCTGTGGACTCCTCGTACCTTCCTCTATACCAATGCTTTCTTTCTCTTCTGGATGCAGCCTGAAAACCTACTCTATACATCCAAGGAGAAGGATGCTGTACTCAAACTCACCGATTTTGGCTTTGCCAAGGAAACCACCCAAAATGCCCTCCAGACACCCTGTTACACCCCCTATTATGTGGGTGAGTCTTGTGCATGAGGCTTGTATCCCCCGTCTCTGTATACTGCTGTAGAACTGGGTAGCCAGTGGGGTTGTGGAAACCAAAGCGTTAAAGCCTGGTGGAGAGGGAGGAGGGAGCGCTCTTGTCTGCATGGAGGCGGGTGGCTGGGGGGGGGGGCCCGGAGGCTGCAAAAATATTCTTCCAAACTTCAGCTTCTGCTTTTGAAAATAGATCCAGGAAAATTCTGGCTGTGGCCTGTGAGCTGAATGACGTCACAGCAGCTCTAAATATATACGTGATAAAAGGCTGCCATCAGCTCGGGACGGAGCCCAGCCGTGCTTGTTTTTCTCCGGCTTTCATCTTCATATTCAGAAAGTGGGCAGGCCTTTTCTCCTACACCAGAGGGATACAGGGTACTAGTGAACTGCCTCGTGGGAAAGGGCCCCTTGAGCCAGGAATTAGGTGGGGGCATCGCATACTTACGATTCCTGGGAAAGCTCTTGGCAACCTCCCGTGTTACCTAAGGCCCCTGTAACTAGTGTCCGTTTCCTGAGAGGGCGATGATTGAAGCTTTTGTCCTCTTTGGGAGGGCAGCTAAGGGGTACAGAGCTTCAGAAATGGCCCCCTGTTTATCTGAGTGTATTCTTCAGTACTTTCATGATTAAGTCTGGCCTGCTGACCTCATTGGCCTGATTGAAAGACTGAGACGGTGGGTATACAAGCTGATGGAACCGGAACCTTGTGATCTGGGCTGTGCGTTCAGGGAGATGAGAGACACAATGTAACACCGCTGGCAGACTGAGATGTTCTTCAGTTGCAAGGCCTCTCCAAACTTGGGGCTGGCCTTCTCCCTTCCTCTCTCTTACCAAGTTGAGACTGGCAGAGGGACCGAGAGTAGCTAGGGGTTTGTCTGAAAGCAGCTTTTTTTTTTCCTGGTAGCTGTCTCTCCTCCCGCTACTTCACACACATGCTGCCTTCCCAGAAAGGTGCCAGACGCCAGTCTGCTCTGCCCTATCTCCCAGCCTGGGTACCTGTTCCTCACCTTACCCAGGCTTAAGACTCTTTCCTAGTCCCCAAGACCCTTGGGGCTGAGCGATCTCCTATGCCCTCTGCTCTGGTAGCTCCTGAGGTCCTGGGTCCAGAGAAGTATGACAAGTCGTGCGATATGTGGTCATTGGGCGTCATCATGTACATCCTGTGAGTACCACTCCTCCGCCCCCGCCCCCACCCCCCATCCCCACCCCACCCCACCTCAGTTCTCTGCTTCCACCTTTCCATGAGCTATTTCAAGTTCTCACTCCCTTTGTCCCTAGAAAGGGCTTTTTATTTTATTTATTTTTTTTAATTTCACGTGTCATCCCTTGGCCGGGTTGTCTTTTGTTTCTTGTGTTGTGAGACACAATCCTTGAAACTGCGTTCGGGCTTCCTCATGTCAAGGCTGAAGGCATTCCTGGGATGTGTTCAAGAGTCCACAGGGCTGGTGTTATTGCTGTGGTGTCTGGCTGCCTGTCTCCCTAGTGAGAAGGAGAGAATGGGTCTGTCTGACCCTTGTGTGCCCAACCCTTGTACCAAATGACCTCTTCTCTTTGCCAGTTTGTGTGGATTTCCACCCTTCTACTCCAACACTGGCCAGGCCATCTCTCCAGGAATGAAGAGAAGGATTCGCTTGGGCCAGTATGGCTTCCCTAAACCTGAATGGTCAGAAGTCTCTGAGGATGGTAAGTAAGCGTCTCTACCCAACCTGGCCCCTTCAACCTTCATTTTGGAAGATACCCTTTTTTTTTTTGTTGTGTTTTATAAAACGGCAGCATGAGGGGGTGCCTTGGTGGACCCTGCCAAGGTGTCTCCTTCAACAATCAAGCCGCACAACAGGCCTAATATAAAAGAGGATTTATTTGAGACCTGGAGAAAGGGGCAGAGGCAGAGGACAGGGTACAGAGAAGGACAAAAAGAGAGAGGAGAGAAGAAGAGAGAAAAGGGGAAGAGTCTAGCTGGGGACAGAGGGGGCTGGAGAGGTGGGGGAAGGAAAGATGGAGAGAGAGAGAGAAGCCATCTGAACAGAAAGAGGTTCATACCTAGCAGGTAGCCATTGCTAGGTAAATGTTGAGCGGGGCCTAGAGGAAATGCTAACACCTTTGGCCATCGAACTGACTTGTGTTCAAATCCTAGCTATTTGAACCTAGACAAGTCATCTGAACTTTTCTCAGTTTCTGTATCTGTCAAGTGGGTTCAACATTTGTCTCCCCAGCCAGGAGGCAGAGGCAGGAGGATCTCTGTGAGTTCAAGGACAGCCAAAGGTACACAAAGAAACCCTGTCTTCAAAAACAAACAAAAACAACAACCACATAAAAATCAATAAATCCTGCTTTCCCAGGACCCCTTCCTTGTTTTGTTCATATTTTCCCTCCCAGGTAGCACAAACAATCCTTAACAAATTATCCTGTTGCTTAACAAATTATTCTGAGCACTTAGTGACCTTGAACGAGAAATAGTTGTTAGCTCACCATTTCTGATCATGAAGAATGTAGGTGCACGCAGAGCCCTGCCTGACAGAGCTTGTGACTCATGTGGGGGAGCTGAGAGACTCACTGATCTCTCTTTTCTGGGTCCCCTAGCCAAGCAGTTAATCCGCCTGCTCCTGAAGACAGATCCCACAGAGAGGCTGACCATCATGCAGTTCATGAACCATCCTTGGATCAACGTGAGCATGGTCTTGACCTGGAGTAGGGCTGGCAGGATGGAAGGGGATAGCCCTGGAGGCCCGGGTGCAGGGTTGGACTGGGACCTTGTACAGTGATGTATGGTCACACCGCACCTATGGCCTGGCTTTGCCACTGGCCCAGCCTGGCTCCTTCACCTCTCTCTGAGCCAGCATTTCCCCACCTGAGAATAGGAGCAGGCTATGTGACAAAGGTAGCTTATGCTGTACCACACAGTTCTAGTTAGTAATCCATGGGCCTGCGGTTCCTTCTAGCAATCAATGGTGGTCCCACAGACTCCACTCCACACAGCCCGAGTGCTACAGGAAGACAAAGACCACTGGGATGACGTCAAGGTGGGTAGATTCTGTCTCAGTCTCTATACATTCCAGGATGACATCTCCTCAGAATCTAGAGTTTAGCTCCTCCCCTGTGCCTGGAGATGCCAGTGACTGCCCTAATGATCCAGTCAGAGAATACCACTGAGCACTGGGCTGCTGCACTTTCCCATCTACATGATACTGGGTGGGTCAATCCTTGCTGAGGGGACTTTAGGCCAGGGACTCGATGAAAAGATTTGGGGGTCCAAGCATTGGTTGTAAACTCTCTTATGACCAATAACATTCGAGATAGGACCCAGCATACTTTTAGACATAGTAAAGGTCAGATGGGCCTCTGTGAAATAGCACCATAGAGTGCTAGGTTTCAAGCTCCAGATCCTTGGAGATCCAGGGAAATGTCATTGTCTCCAGGCCTCGAGGTTCTTCTACACACATGCCACTGGTTCAGTTCTCTGTCCATGTAGCTGTAGTGTGGTGCAGGGACTCATTCCTTTCTTTTGCCTTTGTGAATATCGAGGTTCTTCTACACACATGCCACTGGTTCAGTTCTCTGTCCATGTAGCTGTAGTGTGGTGCAGGGACTCATTCCTTTCTTTTGCCTTTGTGAATAACTCAGTGTTCAACACACACACACACACACACACACACACACACACACACACTGTAGAGAGGATTATGTGCCCAGGGCCAAGCACACAATAGGTACTGGAGCAGTGCACGCTGATACTCCTGTTAGTGCTTGTTGAGGGGCTTCCCAGGTACGGACATGACAGTTTTCAAGGTCAGTCTATACCAACCTCGACCTCTTCTTTTTCCCATGCTAATGGTACTCAGGAAGAGATGACCAGCGCCCTGGCCACTATGCGAGTAGACTATGACCAGGTGAAGATCAAGGACCTGAAGACCTCTAACAACCGACTCCTCAACAAGCGGAGGAAAAAGCAGGCAGGCAGTTCCTCAGCCTCACAAGGATGCAACAATCAGTAACACGTGGTGCCTTAGAGGAGCCAGACTGACAGACTGTAATGTCCTGAGGCTTTGGCCAGGAGGGGCTGGACTCATTCTTATAACAAAAAGGATAATTTTGTTGTTTTATGTGTCACATTGAACTTGAGGATAAAGAGCTTGGCCCAAGAGTCCCAGCCTGAGTCTCAGCTCTAGCAAGCTGCTGTCCTCAGGGACGGGACCCCTCTGCTGCAGCGGGAGCAACTTTGCACACTGACTAGGCTGAAGGCCCAGCTCAGTTTTGCCTTAAGATGCAGCCTTACTTCTAGGCCACTGGGAGTAGTGACAGATCTACCCTTTTTCTATAAAGGATGTATCCTGCTGTGTGGGCAGATGGGGCTGGCCTTGAGGAAGGTATTGGGCCATTGGTTGCTATGGTGACCAGAGGCCATGTTGCTGTCTGAGAATACTGAACAAAGGAGGAAGGAGCGACAATCCAGGGTCTACCTTCTTGGGGAGGTTTGTTGTTCTCCTGGCTCAGGCCTCTTTGGTCTGCCAGAGGCTGCAGAGTCCCGTTTTTGCTTACTTTCCTGGGTGGTTCAGTCCTGCCTTACTGTTAGCAAGAGCCCATGTTAACACTCAGAGAATCGGGGGGGGGGGGGGGGGGGGGGGGGGCTCGGGGCAAGTGTCCTCTCGTTACCCCTTGATCTAAAAGGTAACTTCTCATCTCAACTGAAGGTGTGGATATGTATGCTGGGGGTGGGTATCCTTAACTTTTTTCCATTTTGGAAACTTCACTGTGACAAAAGTTCCCATCTCTTCCTGCTCACCAGATCTCAGGTAGGACAGCCAGTCTCTGCTGAGAGCACCGGCTGCCTTTGGGTTTACTTTTGTGAACGGGCGTGCTTGCCTCCTTGTTACCCAGGACCCCCCCCCCCCCACTCTGGATCAGACCTGGGTGGTGAAGGACTGCCGAGCCATGCTTACAAGGTCTGGTCCTGGCTTTAGCCTGAGTCGGAACAGAGAGGGTTTTCCTTGGCTGACCCCAGATTCAGCCAGCTCTGCCCTGTCCTGCCCAGGGTAGCATCCAGGTGCTGAGAGGTTGATTGGTGACCCAGAAAGTGCCTGGCACCTAGCCAACTTCCTAGATCCTAGATCCTGGCCCTTCTCACTGGCTGGGGAACCTTAGATCTTATCGACTACAACAGTGCTGCTGGGTTTTATATTCAGATATTAATAAACACATTTTCAATGATTCCTGGGTTTCTTTGTGGCTACTTAGTTGATCAGAAGTGCTCAAAGGACAGCTCTACACCCCTACTGGTGACTTTAGTCTGGCTGGAGAGAGTGCCTCTGGCCTGGTAAACACGCCAGGCAGGAGGACTCCAGCACCTCTGTCTCATTCATTGTAGAAAGGTCAGAAGGACTGAGGGATGGCAGCTGACACATGCCTCCGGCTCTGTGCCGCCCCTGAGCGCTGTATGTGTGACACCCACCCCCGGCCCTGTGTGTGCCAGCGTCTGCCCACAGTGGCCACCCCCAGCTGCGTGCCAGCCTGCTGAAGGGCGGGCAAAGCGCCTGCTGCAGCGCGGAGCTATTTTCAGAAGCTGCCAGGTTTCATTTGGCAGTGAGAATATCGGGGCGGGGAGGGGTGGTATGCTGAAGACTGTCTTTTCATTATTCCAGCAAGAGAGCACCCTCACCCCTTGGGAGCCCTGAGGGCAGCCTCAAGGGGCCCTCGCTGTGCCACACAGTACCATTTCTCCTCCCAGCTCCCATCCTGAAACCTCCCAGTTTTCCAAGAGCTCATCTGGCTCAGGCAGGGCTCCCTTCTCCTCTGCTGCCCCTCTTCCCTCAGGGGTGGGGGTGAGGGGCTCAGAGACATTAGAAAGCATGCATTCCAGAGATATTCTGCTGCTTCCTAACTTGGTGACCTTGGACATGTCCCTCAGCTTTCGTGACTTCCAGTTCCTCAAATGAATGCTGCAGAGGAGGGTGCCCACCTCATAGTGTCAGCTGAGGAATCGGGGTAGGCATCATTTGTGCCATACTCTTAAGAGAGTGCCTTGGTACAAGGTGCATGCCTAGCCCGCTTTACCTACTTTGGCATTCCAATCCATTTAGACAGGGAGCACCTAGTGTGGTCTGAGGAGGAGGGAAGCACAGTTCAGGCCCACTTCTACCTCTGGGACTGTGCATTTGGAAAATCAGATCTTCCATACTGTGGGATTTCACTTCCAAGGATTTGCTTGTCAGTGGACTTTGGGGACCTTTATTGCAGCTCTGGGCTTCAAAGGAGAGCAGTTAGTGTCTTTGAGGGTCCTCAAGCGCATATGGTTCAGGTCAACATTCCTAGTGTGCTTTCTAAGGCTAGTGGACCGCTGGGCATGCAGGGAGGTACAAATAGAACTTAAGGTATAGATGGAGTCTTTCACTTTGGCTGCGAGTCCCCACTATGCCTGAGACGTGTTAAGCACAAAGAAGGTGTCAGTAACAACTTCAGGCAGGGTTCTCGTCTCAAGGAGTTTAGATTCATGGGAGAAGGGGCAGAGGGTAGCTAATAGGGACTGGATGTCCACCGTGTACCGGGCATACCCCTTAAGTCCTGCACTACACAAATGTATATAATTGAATCATGGCATTCATGTGGTCCAAGAGGAAAATTCATGGGTGATTTAAATCAAAGAGAGTTTAGGGGACAGGAAGGGTGCCTGATAGGCTCAGGGTTTAAGAGTAGAGTAGCTGGGACCAGATACTGCCCTTCAGCTCCGTCTGTGCCTCTGCTCTTCCAGTCTTATTGTCCTCGGGGCTGGCTTGGATTTGCTGCTGTACCCACCTTTTCCAAAGGTAAAACCATTGCTGCAGTAGTTTTGGAATGGCTGTTATAGATCTGTGACTTCCTGCTGGGCCCGAGAGAGGATTGTTTAGTCAGTCACACTTGGCCCATCACTTGTTGCAAGGGAAGACGCTTGTCCTCTTCTGTGGCTCTTAGGGAAGAGGTGCTATCGGGCCAGTTAAGTCAAACAAGAGGAGAAAGCCTTATTCCTCCCTCTCCTGTGTCTCCTTGGCCACTTCCACGATCCCATGAGAAAATCTCCCTCAGTGATAAGCCCAACTCAGTGCTTGGGCCCCTGACTTCTGACCTTAGAAGGAGTTTCCACAAGCCAGGACCAGGAGGTTGGAGACCAGGGCCTCAGTGTGGCAACCTGTGGAATGGACCATGGAAAATGACCATTAGATGGTAGGTATTAGATGGGCTAAGAAATGAGCCAGCCACACACTCACACGAGCTAATCAAAACAGAGGCATTTATTATACAGTTACTGTGGTAGCTTCTTTAGGAGCGTTTAGTGATGAGGTGCGTGTGTGTGTGTGTGTGTGTGTGTGTGTGTGTGTGTGTGTGAGAGAGAGAGAGAGAGAGAGAGAGAGAGAGACAGAGAGATATGCATGTGTATGTGTGTGAGAGAGGTGCATATATGTGATAGATCTTTCTCTGTCTCTCTGTCTCTTTCTCTGTCTCTCCCTCCTTCCCTCCTTCTCTCCCTCCACCCCCTCCCTCCCTCCACCCCCTCCCTCCCTCCCTCCCTTCCCCCCTCTGTGTGTGTGTAGGAGCTGAGTGGGGGAGCCCTGACTCTGTCCTCAGAACCTGAGGCTGGCTAGCTTCCAGCAGTCTGGCTCATTGCTATTCTGTACCATCCCCTCTCTGCCCTCGCCCTCCACTCAGCCCCTCTCCGCCCTCGCCCTCCACTCAGCCCCTCCACAGCAGCATTACAACCAAGCCTCCAAATGCAGCTTGCTACAGCCTCTGCAGGGGTCTCGATGTCTTTCTGGCCTCTTGAAACTGCCTTTGGAAGGCACAAAGGTGCAGTGGGAACTGTGTAACTGTCTGTAGACATGGTCATTTTAGGTTGAGCCTCTGTAGCTCTCATGAATTTTCACAGTTGCCTTCTAGCTCAGAAGTATAAAATTCCTCCTTTTGTCCTGTTGAGTAGCTGGCCTGCTTACACTTAGGAATCAAAATCAGCAGGCAGGAAGCCCACCTCATACCCTATATGTAGGATAGGGTCTACACTTAACCAGACCTAGACTTAGGTCTTGGTCAAGACTGTAGTCGTTTTCGAGGTTCCATATCAGTAAAATAAGATGTTAATTAAGCAGAACCAGATTATTCCAGCAGGCTGGCAGATATGTTGCCACCAGTTGATAGACTGGGAAGAATATTTTGTGGTCAAAGGCATGCCATGAGCTTTGCTGGGTCTTAGTTTTCTTATCTATTAAATGGGAGAAACCCCTCACAAGGGTGGAGGAGGACTATGGGTAGTTGACCCCCCCCCCCCCAAGTCTTGGTCACCAGTATTGGTTGCTAGCTGAGTCCAGCGACCTGGCATTCTGCTACTTCCTGCTGTCTATTTTCTCTGTCCCAAGCCCTCCCCCCAATATAGCTGCTAACTGGAGGGGGCCAGTTTCTTGGGGCTCGGGATGCTACTGAACACAAGCGGTGTAAGGTCTAGTTAAGCATTTTGTTGATACCTACTATGTGTCAGAACTTAAAAGAGGGTGCAACCATATCATGATGAGCAGTTTCTGCTTGCTGAATACCTACTGTGTGCTGGACTTTATCTGGGTAATTTAATTTAGTTCTCATATTCTTCATAGTTTCATATTCTCATCTACTCAATTGATGGAGAAACTGAGTCCCATGCTCTTAGCTTCTATATATTCCCCCCACCTCCATGTTGCAGGAGGCAGAGGAAGGAAATACTATTCCTGGTCTCGGTTGTAGGCAATTACAGAAGGCCTCTGAGATGTAGTAACATTCATTGGGAACTCAAAGGGGAAGCCAGATTTAGATAGAGAAATTAGGCAAAGGGCACTGCAGCTCACAGATGCAGGGTGTGGCAAGGCTTTCTGTGAGAACAGAGAAGGCATCCTTTGAAAAGCTAAGAGGCAGCCGTGGCAAGGAGCCTCTCATTTCTTCATCTGCCTGTAGGGAGTTTGAAGGGCACTCTTGTGTCTGCCACATTTCCCACCCCTACTCCTCACCCCTGTCTCTCCTGGAGATACACCCGTCTTTGATGCCAGTTTGTCAAACAAGCCATCCACCTCCTCTTGCTGCGGTGGCATTTCCAGTTCCCTCCAGAGCTGGCTGTCAGAGTTGGAACCAGGTCTCGGCTATGTTGGACGCCCTGAACTCCCAGCATTTGGTGGAGGAGTCCTAGCTCCTTGCCTCACACCTCCGCTGCCAACAGAGCTATTTTATATACTGGGATTTCTCTTGAGATTTAAATTGAGCGTGAATTTATGTGCTCTAAAAAAAGTTTATGGACCACTGAACTAGACGTTATCAAAATACATCTTCCATCCTTCAAGGCAAGCACTCCGTTCCCTCATTTACATATGGAAAAACAAAGACTCAGAGTAGTTCAGTGGCTTTGCTAAGATCCCTAGTGGGAGAGGACAGGAGGCGGGGCTCCAATAGGGCGGAATGACCTCCAGGTTATCCTTCCTCCTGCTGTGCCTACCCTTAGAGGGTCCAAGTTTCTGCAGGGATTAGGAGAGAACAGTTGCTTGCACTCTCTGACAAAGAGACCAGAGATGGCTAGGTGAGCATCTTGTGGGAGGGTTTCACTCTGGGAAGAGAGAGTCGGGGTGAAGAGGAGTAATGGGCATGAGGAGAAAGCAGGGAAGGTGTTGGGGAGTCTGCTTTATTCTGCATCAGGGACGGTAAAGTGTCCAAAGCAAACCAGGGGCAGTAGGCTCTCACGTCTGGCAGAGAGATTCTTTGTGCAAGAATGGGGCATGCTTCTCAGCTCCCCCACAAAGCAGCCTTTCATCTCAGTGTATGTACATATTCCAGGCCAGCCTCCCTTTCCAGTGGTTGGACTTTGCCTTATAGGCTATTCTCCCTGACATAACTACAGGATGAACGGTCTTGGACCACTGAAGAAGGCCAATCCATCGGGAGGCTGGGCCCATTGCACACAGTTTTCAGCTCAAGCTTTGTATGCCAGATATATCTCATGTGGCATCCCTTATGTTTCTGTTCTTCCAATGGCTTCCGATGCAGAAGTTGTGCCCATATTGCAGGCAAAGTCCCTGCAACTTGAGCAGCTTTGTCAAGGCCAGGGGCATGGATCTCCATTGGCTCCTCCCAAAGAAGTCTGTCTCTAACCCAAGACAGCTGATGCTCTGTCCCCTTCCCAGATCTGTCCTAGCTGAGGTTTCTGTCATTCATCTGTCCTTCCCCTCCCCTGATCTTTGTTACTCCTGGTTACCAGAAAGAGGCAATCTTCTGTGGCTCTGGCTTCACCCTGGGCATGGGTGAATGTTTAAAGTCAAGGTCTCTATCTGCAAATGAGAACCCCAGTTATACAACCTGGGGATCCTTTTTGACTCTGCTTTGTGAGACTGACACTCCCTCTGGCCACTCTGGTCCATTTCTCACTAGGTTATATGGATACCAATGCCTGTCCCTTATACTATGAGACTCGAGAAGGTAAGGCATGACATTCTGTAGAACTCTCAGCTTGTCACAGGACCAGAAAAAAAAGCCTGATGGATTCAGAAATGTTGAGTCACAGGTTAGAGCCTCTGAACGGAGGCAGTCTTTCAGAGGGAGGGGCTGCATCAGAGCTCCTGTCTGATGGAGCTGCCCACATCTTTTGGGCATCTCTGTCTGTGAAGGCTCCTTGCCAATCCTAGTAGGCTGTGTAATGAGGCTGCCAAGGCTGCTAGGGAGACAAGAAAGGCAGGGGAGGCTGTGCTGGGGAGGTCCGAGACCCTCTCTTTACATAGTTGTAAAGAGAGCAAGTAAAAGCCTGCCAGGCCCAGGCCTGCACTGTGCTGGTGAGGTAATAGGATGGACGGGCTCTGGATGCCTATGGTGGGCAGGCCTCCGGTGCTCTGGCTGGAGCAGGCTAAGCAGATGGGACTCCATATCCAAACTTGGAGCTCACAGCTGAAGAGTCAGGTCACAGACAGGGACAGAAGGGTCAGAGAAGGCTGCGTAGGGGACATTCAGCTAGGGACAAAGGACCAAAAGTTGAATATAAGAAAGGGAAGAAGGACATTACGGAAAGAAGAGCAAGTGCTAAGGCTCAAAAGCTCTTGGGGTGACAGAGGGGTTGAGCATGAATGTTGCTCCTGGAGAGGCCTGTTTCCCCCAGCCGCTCCTAGCCCTAAAGAGGGGCAAGCACGCAGCAGCCTAACTGGGCTTCAGGAAACAGCTTTTCTACCTTTGGAGGATGGGGGTGGGTGGGATTGGGGGTTGGTGGGAGGGGATGGAATGAGGTTGAGAGAGGGTTTCCTCGTGTAATTCTGGCTAGCCTGGGGGCTTGCTATGTTAGACCAGGCCGGCCATGAATTCACAGAGATCTGCCTGCTTCTGCCTCCCAAGTGCTGAGATGAAAGGTATAGGCCACTGTACCCAGAACAGCTTTTTGGGGGTGCCTTTCACTAGGTTCTGCCCTGACGGCACAGAGCAGATCAGGCCCAGGACTTAGGATAGCTTGGCTAAATGAATATCAGCTCTCTTCTAGCCTTAGGCGCTACAGAAGAACCACTGGCTTCTGAGGTGGTTTTACAATCATATTGCTGGTAATAAATTGAACTCAGTAGCCTGCGGATACGCAGTTTTCTAGGGCTGTTAGTATCAGCAAACCCAATGGCTATGTGTTTTAATACCAAAATGTAAAAGAATATGATAGGGCTGGAGGGAGAGATGGCTTAGCGGTTAAGAGCATGCACTGCTCTTCCAGAGAACCTTACTTTTTAAAAATTTATTTATTTTTATTTTATGTGCATTTGTTTGTCTGTGTGAGGGTGTTGGATCCCCTGGAAGTAGAGGTTGCCATGTGGGTTCTAGGAATTGAATCCAGGTCCTCTGGAAGAGCAGCCAGTACTCTTAACCACTGAGCCCCCTGAATTTTTTGTCTTTAAAACTTTATTTATATTTTATGTATGAGTGCTCTGTATATATACCTGCATGCCAGCAGAGGGCGTCGGATCCTATTGCAGATGGTTGTGAGCCACCGCGTGGTTGCTGGGAACTGAAGTTAGGACTTCCAGGAAGAGCAGCCTGTGCTCTTAACTGCTAAGCTCTCTCCAGCCCCAGAGGACCTGAATTTGGTTCCTAGGTCCCAAGCTGGGCTGCTCACAACAGCCTGTAACTGCAGTTCCAGGGGAACCAACATTTGGATATAGATTTGAGTGTGTGTTTTGTTCATGTGCATAGGTGTGTAGGTTTGTCCACATGTGTATGTGGTTGGAGGTCAACATTGGGTATCATTCCTTGATTGTTTCTCCAACTTACTTTTTGAGGCAGTCTCTCACTAAACTCAAGCTTGTCAACTCACTTAGTCTGGTTGGCCAATAAGCTCAGGATTCTTCCTGTCTGCCTCTCCAGCTTGGGATTATAGATGTGTACAACCACGCCTAGCTTTTTTCCCCCCTGGGGATCCAACTTGGGTCTTCATACTTGCACAGAGAGCACTTTACACAGTGAGTCATCTGTCCAGTCCTGGAGATAAAGCCTGTAAAGATAGAATGTGCTGGGCTGAAGAGATGGCTCAGTGGTGCAGCGGTTAAGAGCACTGACTGCACTTCCAGAGATCCTGAGTTCAATTCCCAGCAACCACATGGTGGCTCACAACCATCTGTAATGGGATTTGATTCCCTCTTCCCGTGTGTCTGAAGACAGCTACAGTGTACTCATATAAGTGAATAAAGAAAAGATAGAGTGTGCTGTTATCTAGTAAGTCAGGGAAAGAGGGGTGGGTTCCTCCTGGTGGGCTCTCAAAATGGCATTTCATTTCACTGGAGTTATATGGATGCTTGGTAGGGAGATGTCCAGCCTTGAATAAGCAAGTTCTCAGTAATAGTCATACATCAAAATCTCAACCAGCTAGTGTCAAGTGCCTCCTTTCCCTAGCTGTGGTCAGGACTCCCCGACTGTACAGCTTCAGCTGTAGAGATGTTGAAAGCCACAGCCTGTCTATAATAGAGATCTTCTCTGGGTGAAGATATGGCCGCCCCTACAGGCTATCCTCGATGTGTTCATGGAGATCCTGGGAAGGGAATGGCAGCTTTGCTTGTTCTCGGGGCTTGAGGCTAGGCTTAGAAGAAAAGAGGGAACTTGGCAAAGTCCTAACTCTGGGTAAGGGCTTATGTACCTCACTATAAGAGGTTGAGAGTGTTGTCAGGGGACCACAGAATGTTGCCACAGAACAGCCACTCTGCCTACACCTGCCTTTCAGAGCCTGATTTCAGAAGGTTTTTGTCCTGCGTCTCTGGCAGTCAGGTAACTTACCTCCCAAGAGCCAGCTTCAAGGAGTAAGTGTTCCCACCTGACATTGCCTGGAGGAGGTAAGGACACAGGTGATTTCCAAGGAGTTTGGGAGGTTTTATGGGTGTGATGGTTTGTCTTGGTTATCAGCTCTATGGGATTTAGTATCACCATGGAAACACGGGCATGCCTGTTGGGAGTTTCTAGATTAGTTAATTGGGGTGGGAAGACACACTATAAATGTGTGCAGCAGTGTTGCATGGCTGTGGTGCTAGACCGACTAAAAGGGAGAAGACGAGCCAACCACCAGCATTAATCAATTCTGCTTCATGATTGTGGCCAGTCCTGCTACCATGCCTTCCCGCCATGATAGATAGCAGCCCCTAACTGTGAGGTGACATCAACCTTTGTCAGTAATTTTGTCACAGTGCTGAGAAAAGTAACAAATGCAGTGGGTGATGCTATTCCACTGTTGGGTGTGGGGACCTTAGGTCCACAGCCAGCCCTAGTGGTCCGCCGGGCTAGTGGTGGCCAATGACGAGAGCCACCTTTGCTTTCTTCACCATTCAAGAAGCCCTTGGGATTCTCTGCATCTAGACATGAGTTAAAAGGTATAGGCTGTGTGTCCTGCACTGCCAAGGGGACAGAGGAACTTTTCGTCCCAAAGTATTCTCCACAGCTTTCAGATTTGTTTTCGTTCAACGTCACAGTCCTAGGTGGGGCTCTTCTCGCTCAAGGTGCTGCAGAATTTCCAAGTCCAGCTCCTTAGAAGACTGGCCCTTGCC
Source organism: Apodemus sylvaticus (assembly GCF_947179515.1). Lineage (NCBI taxonomy): Eukaryota > Metazoa > Chordata > Mammalia > Rodentia > Muridae > Apodemus > Apodemus sylvaticus. The sequence goes on from NC_067478.1 coordinate 16,396,149, forward strand.
AGGAAATGCTGGAGCTCTGGGACCAGCTGTTACATGCACTCCACTTGTTTATTCATTTGTTTTGTTTTCTTTTGTTTTTCAAGCCAGGGTTTCTCTGTGTAGTCCTAGCTGTCCAGAAACTCGATTTGTAGACCAGGCTGGTCTCCAACCCAGAGATCAACCTGCCTCTGCCTCCTGAGTGCTGGGATTAAAGGCATGTGCTGCCACCGCCTGGCAGTTATGCCTACTCTTAGACAAGCCTCTTTTCTTTGGGTTCTCTCTCTTTTTTTTTTTTTTTATTTATAAATGCCACAATGATGCTCCCAGGATTCTTGGAAAAATTTAATATGAAAACGCTTGAGAAAAATCCCCACAGTTTTGATTTTTTTCTTTTTTGGTTTTTTTGAGACAGAGTTTCTCTGTGTAGCCCTGGCTGTCCTGGAACTCACTCTGTAGACCAGGCTGGCTTCAAACTTAGAACTCCACCTGCCTCTGCCTCCCAAGTGCTGGGATTAAAGGTGTGTGCCACCACTGCCTGGCAACAGTTTTGATTTAAATTGAAAGTCTAATAATGGAGATTACTACTGGGTGGAGGATAGTTAGGAAACAGCAGCTCTAAAAGAGAGGGTAAAAGAAGATTTGATGAAAGTAACAACTGGACCAGAGGGCAGGGCATTTAGGAGTCTGAAGGTCCTGAGTTCTGCAGAGGACTCTATTGTAAAGACACTGAAGTGGTCCAGGTGTCTGTGGGCACACATTGTAGTGTGGCCAGTAGACATCCTGGACCATTGGTTGATGAAGTCCTGATTTTTTGTGATAGGGTTTTTTAAAATTAATTTATTTATTTTATGTATGTGAGTACACTGTTGATGTCTTAAGACGTACTAGAAGAGGGCATTGGATCCCATTATAGATGGTTGTGAGCCACCATGTGGTGCTGGGACTTGAACTCAGGACCTCTAGAAGAGCAGTCAGTGCTCTTAACTGTTGAGCCATCTCTCCAGCCTTGATTTTCAAAGGCCACACCTGGGCTCATGAACTTGAATCACCTTCAGGTCTTTTATATCAGGAGTGGAGTCAGATTCCCATCCCTGCCCACAAGATGGACTGGCAGACAAGGTGACGAAGACTTTCAAACAAAAGACAAGTTCCAAGAGTTTCCACACCCAGGTCTTCAGCTGCCTGTCCCCTCGTGCTCTGGTGGTCCTGGCTCATCTCATGTGCAGATCAAACATATGCTGTATATTTCCAGGCCTGATTTTTCCTGTCCCTTAAGATCACATCTAAGAAGGAGCTACAGGAAGTATGCATGCCCTGGTTCTCATGGGGGCATTACACTGTTTGGGTGTGTTTTGCTCAAGTAAGCGTCTTCTGGAGTTTGTGTTTTGAGATAAAATTTATATAGAATGGCCGGGATTAGTGGCGCATGCCTTTAATGCCTGCACTTGGGAGGCAGAGACAGGTGGATCTCCTAAGTTCAAGGCCAGGCTGGTCTACAGAGTGAGAATTCCAGGACAGCTAGGGGTACACAGAGAATCTCTGTCTTGAAAAACCAAAACCCAACCCAAAACCAAACACCCCCTCAACACAAACAAAAAAATAAAAAGACATAAAATGAAATTTGAAGTGAAAATATAGATAATTTTAACCTAACTCATATGACCATGTAACCAGCTTACCAAACAGGATCTAGAACATCATCATATCAATTTCTAGTAACTTTTTCCCCCCACACCCAGCGAATAGGGTCTGATTTCTATTATCATAGACAGGATTTGCCTATTTTAGGAGTTCACACGAAGGGAATTTTACAGCATGTAAGTGCATAGCCCTCTGTATTTGGCTTCTTTTGGAGATCTATTCTCATGACATTAGCAGCTCTTTCCCTTGTATTGTTCCTAGTATTTTTAGTGTTTGGATGCTATTGTAAGTGAAATTTAAGAATGTTTTAATTCTCCAGTAGCTTATTGCTGGTTTATGGAAGTATAATTGTTTTTCTTACATTGATCTTGCATTCTATGGTATTACTAAACGTATTTATTTGCTTTTCTCTCTTATCCACACATAATTATGCTATCTGTGACTAACAACAGCTTTATTTCTTCCTTTCCAATCTTTTTTCCTCTCCATTCCTTTTCTTTCTTGTGCAGTAGGGCCCAGGCTGGCCTTAAACTAACAATCTTTTTGTGTCCACTTCCTGTGTGCTGGTACTAGAGATATGTACTACCATTCTTGGAATTTCCTTTCTAGTCTGTATGGTTCTGTTTTCCTTGCCTTGTTGAGTTGGTGGTGGCTTTAATTCAACACAACATGCAGGCCAGGACTTAAGTTTTGAGATGCTATTATTCTATGCGGTGGTTCACACTTAATTCCTCTGGCTGCCTGGGAAGCAGCTTAGGGGACAAAAGAAGAAAGTATAGAAGAGCAAGGAGGCTAGCATTCCAGAGAAAGCGGGACTGGTTGGCTTGAGGGAATGGAAAAATTGCATGGATTTGAAGTTGGAGTCATAGACCTCACTGTGGATGAGTGTGGAGAGGGTGAGAGTACCACGGATAACCTCTGATGTCACTGGGAGAGGTGGAAGTGCTTCCTCTTGAAGTGGAGGCTGGGATGGCAGCTTTGCTACTTTCTTTTCAAGATACCATTAGACACACTCTTTTTTTTTTTTTTTTTTTTTTTTTTTTTTTTTTTTGGTTTTTCGAGACAGGGTTTCTCTGTGTAGTCCTGGCTGTCCTGGAACTCACTCTGTAGACCAGGCTGGCCTCAAACTCAGAAATCCACCTGCCTCTGCCTCCCAAGTGCTGGGATTAAAGGCGTGAGCCACCACTGCCCAGCTTAGACACACTCTTGATACCATTAGACACACTCTTGGTCTTTGGAAGGGAACTGTAATAATCAAGTTTAAGACACTGGGAGACAGTATGACTTAGATGTGGGTCAAAGCTCTGGAAGCAGACAGGAGCAGAGAGAGGCAGAGAGGAGTAGAGATAAAAAGAGCCCATGGTGTTCTGAGTGAGAATAGCTTCAGGAGGCTTATGTATTTCGATGCTTCATCCCCAGTTGGTAAAACTGCTTGCGACAGATTAGGAAGTGTGACGTGACCTTGTTGGAGGAAGTGTGTCACTGGGGCCAGGCCCCAGTTTCAAAAGTCCATACCATTCCCAGTTAGCTTTCTCTTTGCCTCTTGCTTGTAGCTCGAGATGGAAGCACTCAACTACTGCTCCAGTGCCATGCCCGCTTGCCTGCCCCCATGTTTCCCACCATGACAGTCATTGCCTCTCACCTTCTAAAACCATAAGCCCCTAATAAACTCTTCCTTCTATAAGTCGACTGAGGTCAGGGTGTGTGACCATAGTAACAGGAAAGTAGCTAAGACAGAGCCCCAGTTCTGAAATAGAGATTGAAGAAAGATATATTCACTGCCCTTTTGTGCCCACTGACAAAGATGCAACTTCAGTGAGGAAAGGTTTGTTTGGGCTCACAGTTCAGGGGACATGGCCCACCAGAGCAGGGGTATCGGGAGGCTGTGCTTTCATCCCACGGAGGATCAACAAACAGAGAAGAGGAAAGACTTGCTCAGCCGGCACTCTCGTAGACACAACAAAGGTTGCGGTGCACTAATGCTCTAGACCTGTCTCTTAATCCACTCGAGTCGACACTCAAATTAAACATCACAGGAGATGTGAAGGTATCAGAAAAGTAAATGAACAGGGAACAGCCAGGTAGAAGGAAACCCAGAGAGAACAACTGTCTTTTGATATCAGTGGAGTATTGATTCCAAGATCTGAGCATGTACTAAAATCTGTAGAGGTTCCAGTCTCCTACATAATAATGACATGGTATTTACATATAACCTATGCATACTCTCATGAGTACTTCAAATCATCTCTAGATCAGCTTTAATACTTAGTACAATGTAACTGCTGGGCTAATAGCTGTCAGAATGTTTCGTTTAGGGAATAATGACGAGAAAAATTCTGTGTTTGGTACAGATGTAATTTTTAAAAAACTATTTTCCAGTGTCAGTTTAAGCCACTGATGTGGAAATCCACCACTTCTGCGGGCCTGACTATATAGTTTATTATAAGACTCTAAAATGCAAGTGTTCGCAGAAAGGGCTGGTTAATGTGTAAGATGCTGCCGAGTAGGAAAAGTAGGGCGAGGACGGAGAAGCAATGGTGAGAGCTGACATTACAAGCAGCTTCTTTAGAGTCAAGGAGGGCTTTTCCGTGGAGCAGTTGAGCTAGAGGGCTCTCTGGGTGATGTGACTGCTACTGATGTGGAGGTAAAGCTATGCATCACACCAGGGGTGGTGGTGGTGGTGATGGTGATGATGGTGGTGGTGGTGGTGATGGTGATGGTGGTGGTGATGGTGATGGTGGTGATGGTCGTGATGGTGGTGATGGTGGTGATGGTGGTAATGGTAATTGTGGTTATGGTGGAGGAGACCTTTCTTCCTTACCTCCTGAGGAAGCATTGAGGAATTCTTGGTGATCAAAGGAGGACTCACTTATCACAAAAAAAAAAAATAGGCCCAGTGTCCTTCAAGGCAGTACTTGGGGCTGGCAGACAGTGTAGATCAACCACACTAAAGAGGATAAAGCAAGTGTAGGAATCCCTTCTCAGTGTTGTGCTGTGTCTCTATCATAAGAATCTCATTGTGGGGCTGTAAAGTTGGCTCAGGGGTTAAGGACACTGACTGCTCTTCCAGAGGTCCTGAGTTTAATTCCCAGCAACCATATGGTGGCTCACGGCCATCTGTAATGGGATCTGATGCCCTCTTCTGAAGGCATCAATAGAAGATAGCAATAGTGTACTTACATACATAAAATAAATAAATACATCTGTTTTTAAAAGCATCTCATCGTGACAGTCGGTTCTGTTCCTTTCCAGCAGAGGTGAGTTCCAAGGAAGATGGAAGGGTGGGCTCCAGTGTTGTTCAGTGCCACACTCTGCCTCTGTGTGCTATTGACCTGAGAAAGTTACCATGCTTTATATAGCTGATTTTAAAATGGAAACTATGCATACTCTTGGAAAACTGCAGAAAAATGAAGGATTATCTTTTGATGTATTTTACTCTAGTTGGTACCCACTTACATTTGTTCTTGCATAAGCTTTATTATTTGTCATTGAATGTTGTATAACACATATTTTCCATGTTTATATATGGTTTTCATAGTAAAATTGCATGGTCTAATGCTTCTTGTTTAAGCAATTCTATGGATGATCATTTGGGCCATATCTAATATTTATAAACAGCATCACATTGAATATCTATAGAAATAGAACTTACAGCCAGGCGGTGGTGGCGCACGCCTGTAATCCCAGCACTCTGGGAGGCAGAGGCAGGCGGATTTCTGAGTTCGAGGCCAGCCTGGTCTACAGAGTGAGTTCCAGGACAGCCAGGGCTATACAGAGAAACCCTGTCTCAAAAAAAAAAAAAAACCAAAAATCAAAAATCAATCAATCAAACAAACAAACAAAAAGAAATAGAACCTTCTCTTGATCCATTTCCACAAAACTAAAATTGTAGATTTTTTTGGTATTTACCAGCCATATTGTTGGTGGGAGATCAACTGGAGCCACCCCTCTTGGAATACCCAGTTCAACACTCCCAACTGTCTTCACATTTGTCATATAATTCTTTAAAAGATTGATGCACCGAAGAGGGTTATCATCATAGCTTCAATTTGTCTTTCTTTGGTGGTTAAAAAAAGATACTCATTTCCCCATCTGTTCATTTGCTGATTCTACTTCTCTCTACGGGAGCAAGGAGCTCCCAGGGAGCGATTCACATTGGTATCTTTCTTATCAAGGCCTCTGAATGGGCCCCCTGTGCCTGAAGTGTCCTCACCGACTAAAGAAACCAAGTCAAATGATTGTGCCCTTCTGCCTGCCCCCCACCTCCAGCCATTCTCCATAGTCATATTCTTCCTGCATAATAGCCTTTCATGGACTCTCCTCTAGATCACCATTGGCTTTCTCTGTAGCCATTTTCCATGGACCTCAGAGAAACATCAGGAAATACTTCTAAACCAATTTATTAGCCCAGTCTCTACAACTGACTGCTCAGAATTCTTTAGTTTGTTCCCACCTACTGCTACTTTCCTAGATGAAATCCAGGCTTTAGTTTGACTTGTTTTATTTGCCACTATAGACCTCTAGTTTTTTCTCCCTTCATATCTTGCTTTGTGAGGGTGCCTCTATTTATTCATAGGCTATGTCAAGTCAAATGTCTGAGGCATAGGCTTCTCAGCCAAGTTTTCCTGGATTTTCTTCCAGTCACTCAGCCTTCAGGATGCCTCTGAATGTCTGAAGCATTTGCAGTATGTAAGGATCTCTTAAAAAGCCATCAGGACTCCAATAAGTAGTTTTCCCTCTTTCCATTCAACTTCCAAATAAGTTGCAAAAGGAAGTCTGGGTAGAGGTCAAAGAATCCTCTTCGTCTTCTTCTTCCTTCTCCTCCTCCTCTTCCTCTTTTTCTTTCTCCTCATCTTCCTCCTCACCACCATCATCAAATAGAACTATAAACTGACCTCAGAATTACTTTTCCTGTCTCTCCCCAGTCAAGTACTCTGAGAGGGGGGCTCATATGCCACAGTTACTGGAAGCGCATGTATGGGAGGCATTGGACATGAGGGGGGATGCTGCCCTCCTCATAGAGGACCCCCCCAAGACGAAATGCTAAATCTTCTCTGAAATTATAATTTGTCGCTTTGTGGATGTCATTATCTGAGTTATGCATTGATTATCTTAAGGTCCAAAGTATGTAGGACTTCGTATCTACCCTGTGCTTTTAAGCAGCGAAAAGACTCATTTAGCAAGCACACCCGCTCCAGCCAAATCTGAAATTCTGCTCAGTTTTGAGGGCCTAATTTCTCTATTGATGACGGCCTAGTTATGCAAGCAGAACTCATGGGAATAGGTTAGGAAGCTTCCATGAGGGTGCAGGAAATGAGGACACTGTTGTCCTTGCACTAGAATGGGGGGGGGGGCTCCCGAATGAGAGGTGGCCTAACTCACAATTGTGCCAAGAGCTTCCCAAGCCTTTATTGAACTTTATTGGATGATAGTCACCCAAGGCACAGGGGAAGGACATATTTTTCATTTGTCAGGGATTCATGGACAAAGCTAGATTACAGATTCTGCTGCTCCACTGGCTGCTGCTTTCTAGAGGAATCTGAGTCCTCGCAGGGTTTGGAGCCCACCTGCTAATGCCTGGATTCCAGAGCTGTGGGTGCACACACATCATTGCACCATGGAGAGTCAGAAAAAGATCTCTCTAAAAATAACCACCGAGGAATATTTAATTTGATAGCAAGACTGTGACTAATCCATGAAACAGAGAGTCTGTGTGACAAGACACAGTACAATAATGGGGAGAAATTCATGTTTGACCTTTAAGCAAGTGCAAAATGAAACATATATATGCCTCAGCAACCAAGGACCCTGTGGCTGTAGGTAGGGTGACAATGAGCAGGGGATTTGATGGTCACGGAGGAGAATGGATGGCGTTTATAGATCTCGAGGGTGTTGTATCATGAAAATCAAATGGGGAAATCAATACTTTTGGTGTTAAATAGAGAGAGGAGGCTAGTACTCAGCTAAGTGCTGGTAGATGGGGATAGTCCAGCTGAGCAGGAGGGCCCAAACCAGTTCTCTCAGCCTGGCTTGGTAGGAAGGCAGGTGCTACAAATTCGAGGAGACCCAGTGTTTATGGGTCTTAACCCAGGGGAAAGGAACAAGATTCCAATGTCAAATGAACTTTTACCCTGTGCCATGCTTTGTGGTAAGAATTTTATTGGCATTATCTTTATAGGCATTTCTGTACTGAAGGCATTATAATTTTCACTTGCTAGAGGTAACTGGGTTCAGAGAGGTTCAATTGCTTGCCTAGTGTCACACAGCCTGAAAGTGTCCAGAGCTGAATGTGAGTCTAGTTTGGAGCCTGGAGCCTGGAGCCTTAGCTCTATTCTTTGTTGCAAAGTTACCTGAACTATGAACCAAGGTTAGAATGGGCTACAGTGACTGGGGCTGGGGGCAGGAGGCTGAGTGCAGAAGAGCTTTTTAGCAAGGCCATTCAGTGATGAGTTCTCAGAGAATCCTGGCACAGCACGTTGGTAGACCAATATTACTTCTCTGATTGTTTTGTAATTCATGACTGTGCATAATAAATTCTGATCCATCGTCCTCAATGCTAATTGAAAAATAGTTTCTATTTCTTCAAGTTTCTCTTCCTGAGTGGCAACAGAGTGAATACTGTTTCTGTTGCTCTCTGGGCCAGGACCTTGCATTTTCGAAGCACATATACAAGATCTATTATCATGAAAGAGTCTTTAGAATTTTTTGTTTTTGTTTTCTGTTTTCACTCTCCAAAGAATTAGCAATGGTCTCTGATTTCCAGGCCCAGTTGTTTCCCAGCATGCGCAGCTATTCTTTCCACAGACCCTTAGCATGTGCATAGTTGTAGGAAGACAAACAAATGGCTAAGTCTGCACCTGAACCTGTGGGTCCCCGAACTCTTCTGCAGCTCTGTAGATTAGGCTGTGTAGGGAGGTGTGCTGCTTTTCCTTCTGAGTCTGGGAAATGAGGGCTGGAGTCTGTACAGGTGGGCTGTCTCGAGGATAAAGGAGGGATTGGCTCAGGGAAGAGAGAGAAACTTGGCTGAAGAGAGGCCCTAGATGATTTTATATAGTTAGTCTTTCTTGCTCGGAAAATTAGGAAATGTGCAAAGTAAGCTCTCTACTCAGTACTCAAGTGGATGGGCCGTTTCCTAGACTTTTCCTAAACATACTCAGGGCTTCGAAAAGCTTTGTCTTAGGGCCTGATCTTACTCACATGTCTCAGCGTGGCTTGGTAGGGTCCTACAATGGCTAAAACACAATGTCATAAGACCCACTAGGGCCCTAAGACCTGGCTCCACCTCTTATTCCAGACATATCTGTTCCCACTCTCCACTTGCCTACTTTCAGACCACATCCTAGGTATATTGAGCAACTTTTCTGTTAGACTCACCTCCCCAGTGCTCCTTCTGTCTAGAATATTTTCTCCTTTGTGTTGTTGATTCACGTGATTCATCAGGCTCCAGTTTTAATGCCATTTCCCCAGGAAGTCTTCCCTGACTTGCAAAGTTCATCAGGCCCCCTGACTCTCTTCCTCCGTTAGTCTTACGCCTCTGATTAGAGATTTGCTTATGTGATAACTGGTTTAATTTCTCTTTTGCATGAAAGATCATAAACCGTATGATGAAAAAGACCATGAACATCTTCTGTCACAACTCTTGCCCATAATAGCTTCTCAATACATTTCTGGTGAAGAAATGCTGAAAAAAATTCGCATTCGATGTGAAAAGCCAAGGAACTGAAATTCCCTTCTTAGTCCCAGTTCCATAGCAATTCAGATGCTGGGTAGATAGGGCTGTATCAAGCAAAGAGGCTTTGTTATGCACTTCAGTGAGTTGGTGAAGGCACTGCAATTGGTTGCTTTTTATGTATAAAGAAATTACTTCTGTCCTGATTTGCAATATCTGTGCTATTTTGGTCTGTTTTTCTCTTTTGGGCCTATTTGTATTAGAGCAATAATTTCACCATTTGGCTACACAGAGGCTCAATTAATATTACAAATATGGTCCCATAAAATTCACTGCTTGACATTAGAACGTTTTGTTGCTAATTACTCTCCAAGGTTTTTAATTTTAATCCCTCCTTGGTGACTTAGAATAGAAATTCAAGGGCAAAGTTATTTCTCCCAAGAGGAAGGAGAACTAAGCAATGCCAAGTTTCTATCTGTTTGCCCTTCCTTCTGGGGGAATCTCACTTTGTAGTCTGCTTTTGCTCATTTCCTTACCCACAAAATAATAAGCGAATGAAAGCTTTATTGAAATGAAGAAACACGTTTCTGAGATAAGATGAGAGCCTTCTTTTATTAAGGTATCCACCTGAAGGCTATTTATATTGACTGAGTGCCTACCATGTGTGCCATCCTCTGTGTCAGGCAGAGAGGGTGAAACAGATGAGAACATCATATGACTGTCCCCAAGTAGCTTGGTGACGGCTGAGGCAAGAAACGCCCCAGATTGCTAGGTGCATTTGGATGTGTCTTGGGAGAGTTCCTCATGGTGGGACTAGATAATTACAGCCCACCCCGAAATGCCCTATCCATCCTTCGGGGATGAAATCAGAAAAACCTTGGCTCTTCCTCGTTTGAAGTCACTGGCTAACTGTGAAGAAGCTGAATTTTAATAATATTTTGAATGGGTTGATTAAATAGGAACAGATGGTTAAAGTTTGTCATTTTAGGAAAAATAATAAAATATTGCGCTGCTTCTTCTGCTTCTCTTTCACACTCCTCTCCATTCCCTCCCCACCGCATAGATATTCATTGCAAAAAACTCAAGGCCAAATGCTACTGATGCTTTTTTTAGTCACTTTAGGTCTCCTTACCCAAAAAGACCCCAATTTGGGTGGCTATCTCTGCGTGGCTGGGTTAGCCCTTTGTTCCTGGGCTGCCTCAGAGGAAGCTTCCTACAAGGTGTCGGTTTGGGTGGGAAAATGGCTACCTTAGGTGTTTTTCTTTATTAGGAGAACTAGCTCTGCATGTAATTTAGCAACCAGAGGAGGCTGGCACTCTGAGGGTACCAGCAGAGCAGAGGTTAATTGTGTCTATCTAGTCCTTTGCTTCAGGGCTTTGTGTAGGTAGAAGTAGACTACAGGTTCCTCCTGGTCAAGGGAAGGCAGGGTTACCTGCCTTCTGTTACCTGCATTCTGTTTGGGTTTGTCACTACGCCAAATGCATTTCTCTGAAGTTTTCTTACCACTCTGTTCAGACAGTGCAGCATATGAGATCAACTGCTGGGAGGGAGAAATGAGTGCTGCTTCTCACTGCTACCAGAAATTCTTGGGAGAATGAGCATCGTGTGCCACATACCCACAGCTTGCCGACTTCAGTAGGGAGAGCCTCCAGAATGCTCCTGGATAAACATCATCTTTGTGGCCACACATTGTTTTATGAGCTGAGTCATCATGCTGGCTGGCTCCTTAAATGCTGCTGTCTGAATCTTCAGGCAGAAGGAGACGAGAAGGCTTGGAGTCCAAGCTGACAGAACTTTATAGAGGGTCAGTCTCATTTGCCAAAGGTGATGATGGATTTGCCATTATAGAGTTTGCTCATGATGAGAGGATTATTGATCAACGGAGGAAATATGATGCTTTTCTGCATTTCTTATACATTATTTAGGAAATCTGTTTCATTACAGTTACTTTTAATAGTCACTAGTATGAAGGGGTTTCCTGCTGAAAATCTGATTCCTTCCTCAGTCATCAAGTTGCAATTTGTCACTTAATGAGGTAAAGCCAAAAGGAAGGGTGACAGAATGGGTCAAAACTGTTCGCAGACATTCTTGTTTCTTCAATTGTTCTACCATGTTTATCTTTTTATAAAGCCGTTCAGTAAGATGTCTCTCAATTAAAACTGATCTTCTTATAATGGGGAAATTTCTTCTGTTTAACATGAGCTTTGTGGTTGCTGGTTCTCTTTTTCAGCCTAATTTTATTATGGTTTCAGCAGATGTTTACGTAGAGTACTCACTGGCGAGTGTATGTGAAATTTTCATTAGGTGTCAGGTGCTATGTTAGCCTCTGTGTGGGGCTAAACTAAATGAAATCCTTGCCACTGAAGAACAGAATGCACTGCTGTCAATGTGCCAAGCAGACACACTCCATCTTTTAGAGTAAGGTGGAGGAGTAAATGGTGCAGGGAAGAGAGGCCCTGGTGGTAGAGGAAAAACTTCCTTTCATGGAGGGGCAGCTGGGGAATCTTCCTGGAGAAAGTGGTCCTGAGGCAACTCTTGGAGGGTGAGAATGACCCACAAGTTTCAGGTAGAAGAGGTTTTGTGGGTTGTGGATATTGTTCACAAAAGCCCCATCAAATAAAGACATGGGGGATGGCAATATTTGGAATTCGGAAGCACTGGAGAATTCTAGGAGAGCAGGTTTTAGGTGATAAGCTTAGAAATTAGATCTTGAGGGGCTGAGAATCAAATAAATTTACACAGACACCAAAGGACCTGGGGTACACAGTTCTCATCCAAAGTCAGATGGAGAGAGGCAGAAGAGGAGTCGGTGAGGCTACTGACAAGTGGATCTTCCTGGGGTGGTAGGAGGCTGTGGAGCAGAGCAGGGTGGAAATGGGAGAGAGGCTTTCAAAGCAAGAGCAAGAGCCTGGCTGGGGCCTGGTGGGGATACAAGAAAACTGGATAAAGAGGAGGAGCAGGTCAGTGAGGATTCTGATTTTTCAGATGCAAGCTGGAAATCAGCTTATGCTTGGAAGGGTTTGTGTTGGGGGTTGTCAAGTGGACTAAGAGCCTGAGGAAGGGAAGCTCGGACCAGATGCTGTGGGGACAGAAGAGCAGGTGCACAGTCCTGCTGAGGTCGGATTCTCCACAATATATGCTGTGTCCTTTTGTGTTATTTCAAGAAAACAATCTAAATTTAGTGTAAACAGCTAAATTGCACTAGTCCAGACCTTAACCAAATGTCCCCTTTGTCCTCCTTGGGCCCCTACCTTCCCTTCTCACCCGTGGGAATTAATATTCTCTGACCTCAGAGCTGAGATGGGCAGCAGTACAGGGGATTGTCTCTGTGCAGAAATGGGAGTAAATGTTGGGAAAACCGGACCTTAGGCTCTGTAATGGTTATTATGCACACCAGTCAAGGGATGGAAGTAGTGGATGAAGTGAGAGGTTCATGGCTCTTCAGAAGGCCTGTGTTGCTTGGCTGTGCTGGCTGGTCAGAGCTCTCTGGAGAGAGCTTCATGGGAATGCTGCTCCATTCTGTGGCATGCCCTTCATGACTGCCATTGTACTGGGTTCATGTCCCTGGAAGAACTAGCTAAATAAATAAGGACATCTCTGTCGTTTTGCTTTTGGTTCCTGATTTCTCTTCTACTCTCAAAGTATATCTGATTATTGAGAAATTAAGTTGTTCACAGAACAGATGTTTTCTGGGCAGGAGTGGCAGCCTTCATTGGTCGATGAAAGTCCATAACCATGAGGTGGTAGCAATAATCCAGGGGAGGATGAGGACAGTCAGGAAACTTTGAAGACGCAATCAACAAGGTCTGGTAATTATAAAGATACTTATATTTAAATTTAAAAAAATGAAAAATGTCTTTATGTAGCCCAGGATGGCCTCAAATGTAGGATTCTTTTGCCTCACCTTTTGGAGTATTGGAGTATTACAGGTGAGTGTCACCATGCCAGTTTTATTCTAGTCTTGCCTCTCTCTCTCTCTCTCTCTCTCTCTCTCTCTCTCTCTCTCTCTCTCTCTCTCTCTCTCTCTGGTCGTTTGAGATAGGGTTTCTCTGAATAGCCCTGCCTGTCCTGGAACACACTCTGTAGGACCAGGCTGGCCTCGAACTCAGAAATCTGTCTGCCTCTGCCTCCTAAGTGCTGAGATTACAGGAATGTGACACCACTGCCCGGCTATTAATGGCCATGAACTAACTGTTGAGTTGGGTGGAGGCTGAGAGGCCAGAAAGATGATGCTAGCCTAAAGCTTGCCTATCGGCCTTTATGCTGACAGTCCTATGGGAGAAAGATTAGAGTTCATGGATACCTGAACTCTAATGGATACCTGAAGTCTCAGACAAAAGAGGAGGCTGGAGAAAATGGCATTGGCTACTGCTCTTCCAGGGGACCTTATATTCTCATTCTCTCTCTCTCTCTCTCTCTCTCTCTCTCTCTCTCTCTCTCTCTCACACACACACACACACACACACTTTAGAATAAAACATAATTTAAAACAAAAGAGAGGACAAGTGTCACTGGGTTGACTGCAGCACTAGTTTAGGCTTCCTGGAATAGAGATGCTGAGATGAGCTTTGAAGAATAGGGCATCCAGAGTGATAGCGAGGCATAGCACCAAGGTTTTGAACTTCTGGTGCTGGTGATCAGAGTTGATTAGATATGTGCTGGGTCCAGATATAGAGTCCAGAAGTTCCCCGTCTTTGCTCAGTACTTGACAGTAGCGGGTCGTAAGGTACTAATGTCGTAAGGTTGTAATGTTGGTAGCTATCAGAGCGAATGAATTCTTAGGAGGAGATGGAGGAAGAAAGTTCTAGGAGGTAAGCCAAACCTCAGGATGGCTAGAGGTGGAGACTTATGTCCCGTAGGGGCTGTGGCATAGGTCTGAAGTACACAGCTAGATAGAATTGGGAGAGAAAAGACTTCTTGGCCAGGAAGACCGCTAAGCTTGTTTAGGACACACACACGCACACGCACACATACACACACACACACCACAGCAGCCAATTCAACAAAGAACTCAGGAGGTGTTAGAGGCTTTGGCCTATATACGGTATACCCTAGGATACCAAGAACTGCACTTCGTCCCATTCTGCCAGCTTCTCCCCGTTACCCCGGAACCCCTGGGAGGCACAAGGGGACCTTTCAGAGGTTGTGGCTGTGACAGCACTGTGACAACGAGATGAGTTTAATGACGATGCCCTCATTTTTACTGGTTCCCCTCTCTCTGACCAGAGGGGGAGCGGCCATCTCGGTACGCCTGGCAGGAGACACTGTGGCCTTCCTCACGCAGGACCGCGACCCCGTTCTGCGGTAGCCGCAACCAAAGGCTCTGAGTGGGCGGAGGGACCTGGCCTCCCGGGCCGGGCTGTCCAATCGCCTCTCGCAGATTTCCCTCCGCTGGCCCGCAGAGGCGTCTCGTGGATTCGCGCGCGGGCTCGGGCGGGCGGCGCGAGCCCGGGTATTGCGAGCCCCCGCGCGCCAGGGAGCGGCGCATGCGCGGGCGTCCCGCGAGCCCGCTGAGGCGATCCGAGCCGCGGCGGCGCCGGGAAGCCAGCGACGGAGCTGTGAGGGACCGAACGGCGGCGGCGCAGGGACGGTGGCGACGGACAGGTGGTGAGCTGTCGCCCGCATCGCCAGGAGCTCTTCAGCCGCCCGTGGAGTCTCGCGGTCGTCCGGACGTGGCATCCGGCGGTGGCGGTGGCATCCCGGACGGCCTGTGAGGGATGCGCCGCCTACTGCCCCGCGCCGCCTGACCGCCCCCGCCTTGCCTCGCGGTGCGCCACAGCCGGGCCCGCGGCCGTCCCTGCGGCCGTCCTCTGCGCGCTGTCACCCAGCCGCCGCGCCCGCGGGGCTGCGCCCGGCCCGGCCATGTGGACCCCCACGGAGGAGGAGAAATACGGCGTAGGTAAGTGAGGCTGGGGCCTGGCAGCGGCGCGGGTTCAGGGGTATGTGCCCGGGTTCCGGGCCCCGCCTCGCTTGCTGCTCCTGCTCCTCCGCCCCTGCCCGCAGACTGTGCGGCCTCGGCGCGGGGCGGGTGCGGTACAAGCGCGGGGATGGGCCCGGGGCTCTGGGCGCGGGAGGGCGGCAGGGGGCGCTGGCGGTGCGGTCTCAGCAGGTGCTGCGGGCGGGAGGGGCCGCAAGGCCCGGGTAGTTGCGGGAGGTTTGTGGTGTGAGGCGCAGGACAGTTTACCCACGACGGTGCACCTTGAGAATCTGCTTTTTCCGGCAGTCAAATCCTCGATTTTAATGAATTTCTGCACCAAAGTTGATGAACCCGATGGTTGTTTATTTTCCGATTGGAATCTTACAGAAAAGAAATGCAAAACGTTGACATCATTTTCTCAGCCCCAAATGATGCAGATCTTTGTTTTGTTTTAAGGATTAGAAATAGTAGCCCTACTATTGTGGGAAGTGTTTTGGACATACATCATCGTTAAAGTTTAGTGTATTTTGTTAACATGGTTTTGTTTAAAAAAACAAACAAAAACAAAAACAACACCCAGATCTGTTTTCAAATGAGAACGTTTTCAACTGTTAGGTGAAACTCCCAGTTTCTTTTAATAGTCCATTTCTTTAAAAAGAATATTCAGTTTTTAAGAGACTGAGTGTTTTACTTTTACAATGTTAGTATTTTGTGGCCAGCCACTTTAATTATTGTAAATAACCAATTGGATTTAGGAATAAATATTTAAAATGTGGAGTGTGCAGGGTTTTTTGTTCTTTCTTAGCTTGTAATGGAAAATTTTAGAAAATTTATAGGAAATATATTGCTTAAAGGCAAATTATTATTTCAATTAATGCAACAATTCTATCAGTATTTCGTTCATAATTCATTATAAAGAAACTGTAAACTGCAGTGGTTTTGTAAAGTGCAATTGTTTTGTAATACCATCAGGCAAGGTATGTAAAAATACTATTTATAGCAGAGGGGCCTTCTATCTTCTTTCGAAAAGTAACATTCTAAAGTTTGTATTAGCTGTGCTCCAATGGACCTGGTAAAAAAAGACCCCAAGTTCTAGAGTCTTTTGAAAAGGAATTAGAAAATGGTGCACAGGCTGGGGATTCACCCTTATGGACTCTTACCTTTTCTATTTAAAGCATTCCTTGAATACTGAGTTGCAAATGAGGAGTTGATGTTTTTTCTGCATAACTTGCTATCAGAACTACTTAATTAGAATAACAAACAATCAGTGTGAAAGTGGTCAGCTGTCCAGTGGTACTTGACAAATTTTCCCTTCTGGGAAGGCACTCAAGTACTGCTGATAGTGAGGTTCAGAGTACTGGCTTCTTTTTACTGGTGCTTTGGGAAAATTATGCAAATAATTTTCTTAATGTGTAAATGAGGGCTAGTGTTAACATATCTTACAGGGTTGTGAAAACCAAACAAGTACACACTAAGTAGTTTTTAAATGTTAATCTCCCCATTAATACTTAGAGAGTGATTACACTATATAATGGTGTGTTAGCTCTGAGACTGGTAATTCAAGCCAATCAGATGGAATGAGATTAACTTTAGAAAAATTGTTATTCCCTGTATAGGAGCATAGCATTGAGTGTAGGGGAGATCTTAAATGCCTGTTGTTATTCTGAAGACAGTTTCTTTGTAGCTGTTGTGGTCTGTTATAATTTTGATGCTTTTTTCTTTTCTTTTTTAAAGATTTATTATTATGTGTAAGTACACTGTAGCTGTCTTTTTTTTTTTTTAAAGCAAAGGCTGGATGTTTCTCTAACAGTTTTCTTCAACTGTCTCTTCCTATTATGTTTAATTTTGTTTAAATTTCTTAAAACTCCAGATTTCCTCCCCTCCATATACTTAGAGGCCATACTTCTAGGTGTTTTTTTAAAATCTAATTCCATCTGTAAGATATGTTCAATATTTTACTTAATAATGATAAAAATGTCAATTAAAATGACTTTTCTAATAGTTCCATTTGTTTGATTTCAAGCCAAGGATTAGCTTGAAAGTTTAACTATTACCACTGTTTCTGTAAGAAAATGTTTTTGAGTTCAGCTTTTTAAAATGAAACATTCATTTCTTTGCTTGTGTGGAGAATGGGCGTACCCATGCTATGACATGCATGTGGAGGCCATAAGATACCTTGGGGGGAGTCTTTCCCCCCCCCCTTACCATGTGTATTTTGAGGTTTGAACTCAGGCCGTTACACTTGGTGGCAGGTGACTTAACAGAGATTTAACTTCTAAAGGTCCATGGTAGAGCCTGGTGTGGTTTATATCTCCTTGAATTCAGGAGGTCTAAGGACCAGGATTTTGAGGAGGCATCAGAAGGAGGGGAGACAGAAAGGATGAAAGAAAGAAGGAAAGGGAAAAAAAGATCTGTAGTACAGAGGAGTCTGAGGTAGAGCAGGAACCACGTGGGGGAAGATTTACTGTCCATAATATTTGAGTATATTCACTGGTCACTAGGATAGCCTGGAGACAGTGGCTTCATTAGTTATTTTATGGCCCATCAGTCCCAAGAAGAAAGCCCAGTTTTTGAAGTTTCTGGAAGAGACTCAATACCTCTTTTTCAGACAAATCCAGAACTTTATTTTGTTCTTAAAACAAGGATATAATCTACACTTTATAATCATTGGTTTAATATTTGCAGAGATTGTTAACATTTAAATTTTTTCTTGAGCATTAAGACAGGAGTAAAGTGACAGATCTATATTTGACTAGTAGGTGCTGAATTGAAATTTGAATCCAAGATTTCAGAATTCTATGCTACAGATTCTTCTCTTTTACAAAAATTTTTATTATTGTCATTTGTGTGTGTGTGTGTTGTATGTGTCTTTGAGTGTTAACAGGTAAGGTCCCATGGTGATAGGAAACAACTTTTGTGAGTTGGTTCTTTCTTTCCACCCTGGATCCCAGGAACCAGTCTCAGGTTGTTAGGCTTGGGGAACAAGTGCTATTTTATCTGCTAAGTTACCTTGCCAGCTCTACAGATTCTTTTATTACATCCTTTGCCTTTGAATGGAATTGGCCAGTAAGTCTAACTTGAAAGTTGACACACAGTCTAGAGCAGTGGTCCTCAACCGTCCTCATGCTTTAATACAGTTCCTAACCCTTTATTACAGTTCCTTATGACCCAGCTATAAAATTATTTTTGTTGCTACTTTATAACTGTAACTGTAATTTTGTTACTGTCATGAATCATATTGTAAATATGTGTGTTTTCTGATGGTCTGATGGAGACCACTCTGAAAGGGTTGTTCCACCCATAGGCTGAGAACCACTGCTCTAGAGTCTTCATTTTAAACTAGGTACATATACTTAAGGAATTTTCTTCTACTTTGGGTATTGTATAAGGCTACATAATATTACTGTTGCATTTATGAATATAATGATTTATTTCTATAATGGGTACAGGGCACGAGTTCAGAAAGAAAGTTTTTAATAATGCCTTGAAGACTATATTAGGTGTTGTTATTGTTGTGGTGATGATGGTGGTGATGATGACAATGACGACAGCAACAACAAGGTCTCACTTTTTAGCTGTCCTAGAGCTCACTATGTAGATCAGGCTGGCCTCACACGCAAAGAGATTTGCCTGCCTTGCTGAGATTAAAGTTGTGTGCCATCCTGTCCAGCCTATTGTTCTTTTTTAGAAAGACACTTAGGGTAGAGGAAAGAAATTTGAATTTAGCAAACATTCATTGAGTAGCTTTTTTAAGCCAAAAAGAGTTGCCTTTTATTCTCTAAAGCAAATAGGAACTAATCTGCATGGAATTATCAATTAAAAGTTTGTGTTTGTGTGTGGTATATGTAATGTGCATATGTGTAAATGGAGGCTAATCCTTAGGAGTCTATTACTCTCTATCTTATTTTTTGAGATAGCCTCTCTTGATGAGCTTGGAAATCAAGGATTTAATTAGATTGGCTAATTGGCCAGAGTATCCAGAGAGCTCTGTGTTCACCCCGACCCCAGCACTGGTGTTACAGATGTGTACCACTGTGTCTGAATTCATGTTCCCAGGCTTGTGGGAAAAACGTTTTATTGATTGCTCCCCCTCATACAGATGAGTGTCTTGCTGATTGTTCAGGTTACTCTCCAGTTTCTGGGCTCTCACCTCAGTCTCTTCTGCAGTTGGGCAACAAGTGTGCATGAGCCACCATAGTCAGCTTCATATTTAATAGAAAATTTAACATATAACAATTGTCTTAGTCAGGGTTTCTGTTCCTGCATGAACATCATGACCAAGAAGCAAGTTGGGGAGGAAAGGGTTTAGTCAGCTTACACTTCCACACAGCTGTTCATCATCAAAGGAAGGCAGGACTGGAACTCAAGCAGGTCAGGAAGCAGGAGCTGATGCAGAGGCCATGGAGGGATGTTACTTACTGGCTTGCTTTCCCTGGCTTGCTCAGCCTGCTCTCTTAGAACCCAAGAATACCAGCCCAGGGATGGCACCACCCACAAGGGGCCCTCCCCCCTTGATCACTAATTGAGAAAATGCCCCACAGTTGGATCTCATGGAGGCACTTCCCCAACTAAAGCTCCTTTCTCTGTGATAACTCCAGCCTGTGTCAAGTTGACACACAAAACCAGCCAGTACAATGATATTTAGTAGACTTCATATTTACAGACATTTAATCACACAGTATTTAACTGTACGTTAGAAACATTGAAATATATTGTGAGCATGGTAATGTTTTCAATGTAACTTCATTTAAAGTTTTTATTTGTTTGTATTTTTGTGTCTGTCAAGTGTGTTCCAGTGTTCACAGAGGGTGGAAAGAGGTGTCAGAACCTCTAGAGTTGGAACTCGAGCTGCTAGACATGGGGTGGGAATCTGAACTCCAGGTCCTCTGGAAAATAGCAAAGTTTCTCAACTCCTGAACCATCTTTCCAGTTCCACATGTTGCATTTTTAGACACATCCTAAAGCATGATAGTCTGAAAAGAACAGCCATTGAGGTTGGAAATATCTCATATTCATACTTTGTGTTTACATTGGTGCTGAATATTAACTTTTAATAGCTTTGGATAGTAAGAATGTTTAAAATTATTCCTATTATATAACAGCAGTTAGTCTGTTATATTAGGGATTTATTTCCAATGTTATGATTTCACTGTAGTGAATAAGCCTATTTATGATTGTGCTCTCAAGTCTCTTGTATACCTCCCTCCAGACAGATTATGTATAGGGAAGCAATACTTTGAAAAGTTTCTGTACATAGTCTCTGAAGACATTTTTAATTTTTAAAACATACGTAAATACATAACCACTTATTTTAGCAGTGGTCCAGGTATTTGCTATATTACATATTAGGATACTTTAGTGAAGATAATGACTTTGTTGGGAAATGTCTTTCAGAAACTTCCCATTTTCCTGTTTGTCTACAGTGCTACAAAATCTCAACCTCCTACTTCCACATACTTCCCCTTCTCAGGACTCATTTATGTGTTCTTGCTAATGGGCGAGAGCCAACATTTGTTGCAAAATTACAGCATGATAAACATAGATATAGTACTACATCTTTACCATATGTGTCTTTGACCTTCACTACTCGAGTGGAGCCCATATTATTACTGCACAGCTGTAATAATAACAAGGGTATTCTCTCCCTGTGCCCCTGAAGACTGTTTCTCTGTATAGCCTTGGCTATCCTGGAACTTGCTCTGTAGTCCAGGCTGGTCTACAGATATCTGCCTGGCTCTGCCTTCCAAGTGCTGGTATTAAGGGTATGTACCACCACTGCCCAGTTAGAATGTTGTTATTGCTAACTAGAATTGATGACTTAATGTACATTTTTATAAATCTTTGTTTTTTCTCCTCCATATAAATTGCTTGTATTATACTTTTCACTAGTTCAATTTAAAATTTAAAAAACATGTGTATGGGTATTTTGACTGCATATTTCTGTGTACTATTTGCATGCCTGGTGCCTAGGGAGGCCATAAGAGGGTATCAGATCCCTTGGGACTGGAATTAGAGATGAATGTGAGCTGCTACGTGAAAGCAGCTAGTGCTCTTAACTATTGAGCTATTGTCAGCCCCACTAGTGCAATTTTTGGCCTTCAATAGATCATAGAGAAAATATAGCTTAAAGTTCTGTAGTTTGATCGCTAGGAAGGACTCACATGGTGGAAGGAAAGAACCAACCCCTGCAAGTTGCCCTTTGACTTTTGCACACATGTCATGGTACACATGTGCTCAGACTTACTTGTACACAGAATAAATAAGAATGTAATAAAAAATTTAAAAAACATATTGGTGGTAATTTATTGTTTTTTGTAACTCATGGTTAAACCAAATAATTACAAACAATAACAACAAACAACAGTGTTTCCTTGTAGGGTTGAGAGGTAGTTTAGTGGTTAAGAGTACTGGTTGCTCTTCTAGAGGACCCAGGTTTAATTTCCAGCACTCACATGGTGGTTAAACAACAACCTATAACTTTAGTTCTAGGGATACTGATTTCTTCAGGCAATGTATATGTGCTGACACACAGGCAGGCAAAATACCCATGCACATGAAATAAAAATTAAATCTTAAAAAACTATTTTATAGCCTTTGTTTGTTTTATTTTATATATTTATATATTTATTTATTTTTGTTTGGTTAGTTTTTGAGACATGGTTTCTCTGTAGCCTTGGCTGGCCTGGAACTCACTCTGTAGGTTAGGCTGGCCTCAAACTCACAGATCTGCTTGCCTCTACCGAGTCCTGGGATTAAAGGCATGTGCCACCTACCTGGTTATTTTATAAACTCCTTCCCCTAACCCCCCCAGACAGGGTTCTCTGTAGCGCTGGCTGTCCTGGAACTCACTCTGTAGACCAGGCTGGCCTCGAACTCAGAAATCCGCCTGCCTCTGCCTCCCAAGTGCTGGGATTAAAGGTGTACACCACCACTGCCCAGCAATTTTTTTTTTTTTTGTATTATAAACTCTTAAAAGTAGGGATTGTTCCACAGTTACTGCAGTGTTCTTGAAAGGTAGAGCTCAGGGTCAGGAAATGGAATGGTTCATACCTGCACTTGAGAATTAAATTGAATGCTTTGTTGGTGTGGCGTTATATTTGATTTTTGGTGACTTTGGAGACACTTCCATATTGCTCATATTGAACTTACAATCAACTTAACTCTAGGACTCACTTCATTTGAACCAAAATCAAACTAAATTCTGAGTTTATACATAATATCAAGCAAAGATGTTAAGTGTTCTTTTAAAATATTTATTTCATCTCATTTAAGTTACTCTATTTGGCTTGTCAGTTCAATTTTTCAAATATTTTTGAAGCTTAAGTTTGTGATTTTACACATCTTTCCTTGATCATTTGTTTATACAGGTAATAAGATTTTGTTATGCAAGTGGCTTGTGTTTTTTCAGATAACTAATAAAAAGACAATATTTAATTTTCAATAAATACTAGAGAGAGGTATTTAGTAAATAAAATTGTATTTTTGCTGTGTTACATTTTGAATGCAAATTATCTGGATGAATATTTCATGACAATGTCAGCTGTACCATCTTTGTGAACCTGATAGTGCTTGGGATTAGGGCAGGTTCCAGATTGAGGTCTGTGGGAGAAAGATGCAATTATAGTGCATGTCAAAAAGTGTTAGTATTGAAAAGAAGTTAGTCCCATTTTCATCTTCATACATAGGAGGAATTGTAATCTAGGATTTTATTGTGTTTTTTTCTGATATTCTTTCCAAATTCCAAATTGCTATAGTTTGGACTTGGAATGCTCCTGTTTCCAAGGCCTATGTGTTAAAGATGGCCCCTAGCTTGGGCTATTGGGAAATGGTAGATGCAAGACTTTGTAAGTAACCCTCTGACTATTGGGGGTGTGTCCTTGAAAAGAACAGTGGGAATTTAGTTGCTGCTTCCTTTCTGTTTCTTGTTTAGGTGAACTTGCTGTGCTGTAGTGTGCTCCTGCTTCTTGAGAGCACTGGCTTCATCTGCCCAATCATGGGCTAAAAGCTTCAAGATTGTGATTAAAATAAATCTTTTCTGTTTAGAATTTATACATACACATATGTGTACATATATATATATACATATGTGTATATATATATATATATATATATATATATATATATATATATATATACATATGTATGTACACACACAGGCACGCACTTTTTATTCTTTGTTAATTTCACATCAGGCACCCCAATCCCACTCATCTCTCCTTTTCTCCATATTCTTCCTCTGCCCTTGTAACCTCCCTCCTAAAAGAAAACAAAAACAAAAATCTCAACAAGGAAGCTCTGATATGTCATGGTGTATCACATAGTACACCCCTCTGCCCAAACAGCTTTACTTGCAAATGCTCATTGCAGTGAGTCAGTGGTGTAGTTTAAGCCCTGTGGCTTCTGCTACACTGTTAATACTGGATCCTCATCAGCACTCTTCTTGGATATCCTGCTGTAGTCCTGAGTCATGGAGATCCTACAACGTTAGTTCTGCAGGACTGGCCCTTTCACAAGCTCCAGCAGTTCATAGATGGGGTAGATGTTAGGGTGAACCAACTCAAAGTCCTTGAGGGGGGAAAGGGGTGGAGGAGCTGAGTTGGTCTCCTGTGCCTGTGCCATCAGAGTTAGCTTTCCAGCACTGCTCTGGTGAGGGACAGGGCCAACTCACTCTCTTGTCCCAGCTGGCAAGGGGGCGGGGCTAACTCTCCCACCTGCCTCAGGTGCTCTTGCCATCCATACTGTACTGGCCTTTGGTGGTAACATGGACCATGGACATCAACACAGATGGGCCAGGACATTGTCTTCACATCAGGTGGCAGTGCAGGGTACTCACATCAGGTTGTTCCTTACCACTCTTGTGTCTCCAGTTCCACCTCTCTTCATAGTGACCATTGTAGGATGAGGGCCTCTGGGTGTCTTCTGCCCTGCCTATGCCTAGAAGCTAATATATCCTTGATATTTATTGATTATAATATACCTATGTTCTTGATATACCCCTATTCAGAAAGACATTAATTTTTCACCTTTTTGGTTTGTTCAGGTTATAATATGACCAAGATTCTATGGCTACCATTTTCTGCTTGGGGAATGCCAGCTGAAAAATCTCAGATGTCATTTTTTTAGTGCCTTTTCACAACTCTGCCTGATGTAAATAAGTGCTGCTTCTCTGATATGTCCTTACTCACTTGTAATGTACTTAATTGCATTTCTTTGCCACAGAAGATTTAGAAGTCTTTTGGATAAGGACTTTATGTTTGTTTGTTTGTTAGTTAATATTGAGGCTGTTTTTGAAGGCAGTCTGTGAGTCAAATATGATTTTAGGTATATTACATTGTAAATATATATTTGGGTTTGATTCTTTTCTTTCTTGAGCATGTTAGGGATTTCCTGCTTATGGCTGAGTTCAAATGACTGTTTTGGGTAGGAGCCTGAGGATTCCAGTAGCAATTCATCTCACTGTGAATTGCAATTACTGCAACAGTTATTAGGAAATCATAAATCAGGTAATTGTAATATAATTTGACTTTCCTCATTACCTTTTGTTTAGCATCTGTAGGGAATTCTGTGTTTTGGATAAGTGACTTTTCCACCTTTATAAGCACAACAAAGATATTTTGTCTATTTTGGTTGAAGTTTCTCCAAAATTTAATGTATTTTAGTTTACTCTAAAGTATGACTTTAACATATTGGATTCATTTGAGGTTTTTTTTTTGTATCATTTTTCTTAAGATACATATTCATTATAGAAATATCAGATATGGAAAAACACATAAAAAGAAACTAAACATTTTTTTTGGTGGTTTTTCGAGACAGGGTTTCTCTGTGTAGCCCTAGCTGTCCTGGAACTCACTCTGTAGACCAGGCTGGCCTTGAACTCAGACATCTGCCTACCCCTGCTTCCCAAGTGCGGGGATTAAAGGCGTGTGTCACCACCGCCTGGCAACATTTTTTTTTTTTTTACACAGATTTAACTCTAGCTAACATATTGATGTATCTTTCTAATATTTGTTTTAAAAAAATGTGGAGTTAGTCTTTCCTTCCACCATCACTTGCTTAATCAGTCTCTCCTTTGGAGAAACAGTTGCTGAACTTGAAGTTTGAGAAAGAGTGTGCTGAACTTGAAGTTTATCAGGTCAGGTAGGCTGGATGGCTAGTGATATTTGGGTTCTGTCTATTTTTGTCCCTGTCTCCCAAAGCTGTAATTGCACATCCTCCATGATCAGCCTTTTACATGCATCTGAGTGTTCAAACTCAGGTTCTTGTGCATGAATGGCAGGCACTTTACCAACTGAGTCATCTTTCTAGCCTTCCATTTTCTTCTTGACTTTTTAAATGAGCCATTCTTCATTTAATAGTGTGTCATTTAATCTCTGTGAGATTGTAAAATTCCATTTCTCTTGTCATTGATTCTAGTTTTATTCTATTATGGTTAGATAGAATATGAGAAATTTTTTTTTGGTATTTGTTAAGATTTGTTTTGTGTTCTATTATATATATGGTCTATTTTAGAGAAATTTCTATGTGATGATAGAAAACTTATGAGATGTCTGGTAGGTCTATTTGATCTATGATATCACTTAGCTCAGATGTTTTCTATCAGGCGCACCTATTTATTAGAATGATGTATTAACATCACTCATTATTATTGTGTTGAGATTAATCTGTGACTTTACATCTAGTAGTAGTTTTATGAAATTGGATACATTAGTATTCAATGCATATGTGTTTGAAATTATAATGTCCTCTTGATAGATTGTTGTCTGAATTAGTATAAAGTGATCTTTTAGAAAAATGCCTAACTTTCTAGCTTTTTCTAATTTTTTTTTTTTTGGATTTGGTTTTTTCAAGACAGGGTTTCTCTATATAGCCCTGGCTGTCCTGGAACTCACTCTGTAGACCAGGCTGGCCTCGAACTCAGAAATTTGCCTGTTTCTGCCTCCCAGAGTGCTGGGATTACAGGCGTGTGCCACCACCGCCCGGCTGCTTTTTCTAATTTTGATTTGAAATATTTTGTCAGATACCGCTTACTTTGTAGTGCTATATAATTTTTATTCTTTTACCCCTAGGCTTTTTTTTGACTTTGCCAGTGAGGTATATTCTTGTAGACAGCACTTAGATCTTGTAGATTGGATTTTTGTTTGTTTGTTTGTTTATAAATTTTGTTTCACCATATGGACCAGGCTGCTCTTGAATTTCAGATCCACTTCCCTATCCAACCCTAGCGCTTGGATTAAGGGGGTGTGCCATCATGCCCAGTGGAACCTATTTTTTAAATCCCTTCTGTTTGTGTGTTTTTGGTTGCAGAATTTGGAACATTAACATTTAGGGTTTTTATTGAAAGGTATCTTCCTGTTTTAAGACTATTTACTACTCTCCTTATCTACATTGCCTTATTTATGATTCTAGGACATCCCTTCTGCTCCCCTCAGTGTCATGAATGTGTTTACTTTTCTCTTTTGTGTATAAGATTCCTTCAGTGTCTTCTGTAGTGCTAGCTTAGTTGTCATGTATTTTTTTTCAGTTTGTAATTATTATGCAAAAGTTTTTCTTTTTTCTTTTGGTGATAAAGGATAGTTTCACTGGATATAGTAATCTGAGTTGACAGTTACTGTCAGTCATTCAGAGATTAAAATGTGTCTTCCCTTTTGGTTTTTGGATTTCTATTGAGAAATGTGCTGATACTTGGAAGGTTCACTTTTGTATCTTTGTTGCTGTGTCTCTCTTGCAGTTTTCATTCAGTAAACTTCATTTGTTTATATGTTTAGTTTTGATGGTTAATATTCTTTGTCATTTTAACAGTATTACTATTAACAGAATTTAGGGATAAAACTCTGGAGACAAAACTCTGGGTTGTGCGTGAGGGAGTTTGTAGGTTGGATTACTGGAGGTGGGAAGACATACTCTTGATTTCATGTAGTGCCATTTCATGGACTGAGTTCATAAACCAAATAAAAAGAGGAAAATGAGATAGTTATCAGCTTTGATGTATCTCTGCTTCCTGACTGCAGATACAATTTGCCAGTTGGCTTGTGATCATGATTCCCTGGAAGTGGGCCCTACTCGGCCAAACTGTAAACTAGAGTGCCTCTACCTTAAGTTTGTGTTCTTGTTTTATTTCTGTTGGTATAATAACATTTTCTGAGATAAAACAACTTAGTGGAGAAAGGGTTTGTTTTAGCATATAGTCTATTATTTTGGAGAAGTCAAAGCAGCAGAAATTCACATCACATCTCCTGTCAAGAATGGGAGAAATGACTGTATACACGCTGCCTGCTTGCTTATGCTTAATCCAGTTTCTCCATTCAGAAACAGGTCAGGACTCCCTGCCTAGGGAAGAATGCAACCCAGAGTGTGCTGGATCTTCCCACATCAAACTAATTAAGACAACCCACCACAGACATTGCCACAGCCGTGCAATGCAGGCAGCCTCTCAGACTATCTGAGCAGGTAATCCTACACTGTGCCAAGTTGACAGTTGCCTGCAGCTGTTTGTGTCAGGTATTCTGTCAAAACAATTAGAAAAGTGACTTGTAGTGTTTTAGCAGTAATATGGCATGGGAGATTATTTTCTAGTCTCATTTAGTATTCTAAATGCCTCTTTTAAAAATTAATTAATTAATTTTTTTACTCTTCATATTTTATTCCCCACCATCCCTGTCCACCTTCCAACTGTTCCACATCTCATATGAGATGATGCATCTAAATGGCTCTTAGGTCTGGATATATGTTTCTTCCCCTAAGTTTGGAAATTTTTCTGTAAATGATTTTATTCAGTGTGTTTCCAAATATTCTCCTTCAATGTCTTTGAGTTATAGATTTGGCATTTTATTTATTTATTTATTTATTTATTTATTTATTTATTTATTTATTTATTGTTTCCCAAGACAGGGTTTGCTTGGCTGTCCTGGAACTCACTTTGTAGACCAGGCTGGCCTCGAGCTCAGAAATCTGCCTGCCTCTGCCTCCCAAGTGCTGGGATTAAAGGCGTGTGCCGCTACTACCCGGCTAGATTTGGCATTTTAAATAGTGTCCTGTAGATCTCACATGTTTGGCTCATAATTTGTTACTAATTTTAATATTTGCTGATAGTTGAATGCTGTAATTCTTCTTACTTGTTGTCCCAAGCCCTGATATTTGATCCTGTATTTCTACTTGATCTATTCTCTTGGAAGGCTTTCACTGGGTTTTTTTGTCATATTGAACTTTTAAAATACATCAGTAGGGCTTTTCTAAGTTTCTGTCTCTTTGTTGAAATCCACTTTCATATCTTGTATTTGGCCGGGCGGTGGTGGCGCATGCCTGTAATCCCAGCACTCTGGGAGGCAGAAACAGGTGGATTTCTGAGTTTGAGGCCAGCCTGGTCTACAGAGTGAGTTCCAGGACAGCCAGGGCTACGCAGAGAAACCCTGTCTCGAAAAACCAAATCCAAAAAACCAAAAAAAAAAAAAAAAAAAAAAAAACCCAAAAAACAAAAACATATCTTGTATTTGTATAGATGCTTTTTGGTTTCCTGTAATTCTTGGTAAATTAAACTATTTTACATTTTATTTACTTGCTTTTATGTGTATTATTAAAATAATTAAATAAATCCTGACGGCATGTTCCTGCTACCTGTTCAATGGTTTATATTCCTGAATGAAAGTACACACACAGTCTTTATATTTTGATATGCCTAAAACAGCCTAATGGCTGGGATATCTCTTAATGTTCCCATGGCTAACCCACCTTTCCTCCATTAATCCTGAGTTATCACTTACTACATTCTATACTCTACTTTGGCTGCCCTGGACCCAGTTGGGTAGCCCTCTTGGGCAGCACTCGTCTGGCTTCTACGTGGCAGCTATACCTCCTGGTCTTGTACCTTCTCAGGTATAGTGTTTCCCTTTGCCCTTTCCTCCTCCTTCCCCTCCCCCTTCCCCTTCTCACCCCCCCTTCTCCCCTGTCCCAAGCCCAGGAATCCTAAGTCCTGTCTCTGTTTGTCCTTCCCAGCCATTGCCTGCCAGCATCTTTATTTACTAATCAGAACCAGCTGGGGACAGGGTCCCTCAGTGTCTTATGTGTGGACTTGTGGCCTCTCACAGTATTAGGTCAAACCCATTACATTTATGTGTATGTATATGTTTGTGGATATGCATCTGCCATGGTGTTTATGTGGAAGACTGTTTAAGGGAGTTGGTTCTCTTTTTCTACCATGAATATTCCAGGGATCAATCTTAGACTCTCAGGCTTGATGGCAAGCACCTTTCCCTGTTGACCTGTCTTATTTCATCTAGGAATTATAAAACTGTTTGTTTTATTTTTAAAGTAAGTGTGTGTTTATGTGTGTATATGTGTATATTCGTGTGCGTGCATGTGTGTACATGTGCATATGTGTTTGTGTGCATGTGCATGTGTGTACATGTGCATATGTGTTTGTGTGCATGTATGTACAAGTGTGCATATGTATATATGTATGCATGTATGTGTGTGTGTGTAATGCTCACAAATGCCAGAGGCATTGGATCCTGCTGGAGCTAGAGGTGAATGTGAGCTGCCTGAAATGGGTACTGGAAGGCAACCTTGAGTCCAACTGTAAGAGTAATATGTGCCCTTTATCATTGAACTATCTTTTAGTCTCCAATTATGGGAATTTTATATTTTTTCTGATTTCTTCTGTGACCTACTGGCCAGTCAAGAGTATATTGTTCAATCTTCAAATATTAGTTTGGTCTCTACAATTTCTCTTACAATTGGTTTTTTGTTTTCTTCAATTATCTGAATAAACACACATTATTTTGAACCTTTTCTATTTGTTAAGACATACTTTAAAGTAGTGCAGAGATGATTCAGTGGTTAAGAACCCTTGTTGTTCTTGCAGAGGACCTGGGTTTGGTTCTCAGCACCTACATGGTGGTTTACAACTTTCTATAACTCCACTTCTATAGGATCTGATGCCTTTTTGTGGTCTTCAGGCACTGCATACAAATGGTTCACATACATACATTGCAGGTGAAACACTCATACACACATACAAAACTCTCTCTCTCTCTCTCTCTCTCTCTCTCTCTCTCTCTCTCTCTCTCTCTCTGTGTGTCTCTCACTCTCACTCTCGCTCACTCATACTGGGTTTATCATGGGCTTTTGGAATCTCAAAGTCCACCCCCAGGGACATATCTTCTACAACAAGGTCATACCTCTAATCCTTCCCAAAGAGGGGACCAACTGGGGACCAACCATTCAAACATATGAGCCTATAAAAATCATTTTCATTCAAACTGCCACACCAGTAACGCATGCCACACCAGTAACACATGTTTCTTGGTGTTATCAGATAGTTGGATCTTGTTTTTAATGTAGTCATCTAATCTGCATTGGTAAGTTGAGGTCGTTTAACTCAAGGGTTATTATTGAAAGATACTTACTAATTTTTATAATTTTGTTGGCTTGTTTTTTGGTTGTTTTCTTTCTCCACTTAGTAGTACTAGGAGTTTATTGGTTGACTGTGTTGGACATAATGGATTCCTTCCTCTTTGTTCATCTCTCAATAAGTTTATTCTTTTCTTGATGCTGTGATTGAGACTGGTTTTCCTTCTCTGTGCATAGCTTTTCCTTTAAGATTCTTGCAGTGCTGACTTGTTGTTAGTCATGAACTGCCTTACTGCTGGTTGTGAGAGTACTTTATTTCTCCATCAATTTTAAGTGATAACTTTGCTGGTTATACTAACCTTGGATGGCAGTTTTTAGGGCTTGTGAGGCTTGACATACATTGTTGGTTTTGTGACTTTAGGTTGCTGATTAATGGTCTGATATTCTTATGTATTTGCCTTTGTAAGTGAGTTGATGGTTTCCTTTATATATTCTAATATTGTTTGCTTTTGGTTTTTGTCATTTTGACTATAATATGTTGTGGAGAAGTTCTTTAATCATGTCTAATTCCCTTTTTGTATTGGGTAGCTATTCTTTTTGCTAGATTTGGAACATTTTCTGTTCTAACTTTATGAGACAGATGTTCCACATCTTTAGATTTCCCAAGAATGATGATGTTCAGAAACAAAATTAGGTAAATTGTGTTTAGGAGAATGAAAATGAAACTGTTGATTTTTTTGGTTTATATAGAACTAATAAAAGTTAAAGTGGTGTTCATAGTAATATTGAAAGAACAAAGTGTTCTGGGTTCAGTTTGTTTTCTTTTTTTAGCTTTTTTTAGTTTTTATCTTCATGTAGGCATCGACTATAAATTTCCTGCTTAAAATTATTTGCATCATCCCATGTTTTCGTATATTGTGTTTTCAATTTTGTCTCAAGAATTTTCTAGGAGACACAATCTTACAACAAACTGCCTGCACTCCTTTTTTGCCTTTTATTTATTCATTTATTTATTTAACGTTTTTTGTTTTGTTTTTTAATATTTATTTATTTATGTAAGTACACTGTAGCTATTTTCAGACACACCAGAAGAGGGCATCAGATCTCATTATGGATGGTTGTGAGCCACCATGTGGTTGCTGGGATTTGAACTCAGGATCTCCAGAAGAACAGCCAGTGCTCCTGGAACTCTTGAGCCATTTCTCCAGCCCCATTTATTTATTTATTTTTTTACACTCCAGATTTTATTCCCCTGCTTTCATCCACCCTCCGACTGTTCCATATCCCATACCTCCTCCATGCCCCCCTGTCTCTACGAGGATGTCCCCCCTCCCCCAGATCTCTAAATTCCTTGGGCCTCCAGTCTCTTGAGGGGTAGGTGCATCTTCTCTGGCTGAACCCAGACTCAGCAGTCCTCTGCTGTATTGTGTTGGGGGCCTCATATTAGCTGGTCTTTGTGGCCTGGTTGGTGATCTAGTGTCTGAGAGATCTTGGTGGGAGGAGGGTCCAGGTTAATTGAGACTGTTGGTCCTCCTATAGGGTCACCCTCTTCCTCAGCTGCTTCCAGCTTTTCCCTAATTCAACCATAGGGGTCATCAGCTTCTGCCCGTTGGTTGGGTGCAAATATCTGCATCTGACTCTTTCAGCTGCTTGTTGGGTCTTTCAGAGGGCAGTCATGATAGGTCCCTTTGTGAGTACTCCATAGCCTCAGTAATAATGTTGGGCCCTGGTACCTCCCCTTGAGTGGGATCCCACTTTGGGCCTCTCACTGGACCTTCTTTTCCTCAGGATCCTCTCCATTTCCATCTCTGCAGTTCTTCCAGAGAGGAACAATTATGGGTCAGAGTTTTGACTGTGGGATGGCAACAGAGAACTTCTCTAGCTGACAAACAATTTCAACAAATTGGCCAGATATAAATTTAACTCAAATCAGTAGTGTTCCTTTATACAAATTATAAACAGTTTGAGAAAGATATTAGGGAAACAACTTCCTTCACAATAGCCACAAATAATATAAAATAACTTGGGGTAACTCTAACCAAACAAATGAAAGAGTTGCATGGCAATAACTTCAAGTCTCTCAAGACAGACATTGAAGAAGATCTCAGAAAATGGAGAGATCTCCCATGCTCATGGATTGGCAGAATTAATATAGTAAAAATGGCCATCCAACAAAGGCAATCTGCAGATTTAATGCAATCCCCATAAAAATCCCAACACAATTCTTCAAAGACATGGAAAGAGCAATTCTCAAATTCATCTGGAAAGTCAAAAAACCCAGAATAGCAAAAATTAATTAATTAACTAATTAATTATTAGGTATTTTCTTTATTTACATTTCAAATGTTATCCCCTTTCCTGGTTTCCCCTCTGAAAACCCCCTATCCCATCCCCTCTCCCCCTGCTCACCAACGTACCCACTCCTGCTTTCCTGTCCTAGCATTCCCCTATACTGGGGCATTGAGCCTTCTCAGGACCAAGGGCCTCTCCTTTCTTTGATGTCCAACAAGGCCATCCTCTGCTACATATGCAGCTGAAGCCAGGGGGTCCCTCCATGTGTACTCTTTGGTTGGTGGTTTAGTCCCTGGGAACTCTGGGGGTACAGATTGCTTCATATTGTTGTTCCTCCTATGGGGCTTCAAACTCCTTCAGCTCCTTTAGTCGATTCTCTAGTACCTCCATTGGGGACCTTGTGCTCAGTCCAGTGGTTGGCTGAGAGCATCCGCCTCTGTATTTGTCAGGTACTGGCAGAATCTCTCAGGAGATTCAGGTTCCTGTCAGTAAGCACTTGTTGGCATCCACAATAGTGTCTGGGTTTGGTGACCATATATGGGATGGATCCCCAGGTAGGGCAGACTGAATGGTCTTTCTGTCAGCCTCTGCTCTGCCCTTTGTATCTCCTTCTGTGGGTATTTTGTTCCGCCTTCTAAGAAGTACTAAAGTGTCCATACTTTGGTCTTCCTTCTTTTTGAGCTTCATTTGGTCCGTGAATTGTATCTTGATTATTCCAAGCTTCTGGGCTAATATCTACTTATCAGTGAGTGTATACCATGTGTGTTTTTTTGTGATTGGGTTAACTCACTCAGGATGTTATCATCTAGTTC
Source organism: Apodemus sylvaticus (assembly GCF_947179515.1). Lineage (NCBI taxonomy): Eukaryota > Metazoa > Chordata > Mammalia > Rodentia > Muridae > Apodemus > Apodemus sylvaticus. The sequence goes on from NC_067478.1 coordinate 16,429,804, forward strand.
CATCCAATTGCCTAAGAATTTCATGAATTCATTGTTTTTAATAGCTGAGTAGTATTCCATTGTGTAAATATACCACATTTTCTGTATCCATTTCTCTGTTGAGGGACATCTGGGTTATTTCCAGCTTCTGGTTATTATAAATAGGGTTGCTATGAACATAGTGGAGCATATGTCCTTATTACATGCTAGAGAATCTTCTGGGTATATGCCCAGGAGTGGTATAGCTGGGTCCTCAGGTAGTATGTCCAGTTTTCTGTGGAATTGCCAAACCAATTTCCAGAATGGTTGTACAGCTTGCAATCCCACTAGCAATGGAGGAGTGTTCCTCTTATTCCACATCCTTACCAGCACCGGCTGTCACCTGAGTTTTTAATCTTAGCCATTCTAACTGGTTTGAGGTGAAATCTCAGGGTTGTTTTGATTTGCATTTCCCTAATGATTAAGGATGTTGAATATTTCTTTAGGCATTTCCCAGCCATTCAGTATTCCTCAGTTGAGAATTCTTTGTTTAGGTCTGTGCCCCATTTTTTTAATAGGGTTATTTGGTTCTCTGGAGTCTAACTTCCTGAGTTCTTTGTATATGTTAGCCCTCTATTGAATGTGGGGTTGGTAAAGATATTCCATGACAAAACTAAATTTACACAATATCTTTTCATAAATCCAGCCCTACAAAAGATAATAGATGGAAAACGCAAACACAAGGAGGGAAACTACACCCTAGAAAAAGCAAGAAAGTATTCTTCTTTCAACAAACCCAAAAGAAGATAACCACACAGACATAAAAATAACATCAAAAATAACAGGAAGCAACAGCCACTATTCCTTAATATCTTTATTTTATTTTTTTTATTTTTTTTAATTTATTGATATATTTATTTACATTTCAAATGACTTCCCCTTTTCTGGACCCCCACTCCCCGAAATATCTTTTAACATCAATGGACTCCGTTCCCCAATAAAAAGAATAGGCTAACAGACTGGATACATAAACAGGACCCAGCATTTTGCTGCATACAGGAAATGCACCTCAGTGTCAAAGACAAACACTACTTTAGAGTAAAAGGCTGGAAAACAATTTTCCAAGTAAATGGTCCCAGGAAACAAGCTGGAGTAGCCATTCTAATACCAGATAAAATTGACTTTCAACCAAAAGTCATCAAAAAAGATAAGGAAGGACACTTCATACTCATCAAAGGAAAAATCAACCAAGAAGAACTCTCAATTCTGAATATCTATGCTCCAAATGCAAGGGCACCCTCATTCATAAAGGAAACTTTACTAGAGCTCAAAGCACACATTGTACCTCACCCAATAATTGTGGGGGACTTCAACACCCTACTCTCATCAATGGACAGATCAGGGAAACACAGAATAAACAGAGACACAGTGAAACCAACAGAAGTTATGGACTAAATGGATTTAACACACACACACACACACACACACACACACACACACACACGCACACACACGCACATGTTATATATATGTTTTATATATAACATTTGATCCTAAATCAAGAGAATATACCTTCTTCTTAGTACCTCATAATACCTTCTCCAAAATTGACCATATAATTGGTCACAAAACAGACCTTAACAGATATAAGAAGATTGAAATAATCCCATGCCTCCTATCAGATCACTATGGATTAAGGCTGGTCTTCAATAGCAACAAAAACTACAGAAAGCTCACATACACATGGAAGCTGAACAATGCTCTATTCATTAATGATACCTTGGTCAAGGAAGAAATAAAGAAATTAAAGACTTTTTAGAATTTAATGAAAATGAAGGTACAACATACCCAAACATATGGGTCACAATGAAAGCAGTGCTAAGAGGAAAACTCATAGCTCTGAGTGCTTCCAACAATTCTTAACATCACCATCCTTGACCTCAAGCTTTACTACAGAGTAATAGTGATAAAAGCTACACGGTATTGGTACAGAGATAGACAGGTTGATCAATGGAATAGAATTGAAGACCCAGAAATAAAACCACACACTTGCGGACTCTTGTTTGCTTTGTATGCTTTGATGTTACCATTTGGATTATTCAAGGCATTTTATAGATCTATTTAAAGCTGGTAACAATTGTCTGATAATATGTAAAAAAAATTCTACACTTACAATATGGTATGTAGTTAATAGTAATAGTAATATGTAGTTCTTGAAAATTGCTAAGAGATTTTAAGTGTTATACAAACTATAAATATGTGAGTTAATACATAATTCAAAATAGCATTTTGTACATAATAGAGATGTACACTTTTTCAAGTAGATATAAATTAAAAATTCAACTCCCCCAGTATATCTTATTCTCTCTTTATATTTTAGTAAATAATTTTAATAACTTAATAATACATTTAATGATTTTTATTTTTTTATATTGTATATGCATGAACAGAAAATGGAGATGAGATTCTTTTTACTCTATCATCTTTAACTTTTGTACTAGAATGATACATTATATTATTCCCAATTTGACCATATTCTCTCACCTTTTAGAGTGCTTTCATTTTGAAAAACTCCTTTAACTATTTCTTATGAGGTAAGTCCAGTGGTAATGAAATGTCTCAGCAGTTTTGTCTGGAAATAAAAACTTTTCTCTCTTATATTTCTAAAGGACAGCTTTGCTGAGTAATCTGTTCTTTGTAGCAGTTTTTTTTCTTTGCTTTCATTATAGTGAATGTATTATTCTACTGTCTCCTCCTCGGAAGGTTTTTGCCGAGAAATCCACTCAAGGCTATGGGAGAATTCTTAGATATGATAAACTGCTTTTGGTGCTTTCAAAATTCTGTGTTTGACATTTTAAAATTTGATTATTATGTGTCTTAGTTAAAAGCCCTTTATTTTTTAGTCACTGTGTTTTATGGCTGTGGATACTTTTTGTTTGTTACAATGATCAAACTTAGGACCTTGAACATTCTGGGAAAGCACTCTGCTAACTGAGTTATATCTCCAGTCCTGTTGGTTAGGTCTTCATTCTTTTGAGACAGGATCTTCTCTTGTACCTGAGGCCTGCCTAGAGCTTGTTGTCTATCTCAAGCTGATTTCAAACTTGCAATTTCCTATCTTTATCTCTCTTTTTTACTTTTTTTTAAATTATTTTTTAATTTTTTTCCTGTCTTTTCAAGTGCTGGAATTACAGGCACAAACCATGTCACACCCAATTCCACTCATTCTTTAAAAAAACTTTCTCTACCCCTCTCTTCTTTTGAAATTTCTATAAAGGTACCTAATTGGTTTACCTCTTTTTTTCATTAGATAAATGTACTGTTGAAGTTCTTATGAAGGTTTTTCAGCTTTTCATTGCTTTCTTCAAGGATAGATTATTTTTCTTAGTTGTATATATTTGTTGACTTTCTCATCTCATCCACTTAACTCATTTCCTGGGGTCATTTTATCTTCATAGCTTATTCTGGTTTTTTTTTTTTGTTGTGTTTGTTTTTTGGTTGTTTGTTTGTTTTTGGTTTTTTGAGACAGGGTCTCTGAAGCCCTGGCTGTCCTGGAACTTGCTCTGTAGACCAGACTAGCCTTGAACTCAGAGATCTGCCTGTCTCTATCACTGCTTCCTGAGTGCTGGGATTAAAGGCATGTGCCACCACCACTGGGCTTCCTTTTCTTTTTGGTAAGATTTTGCTGTGTTCCCTAGACTTACTCTGCTTCTTTAAGATGTATTTTGCAGACAGGCATGATGGTGCCATTATTTATTTGTTTATATTTTAGAAGTCAAATCTTCAAGTTAATTTATTAATTTTTCCCTTTTATTGAAAATATCTTTTCCCCCCCTCAAATCATATATCCTGATTACAGTTTTCCCTCCATGTATTCCTCCTCCCCTCCTATCTAGATCTAACCCCTTTCTGTCCCATTAGAAAACAAACAGACTTCTAAGGGATAATAATAAATGGTATGGTATGGTATGGGATGGGATGGGATGGGATGGGATGGGATGGGATGGGATGGGATGGGATGGGACGGTAAGGTATGATCCTGTTCTGTCCTATCCTGTCCTGTCCTGTATGTCCTCAGGCTTGTTTATCTTAAGGATTTCCACAAAGCTTTATGTAGGACCCATCAATAAAGGTCAGTATGAACTGTTATAACCTGAGTCACAGTTGACAACCTCCTCTACCTGCTTATGAACTCATTGTGGTTTTTGTGTCTGTTTCAATGTGTGGATGTTTAAAGAATGCTACTAATAAGCCATAAAGTTATGATTATAATACTTATACTTTGTTATTTCAATGTTCTGAAATTCCCCTGTTCATCACCTATCCACCACCCCTCTAACATAAGAGGACCAGTCAGCTTAAAAGTTTGCTCATAATAAATACTATGTCTAGTAAGCCAAAACATGCTACTGCTCCCCTCACTGCCTTTTAAACTTTTGAACCTGTTTTTTTTTTCTATAAAAAGCCTATCCTGAGAGCAGACTGGTACCACAATTAGGTTAATCCTTTTTGTGGTCTTGACCTGATCAGTATTAAGGTATGTGTTCAATAAACCACCTGTCTGACTGAGTCCCTGTCTGACTGAGATTGGTATTTGTGTGGTTTGTAGAGTATGATGTGATACGATATATGATAAAACAAAACCTAACACATTGGAATAGGACCCTTCCCCACATACACAGAAGGAAAAGAGCCTTCCAAAAGGCACAAAAGCAGACAGAGACCCACTGTACGTACACTGAAGAGTCTTATAAAAACACAAAACTGGGAGTCATAATATATATGCAGAGGACCTATAAGATAAAAAGAGAAAAATATAAGCAATTCATCCTATTGGGTTGCCTTACCCAGCCTTGATATGAGGATTTATGCCTCATTGTAACTTGTTATGATATCACTAGGAGGCCTGGTCTTTCCTGAAGGGAAATGAAAGAGCAATGGATCTGGGGGAGAGTGGAAGTGGTGGCAGGGGGATGGTTGGGAAGAGGAGGATGTATTGTATGAAAAAAATAAAGAAAAAAATGGAAACAAAACAAAGATAAAATTTAAAAAAAGCCAGTCATTGTGGTCTGTGTCTTTAATCCTAGCACCCAGGAGGCAGAGGCAGGCAGATCTCTTGAGAGTTTTAGGCCACGTGATCTATAGAGTGAAGCAACCAGGGAAGAGAGAGAAACCTGTCTCAAAAAACAGCCTGGCAGTGGTGGCGCACGCCTTTAATCCCAGAATTTGGGAGGCAGAGGCAGGCAGATTTCTGAATTCGAGGCCAGCCTGGTCTACAGAGTGAGTTCCTGGACAACCAGGGCTACACAGAGAAACCCTGTCTCAAAAAAAACCCCAAAAAACAGGGTGGTGGTAGCACACGCCTTTAATCACAGCACTTGGGAGGCAGAGGCAGGCAGATTTCTGAGTTCAAGGCCAGCCTGGTCTACAGAGTGAGTTCCTGGACAACCAGGGCTACACAGAGAAACCCTGTCTCAAAAAAAAAAAACCCAAAAAACAGGGTGGTGGTAGCACACGCCTTTAATCACAGCACTTGGGAGGCAGAGGCAGGCAGATTTCTGAGTTCAAGGCCAGCCTGGTCTACAGAGTGAGTTCCAGAACAGCCAGAGAAACAGAGAAACCCTGTCTCAAATAAACCAAACCAGAAAAAACCCAAACAAACAAACAAACAAAAAACAAAGAAAGAAAGAAAAAGCCCTGGCATGATATTAATAGAAGGACCACATAGAGATCCGCCTGCCTCTGCCTCCCAAGTGCTGGGGTTAAAGGTGTGCAGTGCCACTACACAAACTTACTTTTCTTTTTTTCTTTAAAAAAATAATTTATTTCATAAGAACATGAGGTATTTCAAAGAGCATGTAGAAATGCTCTTTGTAGAAATTAGACACACAACTTTGAGTTAAATCATTTCTACACATCACAGGAAGATATGGACTTGGAAAAAAGGAATATATATATATATACACGTGTGTGTATTTATATAATTTCTTTTAAAAAGTTTCCTAATTCAAAAAATTATAAATATCTACTAAAACCTTTCACTATTCATTTTCATATGAAAACATAAGTATCAAATAGTTACATATCAGCATTATACAAATGTACACAAACAGGGTAGGAATTAGTACAGAGCATAACAGAAATTGAAAATATATTTGTATACAAAATATACTCCTTAAACTTTGAGGTATTATTATAATACTTAGGAGTGAACTTCCAGTATAATACCGATCTCTTGGTGGCTGAATCAATGGAATTTATAAAAATGTTCCCCCACAGACATCGCATGCCAAACTCCTTTTGTAGCATCTCTTGGAATCCAGTCACTCTTGTAAAAAGGAGTGGCTTTGGAAACTTGGAGTAAAGCTGACTTCAATACACTGCAAAGGTTCCCAACTGTCCTGAACATTCTTGCCCAGGATGGAACGTTTGCTGAGGTTAGAGAAAGAAAGTAAACATCTAGCAGTGTCCTATTCCTGGGCTTTCCCAGGTACCACTAGAACTCCATCAATGACTTGCCCCTATTCAGATCCAAACTTAACAAGGGACCAATATGAAGGTAAACCATTCTTAATGTCAACACAATGGCTTTTTTTTCAAGTTAGCATGTGCAAAGTAATAGTGACTGTCCATTTAAGAAACATTTACCACACAGCAGATTGTTTGATTTTCTCTAGCAACTGCTGTTGTCTTTCATACAGTTTCTTCCATTCCACCAGGAGCTTGGACTCATAAGCCTGCAGAATGTGAATATACTTGGTGGCTTTTTTCAGGATGGCCATCTTGGTGGCCTTCTCATTATGCACCAGCTCAGGCACAAGGTCCCTGAGGTCCAGGAAGCTGGAGTGTATAATATCACAGCGTTGGTGCTCCATCCTGTTGTGGTTTGAGTTGTTCCGGGATCCCAACCTCCGAGCCTTTGGTTGGAGGACGCGTTTGAGGGACTTTCGCGAAGCGCGGCTCCTGCGCTTCTTCTGAGGCCGAGTGTCCTCCCTGTCCACATAGGGCAATGGTGGCGCGGCATAGTTGTGTAGCTCTTGAATGAGTTCGCAGAGCTTGAGGATCTGCTCGCTGGATTGCGCGTACCTGGGACTCAGCGCTGGGTTCTCCTGATGCGCCACGGCGGGGAGCCCGGTGACAGTCTTGGAGAACTGTGTCTCCTCTACCCAGGCCACATAGATTTCCTCTCCGCCTTCCTCCACAGAACCTGAGTTGCTCAGGAAGTCCTCTAGGGAAGTGCTGAACCCCAAGTGGTCACCAAGGCTCATCATTGCACCTGTACTGGTGGGGATGGTGGGTACAGGCATAGGCTCGTATATATATGATGGGAAGACCACATCAGGGTCCACACACTCCAAGTCCAGTTGGGAGAGCTCTGTGAGCGCAGCTGCTTTCTCGTGCTCCACGCCTGTCCCACTGCGCATGTGGCCAGCAGAGCTGGCAGTGGTAACCGGTCCAGTGGCCAGGGACCTGTAGCCTTCTGGCAGCTTCTCCTGGGTGGAGAAGCCGCTCCACATGCAGTCCTGAAGGATGATCAGATTGCTGGTGCAGCCACGGAGGCCCCCAAGGCCCAAAACTTCCTCCTCGGCAGGGTTATTCCATAGGTCGACCTCAGGCAGTAACATCTCCCTGGCCCAGTTCACCGGCTTCAGGCTGTGTTCTGCCAAGGCACGGTCAGGTGACATCCGAGGGGTGGACAACAGTTCAAACTTCTTCCAGATGTCCTCCTCTGGAGGTGTCGAGTTTTGAACATCAAAGTAGGTGTCATCTTCTTCTGAGTAGAAGCAGGGTTTCAGCGAGTTAAACTCTAGGTCTGAGTTGCAGATCATTCCCGACGAGTTGCAGATCATTCCGGACATGGTGGATGTAGTGCAGCTGAGAACCGTTCGTCTCCACAGTCTGTAGTCCAGTTAACTCAACAATGGACAGCTGTGGATGGGAGTCCACGAATCTAGTAGTTGCTCAGTCCCCTGAGGCTAGTTGTTTCAGCTGGTCTTCTGTAGAAGTAGGTTCCAACAGATGTGCTGGCTAGTAAGTACAAGCAGGCAAAAGAGTGAATCTTCCATCTTCCAATGTCCTTATGTAGGCCTCGAGCAGAAGGTGTGGCTCAGATTAAAGGTGTGTACCCCCCCCCATACCCAGATCAGGGACTTGCTTTATCCTAGGCTGACCTTGAACTCAAGAGATCTCCTTGCTTCAGCATTCTGGGATTAAAGGCATGTACTACCTTGCCTGGGCCTAAGCTCCATGCCGAGATCCGGGTCAGAAACTTGTGTCTTGTAGCCTCAAGATCTGGATCACAGGTGAGCCCTCCAGTTATGGATTGTAGCCCATTCCAGATATAGTCAAGTTGACAACCAGGAATAGACATTACAAGGAAACAAATTCCTAAGGCTGGGAGATAAAAGTCTCTGACTTGGACCTTGGAAAGGAGATCTTGAGGCATAGGCCTTTTTTTTGGATAAGTTTTCTCTGTATTCTTAGCCATTCTGATGGGTGTAAGGTGAAATCCCAAGGTTTGTTTTAATTTGCATTTCCCTGATCACTAAGGATGTTGAACATTTCTTTAAGTACTTCTTGGCCATTTGAGATTCTTCCATTGAGAATTCTGTTTAGCTCTGTATTCCATTTTTTTGACGTTGACTATAAATTTTATTTTTTTGTTGGATTTTTTTTTTGTTTTTGTTTTTAGAGACAGGGTTTCTTTGTGTAGCCCTGGCTGTCCTGAAACTCACTCTGTAGACCCAGTTAGCCTCGAACTCAGAAATCTAACTACCTCTGCCTCCCAAGTGCTGAGATTAAAGGTGTGTGCCACCCCTGCCTGGAAAATATTTTATTTATTTACATTTTAAATGTTATCCCCTTTCCTGATCCCCCCTCCTCCAAAACCCCCATCCAATCTCCCCTCCCCCTATTTCTATGAGGGTGTTCCACCACCCACCCATTCCTGCCTCCCCAGCCTTAATTTCCTATACTGGGACATCAAGCCTTCACAGGACCAAGGGCCTCTTCTACCATTGATGTCCAACAAGGCCATCCTTTGCTACATACATGGCTGGAGCCATGGGTCCCTCCATGTGTACTCTTTGGTTGGTAGTTTAGTTCCTGGGAGCTCTGTGGGGGTGGGTGGGGGGGTGGGTGTCTGGTTGATTGATATTGTTCTTCCTGTACTCCATTTTTGATTAGGTTATTTGGTTTCTTTGGAGTCTAAAGTTCTTTATATATTCAAGTATCTCTCCATTTAATTTGATGTTGGCTGTTGGTTTGTTGTGTATTATTTTTATTATGTTTAGGTATGTGCCGTGAATTCCTGATCACAGCAAGACTTATAACATGAAGGGGTGTTGTATTTTGTCAGAGGCTTTTTCAGCATCTAATGAGATGATCATGTGATTTTTTCCTTTGAGTTTGTTTATATAATGGATTATGTTGATGGGTTTTCCAATATTGAACCATCCCTGCATCCCTGGGATGAAGCCTACTTGATCATGGTGAACGATGGTTTTGATGTGTTCTTGGATTCGGTTTGGGAGAATTTTGAGTATTTTTGCATCTGTGCAAAGGTATCAGAGTATCTGTGGCTTCATGGAATGAATTAGGTAGTGTTTCTTCAGTTTCTGTTTTGTGGAATAGTTTGAGGAATAGTTGGTATTATCTCTTCTTTGAAGGTCTGGTAGAATTCTGCACTAAAACCATATGGCCCTGTTTTTTTTTTTTTTTGTTTTGTTTTTTTGTTTTTGTTTTTTGTTTTTTTTTTTTTTGGTTGGAGGGTTTTAATGACTGCTTCTATTTCCTTAGGAGTTGTGGGACTGTTTGGATAGTCTACCTGATCTTGATTTAACCTTGGTATGTGGTATCTGTCTAGGAAGTCATCCATTTCATCCAGATTTTCTAGTTTTTTTTTTTTTTTTTTTTTTTTTTTTTTTTTTTTTTTTTTTTTAGTATAGGCTTTTCTAGTAAGATCTGATGATTTTTTGAATTTCCTCCATTTTTGTTGTTATGTCTGTTTTCATTTCTGATTTTGTTTTTTGGATGTTGTCTCTGTGCCCTTTAGTTAGTTTGGCTAAGGGTTTATCTATTTTGTTGATTTTTCTCAAAGGACCAGCTCTTGGTTTTATTGTCTCTGTATTACTCTTTCTCTTTGTTTGTAATTGGTTGATTTCAGCCCTGAATTTGGCTGATTCTTTCTTCTACTCCTATTGTCTGTGTTTGTTCTTTTTGTTCTAGAACTTTCAGGTATGTCTGTAAGTTGGTAGTATAAGATCTCTCCATTTTTTTTTTTTTAATGAGGGCACTTAGTGCTAAGAATTTTTCTCTTAACACTGCTTTTGTTGTGTTCTATAAGTTTGGGTATGCTGTGTCTTTATTTCATTGAATTCTAGAAAGTCATTATTTATTTCTTCCCTAGCCAAGGTATCATTGAGTAGAGTGTTGTTCAGTTTCCATGAGTATATGGTTTTTCTGTTGTTTTTGAAGTCCAGTTTTAGTTCCTGGCAATCTTTGTTTCAGTGAGTCTTTGTATTGTTCTCTTTGTTTCTATTTCAGCCTTCAGTTTGATTATTTTCTACTGTTTGCTTGTATGAGATCTCTCAAATGTCTTTATGCAGGCACTTACTGGTATGAATTTTCCTCCAAGCTCCATTTTCATTGTGTCCCATACATTTGCATATGTTGTATACTCATATTCATTAAATTGTAGGAACTCTTTAATTCCTTTATTTCTGTCTTGATCCAGTAGTTGTTCAGTAGAGAGTTACTCAGTTTTCATGAGTTTGTAGGCTTTCTGTTATTTCTTTTGTTTTTGAAATTCAGTTTTAATTGTTGATGGTCTGGTAGGATACAGGGGTTATATTTTTTTTCTTGAATCTGTTGAGAATTGCTTTGTGACCAAGTTCAATTTTGGAGAAAGTTCTGTGAAGTGCTGAGAAGAAGGTATGTTCTTTCATATTTGGGTGAAATATTCTGTAGATATCTGTTAGATGTATTTGGTTCCTAATATCTGTTAGCTCCATTATTTCCCTGTTTAGTTTTTTTTAAAAAAGATTTATTTATTTATTATATGTAAGTACACTGTAGCTGTCTTCAGACACACCAGAAGAGGGTGTCAGATCTTGTTACAGATGGTTGTGAGCCACCATGTGGTTCTTGGGATTTGAACTCAGGACTTTCTGAAGAGCAGTCGGTGCTTTTAACCGCTGAGCCATCTTTCAAGCTCCCCACCCCCACCCCCATTTAGTTTTTGTCTGGGTGTCCTGTTCTTTGGTGAGAGTGGGGTATTGAAGTCTCCCATTATTAATGTGTGATTGAAGCTTTAGTAAATGTTTCTTGTACAATGTGGTTGCTGTAGTCAGTCACCTATAACCTCAGGCCTTTTCACCCATGCCCAGGTTCATGAAATAACCATGCCGAGACTTCTTATATATGAATAAGCACCTACTAGGCCAGCAGCCTTGGCTCTGTTCCCTGACTAGCTCATAACTTAATTATCCATTTCTTTTATTCTTTGTCATGAGATGTGGCTGGTTACCTGGTCCTCAGTTTCATGTGATTGTCTTCCTTTGTGTCTGGAACTAATTTCTCATGCTTGATTCTCCCAGAATCATCTCTCTCTGCCTGATGTCCTACCTTCTAATCCTGCCTTAGCTCATTGGCCATAGGCTTTTTTACTTACAGGCAAAACTTCCATACTTTGCACAAGAGATTATCAGTTTTTTTTTACAATATTATTTTTTTTATTCGATATATTTTTTACTTACATTTCAAATGATTTCCCCTTTTCTGGCCCCCCATTCCCTGAAAGTCACATAAGCCCCCTTCCCTCCCCCTGTTCTCCCACCCACCCTTTCCCACTTCCCTGTTCTGGTTTTGCCTTATACTGCTACACTGAGTCTTTCCAGAACCAGGGGCCACTCCTCCATTCTTCTTGTACCTCATTTGATGTGTGGATTATGTTTTGGGTATTCCAGTTTTCCAGGCTAATATCTACTTATTAGTGAGTGCATACCATGATTCATCTTTTGAGTCTGGGTTACCTCACTTAGTATGATGTTCTCCAGCTCCATACATTTCCCTAAGAATGTCATGAGTTCATTGTTTCTAATGGCTGAATAGTACTCCATTGTGTATATATACCACATTTTTTGCATCCATTCTTCTGTTGAGGGATACCTGGGTTCTTTCCAGCTTCTGACTATTATAAATAGGGCTACTATGAACATAGTGGAGCATATATCTTTATTACATGCTGGGGAATCCTCTGGGTATATGCCCAGGAGTGGTATAGCAGGATCTATTGGAAGTGACGTGCCCAGTTTTCTGAGAAACCGCCAGACTGATTTCCAGAGTGGTTTTACCAATTTGCAACCCCACCAGCAGTGGAGGAGTGTTCCTCTTTCTCCACATCCTCGCCAACACCTGCTGTCTCCTGAGTTTTTAATCTTAGCCATTCTGACTGGTGTAAGGTGAAATCTCAGGGTTGTTTTGATTTGCATTTCCCTGATGACTAAAGAAGTTGAGCATTTTTTAAGATGTTTCACAAGAGATTATCTTAACAGGTTGTTTTTGCTTTTGGGGCTTATATGTTAAGAATGGAGATATCATCTTGGTGGATTTTTTTTCTTTGATGAGTATGGTGTGTCCTTTGCTTCTTGGGTTCATTTGTTTGGAAAGTTCTTTACCAACCCTTTACTCTGCAATAATGTTTACCTTTGATGTTGAGGTGTGTTTCTAGTATGTAGCAGAAGGATGGATCCTGTTTTCCCATCCATTCTGTTATCTTGTGTCTTTTTATTGGGGAATTGAGTCCATTGATTGGAGAAATATCAATGACCAATGATTAATTCCTGTTGCTGGTGGTGGTTTTCACTCTCCCCCTTCTTCTGCCCCTCCTCCTGTGTGTGTGTCTGTGTGTGTATGTGCACATGTGTGCTTTCGTTTTTGTTTCTGGTGTGAGATTACCTATTTCCTGTGTTTTTATAGGTATTATTAATATCTTTGGGTTGCAGTTTTCCTTCTTGTACATTTTGTAGGTTTGGGTTTATAGATAAATATTTAAATTTGACTTTATCATGGAATATCTTGTTTTCTCCATCTATGGTGATGAAAGTTTTGCTGGGTATAGTAGCTAGCTGGCATTTGTGGCTCTCTTAGTGTTTTGTAAGACATCTTTTTAGCCTCTTCTGTCTTTTAGAGTCACCATTGAGAAGTCAGGTTCTAATAGGTCTGTCTTTATGTTTTTCAATTAATTAATTTTATTTTATTTTATTTTATTTTTTTACAGTCCAGTAGTTATCCCACTCCTGGTCTGTCCTCTGACAGTTTCTCATCCCATTCCTCCTTTCCCCTGTTTCCAAGAGGATGTTCCTCCCACCCCACCTTCATGCCAGGCCTCTCCATTCCCTGGGGCCTCAAGTCTCTCCAGGGTTAGGCACATCTTCTCTAATGCCAGACCAGGCAGTCCTCTGCTGTATATTTGTATGCTGCCTAGTTGGTGTCTCAAGTGTCTGAGAGATTTCAGGAGTCTGGGTTAGTTGAGACTGCTAATCTTCCTATGGGGTCACTCTCCTCCTCAGTTTCTTCCAGCCTTTCCCTAATTCAGCCATAGGAGCCCCCAACTTCAGTCTAATGTTTGGGTGTATCTGCATCTGTCTCTGTCAGCTGCTGGTTGGGTCTCTCAGAGGACAGTCATGCTAGGCTCCTGTCTGTAAGCACATGGAGCCTCTTCTTGAGCTGGATCCCACTTTGGACCTGTCATTGGAGTCTCCATTTTTATCCCTGCAATTCTTTTAGATAGAAACAATTCTGGGTCAGAGTTTTTGTCTGTGGGAGGGCAACCCCATCCCTCTACTTGATGTCCTGTCTTTCTACTGGAGATGGACTCTACAAGTGCCTTCTCCCTACTGTTGGGCATTTCATCTAAGGTTCCTCCCTTTGAGTGCTGAGAATCTTTCATCTCCCAGGTCTCTGGTACATTCTAGAGAGGTTCCTCCCCACATCTGACTCCCGTAGATTACATATTTCCCATTCATTATTCTGGCCCTTAGGGCTTCTCTCCTGTCCCCACTCCCCACCCAGTATCTAATCATGTTCCCCTTTTCCCCTCCTCTCCTCTCCCACTTAGGTTGCTCCCTCTCTTTCTGCCTCTAGTGATGCTTTCTTCTTCCCAAGTGAGATTGAGGCATCCTCACTTTAGTCCTTCAGTTTGCTAACCTTCTTGAGTTCTGTAGATTGTATCCTGGGTATTCTGTATTTTTTTGGATAATATCCACTTATTAGTGAGTACATACCATGCATGTCCTTTTGGGTCTGAGTTACTTCACTCAGGATGATATTTTCTAGTTCCATCCATTTGCTTGTAAAACTCAGTACGTCCTTGTTCTTAATAGCTGAATAGTATTCCATTATGTAAATGAACCACATTTTCTGTTATCTATTCTTCCATTATGGGACATTGGGTTGTTTGCAACTTCTGGCCATCACAGATAAGGTCACCATGAACATAGTGGAGCACGTGCCCCTGTGGCATGGTGAGGCATCCTTTGTGTGTATGCCTAAGAGTAGTATAGCTGAGTCTTCAGGTAGATCTATTTAGAATTTTCTGAGGAACCTCCAGATTTTTTTCCAGAGTGGATGTGCCAGTTTGCACTCCTATCAGCAATGGAGGAATGTTCCTCTTTCTCCACATTCTCCCAAGCATGTACTGTCACCTGAGTTTTTGATCATAGTCATTCTGATTGGTGTAAGTGGAATCTCAGGGTCATTTTGATTTGTATTTCCCGGATCACTAAGGACTTTGAACATTTCTTTAAGTGCTTCTTGACCATTCAAAATTCTTCTGTTGTGAATTCTCTGTTTAGCTTTATACCTCATTTTTTACTGGGTTGTTTGTTTTTTTGGAGGTTAGCTTCTTGAGATCTTTATATATTGTGGATATTAGCCCTATATTGGATGTGGGGTTAGTAAAGATTTTTTCCCCCAATCTGTAGGTTGCTCATTTGTCCTAATGATTATGTTCTTTGCCTTAGAGAAGTTTTTCAGTTTCATGAGGTCCCATTTATCAATTCTTTTTTTATTAGATATGTTCTTTATTTACATTTCAAATGTTGTTTTCAAACATTTCAAATGTTTCCTGGTTCCCCTGCCAACGAAAATTCCATAAGCCATTTCCTCTCTTCCTGTACCCCAATCAACCCTCTCCTGCTTCCCTGTCCTGGTATTTCTCTACACTGCTGCATCGAGCCTTTCCAGGACCAAGGGCCTCTCCTCTCTTTGGTGTCTTAACAAGGCCATCCTCTGCTGCCTATGCATCTGGAGCCCTGGGTAACTTCATGTGTACTCTTGGGTTGATGGTTTTGTCCTTGGGAGCTCTGAGAGCACTGGGTGACTCGTATTGTTGTTCCTCGTATGGCTCTGCAAACCCCTTCAGCTCCTTGGGTCTTTTCTCTAGCTCCTCCATTGGGGACCCTGTGCTCAGTTCAATGGCTGACTGAGAGGGTCCCCCTCTGTATTTCTCATGCACTAGCAGAGCCTCCCAGGTGACAGCTATATCCTGCTCCGGTCAGCAAGCAGTTGTGGACATCGATAATAGTGTCTGAGTTTTGTAACTGTATATGGGATGGATCCCTAGGTGGGGTAGTCTCTGGATGGTCTTTCCATCAGACTCTGCTCCACCCTTTGTCTCTGTATCTCCTTCTGTGGGTATTTTGTTCCCCCTTCTTTTTTTTTTTTTAAATTCAACATAGCAATACTTTTTTTTCTATATTCTAATGTTTACATTCCAAATGATTTTCCCTTTCCCCATTTCCCCCTCCCCATAAATTTCCTAAGCCCTCTTCCCTCTGCCCATTCTCCTATCAACCCCCTCCTATGTCTCTGTCCTGGTACTCCCCTACAATGCTGGAACAAACCTTTTCAGGATCCGGGACCTCTCCTTCCTCCTTCTTGGGAGTCATTTGACATGTGAATTGTGTCTTGGGTATTCAGAGTTTCTGAGCTAATATTCACTTATCAGTGACTGTATTCCATGTGTGTTCTTTTGTGACTGGGTTACCTCACTTAGGATGATATTTTCCAGATCCAACCATTTGTCTAAGAATTTCATTAATTCATTATTTTTAATAGCTGAGTAGTATTCCGTTGTGTAAATATACCACATTTTCTGTATCCATTCCTCCAGTGATCTGGGGTCTCTCCAGCTTCTGGATATTATAAATAGGGTTGCTATGAACATAATGGAGCATGTGTCCTTATTGCATGCTGGAGAATTCTCTGAGTATATGTCCAGGAGTGGTATAATAGGGTCCTCCGGTAGAATCATGCCCAGTTTTCTGAGGAACTGCCAGACTGATTTCCAGAGTGGTTGTACCAGCTTGCAATCCCACCAGCAGTGGAGGAGTGTTTCTCTTTCTCCACATCCTCGCCAGCACCTGCTGTCTTCTGAGTTTTTGATCTTAGCCATTCTGATGTGTGAGGTGGAATCTCAGGGTTGTTTTGATTTGTATTTCCCTGATGACTAAGGATGTTGAATATTTCTTTAGGTGCTTCTCAGTCATTCAATATTCCTCAGGTGAAAATCTTTGTTTAGTTCTGTACCCCATTTTTCAATAGGGTTATTTGTTTCTCTGGAGTCTAACTTCTTGAGTTTTTTGTATATATTGGATATTAGCCCTCTGTCAGATGTAGGTTTGGTAAAGATCTTTTCCCAATTTTTTGATTGCTATTTCATCCTATTGACAGTGTCCTTTGCCTTACAGAAACTTTGTAATTTTATGAGGTCCCATTTTCAATTCTTGATCTTAGAGCATAAGCTATTGGTGTTCTGTTCAGGACATTTTCTCCTGTGCCCATATGCTCAAGGGTCTTCCCCAGTTTCTTTTCCAGTAGTTTCAGTGTGTCTGGTTTTATGTGGAGGTCCTTGATCCACTTAGACTTGAGCTTAGTACAAGGAGATAAGAATGAATCAATTTGCACTTATGCATGCTGACCTCCAGTTGAGCCAGCACTGTTTATTGAAAAGGCTATCTTTTATCCATTGGATGGCTTTAGCTCCTTTGTCAAAGATCAAGTGACCATAGGTGTGTGGGTTAATTTCTGGGTCTTCAATTCTATTCCATTGATCTACCTGCCTGTCACTGTACCAATACCATGCAGTTTGTTTTTTTTTTTAAACACTATTGCTCTGTAGTATTTCTTGAGGTCTGGGATACTAATTGCCCCAGAAGTTATTTTATTACTGAGAATAGTTTTAGCTAGCCTGGGTTTTTTGTTATTACAGATGAATTTGAGAATTGCTCTTTCTAACTCTGAAGAGTTGAGTTGGGATTTTGATAGGGATTGCATTGAATCTGTATATTGCTTTTTGGCAAGATGGCCATTTTTACTATATTAATCCTGCCAGTTCATGAGCATGGGAGATCTTTCCATCTTCTGAGGTTTTCTTCAGTTTCTTTCTTCAGAGATTTGAAGTTCCTGTCATACAGATCTTTCACTTGTTTGGGTAGAGTCACACCAAGATACCTTATATTGTTTGTGGCTATTGTGAAGGGCGTTGTTTCCCTAATTTCTTTCTCAGCCTGTTTATCCTCCCATAGGAAGGATACTGATTATTTTGAGTTAATTTTATATCTGGCCACTTTGCCGAAGTTGTTTATCAGCTGTAGGAGTTCTCTGGTGAAGTTTTTTGGGTCATTTAAGTATAGTATCATATCATCTGCAAATAGTGATCATTTGACTTCTTCCTTTCCAAATTGTATCCCTTTGCCATCCTTTTGTTGTCTAATTGCTCTAGCTAGAACTTCAAGTGCTATATTGAATAGATATGGAGAGAGGGGGCAGCCTTGTCTGGTCCCCGATTTTAGTGAGATTGCTTCAAGTTTCTCTCCATTTAGTTGGCTACTGGTTTGCTGCACATTGCTTTTACTATATTTAGGTATGGGCCTTGAATTCCCGTTCTTTCCAAGACTTTTTTTTAACATGAAAGGATGCTGAATTTTGTCAAATGCTTTTTCAGCATCTAATGAAATGACCATGTCATTTTTTCTTTGAGTTTGTTTATGTAGTGGGTTACATTGATGGATTTCTGTATATTGAACCATCCCTGCATCCCTGGGATGAAGCCTACTTGATCATCGGGAATAATGTTTTTGAAGTGTTCTTGGATTTGGTTGGCAAGAATTTTATTGAGTATTTTTACATCGATATTCCTAAGGGAAATTGGTCTGGTGTTCTCTTTCTTTGTTGGATCTTTGTGTGGTTTTGGTATCAGTGTAATTGTGCCTTCATAGAACAAGTTGGGTAGTGTTCCTTCTGTTTCTATTTTGTGGAATAGTTTGAAGAGTGTTGGTGTTAGAGCTTCTTTCAAGGTCTGATAGAATTGTGCACTAAAACATCTGGTCCTGTGAATTTTTTTTTTTTTTTTTGGTTGGGAGACTTTCAATGATCGCTTCTATTTCGTTAGGGGTTATGGGACTGTTTAGATGGTCTATTTGATCCTGATTTAACTTTGGTATTTGGTATTTGTCTAGGAAATTGTCCATGTCATCTAGATTTTCCAGTTGTGTTTTGTATAGGCTTTTGTAGTAGGATCTGATGATTTTTTTTTGAATTTCCTCAGTTTCTGTTGTTATATCTCCCTTTTCATTTCTGATTTTGTTAATTTGGGTACTGTCTTTGTGCCCTTTGGTTACTCTAGCTAAGGGTTTATCTATCTTGCTGATTTTCTCAAAAGAGCCAGCTCCTGGGTTTGTTGATTCTTTATATGGTTCTTGTTGTTTCTTTTTTTTTTTTTTAAAGATTTATTTATTTATTATATGTAAGTACACTGTAGCTGTCTTCAGACACTCCTGAAGAGGGTGTCGGATCTCGTTACAGATGGTTGTTAGCTACCATGTGGTTGCTGGGATTTGAACTCAGGACCTTCAGAAGAGCAGTCAGTGCTCTTAACCTCTGAGCCATCTCCCCAGCCTGTTCTTGTTGTTTCTACTTGGTTGATTTCAGCCCTGAGTTTGATGGTTTCATGCCTTCTACTCCTCTTGGGTGTATTAGTTTCTTTGTGTTCTCGAGCTTTCACTTGTGAATTATGCTGCTAGTGTATGCTATCTCCAGTTTCTTTTTGGAGGCACTCAGGGCTATGAGTTTTCCTCTTAGCACTGCTTTCATTGTGTCCCATAAATTTCGGTATGTTGTGCCTTCGTTTTTATTAAATTCTAAAAAGTCTTTGATTTATTTCCTTATTTCTTCCTTGACCAAGGTATCATTGAGTAGAGCATTGTTCAGCTTCCATGTGTATGTGGGCTTTCTGTAGTTTTTGTTGCTATTGAAGACCACCCTTACTCCATAGTGATCTGATAGGAGGTTTGGGATTAGTTTGATCTTCTTATATCTGTTGAGGTCTGTTTTGTGACCAATTATATGGTCAGTTTTGGAGAAGGTACCATAAGGTGCTGAGAAGAAGGTATATTCTTTTGATTTAGGATGAAATGTTCTCTCAGTATATATATCTGTTAAATCCATTTGGTCCAACACTTCAATTAGTTTCATTGTGGCTCTGTTTAGTTTGTGTTCCCCTGATCTGTCCATTGAATAGAGTGTATAAGTCCCCAACAATTATTGTGTGGGGTGTGATGTGTGCTTTAAGCTTTAGTAAGGTTTCCTTTACGAATGCTGGTGCCCTTGTATTTGGGGCATAGATATTCAAAATTGAGAGTTCTTCCTGGTAGATTTTTCCTTTAATGAGTATAACGTGTCCTTCTGTATCTTTTTTTTTATGAATTGTGGTTGAAAGTCAATTTTATCAGATATTAGAATGGCTACTCCAGCTTGTTTCCAGGGACCATTTGCTTGGGGAACTGTTTTCCAGCCTTTTACTCATATGTAGTACTTGTCTTTGACACTGAGATGCGTTTCCTGTATGCAGCAAAATGTTGGGTCTTGTTTACGAATCCAGTCTGTTAGTCTATGTCTTTTTATTGGGGAATCGAGTCTATTGATGTTAAGAGATATTAAGAAATAGTGATTGTTGCTTCCTGCTATTTTTGATGTAATTTTTATGTTTGTTGAAAGAAGATTACTTTCTTGCTTTTTCTAGGTTTTAGTTTCCCTCCTTATATTGGTGTTTTCCATCTATTATCCTTTGTAGAGCTGGATTTGTGGAAACATTATGTAAATTTGGTTTTATTATGGAATGTCTTGGTTTCTCCATCTATGGTTATTGAGAGTTTTGCTGGATATAGTAGTCTGGGCTGGCATTTGTGTTCTCTTAGAGTCTGTATGAGATCTGTCCAGGATATTTTTGCTCTCATGGTCTCTTGTGAGAAGTCTGGTGTAATTTTGATAGGTCTTACTTTATATGTTACTTGGCCTTTTTTCTCTTACTGCTTTTAATATTCTTCTTTTTGTTTAGTACATTTGTTGTTTTGCTTATTATGTTCAGGGAGGCATTTCTATTCTGGTTCAGTCTGTTTGGAGTTCTGTAGGCTTCTTATAAGTTCATGGGCATCTCTCTCTTTAGGTTAGGGAAGTTTTCTTCTATAATTTTGTTGAAGATATTTACTGGCCCTTTAAGTTGTAAATCTTTCCCCTCTTCTATATTTTAATCCTTAGGTTTGGTCTTCTCATTTTGTCCTGGATTTCCTGGATGGTTTGGGTTACAAGCTTTATGCATTTTCTTTGACTGTTGAGTCAATGGTATCTTCAGCGCCTGAGATTCTTCTATCTCTTGTATTTTGTTGTTGATGTTTACATTTATGACTCCTGTTTTCTTTCCCATGTTTTCTATCTCCAGAGTTGTCACCCTTTGTGATTTCTTAATTGTATCTACTTCAACTTTTAGATCTCAGATGGTTTTGTTCAGTTCCTTCACTTGTTTGTGTTTTCTTGTAATTCTATAAGGGATTTTTGTGTTTCTTCTTTAAGGGGTTCTGTTGACCCATGATCTCCTGTATTTCTTTAAGGGATTTTTGTGTTTCCTCTTTATGGGCTTCTACCTGTTTACTCATTTTTTCCTATATTTCTTTAAGCGATTTTTGTGTTTCCTTTTTAAGGGCTTTTACCTGTTCACTCATGTTCTCCTGTACTTCTTTAAGGGAGTTATTATGTCCTTGAAATCCTCTATCAGCATCATCAGATGTTTTAATCTGATGATCAGATTTAAAATCATCAGATTTAAAATCCAGATACTGCTTTTCAGGTGTGTTGGTGTATCCAGGACTTGTTGTTGTGGGAGAACTTGGTTCAGATTGTGCCATGTTGCCTTGGTTTCTGTTGGTAATGTTCTTGCATTTGCCTTTTGCCATCTGGTTATCTCTGGTGTTAGCTGGTGTTGCTGTCCTTGACTGTGGCTATCTGTCATACAAGCCTCTCTATCTGTGGTCCTGGGAGACCCATTTTCTCTGTGTACACCAGTATGTAGGTACTTCTGTGAGACCTGCTCTCTTGTGGTTGTATTTGGGTATGTAGCTCTGTAGCCCTGATCAACTCTGGGTGCAGGTGGAAATCAGAAGACTCCTGACCCAGGTCACTCCTAGGCTCTTGTGTTCTCAGGGTTTCTGGCTGTTTGCTCTGAGCTGCAAGGATGATCCTACTTGTGTTGTCTGGCCTCTCTGCACTCCTGAGAGGTTAGTTACCTCCTTGTTTCACTTGGCTATGGTGCATGGTGGCAGAGGATGATCCCAAGCTGGATACTGAAACCGGAGAGCTTCAGTCAGAGAGTTCCTGGCGTGATCCTCTGAGCGGAAGGGGTGGTTCTACCTGTGCAGGCTGGTCTCTCTGCACTGCTGGTTGGTTATGTTGCCTGCCTGGGCCACATGGGTATGGCATGCTGTGCCCGAGGATGCCCATTTATCAATTCTTGATCTTAGAACCTGAGATTTTGGAGTTTTGTTTGGGAACTCCTCCATCGCCCACCAATGAGTTTGAAGCTGTTTCCCACTTTCTTCTATTCGATTCATTGTATCTGGTATTTATTTATTTATTTATTTATTTATTTATTTATTTATTTATTTATTTATTTATTTATTTAGAGTCCTTGATCTACTTGGACTTGAGCTCTCTGTAAGGTGATAAATGTGGATCTATTTTCATTTTTTCTGTATACTGACTGCCAGTTAGACCAGCATCATTTGTTGAAGATGCTTTCTTTTTTGTACTGTATGGTTTTG
This sequence comes from Apodemus sylvaticus, assembly GCF_947179515.1. Taxonomy (NCBI): domain Eukaryota; kingdom Metazoa; phylum Chordata; class Mammalia; order Rodentia; family Muridae; genus Apodemus; species Apodemus sylvaticus. Next base: position 16,451,916 of record NC_067478.1, read on the forward strand.
GCTTCTTTGTCTAAGATCAAATGTCCTTAAGTTTGTAGTTTTATTTCTGGGTCTTCTATTCTATTGATCAGCCTGTTTCTGTACCAATACCATGCAGTTTTTATCACTATTGCTCTGTACTATAGCTTAAGGTCAGGGATGGTGATTCCCCCAGAAGTTATGCTGCTTGCTCTTTTCTTTTCTTTTCTTTTTTTTTTAATTTATTGATATATTTATTTACATTTCAAATGATTTCCCCTTTTCTGGACCCCCACTCCCCGAAAGTCCCATCAGTCCCCTTCCCTCCCCCTGTTTTCCCACCCAACCCTTCCCACTTCCCTGTTCTGATTTTGCTCTATGCTGCTTCACTGAGTCTTTTCAGAACAAGGGGCCACTCCTCCGTTCTTCTTGTACCTCATTTGATGTGTGGATTATGTTTTGGGTATTCCAGTTTTCTAGGTTAATATCCACTTATTAGTGAGTGCATACCATGATTCACCTTTTTGAGTCTGGGTTACCTTACTTAGTATGGTGTTCTCTAGCTCCATCCATTCATGAATTCATGAATTTCATGAATTCATTGTTTCTAATGGCTGAATAGTACTCCATTGTGTAGATATACCACATTTTTTGCATCCACTCTTCTGTTGAGGGATACCTGGGTTCTTTTCCCTCTGCAGCTTTTAACGTTTTTTCTTTGTTCTGTATATTTAGTACTTTGATTTTTTTTTAATGTAGAGAGGGGATTTTCTTTTCTCATTTAATTTAATTTGTATTCTGTAAGACTCTTGTACTTTTATAGGCATCTCCTTTAGGTCAGGAAAATTCTATTATTTTGTTAAAAACATTTCTGGGCTTTTGGGCTGAGATCTTCTATTTCTGTTATTTTTAGATTTGGTCTTTTCACAGTGTCCCTTATTTCATAGATCTTTTGTGTCAGGAACTTTTTAGGTTTAACTTTCTCTTGTTAAACCAAAGTATCAATTTCTTATGTTGTATCTTTTACCCCTGAGATTTTTCTTCCATCTTTAATATTCTGTTGGTGATACTTGTGTCTGTATTTTCTGTTTGCTTACCTAGATTTTCCATCTCTATGATTCCCTCAAGTTTTTTTAAAATTACTTCTATTTCTATTTTCTGGTCTTGAATAGTTTTATTTTCTCCACCTGTTTGTATTTTCTTTGCTTTCATTAAGGAATTTATTCATTTCCTCTTCAGAGACTTCTGTCATCATAAAATTGGCTTTAAGGTCATCTTCTTATGTTTTAGTTGTGTTGGAATATTCAGGGTTTCTGTGGGGAGGATAGCTGGGCTCTGGTATTACTATACTACTCTGACTGTTGTTGATTGTGGTCTTACACTGGTATCTAGGCATCTGTCTTTGGGATGAATATAGGTCTCATTGCTTATTTCTGAATATGTTTTTGTTGAATGGGTGTTTTATTCCTTGGTTTCTGTTTCATCTGAGTTATTTTGGTCTTTGTGGTCTATATTTTTGGTGGGTTATGTGACCTCTGGTCCAGTAGGGAGTCTCCATTGGAGTTGGGGGCTGGACTTCTGGGAGTTGGCGTGGGTCTTTTGTCCAGCAGGAGATCTCTGTTCTTCTGACTGGTGTGGCCTGCACTTGTTTTGACTGCAATATCCTGTACTTGAGCAATGAATATCTGCCTGTGCACAAGTGGGGTTGGGGTTGGGGTTGGGAGTGGACAGTGGAGTAGGAAGTGGAATCAACTGAGTGGGTCTTTGGGATTCCATCTCAACTGTTTTGACTGGAATGGCTTACATCTGCTCAATGGATCAAGCATTCATTCGTATACATAGAAAAATTACAAAGACTTTAAAAAATTAGTCTTACAAAAATTTATAGGACAGTATTAGTTATTATAGGGAAGTTGTATATAAGTGTATGCCAAATGTACAATAACATTTTATTATATTTTGTTAGTGGAAAGCACATGTATGTGCATATATGTACATATACACACTCACAGTCACAGAAAAATGTTTCAAATAGTATGATGAGATTATAGATTTTTTTCCTGATGCTTTTTTTTAAAGTATGTAAGATACTAAGAGGTCAAAATTATACCACATATAATGAAACTTTTAAAAAGTTAAAAAATTATTTTATGTGTATGAATTTTGCCAGTATATATCTACATGTATGCAGTGCCTTTGAGGATTAAAAGAGGGTGTTGGGTCCTCAGAAATGGAGTTACAGATGATTGTGAGCCTCAGTATGGATGCTGGGGCTCATACCTGGGTCTTTTAGAAGAGCTGTGCTATTAACCAAGGAGCTTTCTCCAGCCCCATAATGAAGCTTTTTGTAGAAAGTAGGTAGGATTTCTTAGGGCTCATCATTATCCTTTTTATGCACTTTCCAGGTGGGTAGTAGCAAGTCCAGTGCAGCATGAAAAGATCCCATTGTTTGTATCAGTTAGTGCAGCTGCATGGATGGGAGGCATTTCCTCATTAGCTTTCCATAATATACTGTCTCCATGAGTTGTTCCTCCTTCTTAACCAGGGTACTGGCATGGGGCTGCCTTGTATTTCTGTGTTCACAGGGACACACAGAAATCTTCAGCTGTTTAGCTGACTCGGGGCCAAGGGAAAGCAGGGCCTTGCTCTGGCCTGTAGTGCCCATTGCTGAGGCTGGCTCTGGTTGCAGCTGCTGTTATTGTCAGTCATACTTGGCTGCTGAAAAAGCCCTGGGTGAGCAACAGCTGTTATTGGTATTTTGAGTGCATTAACTTTATATGTCTTTGAGTTTGTAAACATTTTTCTAATATATAAAGTTCAGATACATAGTTAATATGCTACTGAAAGTCATATAAATATATAGGGTATTATTTAAAGATAGTTGCTTACAAAGCAGTTATTTAAAACTTTAACACAACCAGATACTTAAATGGATTTCAGCTTTGCTGAGGTAATTTGCTGCCCAAGTCTGAAATGTTAAAAACCAAAACCAAATCTTTGTCTGTCTTCCTTCCTTCCTTCCTTCCTTCCTTCCTTCCTTCCTTCCTTCCTTCCTTCCTTCCTTCCTTCCTTTCTTTCTTTCTTTCTTTCTTTCTTTCTTTCTTTCTTTCTTTCTTTCTTTCTTTCTTTCTTTCTTTCTTTCTTTCTTTCTTTCTTTCTTTCTTTCTTTCTTTCTTTCTTTCTTTCTTTTTTTTTTTTTTTGCAACGGTTTCTCTATGTAGAATTAATTGACCTGGAATTCACAATGTAAACCAGGCTGGCCTTGAACTTGAAGATCCACCTGCTTCTGCCTCTCTAGTGCTGGGATTAATGGCATGCACCACTACTACCTGGCCAAAATCTTTATTTTCAGTTAAACATAAACTGTCATTAGAGTGGAACAGTATTCATAGTTAAGTTTTAAAATGTCACAAGATGGCATGTAACTATTTAGGGGAACAGACTGCCTTATATTTTTCTTAGGTTTCTAACAGACAATTTTAAAAATAGCAACTATCCATATTTTCAGAGCCAAGAAACTGAACAATCAACTTTCTCAGCGTCCTCATGATTTCTGAGCTGTTGATAATGTGGTTAATGGATAACTAGAAAAGAAAGCCCAAAAATAAGAATTTATTTTGGGTACCTGTTACTTACATTTTGAATTATTGAAAGCTTGAATTAACCTAATTTGTTAAACTTATGAGTATTTTAAAGAGTCTTACAAATATCAAAATCTTGAAAGGGAACTTGTGCTTAAGGGGGCAGGGGGTGAAGGAGGTGGGGATAGGGGTGCAGTGTGAGGGCTGAGAGGATGGATGGAAAGATAGTGAAGGACTGGGGAAGCTGCCCAGGCCTTCCAGGCCCACTAGAAACAACTAATTTTTGATGGATGTGGGAAAGATGGAAGAGAGGAGCAGTGCATGAGCCGTGGAGAGGCCAAGTGGGAGCTGTGGCAGGCACTGAGGTGTGAGAGAGGGCTGTGGTGACGGTGGAGCAAGTCTTTTCCTAGTGTGGTCAGAAGGGGCATGCCCATCTGGGTGGCCTGTGCCCCCTGGACTGTTTTTGTTGTTGTTTTGTTGGGGGGAGGTCACAAGTGGGTGTGCAGATATAGAAAGATGGGGAAACGAGTGTGAGGGATGTATTATGTGAAATTCTGAAAAGATTAATAAAAATACTGTATTAAATGTTTTAAAAGCTATTGTTTTATGCCTGTAACAACCAGATGAAGTTTGTAATTGAATGATGTTTTTTAAGTAGTTTAGCAAAGTGAAAACTTGAAAAACTGGTTGTAATTTCTACTGAAATCTCTTAAATACATACAGTGAGATGAGAATTCAAGGCACAATATAGCAACATTTCCAAACCAGTTAACAGGCCAAAATACTAAAATGTCGAGTCTTAGCAAAGAGTGATTGAAAAGAAGATAGTATAAACCAAAGAGACAGATTTACAGAAGTTGGATTTTTGTGTAAGTTTTTGCTTTTCTTTTCCTAAGATACTTCATACCTAGATATGTAAAGCTGAACCAGATAGTGTATTCGATTCTAGTCATTAGGTCATTTCTTTAAAAAAGACTAGACAAAAAGGAAGGCAGGAAGGAAGGAAGGAAGGAAGCAAGCAAGCGTAGGTTCCAGCTGTTTCTTAGCACTATCCATAGTTCTTTTTAAATGGATAACAAATGAATCTAAGTTAAAACTGTATTTTAAAATCAAAGTAAAGGACAAAGGTTAATGAAGATAAATAAGTCTAGAAGTGTTTTTGTCATTACAAATATTAGTTCCTTTTTAGAAGTCGTTTATATATAGCTCGTCTAATACCTTACACACAGAATCATAACAGAAGGGAGGAGATGCACCAATGCAGTTTTAAGTATGTAAAATAGCAGTCTATTGCAATACTGTTTTTTTCCAGTAAGTTTCATATACCAAGAAAATACAACGTTGAACAAAGGGGAATATGAAGAAAATTCTGAGATATAAAGACAGGGAAGGCTGCTGCTTTAATGCCTTATGCTACAAGATTTGGGTTCTTTTTATTAAAATGCAATATGAATAAAACAAGCTCTCAACTTGATGTTGAAACTGTTATACACTGCTGATAGCAGTAGATATGCATATGTAAAACCAAAAGGCAAGCAAAATCTCTAGTAGCATTTTCTTCATATTGCATTTATCAGAGTTACATGGTATAATATATCTATAGAAGACTATTCTGGCTACAAATGTAAATATTGAATTTGGTAGTCCAATAAAAAGAACCGTAGATTCAATATCTTTGTGAACCACACTGGTTTTCTCTTTTCCCCAAAAACTGCCAAGATGTTTAGCCAGTCTGCCCCATTCCCTTCCTCTTGGACCCAAACTAAGAATCATACCCCTAGACAGCTTATTTCCACGTTTTCAAACTCCAGCATGGTCCTTGAGTCTCCTGAGTCCATTTACAAATTCCCCAGCAACAAGAATAAGAACCGTCCATTATTGCCTTATATTTTCTGGAAGAAAATTTTGGCTGGTCCAGCCTTTAGGCTTTCTCCTTTTGTAGAGCGAGATTCCTGGGGAATTCTAGTTTCTTGAGGTCCATTTTCTCAGTAGTCTGATTGAGGGACATGGTCTCATTAGAATTTCTTCATTAATGTCTGGCCCATCACACCTCTACGTCTTCTGAGTGCCGCAATGATAAGTGTGTGTCAGTTGTCCAGTTCTGTTTATTTTGTCAGGCAGTAGTGCTTTGTTTGTTCCTTTGGTGGCAGTTTCATATTTTGCTGATTATTTGTGATCTTTCTTTTGGCTTTGGTGCTTGTATTTGAAGAAATAAATGTTTCTTCCTTCAGCCTTTACATGTTTGCTGTACCAGGGCAAACAGTATCAAGTCTCTCTGTCTAGGGAGTTTGGGTGGGCCATTTGGTAGGTTCTGCAGATGGCTTTGATGATGGTGTTCTTGGATTCATGGATGGCCTGTCTTGTGCTTTGATTAGCATGTGGGTAGTGGTTCTTTATCAAGAGGTTAGTTCTCAGGTGTGTGCTTGGAGCATGGTACTAGTCTTCAGCCATATTCCTTGGAGGCTGGCTTAGTGCTGGGATAATCCCTTAGGTTTTTGGAGGCTGACCTAGCATAAAAAATGGTCATTAGGGTTGGTATAGAAGTTGGGCAAGTTTGTAGTCTACAATAGTGTACAGTACTTTACCTGTCATAGTAGATCTTGAGTTCCATCCATAGATGCTGTTTTGATGCTGGGCCTGAATTCTTGGTCTGTTGCTTGGCCAGTCTGTTAACCAGGATTACTGACACATTTTTGCTCACATAGGGTGTGTGAAACTAGGTCATGCTGAGGGACAGGAAGAGGTTTCATACATGAAATATTTTTATATAGGAGCATATACACACCACTCAGGAATAATAATTATGCCATAATGTATTTAATTTTCTGAATTACTTAATGATATTACTTTTCACAATATATTGACTATATTAAAGAGGCTTACATATTAAATAGGAATAATTAAATAATGGAAAGTTTATATTGAAAATTCAGTGCTTAATTCAGTGACTGACTGTTAAAGTATTTGAAAAATTACTAACTGATATGTTATTCTTGCTTTTCTAGTGATATGCAGTTTTCGAGGATCTGTCCCTCAAGGCCTGGTCCTAGAAATAGGTGAAACAGTTCAGATTCTTGAAAAATGTGAAGGTAAGTGTGAGCCTATAAAACACATAAATAGTGATCAGTTACAGTTTTGGTTGTTCTAATAGATTTTTAGCAATCCTTGTGAAGTCATTATTAAACATACTAAATACTGTTAAAATATTTCCTAATTTATATTCAACAAAAGGTGGCTCTAATATAGTATCAGACATTTTGGATATCAGAATACTAATTTTACATACTATGCCATGATCATTTTTAATTTTTACTTGTACTTATCTGCATTTGAGTGAATTGTTATCGGTCATCTTTGTTCTGCTGTCAGATTGACTAGATACCTCTATCGGTAGTAAGACAATATATGCTCTGGTGAAGTCTGATTCCACTGCTATCCTTTTATATATGTATCTCATAATGACATTTTTGCATTCTGAAAATATAGTCTTTAAAATTCTGCAGTAAAATTAAGTTAGAAATTATACAGAATGAAAGCATTAGCAAAAAGCATTAGGTCAGGTTTTAAAGTACCTAGTGCCCATACAGGGGAATCTGAGTTTGGATCCCCAGTGCCTCATCCATAACCCTAGCCCTCAGGGTGCAGACAAGCCAGTTTAGCTGAATATCTGAGTTTCATATTCAGTGAGGGTCTCTGTCTAAAACATAAGTTGATAGAGGCTGGAGATACAGGTCAGAGGTTAAGAACATGCATTGTTCTTTCAGAGAACTCAGGTTCTATTCCCAGAATCACATTAGGAGATTCACAAGTCTTAGTGAGATCCAACACCTCTGGCCTCTTTGGCTACCCACATTCACATACATATGCCCATACACATACAAGTAAAAACAAAAAGGTGGTGAGTGATTGAAAAAAACACCCATGTCAACTCTGGCTTCCACATGCGTGCACACACAGTACATACAACCACTTATACCAGTGAACTTGCATGAAATTTGCACACACACATATGAATACACATACAGAAGCAAGCAAAAAAAAAAAAATAACTAAGGAAAACACTATCCAAAAGATAAGAAAAAAAATTGATGTTATGGGAAATAACTTCATTAGCCTCATCTATCCATTTGGCATGACTAGACATGATACAAAGGAGAGGAACTGTTGTGTTGTGGGCCTGTGGAAGTAGCACTCTGATCTAGTTGGATAGTTATTATGAGGCTTTGTAAATGTAACCTAACATGACTTCATAAACATAGAAGTTAAATTTTTTTAAATTAGATTTTTAAATAGCTTATCTATTTAAATGATTTGCCTGTCTGTGTCCCTAGTATCCTCAAGAGTTGGGATAAGGCATTAAATCCCTTGAAACTGGAGTTATGGATAATTATGAGCCACTATGTGGGAACTAAAACCCCGGATCTTTTACAGTAGCTACCTGCAAGTGTTCTTTATTGCAGAATCATTTCTCCAGCCCCTAGAAATATACAAGTTTAGTAGTATACTTTGCTGGAAAATTTTCTCCAGTTTGTAGGTTTAGCTCCTATACTCAATCACATTTAATCAGTTGTTGCCTTATTACCCAGTTCCTACAGCTGGTTTCCTTAGTTTTTTATAGTCTGGAAGTGAAAGCAGCCTTTGTGCCTTTATGCATCACAGTGTATTTACTCTACATAGACCTCTTAGTGTGTTTTATTTATTTATGTATTTATTTTTAGAAAACTTCCTATAGTCAAACTAGCTTTCAAGGCAGATATATATTCATTTATTCAGCAAATTGATACTTACTATGGGTTCTACAGATAGGAACATAAAGAGACTTCTGACTCTAGAATAAAAATCTTAGACAAGACCTTCTCCAGATGACTCCTTAAGGGCCAGTGATGTGACACTTGTCATGAGGCCTGATTACTAGAGTTGGATTCTCAGAAGTGTTTCCACTGGTTATATCCTCTAACCCTCACTTACACATGGTATAGCACTCCTGGGAAATATACAAACACATACATTCACACACACACACACACTCTGTGTCTCTGTCTGTCTGACAAATACAACACTCACAAACACAGTGTGTGAGTGAGTGAGTGTGTGTGTGTGTGTGTGTGTGCATGCGTGCGCATGTGTGTGTGTGAGAGAGAGGGAGAGATCTCCCTGTTATCTACACTATAGGATATTTTTGGAAGAGAGGGAAATTTGTCTAGTCTGGAATGGCACAAAGATTCCAGTTCTTTTGTCTTTTTAGACTGATTGATGATTTATAAACTGTTGATTTTGTCGTGTACTTCTACTGTAATGCTTTCACTTGATTCCAGTTTCTGCTGAACACTTCTGTCTTCTAATTCTCTTAGTACTTTTGGACTTAGTTCTGTGTTCTTGTATAGTCTGCAGTCTTAAAGTTGATGCTGGCTGTTCTGTTAGAATATTTCTACTGTCAAGATGGAGAAAATAAATCTGTTTTTTCCCCCCTGAACTATATTGTAGATACAATTTCACACAAATTTAATATTCTTTTTAAAAGTAATATTGAAGAAATGGTTCCTTGAGTGATCCAGTGTTTTGAAAAGTTCTTTTATGGCTGGGCAGTGGTGGCTCAGGCCTTTAATCTCAACACTCAGGATGCAGATCTCTAAGTTTGAGGCCAGCCTCGTCTACAGAGTGAGTTTCAGAATAGCCAAGGCTACACAGAGAAATCCTGTCTTAAAAAAAAAAATCTCTTATCCAGAGAGATCTAAGCATTATAAATATTGATGAATTCTTTTCCTTTTTTTTTGAGCTAAGCCAAATATTGGCATAATTATTTTGTTTGTAGAGAGAGAAAATAAACAATGAATTCAGTCTTCATGTTTATCAGAGTAAATCAGTTAGTGAGCAGACAAGGTCAGTCAAAGTTTAATCTCCTAGAAACTTTATGATTTCCTTTTGAGTTTTTTCCTTTTTGATTCACATATAGCCTGCTAATTTCCCATTTGTTTAATTTGTTTTTTTTTTCTATCTTGCATTACTGTAATATTCAGGCAACAATCAGTAGCAGAAAAGGAGTTAATGAATTCAGATACAGAAATGAAAGAAACAATGTTTACGTGGGTCTATGTTCTACCCACCTCCAGGCTGCTTCTGGGTTTCAGGGAAGTGGGGAGACACCACTCTGGGGGTAGGAAAGCACCGTTGGAGATGTGGGAAGAAGCTGGAGCTGGTTCTGGGGTTCAATGCCAGTCCGAGGAGGTTCTCTGACTCTTGGACATCCAGGCACCCCTGGGAGTCACAGAATATCCAAGAATGGAGTCGGGGGTGGCCCTTGTGCTGGGAACAGCATCTAGCTTGGGCCTGGGGAAAGGGGAGCTCTGGCTTGTCTCAGTGATGATTGTCTTTAGCTTGGAGGAGGCAGGCTGGAAGTGCAGAGAGGCCTTCTACAGGATTTAGCTGTGGCTTTGTAGGCGAAGACCTGCACATTCTGCATGGTGGTGGTAGATGAAAAAGACGGTCCATGTTTATCCATATCATTTATTGGCTGCTCAATGTGGAAAATGGATGTATATTGACCATACCCACTTCTCAGGGTGGACCTGAGATTAAATATGTTTTGCAGGGAGGAATGTTTGGGAGAAGCTTATTGGCTAAGCCCTCAGTTTCTCTAGGTACCTCATTAGCATGGAGAACTCTGTTTTGGGCTTACATGACCACAGGCCACATTTCTTTATGTAAGGAGTGTGGCACGTGTTCCAGGCCAAGAATCTGATGGGGAAATTGTTTAAGTTTGGGAAGTTGTTTAAGTTTCAGGTGTGTGCCCACCACTCTGGGTCTTAATCTGCTCTACCATACTAAGTAAGCTTCCTGGCTTGGTTTTTACCATCCTAAAGTTATAACTACTAATGTTATAAAAAGAGAACCATACAAAGAATCAACAAAACCAGGAGCTGGTTCTTTGAGAAAATCAACAAGATAGATAAACCCTTAGCCAGATTAACCAAAGGGCACAGAGACAGTATCCAGATTAACAAATTTAGAAATGAAAAGGGAGATATAACAACAGAAACTGAGGAAATTCAAAAAATCATTAGATCTTACTACAAAAGCCTATACTCAACACAACTGGAGAATCTGGAGGAAATGGACAGTTTCCTAGACAGATATCCGACACCAAAACTAAATCAAGATCAAATAGATCAACTAAACAGTCCCATAACACCTGAAGAAATAAAAAGGGTCATAGAAAGTCTCCCAACCAAAAAAAAGCACGGGACCAGATAGCTTCAGTGCAGAGTTCTATCAGACCTTCATAGAAGACCTAACACCAATACTCTTCAAACTATTCCACAAAATAGAAATAGAAGGAACTCTACCCAACTCATTCTATGAAGCCACAATTACGCCACAATACCAAAACCACACAAAGATCCAACAAAGAAAGAGAACTTCAGGCCAATCTTATGAATATTGATGCAAAAATACTTAATAAAATTAATACTTAATAAATACTTAATAAAATTCTTGCCAACCGAATCCAAGAACACATCAAAACGATCATCCACCATGATCAAGTAGGCTTCATCCCAGGGATGCAGGGATGGTTCAATATAAGGAAATCCATTAATGCTATCCACTACATAAACAAACTCAAAGAAAAAAACCCATATGATCATCTCATTAGATCAGAAAAAGCTTTTGACAAAATCCAGCATCCTTTCATGCTAAAAGTATTGGAAAGAACAGGAATTCAAGGCCCATACCTAAACATCGTTAAAGCAATATACAGCAAATCGGTAGCCAACATCAAACTAAATGGAGAGAAACTTGAAGCAATCCCACTAAAATCAGGGACTAGACAAGGCTGTTCTCTCTCTCCATATCTTTTCAATATAGTACTTGAAGTTCTAGCTAGAGCAATTAGACAACATAAGGAGGTCAAGGGGATACAAATTGGAAAGGAAGAAGTCAAATTATCACTATTTGCAGATGACATGATAGTCTACTTAAGTGACCCAAATACCTCCACCAGAGAACTCCTACAGCTGATAAACAACTTCAGCAAAGTGGCTTGTTATAAAATCAACTCAAGCAAATCAGTTGCCTTCCTATACTTAAAGGATAAGCAGGCTGAGAAAGAAGTTAGGGAAATGACACCCTTCAAAATAGCCACAAACAATATAAAGTATCTTGGTGTGACTCTAACCAAACAAGTGAAAGATCTGTATGACAAGAACTTCAGGTCTCTGAAGAAGGAAATCGAAGAAGACATCAGAAAATGGAAAAATCTGCCATGCTCGTGGATTGGAAGGATTAATATAGTCAAAATGGCCATCTTGCCAAAAGCGATCTACAGATTCAATGCAATCCCCATCAAAATCCCAACTCAGTTCTTCACAGAGTTAGAAAAAGCAATTCTCAAATTCATCTGGAATAACAAGAAACCCAGGATAGCTAAAACTATTCTCAACAACAAAAGAAATTCTGGGGGATTCAGTATCCCTGACTTCAAGCAATACTACAGAGCAATAGTGTTAAAAACTGCATGGTATTGGCACAGTGACAGACAAGTGGACAATGGAATAGAATTGAAGATCCAGAAATGAATCCACACACCTATGGTCACTTGATCTTCGACAAAGGAGCCAAAAACATCCAGTGGAAAAAAGATAGCCTTTTCAACAAATGGTGCTGGATCAATTGGAGGTCAGCATGCAGAAGAATTCGAATTGATCCATTCTTATCTCCAGGTACTAAACTTCACTCCAAGTGGATCAAGGACCTCCATGTAAAACCAGACACACTGAAACTAATAGAAAAGAAACTGGGGAAGACCCTTGAGGACATGGGCACAGGGGAAAAGTTCCTGAACAGATCACCAATAGCTTATGCTTTAAGATCAAGAATTGACAAATGGGACCTCATAAAATTACAAAGTTTCTGTAAGGCAAAGGACACTGTTAAAAGGACAAAACCGCAACCATCAAATTGGGAAAGGATATTCACCAACCCCACATCTGATAGAGGGCTAATATCCAATATATACAAAGAACTCAAAAAGTTAGACCCCAGGGAACCAAATAACCCTATTAAAAATGGGGTACAGATCTTAACAAAGAATTTTCACCTGAAGAAATTCGGATGGCTGAGAGGTACCTTAAGAAGTGCTCAACATCATTAGTCATTAGGGAAATGCAGATCAAAACAACCCTGAGATTTCACCTTACACCAGTCAGAATGGCTAAGGTCAAAAACTCAAGAGACAGCAGGTGTTGGCGAGGATGTGGAGAAAGAGGAACACTCCTCCACTGCTGGTGGGGCTGTAAGATGGTACAACCACTGTGGAAATCAGTCTGGAGGTTCCTCAGAAAACTGGACATGAGACTTCCAGAGGACCCTGCTATACCTCTCCTGGGCATATACCCAAAGGATTTCCCAGCATGCAATAAAGACACATGCTCCATTATGTTCATAGCAGCCTTATTTATAATAGCCAGAAGCTGGAAAGAACCCAGATGCCCCTCAAAGGAGGAATAGATACAGAAAATGTGGTATATTTACACAATGGAATACTACTCAGCAATTAGAAACAATGAATTCACAAAATTTTTAGGCAAATGGTTTGATCTGGAAAATATCATCCTAAGCGAGGTAACCCAATCACAAAAGAATACACATGGAATGCAATCTCTGATAAGTGGATATTAATTAGCCCAGAAGCTCTGAATACCGAAGGCACAAATCGCCTAACAAATAACTCCCATGAAGAAGTATGGAGAGGGTCCTGATCCCAGAAAGGATTGATCTAGCATGGGAAGGGAATATAAGGACAGAGAAAAAGGAGGGAGGTGATTGGAGAAGGGATGGAGAGAAGAAGGTTTATGGGACATATGGGGAGGGGGGATCCTGGAAAGGGGAAATCATTTGGAATGTAAACAAAGAATATAGAAAAGAAAAAAAAAAGAAAAAAAAAGAGCCAACGTAGACATGATAGCATCATCTGCAAATAGTGGTCTTTGACCTTATCCATTCCCAGACAGTTAATTTTCACTCCCATTTTCCCTACCTGGTTTTCCAGGCTGATATTCTTACTGTGATGGTTTATAGCAGAAGCATGAACATAGATTGTCTTTTGTATTTTATGTACTTGTTTTTGAAGGAATGCATACACACTAAGTAGGAGCTCCTCCTAAGCTGTATTACCACCCATTTCACCCCACTTGTTATTTTGAGTAAACTCTCGCCAAATGATGCATTGCAGGCTGTCCTTGAACTCACTCTGGAGCCCAGCCTAGCCTCATTCTTGTCATTTTCCTGCCTCAGTCTGCCAAGAAGCTCATTACCACTAGGCGTGTCCAACTGGTCTAGCATTCTTCACTTCCTGTGACTTAAAAACTTGTTTTCAAAGTGAAGCACTATTAAAAATAAATATATAATGGTGAAAGAAAAAAAAAGAAAATATTTTTTAAAAGTTGTAGGTTGTTTTGGGCTCTCAAATTTACTGTTGGTTTCTTACATGGGTTTTAGAATGTGCACTCATTCTAGTCAGTCCTTCACAAGGAAACAAACACAAGGAAACAATTAAAATTCTTTTTATTATTGCTTATATGAACAGGCATGTGTGCCCTGGTACCTGTATGGAGGTCAGAAATTAATGCTGTGAAATTAGTTTTTTCTTTCCAGCTTTACATGGTGCTGAGGATTAAACGCAGGTTTGTGCAACAAATATTTTTACCTGCTGAGCCATTTTAACAGCCTGAATGATTTTTTTTCAAAAAAATTAAATCAGATTTTTAGAGAAGAGATTGTACTTTTTTGTTTGATGTATCTTTTGCTACTCTGTGATATTTCTCTAACTGGGCATTGGCTTAAGTTTGGATTGGATTGTTTTACTTTTGTCAGTGAAAAAAATATATGTTTGAAAAACAAGGCTTGGAATGTCTTGTCAAAGGGGGTACTACCTTGAGCTCCAGTTAATACTTTTGACCTTACTCACTTGGTTTGCACCTGTTTTGGCTGCTATTTGTTGACTGTCACATGGCCCGGTCTTTATAGAGGCTCTATTCTTTGAGGTAACACTGCCCACTTGTACAGCTTCTCAGCCAGCAGCATTGTAGAGGTACTTTTTGCCTCTGTGGGATAGTGTGGCTTCACTTGCATTGGGTGCCTAGCAAGTTCATTTTACAATTTCCACAAAAATGTATGTTTACCAAAGTGATGTTCATTAATGTTGAAATTATAAGTGGTAAAACTTCCAGCACAGAATGTGGGACAAGACTAAGTCATTGCCACATTTTATGCATGTATTTCAATATTATGCCTTTCACATAAAGTAATCTCATATCTATACCAATATTAAGAACTTCTTTTTTTGGGGCAGAGAGATGGCTCAAAGTTTAAGAGCACTGGCTGCTCTTCCAGAGGTCCTGAGTTCAATTCTCAGCAATCACATTGTGGCTGTCTATAATGTGATCTGGTACCCTCTTTTGATCTGCAGACATACATTCAGGCAGAACACTGTTTACATAATAAATAACTCTTAAAAATTAGAACATTTTAAATACATTTTTTGTTATTGTCTTTGAGTGAAAAAGTAAACCCTATTTATTTTTCAAGTTGATTTGAAGTGATTTAATTTATATGAAGCATTTGGTGTGACTACTGAAGATGTAATGCAGTATTATGAGGACAGATGCAAATCTCACAACCACATCTCATTCCCACATTAAGTAATCACTGAGCACTTAATGGTATTCACAGTTACAAACCATTGTGCATCCTTCTTCTCTAGTACTTGTCTATTGTTCTCAATTTCTTCTCATTTTGTATGTTGATTTTATAATACTTTTATGAAGTTATTATCTTTGAAAGTCAATCCAGGTCTTCTAAAATCTGTGGCTTGTTTCTTGCTCTTAAGCCTAACATGGGTTATTTTGTTTGTTTTTTATTTTTAGTTTTTCAGGACAGGGTTTTTCTGTATAAACCTTGACTGTCCTGGAACTCACTCCATAGAACATTCTGGCCTCGAATTCAGAGATTAACATGGTTATTTTTTATTTAAAACAGCTCCGATAATATTTTACTTCTTTGTGAAACCAACTGCTTAAGCAGAATGTGCTGCAAATAATGTTGTGGTGGTTAATCTTACCATTAGGAGATGCATACTAGGCATGTCTTTGAAGGCATGTACAGAGATGGAGTTAGCTGAGGCACCTCACCTCTTCACAGGCTGGGTTCTGGGACTAAAAAGGGAAGGAGGAAGCAGCTAGTTGAATGCTGCATGCATATTTCTTTTTTGCCTTGCTTTAGACATGGTGTGTGATCAGGAGCTCTGTCTTCTACAGTGGATTGTCTCTTCAAACTATGAGCTAAAATAAATCCTCCCTTAAGTTTCTTGGTCAGGTACTGTCATAGTACAATATAAGTAACCATTATACTCTTAAATTTTAAAATCCCTGGTATAAAAGAGACACTAATATTTATTAGTGAGAAATTGAGTTTGCTGTCATACTTTAATTTTTAAACACATTTGATTATACATGACATTTAAATTATTTATTTATTATTGCATGTGTCTATGTATGTGCTCATACATATGTGTGGTATTTGTGTATGGGAACATGTGCCACAGTGTGTTTAGAGAGGTTAGAGGACAATTTTGTGAAGTTAGTTTTCTTCATCCACTTTTATATCATGTTCAAACTCCGATTTCTGTGCTTGCAGACAAGCACTTCTACCCACTGAGACATGCTGTAGGCAGCGGCAGCGGTGGTGGCCAGCTCTCCTGCCTGTCATAGATGGTGAGGGATGAGGGAGAGAAGGAGGGTGTCTCTCCTTTCTCCATACCACCCAGCTGGCTCACATGCAACCTCTGTATTCTACATCCAGTTCTACTGTACTGCCCTGGCAGGCCTGCTTGCCTGACTGCTGCAGCAGGTGAGGGGCAGGGTTTTCTTTCCCACTCTAATGACTGAGGGACCAGCTTTCCTGCTTGCCATAGGTGGTAAGGGGTGTGTAGGGGGTCCTCTCTCCCTCTTTGCCCCATGGTTGATAGGTGGGCCAGCTCTCCCACGCTCAAGCTCTTGGAGTTGTGCATCCCCCACCCCTATGCTACTAGGGTCAGTTCTGCTGTGAGCCCAGGCGAGGTGTTCAGGGTCCACTATTCTGAGTGCTGCAGCTGGTGAGTGGCAGGGACAGCTCTCCTGCTCTCTTAACCTCAGGGCCAGGTCTCCTGCTTGCCTCAGGTGTTGAGAGGGGAGAAGGCTATCTCTTTCTCAATCTATGCTACCACACAGTAAGTAGTAGGGTGGGGACTCCTATGCTCATGTCTTTGAGGGCTTGGCTCGGCTCCCAATCAACTACTGCTATGTGGAATACTACAGCTGGCTAGGGGTAGAGTCAACTCACAAGTCTCCAGGGACAGCTCTCCCATGATGCCCAGATGAGGGGTGGGCCAGTTCTACACAGCCCTTAAATAGGAATAAGCCTGCTCCCTCCTGGGGCAGCATAGGACAAGACCTCACCATGATCCCAGGTGACATCACTGGCTACTCTTCTTAGGCTGTTTCTCATTACCCTTGAGTTTTTAGTTCTTCCTTTCTTCATTGTGCTCACATCTCTCTGTTTATGTTTCTCTTCCATTTCTCTACCACTTACTTGCTCCTTTAAGGCTTCTGGGGCCGGGCATGGTGAAGCACGCCTGTAATCCCAGCACTCTGGGAGGCAGAGGCAGGCGGATTTCTGAGTTCGAGGCCAGCCTGGTCTACAGAGTGAGTTCTAGGTCAGCCAAGGCTACACAGAGAAACCTTGTCTCAAAAAAAAAAAAAAAAAAAAACCACAAAAACAAAAAACAACAAAAAAAGGCTTCTAGGGTCTCTGAGTGTCTGGGCAGGGAATTATCTCAAGGACTGGTGGTTGTCTCAGGCCAGCTCCCTGTCCAGGTCCCATAGTGCTGGTCTGGTGGTCATCTTGGGCTTTTTCTTTCTTTTTTTTTTTTATTCTTTTTTTATTCGATATATTTTTTATTTACATTTCAAATGATTTCCCCTTTTCTAGCCCCCCACTCCCCGAAAGTCCCATAAGGCCCCTTCTCTCCCCCTGTTGTCCCACCCACCCCTTCCCACTTCCCCATTCTGGTTTTGCCGAATACTGCTTCACTGAGTCTTTCCAGAACAAGGGGCCACTCCTCCTTTCTTCTTGTACCTCATTTGATGTATGGATTATGTTTTGGGTATTCCAGTTTTCTAGGTTAATATCCACTTATTAGTGAGTGCATACCATGATTCACCTTTTGAGTCTGGGTTACCTCACTTAGTATGATGTTTTCTAGCTCCATCCATTTGCCTAAGAATTTCATGAATTCATTGTTTCTAATGGTTTCCATTGTGCAGATATACCACATTTTTTGTATCCACTTTTCTGTTGAGGGATACCTGGGTTCTTTCCAGCATCTGGCAATTATAAATAGGGCTGCTATGAACATAGTAGAGCATGTATCCTTATTACATGGTGGGGAATCCTCTGGGTATATGCCCAGGAGTGGTATAGCAGGATCTTCTGGAAGTGAGGTGCCCAGTTTTCAGAGGAACCGCCAGACTGATTTCCAGAGTGGTTGTACCAATTTGCAACCCCACCAGCAGTGAAGGAGTGTTCCTCTTTCTCCACATCCTCTCCAACACCTGCTGTCTCCTGAATTTTTAATCTTAGCCATTCTGACTGGTATAAGGTGAAATCTCAGGGTTGTTTTGATTTGCATTACCCTAATGACTAATGAAGTTGAGCATTTTTTAAGATGCTTCTCCGCCATCCGAATTTCTTCAGGTGAGAATTCTTTGTTTAACTCTGTACCCCATTTTTTAATAAGGTTGTTTGGTTTTCTGGAGTCTAACTTCTTGAGTTCTTTATATATATTGGATATTAGCCCTCTATCTGATGTAGGATTGGTGAAGTTCTTTTCCCAATTTGTTGGGTGCCGATTTGTCCTTTTGATGGTGTCCTTTGCCATACAGAAACTTTGTAATTTTATGAGGTCCCATTTGTCAATTCTTTTTTTTTTTTTAATTTTTTTTTACAAAGAAACGAAATATGTTTGTAAGCACAGAGAGGAAAACAAGCACTAGTAGGGCAATTTTGATGTCACATGGTAAGACAGGTTTATGGGAAGACTTTAGTCCTCTTTCAAGTTACAAACATTTCAGTGGCCTCTTGGCTTACACATTACATTTATGTTATTAAATAATAGCGTTTACTGGTTCTGCCATTTTTTAACCCCCTCCTCTGAGTCCCTCAAAGAAGCAAATAGTTATCAGAATAATCTAAGACTGCCTCAGGGTGAACGTGTAGGAGCCCCAGAGAGTTTGCCCTTTGCTTGCATGGCTGGCATTACCCACATGGAGCTAATGTCCTTCCCCTGTCTCACTTACATACTCATTTTTTTTTTATTCGATGCGCAGGGGCCATGCTAATCTTCTCTGTATCGTTCCAATTTTAGTATATGTGCTGCCGAAGCAAGCACCCATTTGTCAATTCTTGATCTTAGAGCACACGCTATTGGTGTTCTGTTCAGAAACTTTCTCCCTGTACCGATGTCCTCAAGGGTCTTCCCCAGTTTCTTTTCTATTAGCTTCAGAGTGTCTGGATTTATGTGGAGGTCCTTGATCCATTTGGATTTGAGTTTAGTACAAGGAGACAAGGATGGATCAATTCGCATTCTTCTGCATGCTGACCTCCAGTGGAACCAGCACCATTTGTTGAAAAGGCTATCTTTTTTCCATTGGATGTTTTCAGCCCCTTTGTTGGGTTCATTTCTGGATCTTCAATCCTGTTCCATTGATCCGCCTGCCTGTTACTGTACCAATACCATGCAGTTTTTAACACTATTGCTCTGTAGTATTGCTTGAGGTCAGGGATACTGATTCCCCCAGAATTTCTTTTGTTGCTGAGAATAGTTTTAGCTATCCTGGGTTTTTTGTTATTCCAGATGAATTTGATAATTTCTCTTTCTAACTCTGTGAAGAATTGAGTTGGGATTTTGATGGGTATTGCATTGAATCTGTATATTGCTTTTGGCAAAATGGCCATTTTAACTATATTGATCCTGCCGATCCATGAGCATGGGAGGTTTTCCCATTTTTTGAGGTCTTCTTCCATTTCCTTCTTCAGAGTCTTGAAGTTCTTGTCATAAAGATCTTTCACATGTTTGGTAAGAGTCACCCCAAGATACTTTATACTGTTTGTGGCTATTGTGAAGGGGGTCATTTCCCTAATTTCTTTCTCAGCCTGCTTATCCTTTGAGTATAGGAAGGCCACTGATTTGCTTGTGTTGATTTTATAACCTGCCACTTTGCTGAAGTTGTTTATCAGCTGTAGGAGTTCTCTAGTGGAGTTTTTTGGGTCACTTAGGTAGACTATCATGTCATTTGCAAATAATGATAGTTTGACTTCTTCCTTTCCAATTTGTATCCCTTTGACCTCCTTATGTTGTCGAATTGCCCGAGCTAGTACCTCAAGTACATTATTGAAAAGATAAGGAGAGAGGGGGCAGCCCTGTCTAGTCCCTGATTTTAGTGGGATTGCTTCAAGTTTCTCTCCATTTAGTTTGATGCTGGCTACCGGTTTGCTGTATATTGCTTTTACTATGTTTAAGTATGGGCCTTGAATTCCTGTTCTTTCCAAGACTTTAAGCATGAAAGGATGCTGAATTTTGTCAAATGCTTTTTCAGCATCCAATGAAATGACGATGTGGCTTTTTTCTTTGAGTTTGTTTATGTAGTGGATTGCATTGATGGATTTCCGTATATTGAACCAACCCTGCATTCCCGGGATAAAGCCTACTGGATCATGGTGGATGATCGTTTTGATGTGTTCTTGGATTCGGTGGGCAAGAATTTTATTGAGTATTTTTGCATCGGTGTTCATAAGGGAAGTTGGTCTGAAGTTCTCTTTCTTTGTTGGATCTTTGTGTAGTTTTGGTATCAGCGTAACTGTGGCTTCGTAGAAGGAATTGGGTAGTGTTCCTTCTGTTTCTATTTTGTGGAATAGTTTGAAGAGTATTGGTGTTAACTCTTCTTTGAAGGTCTGGTAGAATTCTGCACTGAAACCATCTGGTCCTGTGCTTTTTTTGGTTGGAAGACTTTCTATGACTCCTTCTATTTCTTTAGGCATTATGGGACTGTTTAGATGATCTATTTGGTCCTGATTTAATTTTGGTATTTAGTATCTGTTAAGGAAATTGTCCATTTCCTCCAGATTCTCCAGTTGTGTTGAGTACAGGCTCTTGTAGTAGGATCTGATGACTTTTTGGATTTCCTCAGTTTCCGTTGTTATATCTCCCTTTTCATTTCTAAGTTTGTTAATTTGGATACTTTCTCTGTGCCCTTCGGCCAGTCTGGCTAAGGGTTTATCTATCTTGTTGATTTTCTCAAAGAACCAGTTCCTGGTTTTGTTGATTTTTTGTATGGTTCTCTTTGTTTCTACTTGATTGATTTCGGCCCTGAGTTTGATGATTTCCTGCCTTCTACTCCTCCTGGGTGAAATAGCTTCTTTTTGTTCCAGGGCTTTCAGGTGTGTCATTAAGCTGGTAATGTATGGTCTCTCCATTTTCTTTTTGGAGGCACTCAGGGCTATGAGTTTTCCTCTTAGCACTGCTTTCATTGTGTCTCATAGATTTGGGTTGTTGTGTCTTCATTTTCATTGTGTTCTAAAAAGTCTTTAATTTCTTTCTTTATTTCTTCCTTGACCAAGGTATCATTGAGTAGAATATTGTTCAGCTTCCACGTCTATGTGGGTTTTCTGATGTTTTTGTTGCTATTGAAGACCTCTTTTACTCCATAGTGATCTGATAGGAGGCATGGGATTAGTTCGATCTTCTTATATTTGTTGAGGTCTGTCTTGTGACCAATTATATGGTCGATTTTGGAGAAGGTACCATGAGGTGCTAAGAAAAAGGTATATTCTTTTGATTTAGGATAGAATGTTCTATATATATCTGTTAAATCTAATTGGTCCAAAGCTTCAATTAGTTTCATTGTGTCCCTGTTTAGTTTCTGTTTTCCTGATCGGTCCATTGAGGAAAGTGCAGTGTTGAAGTCACCCACAATTATTGTGTTAGGTACAATGTGTGCTTTGAGCTTTAATAAAGTTTCTTTTACGAAAGAGGGTGCCCTTGCATTTGGAGCATAGATGTTCAGGATTGAGAGTTCTTCTTGTTGTATTTTTCCTTTGACCAGCAAGAAATGACCCTCAGAGTCTCTTTTGATGACTTTGGGTTGAAAGTCAATTTTATCTGATATTAAAATGGCTACTCCAGCTTGTTTCCTGAGACCATTTGCTTGTAAAATTGTCTTCTAGCCTTTTACTCTAAGATAGTGTTTGTCTTTGACCCTGAGGTGTGTTTCCTGTAAGCAGCAAAATGTAGGGTTCTGTTTACGTATCCAGTTAGTTAGTCTATGTCTTTTTATTGGGGCATTGAGTCCATTGATGTTAAGAGATATTAAGGAATAGTGATTGTTATTTCCTGTCATTTTTGACGTTATTTTTTAAATTTGATTGTTTAACTTCTTTTGGGTTTGATGAAAGGTTACTATCTTGCTTTTTCCAGGGTGAAGTTTCCCTCCTTGTATTGGTGTTTTCCTCCTATTATCCTTTGTAGGGCTGGGTTTGTGGAAAGATATTGTGTAAATTTGGTTTTGTCATGGAATATTTTGGTTTCTCCATCTATGGTGATTGAGAGTTTTGCTGGATATAGTAGTTTTGGCTGGCATTTGTGTTCTCTTAGAGTCTGCATGAGATCTGCCCAGGATCTTCTAGCCTTCATAGTCTCAGGTGAAAAGTCTGCTGTGATTCTGATAGGTCTTCCTTTATATGTTACTTGGCCTTTCTCTCTTTCTGTCTTTAATATTCTTTCTTTGTTTAGTGCATTTGGGGTTTGATTATTATGTGACGGGAAGTATTTCTGCTCAGGTCCAGTCTGTTTGGAATTCTGTAGGCTTCTTGTATATTCATAGGCATCTCTCTCTTTAAGTTAGGAAAGTTTTCTTCCATAATTTTGTTGAAGATATTTGCTGGCCTTTTCTGTTGTAAATCTTCACTCTCATCTATACCTATAATCCTTAGGTTTGGTCTTCTCATTGTATCCTGGATTTCCTGGATGTTATGGGATACAAGCTTTTTGCATTTTGCATTTTCTTTGACAGTTGAGTCAATGGTTTCTATGGTATCTTCAGCATCTGAGATTCTTTCTTCTATCTCTTGTATTCTGTTGTTTATATTTGCATCTATGGCCCCTGATTTCTTCTCAAGGTTTTCTATCTCCAAAGTTGTCTCCCTTTGTGATTTCTTAGTTGTTTCTACTTCTGTTTTTAGATCCATGATGGTTTTGCTCAGTTCCATCATTGGTTTGTTTGTGTTTTCCTGTAATTCTTTAAGAGATTTTTGTGTTTCCTTTTTCATGACTTCTGCCTGTTGACTCAAGTTCTCCTGCATTTCTTTAAGTTTTTTTTGCCTTTCTTCTTTATTGACTTCTATCTCTTGGGCCTTATTCTCCTGCATTTCTTTAAGTGATTTTTGTGTTTCCATTATACGGGTTTCTAGCTTATTCATGTTCCCCTGTATTTCTTTAAGAGATTCATTCATGTCCTTTTTGTGTTCTTCTAGCAGCATCATGAACAGTGATTTTAAATCCAAATCTTGTTTCTCTGGTGTGTTGGCATAACCAGGACTTGCTGATGTTGGAGAGTTTGGTTCAGATGCTGCCATATTGCCTAGATTTCTGTTAGTAGCGTACCTGCGCTTGCCCTTTGCCATCTTGTTCTCTGGAGCTAATTGGTCTTGTCTCTGGCTGGTGTTTCAGCCTCCTGAGAGGCTCTAGGGCTATTTCTGCAACACTGGATGGCAGGGTTTCCCCTGTTGCAGATTGCTGATGTGCTTTCCTCCTCTTGGGTGCCCTTGCAGCCCTAGCTTTCTTTGCCCCAGATTGTGTCTGTGAGCCAGATGGTGCCCCTTTGCTCCTTCAGGGAGTGCTGAGGCTGTATTCTGCAGGGACCTTTTCTGTGTGCTGCTCACTCTGCTGGGCAGCGGAACTCTCAACCGGGTTGGTGCACACAAGGCTAGCCTAGCTGCTCAGGCCCTGAGGCTAGGCAAAAGCCTGGCAGGCCAATGTCGGAGCAAAATTCCCCTCAGCTGTGAGTGTTAATTGGGTCTGACAGGTGGCTAGGATGGTGGTGTGCATGTGCTCCCTGAGAGTGCTGGGAGAGTCTGCTGGGCTAACAACCTCCTGGCCGGGTTGGCACACAGATGGCCCACCGAGCAGAGCAGCCCAGGGCCTGGGGGCAGTCCAGGGCCTGACTGTCTGAGACCCCTGCTATGACCGCCTCGGGCTATGCCTGTTAGCTGGTTTGGTTTTGCCTGCTAGGTCTCTCTGGCTTCCTGTAGGCAAAATGGCGGTGGCGCACAAACCACCCAGGGCAAACAACCTCCTGGCCGGGTTTGCACCCCGGTGACCCCCCCCCCCCATCAGCCCAGGGCCTGTATGCAGGCCAACGCCTGTCGGGCTTAGACCCCCGAGATGTTGGTCTCGGGTTATATTTGCGTACCTCAGTCTGATTTCTCTGGTGACTGAGAACCAATAAGGAAGCCTCGTAACTGACTGGCGGGAGGCAGAGTTCTGATGTGGCTTCTGTGTGGTGAAAGGATGTAAATCCGCCGCTGCTTGCAGCCTGGCTGGCCAGCGATGGCCAGTGGTCGTGGGCGCAGGGTCTGCCTGGACCCTGTCTGCTTGGTTCTACTGCTGATGGCCCTTCCTCTGGACCAGCCGCCACTGCTGTTGCTGCTGCCGCTGCCGCCCATCTTGGGCTTTTTCTTCACCTCGTCTTCTCTAGTGGTCCCATGGTAGGGTCATCTGTCTCAGGCTAACTCCTGCCCTGGGCCCTTAGTCCCAGGAGGGGGTTCTTTTAGTCTCAGGATTGCTCCCAGTCCTGGGAGTTTTCCAGGACCTGGGCAGAGTGGGATTGGTGGTTGTCTCAGGCTAGCTCCCTGTCCGAGTCCCCATTGGATTGGTGGTTATCTCAGGCTTGCTGTTTTTCAGAGAGTGTGAGGCTACTAATCATTCAGATGTTCATAGGTCAGAATACTGAGCTTAGATATAACCTCTCTCCTTTTTTGCCACCTACTGACACACATAGAACACAGCTGTGAGCTTCTAGGAGCAGCTGAATGGGATTTTTTTTTTTCTAAAAAAAAATGTTTTATTTATTTACATTCCAAATGTTGCCTCCTCCCAGTTCCCTCTCCAAGAGTTCTTGGCTCAATCCTCCCTCCCCTTTAAATTTACCTTGTGCAGCTCTTTGATTGGGTCTTTTTTTTTTTTTTTTTTTTTTAGCATAAAATGTTTTATGTATTTTTTTGTGTCAGTGAAGGAGTTGTAATTGTAAGATGTTTTTGTTAACCTGGTTAAGAGGACACTCAGTTTGCCTTTTCAAGAAAAATTCCCCCCTCAATAATGAACAGTGTAGACTAAGAATATAATATTTTTTCCCTTTTAGCCTAGTCTGAGCTTGGGATACCAAATCAAAAGAGACATTTCAGTTCATTTTAGTCTCTCATATTTCCTAATTTACTTTTTGTATCTTGGTTTTGGCTGGAATTTCTTTTTAAGTCTTGATCCAAAAGACAACCAACAGATGGGTAGAATTAGATAGTATTTTGTGTGAAGATGAGCTACAAGTAAAAGTTAGTTGAAGCATTAGAATTGTGAGAGATAAATGGTGATAAGGGGTCTATGGGGCTGCAGGTGGCTTAGTTAATAAAGTACTTGCTGTGCACGGCAAGCACGGAGACCTGCGTTGGGATCTCCAGCTCTTACATATACAAATTTGAGTTCAGGATTACATGCCTCTAATCCTGTCAATGGTGAAGTGGAGACAGGTAGATCAATGGAACTCACTGGCCCACCTCTTTAGATGAGTTTGTGAGCCCTAGGTTCAGTGAGAGATCCTGTCCCAAAAAATAAAGTGGAAGTTTGAGGAAGACATACAGTGTCCACATGCACATGCATGGCATACATGCACACACAGACCATAAGCACAAATAAGGGGGTCATGGATAAAGTCACTCATGAATAGTGTAGACTTTATCAGTAATTGTGGACAGTTTTTATAGGGAAGGAATCTTTCCTGTTCAATCTTGGAAAAGTCATTTGTTTTCCATGGAAGCAAATGGAAGCTCTTCATACTCCTCCTCGTTGTCTTTAGGTCTCGTGTTTGTCATTTGGTTGTAATGATGAAGCTCCTTGACAGTGTATTTATCAGCATCTTGTTTTGAGAATAGAAGTATAGTTGCTAATTCATGTATGGATTTGAACCCATTTTTTGTTTTTGTTTTATTTTTGGGGTTTTTTTTTTTTTGGAGACAGGTTTTCTCTGTGTGGCCCTGGCTGGCCTGGAACTCACTCTGTAGACCATGCTGGCCTCAAACTCAGAAATCCGCCTGCCTCTGCCTCCCGAGTGCTAGGATTACAGGCGTGCGCCACCACCGCCTGGCTGAACCCATTTTTTATTTTATGTCTTAACTTTTTCACAAAGGGACTTTACATAGATCTTGGAGAGTGTGTATTTTTGTTCTTAGAATTTACACTATTTATATTAAGCAAGTTTGACTTAACCTATTTCATAAGCCAAGTCTTAACTGGAGAAATTTATAACAGTAAAAGGCACACATAGAATCTTAGTGTTTTTTTATTCTTGTCAACTGCCTCTTCCATTTTTTTTTTTTAGTCACTGTGTGTGAGAGATTATGTAAAGACATTATACATATATTAGTTTAAACTGACCAACAGACTTGTCATGGATTTTATTACCTCATATCTTATAGATTTATTCAATTTTTCAACTATTATATATTTGCATGCCTAATGCAATTCAGTCTCTCTTCATCTACTGGTCTCAACTAGAAAAGAATAAAACCCAGTCTGAATTTCATCAAGAAGAATAAGGAATTATGAAAAGATAAAAGAACATTTAGTAACTCAATATGGGGAAAGAGAAATAAAGTTATGACTTGTATTTATTTTTCCTAAAAGGAGGGGATAAAAACCTTACACCACCACCATGACCATGACCACCACCACCACAACAACAGTAACAACAATAAAAACAGGAATCAACAAACACTGATAATTAATGGCTCTGAACATTAGTGGCCTCAGTTCCCTAGTAAAAAGATACAGACTAATAGAATGGATTCGAAACCTAGGAACTGTCCTTCTGCTATATCCAAGAAACATACCTTAACATAGATAGCACCTCAAAAGAGATAGAGAGGGACATTACATATTCATCAAAGGAAAAAAATCTACCAAGATGACATTGCTATTCTTTTTTTTCCTGTCTTTTTTTTATTCGATATAATCTTTATTTACATTGCAAGTGATTTTCCCTTTCATGGATCCCCCCTCCCCAAAAGTCCCATAAGCCCTCTCTCCTCCCCCTGTTTCCCAATCCACCCCTTCCCACTTCCCTGTCTTGGTATTCCCCAACATTGCTGCACTGAACTTTTCCAGGACAGGGGGCCACTCCTTCCTTCTTTTGGGGCATCATTTGATATGTGCATTGTGTCTTGGGTATTCCAAGCTTCTAGGCTAATATCCATTTATCAGCGAGTGCATACCATGAGTGTTCTTATGAGACTGGGTTACCTCACTTAGGATGATGTTCTCCAGTTCCACCCATTTGTCTAAGAATTTCATGAATTCATTTTTTCTAATAGCTGAATAGTACTCCATTGTGTATATATACCACATTTTCTGTATCCATTCCTCCGTTGAGGGACATCTGGGTTCTTTTCAGTTTCTGGCTATTATAAATAAAGCTGCTATGAACATAGTGGAGCATGTATCCTTATTACATGCTGGGGAATCCTCTGGGTATATGCCTAGGAGTGGTATAGCAGAGTCCTCTGGAATTATCATTCTCAGTTTTCTGAGGAACTGCCAGACTGACATCCAGAGTGGTAGTACCAGCTTGCAACCCCACCAGCAGTGGAGGAGTGTTCCTCTTTCTCCACATCCTCACCAGCACCTGTTTTCTCCTGACTTTTTGATATTAGCCATTCTGGCTGGTGTGAGGTGAAATCTCAGGGTTGTTTTGATTTACATTTCCCTGATGACTAAGGATGTTGAACATTTCTTTAGGTGATTCTCAGCCATTCGATATTCCTCAGGTGAAAATTCTTTGTTTAGCTCTGTACCCCATTTTTAAGGGGGATATTTGGCTCTCTGGAGTCTACCTTTTTGAGTTCTTTGTATATCTTGGATATAAGTCCTCTGTTGGATGTAGTGTTGGTAAAGATCTTTTCCCAATTTGCTGGTTGCTGTTTTGTCCTTAGAAAGAGCAATTCTCAAATTCATCTAGAATAACAAAAAACGCAGGATAGCTAAAACTATTCTTAACAGTAAAAGAACTTCTGGAGGAATCAGTATCCCTGACCTCAAGCAGTACTACAGAGCAATTGTGTTAAAAACTGCATGGTATTGGTACAGTGACAGGCAAGTAGATCAATGGAATAGAATTGAAGATCTGGAAATGAAGCCACAGAATTATGGTCACTTTATCTTTGATAAAGGAGCTAAACCATCCAGTGGAAAAAAAGATAGCCTTTTCAACAAATGGTGCTGGTTCAACTGGAGATCAGCATGCAAAAGAATGCAAATTGATCCATTCTTATCTCCTTGTACTAAGCTCAAGTCCAAGTGGATCAAGAACCTTCACATAAGACCAGACACACTGAAACTAATAGAAAAGAAACTGGAGAAGACACTTGAGGACATGGACACAGGGGAAAATTTCCTCAACAGAACACCAATAGCTTATGCTCTAAGACCAAGAATCGACAAATTGGACCTCATAAAACTACAAAGTTTCTGTAAGACATTGCTATTCTTAACATCTGTGCTCCAAACACAAGGGCACCCATGTTTATAAAAGAAATACTACACATCTAAATCATATATTGACCCTCATACAGTGATAGTGGGTTGTAACTTTAATTTTTTCAAAGTCTTCTTTTAATAATGGTTCTTAAATACTTTAACCACCTTTGTATCCCACAACCCAACAGAGGTAGTGGAAAAAAAGGATGGGGTGGGGAGTGAACCTGTTTAGAAAGGTTCTTTGGCGCAACTTCATCTGTGTAGTCTGGAAATCAGCAGCAGTTCAGTTCACAGGTTATCAGTGTCATCTCAATCCACTCACAAACACCTCATGGTACACCAGAAGTCCAGGTTGGTAGAGTTAGTTTAGCAAACTCAATCAGCAGCATTGCTAGCAGTTAGCTACCTAGGAGAGACAGCCAGACCTCAGCCTCAGCAGAAGGGAACAGGGCCAACAGGAATGCCAGGAGAAGTTCTCAGCTGTGCTTCTCTCAGCAATGTGAAGATCAGTCAAGACCAGCAAGTATTGCACAGATAGCTCTATAAGCAAGCCAAGCTCAGCCCCTGTCATTTCCTTAAGTCCTAATTACACCTTCCAAATATCACGTGTTCTCCATGTGTCTTGCTTCAGCATGTGCATCTGTCAGCTAACATCACTCTGCCATTCAGCCCAAGTCCACAGAAGTGGCAAGAAACTGTAACACACAACCAGAAGGGTTTTTTTTTTTTGTTATGTTTTTCTCTATGAAGTCCTGACAGAGTTCTACTATGCAGTGTAAGGCAGACCAATATATATGTGTGTCAGTAGCAAAGAATCCTTCATCACGTGTGCTTGTTTTAGCAGAACATTCTTCTGTGTTTCCTTCTGCAAAACATTCCTTTACAGGTCTGTCTTAGCCATTCACCAATGGCTAAGGAAAACACTCCTTCATGTATTTGCCCCAGTAAGTTTCCACTTCACTGGTTGACTTCAGTACACTATTCTTACCAAAAGACATGTAATTTAGACAAAACTTTAATAGAGAAACAGTTTAAACAGTTAGCTGACGCTAACTGATGTTATAAACCAAATGAACCTAACAGATATTTATGGAAAATTTCACTCAAACATACAAGAATATGCCTTCTTTTCAGCAGCTCATGGAACTTTCTCCAAAACTGACCACATACTTGGACACTAAGCAAGTCTTAATAGATACAAGAAAATTGAAATAAACCCTGCATCCTATTTGACCATCAACAGCAACAAAAACAAAGAAAGCTTACAAACACATGGAAACTGAACGACTCATTACTGAATGAAAAATATGTCAAGACAGAATTTAAGAGAGAAATTACTTTCTAGAATTGAATGAAAATTAATATACAACATTCCCAAACTTATGGGACACAATGAAAGCTTATCTAAGAGGAAAGTTCATAGCATTAGGTGCCTATATAAAAAATTAGCGAGATCTCATGCTAGTAACTGAACAGAAGACTTGAAAGCTCTAAAACAAAAAGAAGGTATCACACCCAAAGAATAGATGGCAAGAAATAATCAGACTCAGGACTAAAATCAATAATATAGAAACACACACATGCATACACACAACAACAATAATATGAAGAATCAGTGAAACAAAAGAGTTGCTTCTTTGAGAAAAACAGTTAAGATTGTCAGATCCTTAGCCAAATTAACTAAAAGGTGGAAAGAGAAGACGTGCTGTGTCTCCATTGCCAGGACAGATTGCAGGTCAAAGGTTTTGGGGTCTCTGCCTGAGTTGGGGCTTGGGATACTGTGACAAGGAGAAGAGGGTTGGGTTGAATTGGGGGGGGGGCATTGAGAAAGTGTGGGAGGTCTATGGTTGGGCTGCCTACCTGGATTTATGGTGGTTGGTGCTACTTCTGGTGGAGAGTGAGAGGTCTCTGCCTCAGTTAGGGGCTGAACTGTGTGTGTGTGTGTGTATTTTTTGCAAGTTGAAACTCGTTCTTCTAACACCATTTGCTGAAAACATCTTTTTCCTATTGTGTTGCCATTGTTACTTTGTCAGGGGTCAGTTGAAGTGTGTGTGTGGATATGTTTATGGATGTCATCTTTTGTTCTGTAGACTGGTTGCCTATTTTTTTCCCAATACCCAAGAGCTTTGAATAACTGTAGCTTTGATGGATTTCATAACTTCTTTCTTTCTTTCTTTCTTTCTTTCTTTCTTTCTTTCTTTCTTTCTTTCTTTCTTTCTTTCTTTCTTTCTTTCTTTCTTTCTTTCTTTCTTTCTTTCTTTCTCACGGGTTTTAGAGACCCTCATTCTGCCATGTATAGTAAGGGTATCATTTAAAAATAATAAATAAAGAAATTATTTAATAATTATTTAATAATAAATGAGAAATTATTGAGACTCAGTTTGTGAAACTAGTTATTTTAGTGAAATTTATTGTCATAGCTGCTGTTACTAAAAGAACAGGTTTTCTATTCTTTTGTTGTGTGTTATTTTCATGTGAGAAAATTAGATTTTTCTCCCTTTCATAGCATTGTTATGAGATTTGAAGATTAGAACATGGAAAATTCACAAAATTCCAACATGCAAAATTAGTAACACAAGTTCTCAGTTAATATTAGCTGTTATGTATACTCTCCATTTTCATTTCCCTTTTGTAAGTGCTTTTCTTGGTTTATACTCTTTTTTTAAGGTATAAATATATACTTTATTGGTCATATGTAATTTGCATCTTAGAAGCTAACTGCTGAATAAGCTCACCATTTCTAATTCTTTCTGAACGGAGGCTGGCTGATTCAACTCGGCTGTTATGCCTCAAACTCCTCTCCAAGCTGACTGATTTAGGCTTCTCACTGAACTGCTTTGTTGGGGCTCAAACTAACTGGAAATTTGATCTAATCATGTGCTTCCTTCTTATTGTCAAGCTTCAACTCCTGCATGAACTCATGAATGAACTCAACTCCACCACACTACACTCACTGCAGAGGGATTAAAAGTGTGAACTAAGGGTGGGTCTGTATTCTAACCAGATCACAGAGAACTAGAAAGCCCCTTAATCTGATCAGAGCAGCCATGTTGCTAGAATAAAACTCCTCTACCCCTTCACCCTTTCTGTTTAAGCAAAAAATCTTACACAGTTTTACTGTTAAAACAAAATAACAGTTACATTCTTAACTATTTGAGAGTCCTTGTGAAGATCCATTTATGCCATGATCCTTATCCCATAATCTTGACCATCCAAATGTCCTATGAAGATGTATCGATGTGATTGATGATCCTTAATAATTGCACTCCTGATCAGCTGTCTTTCAGCAAATGTCCATTTCAGCCTCAAGGTTTTCCAGTCTGATATCTATCTGGTAAACTGTCTGCCCTTCTTCAGCTGGTTTGTTGCACTGTCCCTATGCAGTGGGGATAAGTCTTCCGGTATTACTACCTTTGTATGTCTTTTCCTTTCTCCAGTGGTGTCTTTCAAATGGATGCTTTATTTCTTGGATCAGATCTTTATCAATTTTGATCGAACACATAATTTTCATCATCCCAGTTGGCAGCTGCCTCATGTAGATTCAATCCAATACCAGGCCAGAGATGGCATTCAGGTCTTTCATGTATGGATGAGCTATCAGAATCTGGTCAGTCTTCCGTTTTGGTTCAGAGTCAGGAAAGATCTTCAGCAGTACCTCCCTTAGCTCACTTGTCTCTGCAGAAGATCTCTATGCTGGTATGGGAAGCTTCTGCTGCACACTGGGAAGGGTAGCCACAGATGTGTAGTGGGGCTGATGAGAAAGCCAAGGACTTGAAGAGGCTGTCTGGATCTCAGCAGGAGGTTGCAGGTGTGTGTGGTATCTTATCTACATGGGTGCCGTGGGTCCAAATGTCAGGATCAAATGTCCCCACACTTGGCAAGTGATTGATTTGAGGAAGCTGCATGTCTCTAGGAAGGACATCCTTTTGAAGAAATTCTTCTAGGCAAGGTCTATTTCTTCCCAGAGTGTCACCAAGAACCATAAATATGTCCCCTCTGAACATACTCATTGAAGTTATCATTTGTTACAATTATACCCCCAGTCTTCTCTGCTAAGTGTAGTAGGAACCTGTCAACATTAGAAGAAATTCTTTCTCCAAAGACTGACCGGGAAAGAGTTAAAGATAATATTCCAAGCTCCTGGAGCTGGGTTAAAAAGTGCTGTTCTGTGATAGTAGGGTTTGGTATTGTTCTCTACTTAGGGACAAATACAATGATGTTTCTGTTACCAGGCTTCCAAAAATAATCAACTGCAATTGCTATTCCATGGAAACTAATGAACTTCTTCAGACTATGGATAATTGCAACATTAGTCCCATCTAAAACAATATGGTTTAAATCTGCTCTCCCTCATTCATTTCTTAAGTCCAGCTTGTATGGTATTTTTAGGATATCTTGAAATCTTTGAATCCCTGGAACTAAGGATTCAATGTGAACAGAGGATTCTGCCAATTGTGTGTCAGTAGATGAAGGTAACAGCTGGGGCACCAGAGAAAGTGGGGGATAATTCGGTGTAGGCTGAGGAGAGAGAACACAAGCAAACTATAGCAAAACTCAGAAAGTAATAGATTAGAATTGAGAAAGTTTGGTAATAAGATTTCCCTTGCCTAGAAATTATACTTTTGTGTGTAATTGAAACATTTATTAGTATTGCTATATATGAATGCTGGAAGGAAAAGGGTTGGTTTCTCTTTAATAGTAGGGATATGAATGTTAGCAACTAAGCAGAAACAGTAACAACAAACAAACAAGGGAATAGTATAGTATGCTGCCTTGGAGAGTGAGTGAGTCAGAAAACAATCTGGGCTATACTTCCTATCTACCATATAAAACAAAACTGAATAAAAAATAAAAACCTCTTCCTTCAGGAGTAAACTGCAAGCACAGTTACAGATCTTAATGAAGCCAAACTATATTATGGAAAATTTCACATTCACCTGCTTTTGAAAATTACAATTATGTTTCTTACAGAATGACCATAATGTTAATTTAATATCTTTTTAGGTTGGTACAGAGGAGTTTCAACAAAGAAGCCTAATGTAAAGGTAATGAAATATTCATCATTGTGTTCCTTAATGATAAGATTTGTATCATGTGCTATTAACAGTCAGTAGCAACTGTTTCTAGTTTACTTTTAATCCTTTATAATAGCTACAGTCACCTCTATGGCAGAAGTGTGCAAGTCATATAATGCTCAGGCAATATTAAAATGATTTTTCAGAAATCACAGAAAATACTAATGTGATACTTGTCTTGAAGAAGCCTATTCATACTTTTAAGTAATTTTCTTCAAGATTTGACAAAAACTAAACTGACTTATTTATAGTTTTAGTGTTATGGAACCACATGTCTAGTTAGATGAATTTATTGCTAGGATGCAAAGTGGGAAAATAATGCTCAACTAGGCATTTCTTTGTTGATAATAACTTTGTTAAAATGTGAACTTAAATAAGACTACATAGAATACTGATATACTAGGTTTTATGTTTTGAGTCCATTATAATTAATAGTAACTTAATAAAATATATTTCTATTAGCAGTTATAACTAAAATCATTACTAAACCATTTTTGAAAAAGATCTATTTATTTAATTTTATGTATATGAATACACTGTAGAGCTGTCTTCGGACACACCAGAAGAGAGCATCAGATCCTATTGCAGATGGTTGTGAGCCACCATGTGGTTTCTGGGAATTGAACTCAGGACCTCTGGAAGAGCACTCAGCGCTCTTAACTACTGAGCCATCTCTCCAGTCCCTTTACTAACCCATTTTATAACATTCTTTTAGCTTACTTTTATTTTCTGGTGCTGGGACTTAAATGACAGGGCATATTGTACGTGCTGGACAAGTATGCTCCCCCTGAAGTATACCCCTATTACTATTTTCATAATTCATGTTGTTCATGTTTCTTATCTTTTGGTAGCCTAATATTAAAATTATTGTTCTTTTTCTCATATTGAAAAATTTAAGCATTATATAATTATTTCATTAAAAACTTATTGAAAGTTTTAATGAAATTCCATTAGTTCACCCATGGAATCATTCATTTTTACTACTTTTTAAGGTAATTACTAGAAACAAAACAGTACTTTCAAATTTTAATTCAGCACTGTTAGCCTTTTCATTGTTGGCATGACATTTGGGGCTGTGCATTCATTAGATGTAAGAAACCAACTGTGTGATATAATGTTTAGTATCACATGGCCGCTATCCATGAGAAACCTTATCACCCCCACCCCATGTGTCTTGCCCCCTGCCATGTTGAAATGTTGAAAAAGGATATAAGATATTAGCAATGCTATGGTGCTAATAAACTTGTCTTTAATAGAGAACTACCTCTCAAAGGTAATTTTTTCCATGTATTCATGCAACACTACAGGTTTTACTTTTCTCTCAAGAATGCTTATATGAGAATAGTTTCTACATTTATTTTAAGAATCTTGATTAAATTGTGAATCTTGATTTAAATCTTGATTAAAGTTAGAAGTTGGATAAATTTGAATCTTAAATATTAATGAAAAGCAATAATAAGTGATATTACTTGTTTTTATTCGTACTCAATATTTGTGAACTTTGCAACCCTTTTACCTTGCTTCCAATTCTAGTACTTGGTGAGTACTTTGCAGATTGAATAATACCTTTATTATTTATTTAATAAATTTAAAATGTTAAATATACTTTTTCCTCCTGTGTGCATTTGTATAAAATCCAGAGGACCACTGACCTTGGGTTTGTTTCTTAGGTGCTGTCTACCATTTTATTTTATTTTATTTTATTTTATTTTATTTTATTTTATTTTATTTTATTTTATTTTACTTTACTTTACTTTACTTTTACTTTACTTTACTTTTTACTTTGCTTTTTACTTTGCTTTTTACTTTACTTTTTACTTTACTTTTTACTTTACTTTTTACTTTACTTTACTTTACTTTACTTTACTTTACTTTACTTTACTTTACTTTTTGAGACAGTGTCTCTCACTGGCCTTGAATTCTCCACATAGGTGAACTGGCTGGCAAGAGAACCTCAAGAATCCATTTGGCTCAGCCTCTTGAGCTCTGAGATTACAAGTGTGCCACTGTACCCTGATGTTTTTTTTGTGTGTTTTAATTATCAAACTTATGTCCTTGTATTTGCAATGCAAGCACTTTATTCCTACTGAGCTTTCTCCTAGTCTTAAACATAATTATTTTGATTATTTGTTGATTGATAATAAAGTAATTCAGAATCATGGATATTAAATGAAAAACCATATTATCTGTTATAATAACTGTGATTTGACTGGGAGCTCACAATTACTTTGATTCTGTTAGGTAACCTATAGCTATAGTTTTCTTGGGGTCCCACCTCCTTCACTGTTTCTTCTTCAATAAGATATTGAAACTATACATTGTGCATTAATTTGAAACTTTAATCACAAAATGTTTATTCAATGATTACTTTCTTCATTTTGATATCAAAATATTAGTAGTAGAATCAAGATAGGTATCATAGATCTTACATATCAAGATGAATAGCATATGATGGAAGTTACAGATTTCCATTGTTTTATAACAGTTTCTTATCAATTAATATTTTATTTTTAGCTTTTGGCAATTTGGCTACTATAGTTTAAAAGTAATGTATAAATAGAAACTTCCCAAATGAGCTGTTCTCATTAGGACCATTATGGTAATTGGGTTTCTCTACATGGTCTGGGGGTGTCCTTTCTTCTAGCTTCTTAACTGATTTCTCCAGAAAGGAGACTAATTTTTATTTTAGAATTACAAAAGTATGCTAATAACCTTACACTAGTTTTTAAATTCTTTTCATTATGATATAGTTATTTGGATTTTGTGAGAGATTTATTTTGTGTTTAGTTTTTGAAATAATTTGACAACTAATTAAACAGGAATGTTACACTAAGCAGTGTTAGAATTTTTTGTGTCCAATCAGATTTTATTATTTTTTATGCAAATATAGTACTTCTGTAATTGTATATTTTGGAAACATCAACTTTCTAGAATTTTAGGTGGCTATAAGGATTTACTAGCAGCATCTTAAGTTTGTATAGGTATTCTTTTTCTTTTTCCTTTTTTCTTTTTCTTTTCTTTTCTCTTCTCTTCTCTTTTTGTTTCTTTCCCTTCTTTTTTGGTTATTTGGATTTGGTTTTTTTGAGCAGGGCTTCTCTGTATAGCCCTGGCTGTCCTGGAACTCACTCTGTAGACCAGACTGGCCTCAAACTCAGAAATCCACTTGCCTCTGCCAGAGTGCTGGGAAACTTCAATGTTTCCTTATAATATGTTTCTTGGTTAAAATATAAACATTCAAGAAGTAATGTCTTGTCATCTGACATAATGATATATGTGAGAGTTATGCTTTCATCATATTTTGGGCTAAGGCTATTTGATAAATGTAGATTTGAGTTTATTTCATTTAACAAAGGAATTACCTGAAAAATTCTCTGAATTATGTAAATATTTTTTTCATTTTTCTCAAGACTTCTAACTTTTCTGCAGTACTTGAATTTCTGCAGGGATTAAATTCAGGGCCTCAGGAAGGCTAGGCCAGAACCCAACCCTAACCCAAGACTCTAAACTACAGATGAATACAAATATAATTAGAGTATTAATAGGCTCGTATCTTTCCTTTAATGGGTAATATGTGAATGAATGAGTGTGTGTGTGTGTGTGTGTGTGTGTGTGTGTGTGTGTAGGATAGAAAACAACCTTGGATTCAATTTACTGGAAAATTTAGTAGAAAATTTCAAGTGTTCCTGAAGTACCTAGGTCATATATGACTTCCAGCACTAATATGTTAACTATAGAATCCTCTCTGTTTAGACATGGTTTATACATCTTTCATTTTGTTGTCTTTAGTCTGTCACTTAAAGTTGTTATAAATAGTACCTCCCTACTTAATGTAAAAAGAACACATGCACACTTGAAACAGCTACACTTGACCACATGCTCACTGGGAATGAGTGATTTTAGAGTTAAACTGTATCAGTAATTGCTTTAAAATTAAAAAATATGTATTTTTATATGTATTGCTGATTTACCTGTGCATGTCTGTATTTGCATACCTGACACCTGAGAAGGTTAGAAGAGAGCATTAGATCCCTTGGGACTAGAGTTACAGACAGGTGTGAGCTGCATGTGGGTGCTGGGAATTGACCCTGGTCTTTTGGAAGAGCAGCCAGTACTCTTAACTAAGGAGTCACCTCTCCATCCCTAATACTTTTCATAAAGAGAAAAAACACATAATAAAATAAATAAATTAAAAATTTCAAAGCAGAATTGTACATTGAATCATTGAATATAATTATAACCCCAAGTTAATCTCTTCCCAGTTTAAATGTGTACCTATATTACTTATTTTGACTATTCTTTTTTGTTTTTTTTTGTTTGTTTTTTGTTTGTTTGGATTTGGTTTTTTCAAGACAGGGTTTCTCTGTATAGCCCTGACTGTCCTGGAACTCACTCTGTAGACCAGGCTGGCCTCAAACTCAGAAATTCGCCTGCCTCTGCCTCCCAGAGTGCTGGGATTACAGGCGTGCACTGCCGCCACCACCTGGCTATTTTGACTATTCTATGTCAACAATATATATATATATATATATATTTTAACATTCTGGAAAAAAGCTGTTATTTTTTTCTTTTTATTTATTTATTTATTTATTTATTTATTTTTATTTACATTGCAAATGATTTCCCCTTTTCTGGGTCCCCACTCCCCGCAAGTCCCATAAGCCCTCTTCCGTCCCCCTGTTCTTCCATCTACCCCTTCCCACTTCCCTGTTCTGGAATTCCCCTATACTCTTGCACTGAGTCTTTCCAGAACCAGGGCCCACTCCTCCATTCTTTTTGGACATCATTTAATTTGTGGATTATGTCCTGGGTATTCAAAGTTTCTAGGCTAATATCCACTTATCAGTGAGTGCATACCATGATTGATCTTTTGAGACTGGGTTACCTCACTTAGTATGATGTTCTCCAGCTCCATCCATTTGTCTAAGAATTTCATGAATTCATTGTTTCTAATGGCTGAATAGTACTCCATTATGTAAATATACCACATTTTTTGTATCCATTCCTCCATTGAAGGTCAACAATATTTAAAGATTAAATAACTAAAGTCTTTTTTAAGTGAGTCTTATTTTTCATTTAAACTTTAAAAAATTAATTAAATGTTTTTGTTTTTGTTTTTGTTTTGTGTTTGAGACAGGGTCTCATGTTGGTCTGGCTTTCCTGGAACTTCCTCTGTAGACCAGGCTGGTCTCGAACTCAGAGACTGCATACTTATGTCACCTGAGTGCTAAGATTAAGAGCATGTACCACAATACCATTACTCTTAGCTAAAATATTAATTTTTTAAATTAAAACATAATTACACCATTTTCCCTTTCCTTCCCTCCAACTCCTGTCATGTCCCTCCTGCTTCTTCAAATTCATGACCTCTTTTTCTTTAATTATTATTGTAATACATAAATATATCCATATATATCTATACTTGATTTTTGAGTAAATTTTTTTATATTCATTCCTATCTGTATTTTTTCACTTTAAATTTTCTGGTGTTTTCTAAAGTATATACTTTAGACAAAAAACTTTTTATATTTATACATTTGAATTATCTAATGTTGAATAAAGTTAGAGTGAAATCTAAAGGCATTGAACATTTAATAGACTTTTCTTCAAGTATACATTTGCTTAGATACAGTAAAAGACTGAAAGAAGTGCCACTCTGCTGCCTGTTTCTTTAGTCATACAGAAATCATAAGTAGTGTTTGGGGAGATGGCTCATTGGTAAAGTGCTTATTGTGCAAGCCTGATGATCTGAATTCAAAACCCTGAACCCACATAAAAAGCTGGCCACAGTAGTAGTGCATATGTCTGTAATTCTGGTATATTCCTAATGCGAGAGGGGAGGTGGAAGAAGGCTAGTTTTAGAAGATCAGCATACACAATGGAAAACAAGAAAGTACCTGTCTCACACAAAGTGGAAAGTGAAGACCCGACATGATACCTGAGGTGTCATCTGATATCTACATGTGCTCTGTGGTACATGCATATCTACACACACACACACACACACACACACACACAGAGTGGGGGGAAGAGAGGGAGGGATGGATGGAGGGAGGGAAGGAGAGAGAGAGAGAGAGAGAGAGAGAGAGAGAGAGAGAGAGAGAGAGAGAGAGAGAGAGAACGCAAACGCAGGTGCTCACATGCCAGCAAATTGGAAATATATTGTTCTAGGTCTTGATTGCAAGTGACCATTGATTGGTAGCTATTATAAGCCTCATCTTTAAAAAAGTATTTATTATTTACGTGTGTGTGTGTGTGTGTGTGTGTGTGTGTGTGTGTGTGAGAGAGAGAGAGAGAGAGAGAGAGAGAGAGAGAGAGAGAGATGTATACACAGTAGCACATCTGTAGAAGTTAGAGGACAATTTGTGGAGTTAGTATGTTCTCTCCATGTGGTCCAGGAGAGAACTCAGGTTGTCAGACTTGGTGTTAAGTCCCTTTACCCACTGAGCCATCTCTTCTAGCAGTAGGTAGCCAGTGGCAGTAATTACAGTTCCCAAAGCTGTGGGTGATAGATCCACGATTGCTAGTGTGCATCTAGTGGGCATTGAATGTAGCTCAATGTATACAGTAACTAGTATGTATCTTTTGGGCATTGAGTGTCAAGATCCTAGAGTTTGGCAATTCTATGGAACTCCTCTGTACTGGCTGGTTTTGTGTGTCAACTTGACACAGGCTGGAGTTATCACAGAGAAAGGAGTTTCAGTTGGGGAAGTGCCTCCATGGGATCCGGCTGTGGGGCATTTTCTCAACTAGTGATCAAGGGGGGAGGTCCCCTTGTGGGTGGTACCATCTCTGGGCTTGTATTCTTGGGTCTATAAGAGAGCAGGCTGAGCAAGCCAGGGGAAGCAAGCCAGTAAGAAACATCCCTCCATGGCCTCTGCATCAGGTCCTGCTTCCAACTGTGTTTGAGTTCCAGTCCTGACTTCCTTTGGTGATGAACAGCAATGCAGAAGTGTAA
The DNA here is from genome assembly GCF_947179515.1 of Apodemus sylvaticus. Taxonomy (NCBI): domain Eukaryota; kingdom Metazoa; phylum Chordata; class Mammalia; order Rodentia; family Muridae; genus Apodemus; species Apodemus sylvaticus. Next base: position 16,492,374 of record NC_067478.1, read on the forward strand.
GCTGAATAAACTCTTTCCTCCCCAACTTGCTTCTTGGTCATATTTGTGCAGGAATAGAAACCCTGACTAAGACATCCTCCAATAATTATTGCCCATAGTCTGTTGGCTTTGTCTCTGCATAGCCATATGTATACTTCTACTATTCTTTGTCCTCTCAGATACCTGTTTTCCACAATTTCTGCCACTGACCCTTCTCTGGAACTCTTCAGCTCTTCAACTTTCTTTCCAGTATTCTATCTTTTATATCCAGTATTACCACTGCTCTATCTTTTATATCCAGTTACCACTGCTGTGGCTGTGGCTGTTGCTGTTGTCTCTGCCATTACTATTACCCCACTTTTCTTTTTTGCTTTTACCAGCTCAGCCTTTTCTATTTTATAATAAAAATCCAATTCCCATTAGGAAGAAACCTTTTATTAGGCACCATTTTGCGACTCCACAGAGGCCAGTAAAAGAGGGTGTTTTCTAGGTAGTCTATTTATATAGTCAGTAGAAAGAAGCCATTTATGCAGATGAAGGATTGTTTACACTAATCAGAAGTCTTAGGTCACCACGAGAAGTGCTCATGCTCTGGTATGTTATGATGAAGGTGACTGAAAAAATCTTTTGGAGTGCTGCTTTCTAAGCAGGGTATGTGGAGTGGTTATCTTCAGCCATGCTGTGGTTGTAATGGTCCTCTGCATCTTTTTAGAGTGATTGTGTCTAAAACATCTAGGCTTTTAAGAGGACAATGTGGCCAGTTGACAGTAAAGGATTTCTTGGCTGACAGTTGCTCTCTTAAGGCTCCTATGAATGAAGAAGAGACCTGCTAATCAAAGTTATCAAATCATTAAATACAAATTTTGGTTTTTAAAGAACAGACTCAAAGTATTAAAGAATAAGAGAACAAAGTAAATAAGGAAAAGAAAAACTATTATAGTTTTTGGTTTCTATAGAGCATATGCTTAAGAAGGAAAAACAAATAGCTCCGTAAGAGTTGAGATTTACTTCCATTATGTGATTTCAGCTATACATTAATTATCAACAGATGCCTAGAACTGCATGAGTTAGGAAAGGGTCCTTTTGTGTGGTAGAAAATTTACAAGGCATATTTACAAAACAACAAATAATGCAAGCCAACTAGAGTATACTGTTAAGATAATGATGGTTGGTATGATAGGAAAAATAAGCCAGGCTTTCTTGCTTGGTCAGCTGAGTTCTACATGTGTTGTCACACAGTATTCTGGCATTCTGCTACTACAGTGAGATGCAGGAGATAGTAAAGGAGTTTATTTTGGCACATAGTTTTAGAGCTCAACTTTGTGATCAGACAGCCTGTTCCACCGAGCCTTTGGGTTGCTTGTGTCAAATGGCGTTGGCCAGGGAGCATGTGGTTGAGCACTTTGTATACAATATGAGCCAGGATGCAAAGCAGGGAAGCCTGGATAGGTCAGGATACCAGAATTTCCCATGGGTGCTTGCCCTTAATGACCTCTCAGGGGCTTTACTTTCTTTCTTTTTTAAAAATATTATGATTATTTATTTATATTTCTTTTTTTTTTTTTACACTCTAAACTCCTAGTCCACATTCCGAGTATTCCACATCCCATAACTCCTCCATGTCCCCTGTCTCCATGAGGATGTTCCCCCACCCCCAGACCTCTAAACTTCCTGGGGCCTCCAGTCCCTTGAGGGTTAGGTACATCTTCTCTGGCTGAACCCAGACCCGGCAGTCCTCTGCAGTGTATGTGTTGGGGGCCTCATATCAGCTGGTGTATGCAGCCTGGTTGGTGATCCAGTGTCTGAGAGATTTTTTGGGGGAGGGGTCCAGGTTAATTGAGACTGCTGGTTCTCCTACAGGGTCACCCTCCTCCTCAGCTTCTTCTAGCTTTTTCCTAATTCAATTACAGTGGTCAGCAGCTTTTTTCCATTGGTTGGCTGCAAATATCTGCATCTGACTCTTTCAGCTGCTTGTTGGGTCTTTCAGAGGGCAGTCATGTTAGGTCCCTTTCTGTGAGCACTCCATAGCCTCAGTAATAGCATCAGGTCTTGGGGCCTCCCCTTGAGATGGATCCCACTTTGGGCCTGTTGCTGGACTTCCTTTTTCTCAGACTCTGCTCCATTTCTATCCCTGCAGTTCTTTCAGACAGGAATAATTATGGGTCAGAGTTTGGACTGTAGGATAGCAACTCCTTCCCTTACTCTGTGCCTGTTGGGAGGTGAGCTGTGAACAGGCAGCCTGATCTCAGGTAGAGCAAAGACTTTGAAACCTCCCCACACACACCCAGGGACCCAGTGGGTGGAGCTTCCACCTGTGAGGGATGGAAAGGAGTTTGGTCACTGCCCCCTGGGCCACCCCCTGGCCCCTGTCACAGTTGCAGCCCCCACAGTCCCCCACCCCCTGCAGGAGAGGTGTGTGGTTATCAGTCATGTAGGAACAACACCAAGCTTTCCCACATGTAAATAAGGTTTCCCTAAGCTCTCAGTCCAAGCCAATGAGAAGTACCTGCTGCCAAACCCTGAATCACCCCAAAACTGTATATAATTTCTATCCTGAATCCTATAGATAATTGTTAAAAGTGTGCGAGAACTACTCCGTCGTCTTGAGAGCTTCTGTCATAAGAGCTGTAACACTTGGGAAGAGGTCTGCTCTCCCAAAACATCACCTGTGGCTCTGCTGCAATTCTCCCTGGCCTAATTGGCCTTTCTTTGTCCTACCAGACTGGACTCATTGCAGAGTGACACAGGTAACCAAGATGGTAGCATCAGTGGCGGCAGCCCTGTCTGCTCACCCTCTTTCCCCTCTGCCAGAACTCTTGCACCTGGCTGGGCCTCCACCCCCAGGCCCACATATGCCCTGTCTTTCTCCTGGAGGTGGGCTCTACAAGTTCCCTCTTCCCAATGTAAGGCCTTTCATCTAAGGTCCCTCCCTTTGAGTCCTGAGAGTCTCTCACCTCCTAGGTCTCTGGTACATTCTGGAGGGTCCCCCAAACCTCCTACTTCCCAAAGTTTCCTGTTTCCAATTTTTCTGCTGGCCCTCAGGGCTTTAGTCCTTTCCCCCCATCCAATACCAGCTCATGTTCTGCTCTCATCCCCCATCCTCTTTCCTTCTTAGGTCCCTCCCCCCTTGTGGTTGCTTTCTTCTCCCTCCCAAGTAGGACTGAGGCATCCTTACTTGGGCCCTTCAGCTTGTTGACTTTTTTAAGTTCTGTGGACTATATCTTGGGTATTCTATACTTTTTTATTTTTATTTGGCTAATATCCACTTATTATTGAGTACATACCATGCATATCCTTTTGTGTCTGAGTTACCTCACTCAGGATATTTTCTAGTTCCATCTATTTGCCTGCAAAATCATGATGTCCTTGTTCTTAATAGCTGAGTAGATTCCATTGTGTAAATGAACCACATTTTCTGTATCCATTCTTCCCTCATAGGACGTCTGGATTTTTTCCAGGTTCTGGCTATCACAAATAAGGCCACTATGAACATAGTGGAACATGTGTCCTTGTTATATGTTAGAGCATCTTTTGGCTATATTCCCAAGAGTGGTAATGCTGAGTTTTCAGGTAGATCTATTTCAAGTTTTCTGAGGATCCTCTAGGTTGATTTCCAGAGTGGTTGTACCAGTGCCATCCCACTAACAGTGGAGGAGTATTCCTCTTTCTCCACATCCTTACCAACATGTGTTGTTACCTGAGGATTTGATCTTAGCCATTCTGATTGGTGTAAGGTAGAATCTCAGGGTTGTTAGGATTTGCATTTCTCTGATTACTAAGGACTTCAAACATTTCTTTAGGTGCTTCTAAGTCATTTGAGATCCTCTGTTGTGAATTCTTGGTTTAGTTCTATCCCCCATTTTTTGATTGGGTTGTTTGGTTTTTTTGGTGGTTAGCTTCTTGTGTTCTTTATATATTTTGGATGTTAGTCCTCTATTGAATGTAGGGTTAGTGAAGATCTTTTTCCCAATCTGTAGGTTGCTCATTTGTCTCATTGATTATGTTCTTCGTCTTAAGAAGCTTTCCAATTTCATGGTATCCCATTTATCAATTCTTGATCTTAGAGGATAAGCTATTGGAGTTCTGTTAAAGAAATATCCCCTATTCCAATGAATTCAAGGCTCTTTCCCACTTTCTCTTCTATTAGATTCAGTGTATCTGGTTTTTTGTTGAGGTCCTTGACCCACTTGGACTTGAGCTTTGTGTAAGGTAACAAATATGGGTGTACTTTCATTTTTTCCACATATCCACAGCCAGTTAGACCAGCACCATTTATTGAAGATGCTTTCTTTTTTCCATTGTATATATTTGACTTCTTTGTCAAAGATCACATGTTCGTAAGTGTGTGGTTTTATTTCTGGGTCTTCAGTTCTATTCCATTGATCAATCTGTCTGTCTCTGTACCAGTACCATGCAGTTTTTATCACTATTGCTCTGTAGTAGAGCTTGAGGTCAGGGATGGTGATTTCCCCTAGCTATTCTTATATTGTTAAGAATTGTTTTCATTATTCTGACTTTTTTTGCCTTTCCAGGTGAATTTGAGAATTACTCTTTCCATGTCTTTGAAGAATTGTGTTGGGATTTTGATGAGGATTACATTTAATCTAAAGATTGCCTTTGGTAGGATGGCCATTTTCACTATGTTAATTCTGCCAATCCATGAGCATGGGAGATCTCTCCATTTTCTGAGATCTTCTTCCATTTCTGTTTTGAGAGACTTGAAGTTATTGTTGTACAAGTCTTTCACTTGTTTGGTTAGACTTTGCCTCAAGATATTTTATATTATTTGTGGCGATTGTTGAAGGGAGTTGCTTCCCTAATTTCTTTCTCAGCCTGTTTGTTATTTATAGAAGGGAAGGCTGCTGATTTATTTATGTTAATTTTGTATTCAGCCACTTTGCTGAAGTTGCTAATCAGCTGGAGAAATTCTCTGGTAGAATTTTGGGGGTCAATAATGTACACTATCTTATCGTTTGCAAATAGTGATACCTTTATTTCTTCTTTGCCAATTTGTATCCCCTTGATCTATTTTTGTTGTCTTACTGTTCTAGCTAGCACTATGAGAACTATATTGAATAGATATGGGGAGAGTGGGCATTCTTGTCCCTGATTTTAGTGGGATTGCTTCAAGTATCTCTCCATTTAATTTGATATTGTATTTTGTCAAATGCTTTTTCTGCATTTAAGGAGATGATCGCATGATTTTTTTCTTTGAGTTTGTTTATATAGTGGATTACGTTAATGGATTTCATTTATTGAACCAGGGGTGTTACTTTCTAAAGAACTCATTACTTTTCTTTTTTTTTTTTAATTTTTTTAATTCGATATAATTTATTTACATTTCAAATGATTTCCCCTTTTCTAGCCCCCCCACTCCCCGAAAGTCCCGTAAGCCCCCTTCTCTTCCCCTGTCCTCCCACCTACCCCTTCCCACTTCCCCGTTCTGGTTTTGCTGAATACTGTTTCACTGAGTCTTTCCAGAACCAGGGGCCACTCCTCCTTTCTTCTTGTACCTCATTTGATGTGTGGATTATGTTTTGGGTATTCCAGTTTTCTAGGTTAATATCCACTTATTAGTGAGTGCATACCATGATTCACCTTTTGAGTCTGGGTTACCTCACTGAGTATGATATTCTCTAGCTCCATCCATTTGCCCAAGAATTTCATGAATTCGTTGTTTCTAATGGCTGAATAGTACTCCATTGTGTAGATATACCACATTTTTTGCATCCACTCTTCTGTTGAGGGATACCTGGGTTCTTTCCAACATCTGGCAATTATAAATAGGGCTGCTATGAACATAGTAGAACATGTATCCTTATTACATGGTGGGGAGTCTTCTGGGTATATGCCCAGGAGTGGTATAGCAGGATCTTCTGGAAGTGAGGTGCCCAGTTTTCAGAGGAACCGCCAGACTGATTTCCAGAGTGGTTGTACCAATTTGCAACCCCACCAGCAGTGGAGGAGTGTTCCTCTTTCTCCACACCCTCTCCAACACCTGCTGTCTCCTGAATTTTTAATCTTAGCCATTCTGACTGGTGTAAGATGAAATCTTAGTGTTGTTTTGATTTGCATTTCCCTAATGACTAATGAAGTTGAGCATTTTTTAAGATGCTTCTCCGCCATCCGAAGTTCTTCAGGTGAGAATTCTTTGTTTAACTCTGTACCCCATTTTTTAATAGGGTTGTTTGGTTTTCTGGAGTCTAACTTCTTGAGTTCTTTATATATATTGGATATTAGCCCTCTATCTGATGTAGGATTGGTGAAGATCTTTTCCCAATTTGTTGGTTGCTGATCTGTCCTCTTGATGGTGTCCTTTGCCTTACAGAAACTCTGTAACCTTATGAGGTCCCATTTGTCAATTCTTGCTCTTAGAGCATACGCTATTGGTGTTCTGTTCAGAAACTTTCTCCCTGTACCGATGTCCTCAAGGGTCTTCCCCAGTTTCTTTTCTATTAGCTTCAGAGTGTCTGGCTTTATGTGGAGGTCCTTGATCCATTTGGAGTTGAGCTTAGTACAAGGAGACAAGGATGGATCAATTCGCATTCTTCTGCATGCTGACCTCCAGTTGAACCAGCACCATTTGTTGAAAAGGCTATCTTTTTTCCATTGGATGTTTTCAGCCTCTTTGTCGAGGATCAAGTGGCCATAGGTGTGTGGGTTCATTTCTGGATCTTCAATCCTGTTCCATTGATCCTCCTGTCTGTCACTGTACCAATACCATGCAGTTTTTAACACTATTGCTCTGTAGTATTGCTTGAGGTCAGGGATACTGATTCCCCCAGATTTTCTTTTGTTGCTGAGAATAGTTTTAGCTATCCTGGGTTTTTTGTTGTTCCAGATTAATTTGATAATTGCTCTTTCTAACTCTGTGAAGAATTGAGTTGGGATTTTGATGGGTATTGCATTGAATCTGTATATTGCTTTAGGCAAAATGGCCATTTTAACTATATTGATTCCACCGATCCATGAGCATGGGAGGTTTTCCCATTTTTTGAGGTCTTCTTCCATTTCCTTCTTCAGAGTCTTGAAGTTCTTGTCATACAGATCTTTCACATGTTTGGTAAGAGTCACCCCAAGATACTTTATACTGTTTGAGGCTATTGTGAAGGGGGTCATTTCCCTAATTTCTTTCTCAGCCTGCTTATCCTTTGAGTATAGGAAGGCCACTGATTTGCTTGAGTTGATTTTATAACCTGCCACTTTGCTGAAGTTGTTTATCAGCTGTAGGAGCTCTCTAGTGGAGTTCTTTGGGTCACTTAGGTAGACGATCATGTCGTCTGCAAATAATGATAGTTTGACTTCTTCCTTTCCAATTTGTATCCCTTTGACCTCCTTATGTTGTCGAATTGCCCGAGCTAGTACCTCAAGTACAATATTGAAAAGATAAGGAGAAAGGGGGCAGCCTTGTCTGGTCCCTGATTTCAGTGGGATTGCTTCAAGTTTCTCTCCATTTAGTTTGATGCTGGCTACCGGTTTGCTGTATATTGCTTTTACTATGTTTAGGTATGGGCCTTGAATTCCTGTTCTCTCCAAGACTTTAAGCATGAAGGGATGCTGAATTTTGTCAAATGCTTTTTCAGCATCCAATGAAATGACCATGTGGTTTTGTTCTTTGAGTTTGTTTATGTAGTGGATTGTATTGATGGATTTCCGTATATTGAACCAACCCTGCATTCCCGGGATAAAGCCTACTTGATCATGGTGGATGATCGTTTTGATGTGTTCTTGGATTTGGTTGGCAAGAATTTTATTGAGTATTTTTGCATCGATGTTCATAAGGGAAATTGGTCTGAAGTTCTCTTTCTTTGTTGGATCTTTGTGTGGCTTTGGTATCAGCGTAATTGTGGCTTCATAGAAGGAATTGGGTAGTGTTCCTTCTGTTTCTATTTTGTGGAATAGTTTGAAGAGTATTGGTGTTAACTCTTCTTTGAAGGTCTGGTAGAATTCTGCACTGAAGCCATCTGGTCCTGTGCTTTTTTTGGTTGGAAGACTTTCTATGACTCCTTCTATTTCTTTAGGCATTATGGGACTGTTTAGATGGTCTAGTTGGTCCTGATTTAATTTTGGTATCTGGTATCTGTCAAGGAAATTGTCCATTTCCTCCAGATTCTCCAGTTGTGTTGAGTACAGGCTCTTGTAGTAGGATCTGATGATTTTTTGGATTTCCTCAGTTTCCGTTGTTATATTTCCCTTTTCATTTCTAAGTTTGTTAATTTGGATACTTTCTCTGTGCCCTTTGGTCAGTCTGGCTAAGGGTTTATCTATCTTGTTGATTTTCTCAAAGAACCAGCTCCTGGTTTTGTTGATTTTTTGTATGGTTCTCTTTGTTTCTACTTGATTGATTTCGGCCCTGAGTTTGATGATTTCCTGCCTTCTACTCCTCCTGGGCGAAGTAGCTTCTTTTTGTTCTAGGGCTTTCAGGTGTGTCATTAAGCTGGTAATGTATGCTCTCTCCATTTTCTTTTTGGAGGCACTCAGGGCTATGAGTTTTCCTCTTAGCACTGCTTTCATTGTGTCCCATAGATTTGGGTATGTTGTGTTTTCATTTTCATTGTGTTCTAAAAAGTCTTTAATTTCTTTCTTTATTTCTTCCTTGACCAAGGTATCATTGAGTAGAGTATTGTTCAGTTTCCACGTGTATGTGGGCTTTCTGTTGTTTCTGTTGCTATTGAAGACCACTTTTACTCCATAGTGATCAGATAGGAGGCATGGGATTAGTTCTATCTTCTTATATTTGTTGAGGTCTGTCTTGTGACCAATTATATGGTCGATTTTGGAGAAGGTACCATGAGGTGCTGAGAAAAAGGTATATTCTTTTGTTTTAGGATAGAATGTTCTATATATATCTGTTAAATCTAATTGGTCCAAAGCTTCAATTAGTTTCATTGTGTCCCTGTTTAGTTTCTGTTTTCCTGATCGGTCCATTGAGGAAAGTGCAGTGTTGAAGTCACCCACAATTATTGTGTTAGGTGCAATGTGTGCTTTTAGTTTTAATAAAGTTTCTTTTACGAAAGAGGGTGCCCTTGCATTTGGGGCATAGATGTTCAGGATTGACAGTTCTTCTTTTTGTATTTTTCCTTTGACCAGCAAGAAGTGTCCCTCAGGGTCCCTTTTGATGACTTTGGGTTGAAAGTCAATTTTATCTGATATTAAAATGGCTACTCCAGCTTGTTTCCTGAGACCATTTGCTTGTAAAATTGTCTTCCAGCCTTTTACTCTGAGGTAGTGTTTGTCTTTGACCCTGAGGTGTGTTTCCTGTAAGCAGCAAAATGTAGGGTCCTGTTTACGTATCCAGTCAGTTAGTCTGTGTCTTTTTATTGGGGCATTAAGTCCATTGATGTTAAGAGATATTAAGGAATAGTGATTGTTACTTCCTATCATTTTTGACGTTATTTTTTAAATTTGAATGCTTACCTTCTTTTGGGTTTGATGAAAGGTTACTATCTTGCTTTTTCCAGGGTGAAGTTTCCCTCCTTGTATTGGTGTTGTCCTCCTATTATCCTTTTTAGGGCCGGGTTTGTGGATAGATATTGGGTAAACTTGGTTTTGTCATGAAATATCTTAGTTTCTCCATCTATGGTGATTGAGAGTTTTGCTGGATATAGTAGTTTTGGTTGGCATTTGTGTTCTCTTAGAGTCTGCATGAGATCTGCCCAGGACCTTCTAGCCTTCATAGTCTCAGGTGAAAAGTCTGCTGTGATTCTGATAGGTCTTCCTCTATATGTTACTTGGCCTTTTTCTCTTACTGCCTTTAGTATTCTTTCTTTGTTTAGAACATTTGGTGTTTTGATTATTATGTGACGGGAAGTATTTCTGTTCTGGTCCAGTCTGTTTGGAGTTCTGTAGGCTTCTTGTATATTCATGGGCATCTCTCTCTTTAGGTTAGGGAAGTTTTCTTCCATAATTTTATTGAAGATATTTGTTGGCCCTTTAAGTTGTAAATCTTCACTCTCATCTATGCCTATAATCCTTAGGTTTGGTCTTCTCATTGTGTCCTGGATTTCCTGGATATTTTGGGTTACAAGCTTTTTGCATTTTGCATTTTCTTTAACTGTTGAGTCCATGGTTTCTATGGAATCTTCAGCATCTGAGATTCTTTCTTCTATCTCTTGTATTCTGTTGTTGATATTTGTATCTCTGTCCCCTGATTTCTTCCCAAGGCTTTCTATCTCCAAAGTTGTCTCCCTTTGAGTTTTCTTAGTTGTTTCTACTTCTGATTTTAGATCCTGGATGGTTTTGCTTAGCTCCTTCACTTGCATGTTTGTGTTTTCCTGTAATTCTTTAAGAGATTTTTGTGTTTCCTCTTTCATGAGCTCAGCCTGTTGACCAAAGTTCTCCTGTATTTCTTCAAGAGATTTTTGTGTTTCGTCTTTCATGACCTCAGCCTGTTGATCAAAGTTCTCCTGTATTTCTTTAAGTGTTTTTTGCATTTCCTCCTTGTTGGCTTTTGTATTCTCCTGGATTTCTTTCAATGATTTTTGTGTTTCCCTTGCAAGGGCTTCTAACTTTTGATCCATTTTCTCCTGAATTTCTTTAAGTGTGTCCTTCATGTGTTCCTGTACCAGCATCATGACCAGTGATTTTAAATCCAAATCTTGTTTTACTGGTGTGATGGGGTATCCAGGACATGTTGGTAGAGGAGAATTGGGTTCAGATGTTGCCATATTGCCTTGGTTTTTGTTAGTGACGTTCCTGCGTTTGCCTTTTGCCATCTAGTTCTCACTGGTGTTAGTTTTTCTTGTCAGTGCTGGACTCACCAGTGCAAGCTGCCCCTTCCCAGTTGGCCTTTGGTGCACAGCTTACCTCCTGCGCTGCTTGTAGACAGGGTGCTGCTGCCCAGGCTGTTCAGATCCCAAAGCAGGCACCCGAAGGCTCCCGCTGGGGCCCGCTGGATTCACTGGAGCACACTGACTTCTCCCAGCTGGCCGCCCGGAAACCCAGCTAGCCACTTGCAGGACTTGGATATGTGGTGCTGCCGCCCAGGCTGATCTGGGCTGCAGAACTCCCAACCGGGTTGGTGCACACAAGGCTAGCCTAGCTGCTCAGGCCCTGAGTCTAGGCAAAAGCCTGGCAGGCCAATGTTGGTGCAAAGCTCCCCTCAGCTGCGGGTGTTAATTGGGTGTGTCAGGTGGCTAGGATGGTGGCATGCGCGAGTTCCCTGAGAGTGCTGGGAGAGTCTGCTGGGCTAACAACCTCCTGGCTGGGTCAGCACACAGATGGCCCAACGAGCAGCCCAGGGCCTGGGGGCAGTCCAGGGCCTGACCGTCTGAGACCCCTGCTATGTCCTCTTTGGGCTATGCCTGTTAGCTGGTTTGGTTTTGCCTGCTAGGTCTCTCTGGCTTCCCGTAGTCAAAATGGCGGTGGTGCGCAAACTGGCCCGGATAAACAACCTCCTGGCCGGGTTGGCACACAGATGGCCTACCGAGCAGTCCTGGGCCTGGGGGCAGTCCAGGGCCTGACCGTCTGAGACCCCTGCTATGTCCGCCTTGGGCTATGCCTGTTAGCTGGTTTGGTTTTGCCTGCTAGGTCTCTCTGGCTTCCCGTAGGCAAAATGGCGGCGGTGCGCGCCGGCCCAGGCAAACAAGCTCCTGGCTGGGTTGGCACACAGATGGCCCGCCGAGCAGCCCAGGATCTGGGGGCAGACCGGGGCCTGACCGTCTGAGACCTCTGCTATGTCCGCCTCGAGCTATGCCTGTTAGCCGGTTTGGTTTTGCCTGCTAGGTCTCCCTGGCTTCCCTTTGGCAAAATGGTGGTGGTGCGCGCGCCGGCCCGGGAGGAAAAAACCTCCTGGCGGGTTTGCACCCCGGTGGACCTCCGATCAGCCCAGGGCCTGGGTGCAGGCCAACGCCCGTTGGGCTTAGACCCCTGCGATGTTGGTCTCGGGTTATATTTGCGTACCTCAGTCTGATTTCTCTGGCGACCGAGAACCAATATGGAGCCCTGGTAACTGACTGGCGGGAGGCAGAGTTCTGATGTGGCTTCTGTGTGGTGAAAGGCACCGTAAATCCGCCGCTGCTTGCAGCCTGGCTGGCCAGCGATGGCCAGTGGTCGTGGGCGCCGGGTCTGCCTGGACCCTGTCCGCTTGGTTCTACTGCTGATGGCCCTTCCTCTGGACCAGCCGCTGCTGCTGCTGCTGCTGCTGCCGCCGCTGCCGCTGCATCCGGTCTCTTCTCATTACTTTTCAATAGTGCTACCCTGAGGACCTTCAACACATGAACTTTAGGGGATGCAAACCATAGTATATAGTATAAGACTTATTAGAGAAACTATTATTTAAGATTCATATTGATGAATTTATAGATGTTTTCTGAGGTGTGGTCTACAGTACTGCAGTGAGTAACTGGTGGGGAGTGATGAATCCCCACCAGTAATATGTGCTATTATGCATACAAAGAACTCAAGAAGTTAAAGACTCCAGAGAGTCAAATAACCCTATTAAAAATGGGGTACAGAGCTAAACAGGGAATTCTCAACTGAGGAAACTCGAATGGCTTCTAAAGAAATGTTCAGCATCCTTAGTTATCAGGGAAATGCAAATCAAAACAACACTGAGATTCCACTGAGACAACACCAGTCAGAATGGCTAAGATGAAAAACTCAGGGGACAGCAGATGCTGGAGAGGATGTGGGGAAAGAGGAACTCTTCTCCATTGTTGGTGGGATTATAAGCTGGTAAAACTACTCTGGAAATCAGTTTGGTGATTCCTCAGAAAATTAGACATAGTACTACCTGAGGACCCAGCGATACCACTCCTGTGCATATACCCAGAAGATGCTCCTTCATGTAATAAGGACACATGCTCCACTATGTTCATAGCTGCCTTATTTATAATAGTCAGAAGCTGGAAAGAACCCAGATGTCCTTCAACAGAGGAATGGATACTGAAACTGTGGTATATATACACAATAGAGTACTATTCAACTATTAAAAATAATGAATTAATGAAATTCTTAGGCAAATGGATGGAACTAGAAAGTGTCATTCCGAGTGAGATAACCCAGTCACAAAAGAACACACATGTTATGCACTCACTAATAAGTGGATGTTAGCCCAAAAGCTCAAAATAAATAAGTTCACAGACCACAGGAAGCTTAAGAAGGGGGACTAAAGTGGGGGTGCTTTGGTTCCTCTGAGAAAGGGAACAAAATACTCACAGGAGCAATTATGGAGACAAAGTGTGGAGCAGAGACTGAAGTAAAGGCCACCCAGAGACTGCCCTACCTGGGGATTCATCCTATAAACAGTCACCAAACCCTGGCACTATTATGGATGACAAGAAGTGCATACCAAAAGGACCATGTCATGGTTGTCTCTGGAGGGACCCTGCCAGAGCCTTACACATAGAGGCAGATGATAGCAGTCAACCATTGGACTGGGCGTGTGGTCCCCAATGGAGGATTTGGAGTGTGGTCCGGGGGAGCGGAAGGGGTTTACAGTCCCATGGGAAGACAAGGATGTCGGCCACCCAGACACCCCAGGACTCCCAGGGACTAGACCATCAACCAAGGGGTACACATGGTTCCAGCCAAAAATGTGGCAGAGGAATGCCTTGTTGGGAATCAGTAGGAGGAGTGGTCCTTGGTCAGGTGAAGGCTCAATAGATGCCCCAACAAAGGGAAATCAGGGGTGGGAGGGTGGGAGTGGCTTGGGTGAAAGGCAGAGGTCTGGGGGGGGCTGGGGGTTTTCGGAGAGGGGGAAACCAGGAAATGTAAATTTGAAATGTAAATGAGGATTATATTCAATAAGAAAAAGATTATGTGATATTGCTTAGCATTGTTAACTACTGTTAAGTATTAGGGTAGGAAGTACATTATTTCACTTTTGAGAAAGGGTCTTGCTATTTATATTTAGTTCCAGCTAGCCTCAAATTCTGTATGTAACCCAGGCTGAACTCAAAGGTTTTGAATCCCTGTACAAGTACAGTTAAACATTATTGGAATTGGTAGTTTATTGTTGAGATTTCTTTAGCCTTTTATTATAAATGCCATTTGAGTGCTTTCTGCAAATCATTTTGTTGAAGTCCTTTTTCTCTGAGTAGAAATTGTATGTACATGAGTTCTGCTGGCCTCTGTCAGCCTTTATCTCCCTTGGCATTTGACAGCAGTGAGTGGCAGCAGCAGACAAGAAGGAGCACCAGCAGGTGTTTGCCTCCCTCTTTCATAGCTCTTGTTTAAGGTAGTAGGTACTAGAACCGTTAACTATATGCTGGTATTACAGCTTGTGTTCAGGTGTAGCTTACAAGGGTTACATTTCTTACAGATGTCTGGGAAATTAGAATTCCTTATGTAGCAATAATCCCTTGCTAATGTTACAGTTAACAAACCTAGGCATTGAGACTCAACTTTTGCTTCATATCTCTTGGTTCCTCCTCTTAAATGGCTATGGTAGCAGCTAGCAGTTCCACTGCTGCTTTTTCACCATCTCTGCTGATGTTGCTTCCTTTGTGACTCATCTCAGCTCTCTATTAAAATTAGGCAAGAAAAGCTCTTGATCCCTAATGCTGTGTGTGTGCCACCACTCTTCTCTCAGAAGACATGGGTATTAAATGAAAATCTCTATGCCAGGTGTGTGATACTGCCTCACAAGTTATTAGTCAGGGAGGCTCCAAAGTTTGATTTGCATTTCCCCATGGGGAATCTATTAAACAAGCTTTAAAATAGTAACAGCAGCCAAATCACACGTGAGATGCTGAGCTCCCAGAATTGATCTTGAGACTGTGTGCCACAGTTGTTGGATTAATGCCAGAGTAACACTCTCACTGGGGAAAGGGGGTGACAAGTTGTTGTCACTCAGTCCACAAGGTGGGGTACCTCAGTAGTCCCAATCTGGCACTAGGACCCCAGTAAATTCCTAGAAAGCTGCTGATCTCTGTTACTCAATGAAAGCTTGGAAATACTGGTTCTACTGCCATGGAAGGAAGCAGCAGGAACAGCATCAGCAGCAACACCAGGGCATCAACCCCAGTTTTTTATCTGGGCTCCCACCAGCAGGTACTACCCACCATTGGGGTGGGTCTTCTTACCCCACCCCATGGTGGCAATGGTCAGGGTAGTTCTTCAGGTGATTCTTTCTACTGAGCTGATTCTAATTTGTGGCAAATTGACATTAAAACTAGCCACAATAATATCTACATATAGTAAACATTTTTCATATTTTTGTTGACCATTAGTTTTTCTTTTTTTTAAGGTATGGGATGTGGAACAGTAGGGGGGTGCACTGGGAAGGAAATAAAATCTAGAGTTTAAAGAAAGAAAGAAAGAAAAAAGGAAGAAAGGAAAAAACTCATATATTGAAGTAATTTCCATAGATTTTTCAGCCGTTTTAACCTTTCAGTTTTTATAATAAATATTTTATCAATTTTCAATATATATAAACATACATGCATGTTGCGAGAAATATTAAATAAAAGACCGGCAGACTTCCTGCGCTACTGCTGGTAACTGGCAGACCACATGGCTCCAGCTGGATAAGGTCTCTCTGGGTGGGAGGTCCCAAGTCTCTTGGCAGATCGCTGCCACCAACCCCATGCAAAGACCATCTACCCTGCAGTCAGCCACCACACCACCCAACAACCCAGTTAAAACAAAGCTCTTGAAGCTTAAAATAAACCAATTAGATTTATGTATCAATAAATTCTCAATTTACAAGATGCTAATACAATAATTTCAGAACCAATTGATAATGATAAAAGCTTTATTTCAAGTATTCTAACCTTAAGGTATCATACCTACCTGTGGCTAGTTAAAACCACACTGGCTCATATCGGCCTCCATCTTGGCCCTCCCTTTCTCCTTGAGATGCTCTCTGTCTCTGCAACTCTTTGCTCTGCCTCCCCTTTTCCTGTCCAGTCACAGGCCTCCTGCTGCCCTAATGTAATTGGACAAGGAAAATCCTGCGGAGAGAGAGAGACATATGCAAGACATACAGGTTTAACTTCACTCTTTTTTTTTTAATATTTTTATTTTCTATATTCTTTGTTTACATTCCAAATGATTTCCCCTTTCCTCGGATCCCCCCATCCCCATATGTCCCATAAACCTTCTTCTCTCCATCCCTTCTCCAATCACCTCCCTCCTTTTTCTCTGTCCTTATTCCCTTCCGATGCTAGATCAATCCTTTCCAGGATCAGGACCCTCTCCATACTTCTTCATGGGAGTCATTTGTTAGGCGATTTGTGCCTTGGGTATTCAGGGCTTCTGGGCTAATTAATATCCACTTATCAGAGATTGCATTCCATGTGTATTCTTTTGTGATTGGGTTACCTCGCTTAGGATGATATTTTCCAGATCAAACCATTTGCCTAAAAATTTTGTGAATTC
The DNA here is from genome assembly GCF_947179515.1 of Apodemus sylvaticus. NCBI lineage: Eukaryota > Metazoa > Chordata > Mammalia > Rodentia > Muridae > Apodemus > Apodemus sylvaticus. The sequence continues at coordinate 16,508,676 of NC_067478.1, forward strand.
ATTGTTTCTAATTGCTGAGTAGTATTCCATTGTGTAAATATACCACATTTTCTGTATCCATTCCTCCTTTGAGGGGCATCTGGGTTCTTTCCAGCTTTTGGCTATTATAAATAAGGCTGCTATGAACATAATGGAGCATGTGTCTTTATTGCATGCCGGCAAATCCTTTGGGTATATGCCCAGGAGAGGTATAGCAGGGTCCTCTGGAAGTCTCATGTCCAGTTTTCTGAGGAACCTCCAGACTGATTTCCACAGTGGTTGTACCATCTTGCAGCTCTACCAGCAGTGGAGGAGTGTTCCTCTTTCTCCACATCCTCGCCAATACCTGCTGTCTCCTGAGTTTTTGACCTTAGCCATTCTGACTGGTGTAAGGTGAAATCTCAGGGTTGTTTTGATCTGCATTTCCCTAATGACTAATGATGTTGAGCACTTCTTAAGGTGCCTCTCAGCCACCCGAATTTCTTCAGGTGAAAATTCTTTGTTTAGATCTGTACCCCATTTTTAATAGGGTTATTTGGTTCCCTGGGATCTAACTTCTTGAGTTCTTTGTATATATTGGATATTAGCCCTCTATCAGATGTGGGGTTGGTGACTATCCTTTCCCAATTTGATGGTTGCCATTTTGTCCTTTTAACAGTGTCCTTTGCCTTACAGAAACTTTGTAATTTTATGAGGTCCCATTTGTCAATTCTTGATCTTAAAGCATAAACTATTGGTGATCTGTTCAGGAACTTTTCCCCTGTGCCCATGTCCTCAAGGGTCTTCCCAAGTTCCTTTTCTATTAGTATCAGTGTGTCTGGTTTTACATGGAGGTCCTTGATCCACTTGGAGTGAAGTTTAGTACATGGAAATAAGAATGGATCAATTCACATTCTTCTGCATGCTGACCTCCAATTAAACCAGCACCATTTGTTGAAAAGGCTTTTTTCCACTGGATGTTTTTGGCTCCTTTGTCGAAGATCAAGTGATCATACGTGTGTGGATTCATTTCTGGATCTTCAATTCTGTTCCATTGGTCCACTTGTCTGTCACTGTGCCAATACCATGCAGTTTTTTTTTTTTCCCCGCCCCTCCCCACCATGCAGTTTTTAACACTATTGCTCTGTAGTATTGCTTGAAGTCAGGGATACTGAATCCCCCAAAATTTCTTTTGTTTTTGAGAATAGTTTTAGCTATCCTGGGTTTCTTGTTATTCCAGATGAATTTGAGAATTGCTTTTTCTTTTTTTTTTAATTCGATATATTTTTTATTTACATTTCAAATGATTTCCCCTTTCCTAGCCCCCCCACTCCCCAAAGTCCCGTAAGCCCCCTTCTCTCCCCCTGTCCTCCCACCCACCCCTTCCCACTTCCCCGTTCAGGTTTTGCTGAATACTGCTTCACTGAGTCTTTCCAGAACAAGGAGCCACTCTTCCTTTCTTCTTGTACCTCATTAGATATGTAGATTATGATTTGGGTATTCCAGGTTTCTAGGTTAATATCCACTTATTAGTGAGTGCATACCATGATTCACCTTTTGAGTCTGGGTTACCTCACTTAGTATGTTCTCTAGCTCCATCCATTTGCCTAAGAATTTCATGAATTCATTGTTTCTAATGGCTGAATAGTACTCCATTGTGTAGATATTCCACATTTTTTGCATCCACTCTTCTGTTGAGGGATACCTGGGTTCTTTCCAGCATCTGGCAATTATAAATAGGCTGCTATGAACATAGTAGAGCATGTATCCTTATTACATGGTGGGGAATCCTCTGGGTATATGCCCAGGAGTGGTATAGCAGGATCTTCTGGAAGTGAGGTGCCCAGTTTTCGGAGGAACCGCCAGACTGATTTCCAGAGTGGTTGTACCAATTTGCAACCCCCACCAGCAGTGGAGGAGTGTTCCTCTTTCTCCACACCCTCTCCAACACCTGCTGTCTCCTGAATTTTTAATCTTAGCCATTCTGACTGGTGTAAGGTGAAATCTCAGGGTTGTTTTGATTTGCATTTCCCTAATGACTAACGATGTTGAGCACTTCTTAAGGGGCCTTTCGGCCACCCGAATTTCTTCAGGTGAAAATTCTTTGTTTAGATCTGTACCCCATTTTTAATAGGGTTATTTGGTTCCCTGGGGTCTAACTTCTTGAGTTCTTTGTATATATTGGATATTAGGCCTCTATCAGATCTATTGATTCCCCCAGAATTTCTTTTGTTGTTGAGAATAGTTTTAGCTATCCTGGGTTTTTTGTTATTCTAGATGAATTTGAGAATTGCTTTTTCTAAGTCTGTGAAGAACTGTGTTGGGATTTTGATGGGGATTGCATTGAATCTGTAGATTGCTTTTGGCAAGATGGCCTTTTAAACTATATTAATCCTGCCAATCCACGAGCATGGCAGATTTTTTCCATTTTCTGAGGTCTTCTTCGATTTCCTTCTTCAGAGACCTGAAGTTCTTGTCATATAGATCTTTCACTTGTTTGGTTAGAGTCACACCAAGATACTTTATATTGTTTGTGGCTATTTTGAAGGGTGTCATTTCCCTAACTTCTTTCTCAGCCTGGTTATCCTTTGAGTATAGGAAGGCATCTGATTTGCTTGAGTTGATTTTATAACCAGCCACTTTGCTGAAGTTGTTTATCAGCTATAGGAGTTCTCTGGTGGAGGGTTTTGGGTCACTTAAGTAGACTATCATGTCATCTGCAAATAGTGATAGAACTCTGCACTGAAGCCATCTGGTCCTGTGCTTTTTTTGGTTGGGAGACTTTCTATGACCCTTTTTATTTCTTCAGGTGTTATGGGACTGTTTAGTTGATCTCTTTGATCCTGATTTAGTTTTGGTGTCGGATATCTGTCTAGGAAACTGTCCATTTCCTCCAGATTCTCCAGTTGTGTTGAGTATAGGCTTTTGTAGTAGGATCTAATGATTTTTTGAATTTCCTCAGTTTCTCTTGTTATATCTCCCTTTTCATTTCTAAGTTTGTTAATCTGGATACTGTCTCTGTGTCCTTTGGTTAGTCTGGCTAAGGGTTTATCTATCTTGTTGATTTTCTCAAAGAACCAGCTCCTGGTTTTGTTGATTCTTTGTATGGTTCTCTTTGTTTCTACTTGATTGATTTCGGCCCGAGTTTGATGATTTCCTGCCTTCTACTCCTCCTGGGCGAAAGTGCTTCTTTTTGTTCCACGGCTTTCAGGTGTGTCATTAAGCTGCTAGTGTATGCTGTCTCCATTTTCTTTTTGGAGGCACTCAGGGCTATGAGTTTTCCTCTTAGCACTGCTTTCATTGTGTCCCATAGATTTGGGTATGTTGTGTCTTCATTTTCATTAAGTTCTAAAAAGTCTTTAATTTCTTTCTTTATTTCTTCCTTGACCAAGGTATCATTGAGTAGAATAATCTTCAGTTTCCATGCGTATGTGGGTTTTCTGTTGTTTTTGTTGCTATTGAAGACAACCTTTACTCCATAGTGATCTGATAGGAGGCATGGGATTAGTTCGATCTTCTTATATTTGTTGAGGTCTGTCTTGTGACCAATTATATGGTCGATTTTGGAGAAGGTACCATGAAGTGCTGAGAAAAAGGTATATTCTTTTGCTTTAGGGTAGAATATTCTATATATATCTGTTAAATCTAATTGGTCCAAAGCTTTAATTAGTTTCATTGTGTCCCTGTTTAGTTTCTGTTTTACTTATCGGTCCATTGAGGAAAGTGCAGTGTTGAAGTCACCCACAATTATTGTGTTAGGTGCAATGTGTGCTTTGAGCTTTAATAAAGTGTCTTTTATGAATGAGGGTGCCCTTGCATTTGGAGCATATATGTTCAGGATTGAGAGTTCTTCTTGTTGTATTTTTCCTTTGACCAGCAAGAAGTGTCCCTTAGAGTATCTTTTGATGACTTTGGGTTGAAAGTCAATTTTATCTGATATTAAAATGGCTACTCCAGCTTGTTTCCTGAGACCATTTGCTTGTAGAATTGTCTTCCAGCCTTTTACTCTAAGGTAGTGTTTGTCTTTGACCCTGAGGTGTGTTTCCTGTATGCAGCAAAATGTAGGGTCCTATTTACGTATCCAGTCGGTTAGTCTATGTCTTTTTATTGGGGCATTGAGTCCATTGATGTTAAGGAACATAAGATATTAAGGAATAGTGATTGTTAACTTCCTGTCATTTTTGACGTTATTTTTTAAATTTGATTGGTTAACTTCTTTTGGGTTTGATGAAAGGTTACTATCTTGCTTTTTCCAGGGTGAAGTTTCCCTCCTTGTATTGGTATTTTCCTCCTATTATCCTTTGTAGGGCTGGGTTTGTGGATAGATATTGGGTAAACTTGGTTTTGTCATGGAATATCTTAGTTTCTCTATCTATGGTGATTGAGAGTTTTGCTGGATATATAGTTTTGGCTGGCATTTGTGTTCTCTTAGAGTCTGCATGAGATCTGCCCAGGATCTTCTAGCCTTCATAGTCTCAGGTGAAAAGTCTGCTGTGATTCTGATAGGTCTTCCTTTATATGTTACTTGGCCATTTTCTCTTACTGCCTTTAATATTCTTTCTTTGTTTAGTACATTTGATGTTTTGATTATTATGTGACAGGAAGTATTTCTGTTCTGGTCCAGTCTGTTTGGAGTTCTGTAGGCCTCTTGTATATTCATGGGCATCTCTCTCTTTAGGTTAGGGAAGTTTTCTTCCATAATTTTATTGAAGATATTTGCTGGCCCTTTTAGTTGTAAATCTTCACTCTCATCTATGCCTATAATCCTTAGGTTTGGTCTTCTCATTGTGTCCTGGATTTCCTGGATGTTTTGGGTTACAAGCTTTTTGCATTTTGCATTTTCTTTAACTGTTGAGTCCATGGTTTCTATGGTATCTTCAGCATCTGAGATTCTTTCTATCTCTTGTATTCTGTTGTTGATATTTGCATTTATGTCCCCTGATTTCTTCCCAAGGCTTTCTATCTCCAAAGTTGTCTCCCTTTGAGTTTTCTTAGTTGTTTCTACTTCTGATTTTAGATCCTGGATGGTTTTGCTTAGCTCCTTCACTTCCTTGTTTGTGCTTTCCTGTAATTCTTCAAGAGATGTTTGTGTTTCCTCTTTCATGACCTCAGCCTGTTGACCAAAGTTCTCCTGTATTTCTTTAAGTGATTTTTGCTTTTCCTCCTTATTGGCTTTTGTATTCTCCTGAATTTCTTTCAATGATTTTTGTGTTTCCCTTGCAAGGGCTTCTAACTTTTGATCCATTTTCTCTTGAATTTCTTTAAGTATGCCCTTCATGTGTTCCTGTACCAGCATCATGACCAGTGATTTTAAATCCAAGTTTTGTTTTACTGGTGTGATGGGGTATCCAGGACATGCTGTTAAAGGAGAATTGGGTTCAGTTGTTGCCATATTGCCTTGATTTCTGCTAGTGACGTTCCTGCGTTTGCCTTTTGCCATCTAGTTTTCACTGGTGTTAGTTGGTCTTGTCAATGCTGGACTCACCAGTGCAAGCTGCCTCTTCCCAGGTGGCCTCTGGTGCACAGCTTACCTCCTGCACTGCCTGGAGACAGGGTGCTGTTACCCAGGCTGTTCAGATCCTGAAGCAGACACCTGAAGGCTCCTGCTGGGTCCGCTGGATTCACCAGAGCACACTGACTTCTCCCAGCTGGCCTCCCGGAAGCCCCTCTTGCCTCTTGTAGGACCTGGAGATGTGGAGTTGCTGCCCAGGCTGATCTGGATCCGAAAGCTGAGTGACCTGAGGGCCCTCGCCAGAGGCCTCAGGACTGGAACCTAAGCTCTGTGCCACTGGAGCAAGCTGTGTGCACCCAGAGGCAGTCTGGGAGCACTTCCTGGAGACCGAATGCTGTGGCCCAGGCTGTTCAGATCCCAATGCAGACACCTGAAGGATCCTGCCGGTGCCCGCTGGGTTCACCAGAGCACACTGACTTCTCCCAGCTGGCCTCCCGAAGCCCCTCTTGCCTCTTGGACCTGGAGATGTGGCGTTGCCACCCAGGCTGATCTGGATCCGAAAGCAGAGCGATCTGAAGGCTCCAGCCAGAGGCCTCAGAACTGGAACCACTTAACTTCACTCTTATGGTAATAAGATAATCTGGTTTCGGTACCATTTGTTGAAGAAACTATCTCCCCTCCTTCATTCCAAAGTATGGGTTTAACACTTTTGTGAAAACTTTGGTGCCCGTAGCTGGGTGGGTATTTTTTTTTCCTGTGTTGTCTTTTCTATTCCCTTGGTCCACATGTCCGTCTGTCAGTACAATGCTGTCTTTGTCAATTTGGCTAATTGAGATCAGGTATTGTGATATTTAGGAATGCTGTGGCTTTTAGAGATCACTGTAGTTCTGTATGATTTTAGAATTTTTGTTTTTAGTTCAATGAGAACTGTCAATGATGTATATTTGGATGGGTATAACATTGAATCTTTAGAATTTTCTTTAGTAATATGTTTTTTAAAATTAATTGTGCCAGTATCTAAGCATGAAATGTCTTTGTTTTCTAGTTACTTTCTATGTCTTTGTTTTCTAGTTACTTTATCAGTATCATTCAATTTAAAACTTCAGTGTTTTAAAGTTTTTATTGTAGAGGTTTTTTCTCTTTTAAAGAAAATCTCCCCAATGTGGCTTATTTTTAGTTTAAAAAGATTTATCTTGTAATTTATGTTTGTTTATAGGCCCATGTGTGTGTGCATACATGTGTGCCAGTGCTCACAGAATATAGGAGAGAGTATGCTATCCCATGTGTGTGTGCATACATGTGTGCCAGTGCTCACAGAATATAGGAGAGAGTATTCTATCCCATGTGTGTGTGCATACATGTGTGCCAGTGCTCACAGAATATAGGAGAGAGTATCCTATCCCATGTGTGTGTGCATACATGTGTGCCAGTGCTCACAGAATATAGGAGAGAGTATTCTATCCCATGGAGCTCAAGCTAGAGCTCCTGACATAAGAGCAGAGGACCAAACTCTACTCTTCTGTAAGAACACAGTTTTCTCCCCTTCCACCCTCTTTAAAAAAAAAACATTGACGATTAATTATTTTTCCTAATTTCTTTTTTGGCCACTTTCTTATTGGTATGTAGAAAAGCTATTAAAATTTTTATGGTACTTTTTGAATTCTGCTGCTTTGCCAAAAGTATTTATCAGATTTAAGAGTTTTCTGGTGTCTGTAGTATCCTTAAGTATAAGATCATGTCATCTGCAAGTGGGGATGACTTAACCTCTTCCTGTCCTATTTTATCTCTTTTGTTTCTTTCTTATTTAGTCACTAAAGTTCTGAGCACTAAATATTAAAGAGTGAAATCCTTTGTGTCACTTCGTATTTTGGAGGAAATATTCTTAGTTTCTCCATTTAATATAATATTAGCTTATGGGTTTGTCATATGTAGCCATTATTATATTGAGGTATGTTCTGTCTCATCCTAGTTTCTTATTTTATCATGAAATGATGTTGGATTTTTATCAAAATGCTTTTATGTACATATTGAGATGATCGTTTTAATTCTGTCCTCAAGTCTTTTTGTATAGTGCATTATATTTATTATTTTGCATTTGTTGACCCACCCATGTGTCTAGGAGATAAAACCAGCTTGATGGAGATGTAAGATCGAAATGTCATCATCAGTTTGCATTGTGAATATTTTGTTGAGAATTTAAAAATCTGTGTTCATTAAGTAAACTGGGCTGCAGTTTTGTTGTATTAACTAGTTTTGGTATTCATAATACTGATTTCATGGGAGTTTAGTAGTGTACCTTCTCTTTGTATTTGGTCAAACAGTTTAAGGAGTTACCTTTAAATTGATGTTAGATATTTCTTAAATATTTGGTAGCAATGAATCCTTTTCGTCTTGGAATTTTCAATGTGGGAGTTGTAATTACTGCTTCACTCTTATTGCTTCTTATGCATCTCTTTAAGTTGTTTATACTTTAAATTTGGTAAAGACTACAGCTGTTTAAAAATTTATTTCTTCTGGATATTTCTTTTGGAGTATAAATTTTCAAAATAGTTTCTCACAATCCTCTGGATTTTATTGAAGTATGTTGTACCCTTTTCATATCTAATTTTATTAATAACAGCTGTCTCAAAATGGTTTGTTCATTTTTATAAGAATAACTCTTTGTTTGATGGATTTTATGTATTGTTCATTTAGCCTGTATTTTGTTAATTTTTGCACTGATATATATATATATATATATATATATATATATATATATATATCATATAATATATGCATTATTTCTTGAGGTTTGGTGCATTTGGGTTTGGCTTCTTGTTTCTCTACATCTTTGAGGTATATCATTAAATTATTTATTTGCGAATTTACTGACATTTTTTCAATGCAAATATGAAATTTTTTTATATTTACAGATATGATTCCCTCTTAGGAATGCTTTGCTACATTCCAAAGGTTCTAGGATGTTGTGCTCTCTCATTTTAATTTGATTCTAGAATTTTATTTTAATTGCTTCCTTGATTTTTATTTTTAGTGTTAAGTCAAATTTGGTGTCCAAATTTTGTGTAGTTTCTCTTGCTTTCTAGCTTTAATCTGTAATCTGATAAGCTACAAGGAATTATTTTTGTATTTGGTAAGGCATTTTTGCTTCTTAAAGTCTTTTTTCTTTATTCCTGTATCAATAGATCAAATAAGGTGTATTTTCTCAAGTAATGATTTAGATAGTACTAAAATAGAGATAAAATGTTAAGAAGCAACAGTAAGTTTTATAAACAGTAATATTCAGTGACCTCTTTAAATGCAATTTAATCATTACTATAAGCTAAGTATAATAATAATTTAGTGCACTAAGCTAAATATACACAAAGTCTGCATATTTTGAATTATTAAAGTGGTTTGTATAGTTTACTTGATCAAAACCATATGCATAATCAAGTATGCATTTCTACAATGAATGTACTTACAGATATGTCAGTAAAACACTACTCCAAATACTTGTCCTGACAGCAGCTTTGTAAGCGCTGCTATTCCTGCTACTGAAAACATTTATTTTTAGCTTTAATATTATCGAGGAAGATGAGGCCTACTAAAACTTAACAAATATATTGTAAGCACCAAAAGTTTTTAAATTAAAGATTCCCCTCAATACAGAAAAACTAAAATAAAACTTTTAGGTTTTTTTGAAACACATGTTTTGGGGGGGATGTTGTTTAGTGGGGAATTTAGTAAAGAAGGATAAGTATCTTTCTTTCAGAAAAATAACCTTGTTCTTTAGAAAATAATATTAAAGCAAATACACTACTAAGACAAACATTCTCACAAAATTGTGATTCCTTAAAAGAAACAAAAACAAGTCACTGTCTTTAATAACTTCTCAGGCCACTGTTGTCTAAAATCTTCAGAATACATAAAAGAACAACTCTCAACTTTCTTGAAGTCAAAGGACATTTATACTTCACATATTATAAATCTATGCTGTATAGTTTGTAATAAACAAATCTACCTAACATGAAGACTACTTTATCCTTTATAGATGGGACTACATGGTTTGCAGTTCTTTAACTTGTATTTAGTGATCAAAACACAGTAAACAGTTCCGCTATGGTCAGATAAGGCAGGCAGTTAAGGATGCGAGCCTGGGCATATACCCAGAGAATTCCCCAGCATGTAATAAGGATACATGCTCCACTATGTTCCTATTTATAGTAGCCAGAAGCTGGAAAGAACCCAGGTATCCCTCAACAGAAGAATGGATGCAAAAAATGTGGTATATATACACAATGGAGTACTATTCAGCCATTAGAAACAATGAATTCATGAAATTCTTAGGCAAATGGATGGAGCTGGAGAACATCATACTAAGTGAGGTAACCCAGTTTGAAAAGATCAGTCATGGTATACACTCACTAATAAGTGGATATTAGCCTAGAAAACTGGAATACCCAAAACATAATCTACACATCAAATGAGGTACAAGAAGAACGGAGGAGTGGCCACTTGTTCTGGAAAGACTCAGTGAAGCAGTATAGGGCAAAACCAGAACAGGGAAGTGGGAAGGGGTGGGTGGGAGAACAGGGGGAGGGAAGGGGGCTTATGTGACTTTCTGGGAGTGGGGGGCCAGAAAAGGGGAAATCATTTGAAATGTAAATAAAAAATATATCGAATAAAAAAAAAGAATCTAAAATGAGAGACCTTTTCATTCCGTGCCTAGCTGTCAGGATGTTACTGTACAAACCAGTTACAATGTATGGTTTCCACGGAAAATCACAGAATTTCAGAATTTAGAAAAAAATGTCAGGACCTATAGTTGGCTCTGTCACAAGCTTTTTTTGACTAACTTCAATTTCTAGCCCATTTCAATTTCTAGCTCAATTCATAGTAAATAAGTCTTAAACTGTAGAAAAACTTTTTGGGACCTTTTGAATAAAGAAGAAAATACCTTCAGCTTGCATTTAGCCTTAGCTTCTAATTACCATTGCCTTGTGAGTATTTTCAGTGACCAATCTTACAAAATCTTCTTCTTATTTTTTATCCCGAGGATAGTTTAGTTACACATGGTCATAGAATCACAACCTAATGCTTTTGCATTTAACTCTGTATTCTTAATGTGCAAAGGGGTTGTTTTAATAGACTGTCTACTGCATTTCAATTCTCTTTTAATATTTATGAGATGTTAATCACAATTTATATTTTATTAACTGGAATTTTTGTTTGTTTTACAGGGGCTCTTTCCTGCAAATTATATTCATTTGAAAAAGGCAATTGTCAGTAACAGGGGGTGAGTAATTAGCCTAAGTTTATTTATAATTATTAGAGGTTTCAGAAGACGTCTGATTTCATTCATAGTTTAAAATACATTATTGGCAAGTTTTTAAAAATATACTTTTATTATTATAATAGAATCCTGAGCTCCAAGTTTTAAAAGCCATATTCTGGATGAATACCTTAAACTATAAATTTTTTCAAATCAGCTGTACATGTAGTGTTTTTATAAGTACATTAGGTACAATTTTGAGGCTAATCATATAGACTAAGCATTAGAGATAAATTTGTCATTTCACTGTTACATGGAAAAGTGAAGGAAACTTTTAAAATCTTTTGTTTATAAGTAGAGGTAAAACATATTTAAAGGTATACCTTATGGATAAAAATATGTATAAAAATGGATACATTAAAGCACACATTTGAAAAACAAAAATAAATTTTTGTTTTGTTTTTGAGACAGGACCTGCCTGTTTAGTCCTCATTGGCTTGGAACTTATTATGAAACCAGGGCTGGTCTCAGACTTGGACCTGCTCTACCTCCAGAGTGCTAGGTTTAAAGGCATATACCTCCAGAGTTTAGTGTTCTTATAGGATTTCTGAGAGTATGAATGAGTGTGCCTAACTTAGACTCTTTTTCTTCTGCTTGTTTTGTCAAATTCTGATGTGTTTTATTTTATTTTATTTTCCATTAAAAGCCAATTGTGTTTTTTTATTTTTTAAAAAATTATTAGATATTTTCTTTATTTATATTTCGAATGTTATACCTTGTCCTGGTTTCCCCTCTGAAAACCCCTTATCCCATCTTTCCTCCTTCTGCTTCTATGAGGGTGTTCCCCCACCTACCCACCCACTCCCGCTTCCCCACCTTGGCATTCCCCTACACTGAGGCATCAAGACTTCCCAGGACCAAGTGCCTCTCCTCCCACTGATGTCCAACAAGGCCATCCTCTGCTACATATATGGCTAGAGCCATGGGTCCCTTCATGTGTACTTCTTGATTGGTGGTTTAGTTCCTGGCAGATCTGGGAGGTCTGGTTGCTTGATATTGTTGTTCTTCCTATGGGGTTGTAAACCCCTACAGCTCCTTCAGTCTTTTCTCTAGCTCCTCCATTGGGGTCCCCGTGCTCTGTCCAATGGCTAGCTGAGACCATCCACCTTTGTATTTTAATCCACCTCTGTTTGTGTTTTAATGAAAGACAGAACAGAGAGGGTATGGATCTAGATGAGTGGGGAGAAACTAGGAGGAGTGAACGAAGGGAAAACTAGTCAGGATGTGTGAGTAAAAAAAAAATCTGTTTTCGATGACACAATTTAAAATAAAACATTGAAAAAAAGACATTTATTCAACAACACAATAACAAGAAAAACAAAAGCAATCTTCACAGAAAAGTGATGAGAAATAAACATTCCAAATTCTAACACTTGTTGTTTTACATGTTGAGGGTTCTTTTTAAGGTATTTCTTGTTGTTGCCATGTCCTACTTTATAGTTACTTTATTTTTTAAACTTCATCTTAAAATGTAGGAACGGGGAAAAGGGAAAGCTTTTGGAATGTAAACAAAGAATATATAAAATAAAAAAAATGTAAAATTTAAGTTGTTTAATTTTCACCTAGGAAAAAATTTGACCTGAGAACAAATAAGCATCAGAGTACCTTAGTCATTTAAATTTGAGCTGTGAAAAGAAAATACATTAGTGAAATGAAGTGGAATGTAATGTAAGATGTTATTTGTGCTCATGGTTTTTTTTTGTTTGTTTTTTATTTTTATTTTTATTTTATGTTTATATATATATATTTTTTTCTATTTTCTTTGTTTACATTCCAAATGATTTCCCCTTTCCCGGATCCCCCCCTCCCCATATGTCCCATAGACTTTTTTCTCTCCATCCATTCTCCAGTCACCTCCCTCCTTTTTTTCTCTGTCCTTATATTCCCCTCCAGTGCTAGATCAATACTTTCCAGGATCAGGACCTTCTCCATACTTCTTCATGGGAGTCATTTGTTAGGCGATTTGTGCCTTGGGTATTCAGGGCTTCTGGGCTAATTAATATCCACTTATCAGAGATTGCATTCCATGTGTATTCTTTTGTGACTGGGTTACCTCACTTAGGATATTTTCCAGTTCCAACCATTTGCCTAAGAATTTCATGAATTCATTGTTTTTAATTGCTGAGTAGTACTCCATTGTGTAAATATACCACATTTTCTGTATCCATTCCTCCATTGAGGGGCATCTGGGTTCTTTCCAGCTTCTGGCTATTGTAAATAAGTCTTCTATGAACATAGTGGAACATGTGTCCTTATTGCATGCTAGGAATCCTCTAGGTATATGCCCAGGAGAGGTATAGCAGGGTCCTCCAGAAGTGTCATGTCCATTTTTCTGAGGAACTGCCAAACTGATTTCCAAAGTGATTGTACCATCTTGCAATCCCACCAGCAGTGGAGGAATGTTCCTCTTTCTCCACATCCTTGCCAACACCTGCTGTCTCCTGAGTTTTTAACCTTAGCCTTCTAACTGGTGTGAGGTGAAATCTCAGGGTTGTTTTGATTTGCATTTCCCTAATGATTAATGATGTTGAACATTTCTTAAGGTGCTTCTCAGCCATCCGAAATTATTCGGGTGAAAATTCTTTGTTTAGCTGTGTACGCCATTTTTTAATAGGGCTTTTTGGTTCTCTGGGGTCTAACTTCTTGAGTTCTTTGTATATATTGGATATTAGCCCTCTGTTGGATTTAGAGTTGGTGAAGATCCTTTCTCAATCTGTTGGTTGCAGTTTTGTCCTTTTGATGGTGTCCTTTGCCTTACAGAAACTTTGTAATTTTATGAGGTTCCATTTGTCAATTCTTGATCTTATAGCATAAGCTATTGGTATTCTGTTCAGGAACTTTTCCCCTGTGCCCATGTCCTCAAGGATCTTCCCTTTTATTATTATTATTATTATTATTATTATTATTATTATTATTAAATATTTTATTATTTTATTATTTTCTATTAGTTTCAGTGTGTCATGTTTTATGTGGAGGTCCTTGATCCACTTGGAGTTGAGCTTAGTACAAGGAGATAAGAATGGATCAGTTCGCATTCTCCTGCATGCTGACCTCCAGTTGAACCAGCACCATTTGCTGAAAAGGCTATCTTTTTTTCCACTGGATGTTTTCAGCTCCTTTATTGAAGATCAAGTGGCCATAGGTGTGTGGGTTCATTTCTAGGTCTTCAATCCTATTCCATTGATTCACTGGCCTGTCATTGTAGCAATACCATGCAGTTTTTTTTTATCACTATTGCTCTTTAGTAATGTTTGAGGTCTGAGATAGTGATTCCCCCAGAAGTTCTTTTACTGTTGAGAATAGTTTTAGCTATCCTGGGTTTTTTGTTATTCCAGATGAATTTGAGAATTGCTCTTTCTAAGTCTATGAAGAACTGAGTTGGGATTTTGATGAGGATTGCGTTGATTCTGTAGATTGCTTTTGGCAAGATGGCCATTTTAACTATATTAATCCTGCCAATCCACAAGCATGGAAGATTTTTACATTTTCTGAGGTCTTCTTCGATTTCCTTCTTCAGAGATCTGAAGTTCTTGTTGTATAGGTCTTTCATGTGTTTGGTTAGAGTCACCCCAAGATACTTTATGCTATTATGTTTGTGGCTATTGTGAAGGGTGTCATTTCCCTAATTTCTTTCTCAGTCTGCTTATCCTTTGAGTATAGAAAAGCTACTGATTTGCTTGAGTTGATTTTGTAACCAGCCACTTTGCTGAAGTTGTTTATCAGCTGTAGGAGTTTTCTGGTAGAGTTTTTTGGGTTACTTAAGTATACTATCAATATCATCTGCAAATAGTGATAGTGATAGCAAAAATTGACTTCTTCCTTTCCAAATTGTATCCCGTTGACCTCCTTATGTTGTCTAATTGCTCTAGCTAGGACTTCAAGAAGTATAGTGAAAAGATATGGAGGGGGGGCAGCCTTGTCTAGTCCCTCATTTTAGTGGAATTGCTTCAAGTTTCTCTCCATTTAGTTTGATGTTGGCTACCGGTTTGCTGTATATTGCTTTTACTATGTTTAGATATGGACCTTGAATTCCTGTTCTTTCCAAGGCTTTTAGCATGAAAGGATGCTGAATTTTGTCAAATGCTTTTTCAGCATCCAATGAAATGACCATGTGGTTTTTTTTCTTTGAGTTTGTTTATGTAGTGGATTGCATTGATGGATTTCTGTATATTGAACCAACCCTGCATTCCTGGGATAAAGCCTACTTGATCATGGTGGATGATCGTTTTGATGTGTTCTTGGATTCGGTGGGCAAGAATTTTATTGAGTGTTTTTGCATCGATATTCATAAGGGATATTGGCCTGAAATTCTCTTTCTTTGTTGGATCTTTGTGTAGTTTTGGTATCAGCATAATTGTGGTTTCGTAGAATGAGTTGGGTAGTGTTCCTCTGTTTCTTTTTTTTAGTATATATTTTTATTTTCTATATTCTTTGTTTACAATCCAAAAGCTTTCCTCTTTCCCAGTTTCCCCCTCCCCATATGTCCCATAAGTCCTGTTCTCTCCATCCATTCTCTCCTATCTTTCCCCTTCCCTTTTCTCTGTCCTTGTACTCCCTGTACAATGCTGGATCAAGCCTTTCCAGGATTAGGGCCCTCTTTTTCTTTCTTCATGGGAATCATTTGATATGCTAATTGTATCTTCAGTATTCAGAGCTTCAGGGCTAATTAATATCCACTTATCAATGATTGCATTCCATGTGTATTCTTTTGTGATTGCGTTACATCGCTTAGGATGATATTTTCCAGTTCTATTCTTTTGCCTAAAAAATTCATGAATTCATTGTTTTTAATTGTTGAATAGTACTCCATTGTGTATATATACCACATTTTCTGTATCCATTCCTCCATTGAGGGATATCTGGGTTCTTTCCAGCTTCTGGCTATTATAAATAAGGCTGCTATGAACATAGTGGACCATGTGTCCTTATTGCATGCCAGGGAATTCTCTGGGTATATGCCCAGGAGAGGTATAGCAGGGTCCTTTGGAAGTGTCATGTCCAGTTTTCTTAGGAACTGCCAGACTGATTTCCATAGTGATTGTATTATCTTACAATCCCACCAGCAGTGAAGAAGTGTTCCTCTTTCTCCATATCTCGCTAACACCTGCTGTCTCCTGAGTTTTTAACCTTCGCCATTCTGACTGGTGTGAGGTGAAATCTTAGGGTTGTTTTGATTTGCATTTCCCTAATGGCTAATGATGTTGAGCATTTCTTAAGGTGCTTCTCGGCCATCTGAATTTCTTCAGGTGAAAATTCTTTGTTTAGGTCTGTACCCCATTTTTTTTATTCGATATAATTTATTTACATTTCAAATGATTTCCCCTTTTCTAGCCACCCCCCTCCCCGAAAGTCCCGTAAGCCCCCTTCTCTTCCCCTGTCCTCCCTCCCACCCCTTCCCAGTTCCCCGTTCTGGTTTTGCCAAATACTGTTTCACTGAGTCTTTCCAGAACCAGGGACCACTCCTGCTTTCTTCTTGTATCTCATTTGATGTGTGGATTATGTTTTGGGTATTCCAGTTTTCTAGGTTAATAACCACTTATTAGTGAGTGCATACCATGATTCACCTTTTGAGTCTGGGTTACCTCACTTAGTATGATGTTCTCTAGCTCCATCCATTTGCCTAAGAATTTCATGAATTCATTGTTTCTAATGGCTGAATAGTACTCCATTGTGTAGATATACCCCATTTTTTAATAAGGTTATTTGGTTCCCTGGGGTCTAACTTCTTGAGTTCTTTGTATATATTGGATATTAGCCCTCTATCGGATATAGGATTGGTGAAGAACTTTTCCCAATTTGTTTGTTGCCGTTTTGTCCTTTTGACGTTGTCCTTTGCCTTACAGAAACTTTGTAATTTTATGAGGTCCCATTTGTCAATTCTTGATCTTAGAGCATAAGCTATTGGTGTTCTGTTCAGGAATTTTTCCCCTGTGCCTATGTCCTCAAGGGTTTTCCCCAGTTTCTTTTTTATTAGTTCTAGTGTGACTGGTTTTATGTGGAGGTCCTGGATCCACTTGGAGTTGAGCTTAGTACAAGGAGATAAGAATGGATCAATTCCCATTTTCCTGCATGCTGACCTCCAATTGAACCAGCACCATTTGCTGAAAAGGCTATCTTTTTTCCAGTGGATGTTTTCAGCTCCTTTGTTGAAGATTAAGTGACCATAGCTGTGTGGATTCATTTCTGGGTCTTCAATTCTATTCCATTGGTCCACTTGCCTGTCATTGTGCCAATACCATGCATTTTTTAACACTATTGCTCTGTAGTATTGCTTGAGGTCTGGGATACTAATTCCCCCAGAAGTTCTTTTACTGTGGAGAATAGTTTTAGCTATCCTGGGTTTTTTGTTATTCCAGATGAACTTGAGAATTGCTTTTTCTAACTCTGTGAAGAACTGAGTTGGGATTTTGATGGGGATTGCATTGAATCTATATATTGCTTTTGGCAAGATGGCCTTTTAAACTATATTAATCCTGCCAATCCACGAGCATGGCAGATTTTTCCATTTTCTGAGGTCTTCTTCAATTTCCTTCTTCAGTGACCTGAAGTTCTTGTCGTATAGATCTTTCACTTGTTTGGTTAGAGTCACACCAAGATACTTTATATTGTTTGTGGCTATTGTGAAGGGTGTCATTTCCCTAATTTCTTTCTCAGCCTGCTTATCTTTGAGTATAGGAAGGCAACTGATTTGCTTGAGTTGATTTTATAACCTGCCACTTTGCTGAAGTTGTTTATCAGCTGTAGGAGTTCTCTGGTGGAGTTTTTTGGGTCACTTAAGTATACTATCATGTCATCTGCAAATAGTGATAATTTGACTTCTTCCTTTCCAGTTTGAATCCCTTTGACCTCCTTATCTTGTCTAATTGCTCTAGCTAATACTTCAAGTACTATATTGAAAAGATATGGAGAGAGAGGGCAACCTTGTCTAGTCCCTGATTTTAGTGGAATTCCTTCAAGTTTCTCTCCATTTAGTTTGATGTTGGCTACTGGTTTGCTGTATATTGCTTTAACTATGTTTAGGTATGGACCTTGAATTCCTGTTCTTTCCAAGGCTTTTAGCATGAAAGGATGCTGAATTTTGTCAAAAGCTTTTTCAGCATCTAACACAATGATCATGTGGTTTTTTTTTTCTTTGAGTTTGTTTATGTATTGTTTGTGGATTGCATTGATGGATTTCCTTATATTGAACCATCCCTGCATCCCTGGGATGAAGCCCTCTTGATCGTGGTGAATGATCGTTTTGATGTGTTATTGGATTCGGCTGGCACAAATTTTATTGAGTATTTTTGCATCTATATTCATAAGGGAAATTGACCTGAAGTTCTCTTTCTTTGTTGGATCTTTGTGTGGTTTTGGTATCAGTGTAATTGTGGCTTCGTAGAATGAGTTGGGTAGTATTCCTTCTGTTTCTATTTTGTGGAACAGTTTGAAGAGTATTGGTGTTAGGTCTTCTTTGAAGGTTTGATAGAATACTGCACTGAAGCTATCTGGTCCTGTGCTTTTTTTGGTTGGTAGACTTTCTATGACCCCTTTTATTTCTTTAGGGGTTATGGGCCTGTTTAGATGATCTATTTGATCCTGATTTAATTTTGGTGTTTGGTATCTGTCTAGGAAATTGTCCATTTCCTCCATATTCTTCAGTTGTGTTGAGTATAGGCTTTGGTAGTAAGATCTGATGATTTTTTTGAATTTCCTCAGTTTCTGTTGTTATATCTCTGTTTTCATTTCTAATTTTGATAATCTGGATACTGTCTCTGTACCCTTTGGTTAATCTGGCTAAGAGTTTATCTATCTTGTTGATTTTCTCAAAGAACCAGCTCCTGGTTTTGTTGATTCTTTGTATGGTTCTCTTAGTTTCTACTTGATTGATTTCAGCCCTGAGTTTGATGATTTCCTGCCTTCTACTCCTCCTGGGTGAATTTGCTTATTTTTGCTCCAGGGCTTTCAGGTGTGTCATTAAGCTGCTAGTGTATGCTGTCTCCATTTTCTTTTTGGAGGCACTCAGGGCTATGAGTTTTCCTCTTAGCACTGCTTTCATTGTGTCCCATAGATTTGGGTATGTTGTGTCTTCATTTTCATTAAATTCCAAAAAGTCTTTGATTTCTTTCTTTCTTTATTCCTTGACCAAGGTATCATTGAGTAGAGTATTGTTCAGTTTCCATGTGTAAGTGGGATTTCTGTTGTTTTTGTTGCTATTGAAGACCACTTTTACTTCCTAGTGATCTGATAGGAGGCATGGGATTATTTCGATCTTCTTATATTTGTTGGAGTCTGTCTTGTGACTAATTATATGATCGATTTTGGAGAAGGTACCATGAGGTGTTGAGACAAATGTATATCCTTTTGCTTTGGGATGAAATGTTTTGTATGTATGTATGTGTGTGTGTGTGTGTGTGTGTGTGTGTATATATATATATATATACATATATATATATATGTTAAATCTAATTGGTCCAAAGCTTCAATTAGTTTCATTGTGTCCCTGTTTAGTTTCTGTTTTCCTGATTGGTCCATTGAGGAGAATGGGGTGTTGAAGTCACCCATAATTATTGTGTTAGGTGCAATGTGTGCTTTGAGCTTTAGTAAAGTTTCTTTTATGAATGAGGGTACCCTTGCATTTGGAGCATAGATGTTCAGAATTGAGAGTTCTTCTTGGTGAATTTTTCCTAAGACCAGCAAGAAGGGTCCTTTTGTGACTCTTTTGATGACTTTAGTTTGAAAGTCTATTTTATCTGATATTAGAATGGCTACTCCAGCTTGTTTCCTGAGACCATTTGCTTGTAGAATGGTCTTCCAGCCTTTTACTCTAAGGTAGTTTTTGTCTTTGAGACTGAGGCGTGTTTCTTGTATGCAGCAAAATGTAGGGCTCTGTTTATGTATCTAGTCTGTTAGTCTATGTCTTTTTATTGGGTAATTGAGTCCATTGATGTTAAGAGATATTAAGGAATAGTGATTATTGCTTCCTATAATTTTTGATGTTAATTTTATATTTGAGTGGTTAGCTTCTTTTGGGTTTGATGAAAGAAGGTTATTATCTTGCTTTTTCCAGGGTATAGTTTCCCTCCTTGTATTGGTGTTTTCCCTCATTGTCCTTTGTAGGACTCGGTTTGTGGAAAGATATTGTGTAAATTTGGTTTTGTCATGGAATATCTTGGTTTCACCATCTGTAGTGATTGAGAGTTTTGCTGGGTATAGTAGTCTTGGCTGGCATTTGTGTTCTCTTAGAGTCTGCATGAGATCTGCCCAGGATCTTCTAGCTTTCATGGTCTCTGGTGAGAAGTCTGGTGTGATTCTGATAGGTCTTCCCTTATTTGTTACTTGTTCTTTTCCTCTTACTGCCTTTAGTATCCTTTCTTTGTTTAGTACATTTGGGGTTTTGATTATTATGTGACAGGAGGTATTTCTGTTCTGGTCCAATCTGTTTGGAGTTCTGTAGGCTTCTTGTGTATTCATGGGCATCTCTCTCTTTAGGTTAGGGATGTTTTCTTCCATAATTTTGTTGAAGCTATTTACTGGCTTGTAAATCTTCCCTCTCTTCTGTGCCTATAATCCTTAGGTTTGGTCTTCTCATTGTGTCCTGGATTTCCTGGATGTTTTGGGTTACAAGCTTTTTGCATTTTGCATTTTCTTTGACCGTTGAGTCCATGGTTTCTATGGTATCTTCAGAATCAGAGATTCTTTCGTCTGTTTCTTGTATTCTGTTGTAGATATTTGCATCTCTGTCCCCTGATTTCTTCCCAAGGCTTTCTATCTCCAAAGTTGTCTCCCTTTGTTATTTCTTAGTTGTTTCTACTTCTGTTTTTAGATCCTGGATGGTTTTGCTCAGCTCTTTCACTTGCTTGTTTGTGTTTTCTTGTAAATCTTTAAGAGATTTTTGTGTTTCCTCTTTCATGACTTCTGCCTGTTGCCCAAAGTTCTCCTGTATTTCTTTAAGTGATTTTTGAATTTTCTCCTTATTGGTTTCTATTTTTTGACCCATATTCTCCTGAATTTCTTTCAATGATTTTTGTGTTTCCCTTGTAAGGGCTTCTAGCTTTTGATCATTTTTCTCCTGCATTTCTTTAAGAGATTTATTTATGTCCTTCAAGTGTTTCTCTAACAGCATCATGACCAGTGATTTTAAATCCAAATCTTGTTTTCCTGGTGTGTTGGGGTATCCAGGACTTGCTGTTATTGGAGAATTGGGTTCAGATGCTGCCATATTGCCTTGGTTTCTGTTAGTGACGTTCCTATGTTTGCCTTTATCCATCTAGTTCTCACTGGTGTTAATTGGTCTTGTTGTCACTGGCTGGTGCTTCAACCTCCTGTGAGCCTGTAAGGCTATTTCTGCGACACTGGATGACTGGGTTTCCCCTGGCACAGATTGCTGATGTGCTGCCTTCCTCTAGTGTGCCATTGGAGCCCTGCTATGTCTTGCCCCAAGCAGTGTTATTCTTGGGTTATCTCAGTGAACCTGGTGCTCCCCAAGTGCTATGTCATGGAGTTAAGATGGTGGTGGGTAGTCCCTCCAAATGCTGATCACCCTGTATGGCAAAGGACCCACGACTTGCTAGCACATAGACAACCACCTATCTGCCCAGGTCCTGGGCTCAGGCAGACCCCTGGTAGTTTGTGCCACCAGAGATCTTTAACTCGGGATATCTCAGTACCTGGTGCTGCCTTTCTGCTCCAGCAGGCAGCGAAGGTGGCGGCGGGGAGTCACTCCCTGTGCTGATCTCCACGTAGGACACAGGCCCCACAACAGGCTGGCACACAGACGAACCGCCTATCTGCCCAGCACAACAGCAGCTGTGGTCTGCTCCAGTGTCTGGGATCCAAAGTACAATACAGTGGTTCAAGCAGATCCTTGGAGCTGGATGAATTGGTCTTGAGACATTCTTGAGGAATGCTGGAGTGGAAGCATTTGAGAAAGGAGATAACAGTGCCACTGGTGGTACTTATGAATAATATGGCAGTAAGGGCAGACTCTATTGATGCCAAATACAACTTGATGATACAGCCAATTTTCATTCATACAGAATTGCTTATAGGAACACAAAGAAACACAGTGTAGAAAACACCTTTCTCATGTCTACAGCTGACAAAAGAGGTTATGTAATAATGTTAATGTGCTTAGCCTTAAGATCAGTGCTCAGCATGCATGAGCTGGTTTAAGGCCCTGGAACATATGTAACAGAGGACTACCTTGTCTGACCTCAGTTGGAGAGGATACACCTAATTCTTGACACCCCAGGAAATGGCCAGATACCAGGGTGTCTTGGGGCACTCTCGCAGAGGCAAAGAGGAAGGGAAATGGGATATAGAATTGTGTGAGGAGGCACCAGGAGTGTGAACATCTGGAATGTAAATGAATAAAATAATTTTAAAAGAAAAAAAAAGATCAGTGCTCAGAAGGTTAGATTTGGAAGTGGTAATAATTAGTAAATCATTGATCTGCCTTCCAAGGCAAAATATGTTATTGGAGAATTATAAGAATTACAAGATTATGATATAGAAATTAACAACATTATGATATAAAACACTATTAAAATAATTGTTTCTCCCTTTTCTTTTTTCTTTGTGTGTTGGGAAGTAAACATAGAGTCCCATGTGTGACAAATATGCACTCTATTGCTGAACCACATCTAAAGTCTCTCACTTTTTTTTTTAAATCTTTACTCTGTTTTTTTATAGTCCAGTTGTTATCCCCTTCCTGGTCTGCTCTCTGACAGCTCCTTGTTCTATTCCTCCTCTTTCCTGTCTCCAAGAGAATGTTTCTCACCACCCTGCCAGGCCTCCCTACTCCCTGTGGTCTCAAGTTTCTCAAGGGTTAGGTGTTTCTTCTCTTACTGAGGCCAAACTAGGCCTCTGACCAGTTCTGCCTGGTTGATGGCTTGGTGTCTGAGGGATCTCAGGGGTCTAGGTTAGTTGAGACTGCTGGTCTTCCTAAGGGATCTCTTGCAACCTCAGATTCTTCCAGCCTTTCCCTAATTCAACCACAGGAATCCACAACCTCTGTTTCAGTCAGCTGCTGGTTGAGCCTATCAGGACAGCCATGGTAGACTCCTGTCTATAAGCACACCATAGCATTAGTAATAGTGTCAGACATTGGAGCCTCCCCTTGAGATAGATCCCAAGTTGGGCTGGTCACTGGACTTCCTTTCCCTGAGTCTCTTCTCCATTTTTGTCCCTGCAGTTCTATTGGGTTAATGGGGTCCCGTGTTGTCTACTCAGCCACAGGGCTGTGTGCTTGGGGAGTCAGGACGGGGGAGTTCTGACTGCGATAACCCCATGCTGGTGCCAGGCAGATGTGATGTTGGGCTATGGGAAGCAGCTGGATACCACTCTGGGGTGGGGTGAGGTAACCTAGTCTCAAAAGATCAATCATGGTATGCACTCACTGATAAGCCAATATTAGCTTAGAAACTTGGAATACCCAAGTCATAATCCACCCATCAAATGATGTCCAAGAAGAATGGAGGAGTGGCCCCTGGTTCTGGAAAGGCTCAGTGCAGCAGTATGGGGCAATATCAGAACAGAGAAGTGGGATGGGGTGGATGGGAGATCAGGGGGAGGGAGGAGGGCTTATGGGACTTTCGGGGAGTGGGGAGCCAGGAAAGGGGAAGAAATTCTGGGGGAATCAGTATCCCTGACTTCAAGCAATACTACAGAGCAATAGTATTAAAAACTGCATGGTATTCGCACAGTGACAGACAAGTGGACCAATGGAATAGAATTGAAGATCCAGAAATGAACCCACACACCTATGGTCACTTGATCTTTGACAAAGGAGCCAAAAACATCCAGTGGAAAAAAAGATAGCCTTTTCAACAAATGGTGCTGGTTCAATTGGAGGTCAGCATGTCTGGAGTTCCATTGTCTCCTTTTGAGGTTTCTTCCTATTAACTGGAGAAGATAGTGCATGAACTAAGTTTGTAGTAATACCGGGCCTTAAAAAACTAACAGTCATATTTATATACTGTCCTTCTTTGAGTTGTGTGTTTACAGATCTTACTGTGACTGACTGAGAACTGTAATATGCTCAAGCTTTCTGGCCTTGTCTTTACTTTTTTGTATTTCTCTAATAACTATCTGATTAACAGACAGTTTTACAATTGAAAAGCTACAGTACAGCTTATGTCTAGTCCTGTGCCTCCTCATTCCCACTCCTGTAGTAATCCTTAACTTGGACACTATGACCTGTAGTCTTTTCCTTTGTCATTTAACCTTCTTTATCAAAATACATTTTGTATCTATAACTTTCTACATACATGTTTTTAGATCTGAAAATTTAAAGCATCTCTCTCTCTCTCTCTCTCTCTCTCTCTCTGTGTGTGTGTGTGTATGTGTGTGTGTGTGTGTGTGTATCTTAGGTGTGCCAGAAGAGGATGTCTGATCCCTTGGAGTTGTAAGTCGTCCAGTGTGGGTGCTGAGCAATGAACCCTGGTCCTCTTCAAGGAGAACAAGCATATTAATATTTGAGCTGTTTCATAGCCTTTTGTATCTTCTTGCATCTAATGGTTTCTTTCTGTCTTTTAGAAAATATATCTTTTTTTAAGAAAAAAATTTTTCAAAGAAAATAGGAAGGTGTAGCTGAAACATGGGCAAAATGTGTTTACTGTTCTTCATATTTTTTGTTTGTTTGTTTGTTTTACCAGTGGCAGGAAGAGGATGTTATAACTTGTCTCCACTCTGTATCTGTTTCCTTCTCTAAGCTTGTCTGTGTAACTGTATACAGGCATGTTAGAGCATAGAGATAGGTCACTGTCCTAATCAACCTTCTACAAGGCTGAGCAGGCAGCAACAGCTAGGTTTTAAAATGACAGGTTTTGTTTTTTGTTTGTAATCCAAAATTGACTTACATAAGAACATTGGAAAACCTGTTTTGTAAAATAAGGAAACTCAGGCAGATAGGTTCCAATGCCTTTATTCCATAATTGAAAGTTGAAAAATTATACTAAAAGTTTTTATATTCACACACATATATATTCATACATTTTAATTAGATATATCAAAAATGATAATTTTAGCTTGGAATAAATTAAAAAGCATAAAATGTAGCAATATAGGTTTTGTTACAGTTATTTTAAGAATTCTAGTCTCAGGTTAAGTTTCTTGTTCTGTGCTGTTTTAGATACAGAATGACCCCCAGAAACAATTACCACAGACACACTTCACACATCACCCTCACCAGAGTACATTCTTAGTTAAAAACAAAATAGGAAGTCTACCTAAAACAGACTAGTACTGTTTTATCTGTATTATATTCGAGTTATCAGAAAGGTCTAGTTAGTGAAAGCAAAAACAGTAAAGAGGTTAAGCTTGTAATGTATGCTTATCAATACCTTTTCCTGTAAAAAATTGATGGACCTGCTGAGCTAACTTTAAACTTTCTTAAAGCCTCACCTAGCCTGTGGAGAAAAAGGGCAGTAAATACCCTCTCTAATCTTGTCAGAGCTGACAAGTTTCTTAACACAGTTTTCTGTGGGGGGTGGGGGGGAGAGGTGTTGTTTAGCCTATATCCATTATAATCCTAACCAAGGGGCTGCTGATCTGGGAAGAGTTTATGTTCTAGGAAGGTGGCTATTAGGTGGGGGAATTGAGCAAATAGTGAATCTGAATGTCTTGTTGCTTCCTCCCAGGTCCTCTGTTTTACCTCAGAATGCAAGAAATTTGATTTAGTATGGACCGTTCTAACTTTTAGCCACATTTCACTATCACATATCTTTTATTGGAGTTAGAACAGTGTTACAGTAAAATATTAGTTCTCAGGGGAGTGGAGTGATAAGATATGTCTTAGCCCAGGGCACACTGCCATTACTACCCATGAAAAACATCCGGCATGATGTTTCATGCCTGAGTCTCCTGGCACTTGCACTGCTTTTGGGCACGGAGCTTCAGCTCCCTTTGTGTACAGACAACAATAAGTACCCAGCACCACCACCGCCCACTCCTCCCACTCACCCACTCCTGCCTTACTGCCCTAGCATTTCCCTACACTGAGTCAAGCCTCCACAGGACAAAGGGCCTCCCCTCCCATTGATGCCAGATAAGGTAATCATTACATATGTACATATGTAGCCATGGATCCCTCCATGCATACTATTTAGTTGGTGGTTTAGTCCCAGGGGGCTTTGGGAATTCTAATTGGTTGATATTGTTGTTTATCCTATGGAGTTGCAATCCCCTTCAGCTCCTTCAGTCCTTCCCCTAGCTCTTCTGTTGGGGTCCCTGGGCTCAGTCTGATGGTTGACTGTATCTGCATCTGTATTAGTCATGTGCTGGCAGAGCCTCTCAGGGGACAGCCATAAGAGGCTCCTGTCAGCAAGTGCTTCTTGGCATCAGCAATAGTGTTGAGTTTGGTTTCTGCAGGTGGGATGGATCCCTAGGTGCAACAGTATCTGGATGGCCTTTTCTTCAGTCTCTGCTCTAATTTTTATCCCTCATTTCTTTTAGACTGGAACAATTCTGGGTCAAAAATTTTGAGAAGGGTGTGTGGTTCCATCCCTCAACTGGGGGCCATGTGTGCCTATCTACTGGAGATGGCCTCTACAGGTTCTATTTCCCCTTTGTTGGGTATTTTGACTAGTGTTATCCCCATTGGGTCCTGGGAGCCTCTTGCTCCCTGGCATCTGGGACTTTCTATTGACTACCCCCAGTTCTCCATTCTCTACTGCTACATATTTAAATTCAATTTCTTAACCCTCTGTACTCTCCTCTCCCTTCCCATACTTGCCCCTTCCCCTCTTTTCCCTCCCACTTTTCTTTCTCTCCCAGGCCTGTCCCTCCCTCTACCTCCTGTGATTATTTTGTTTCCCCTTCTAAGTAGGATTGAAGCATCTACACTTTGGTCTTCCATCTTCTTAAACTTCATATGGTCTGTGGATTGTATCAAACAATCCCACTAAAATCATGGACAAGACAAGGCTGCCTACTCCCTCCCTATTTATTCAACATAGTACTAGCCAGAGCAATTAGACAACAAAAAGAAGTCAAAGGGATACAAATTGGAAAGGAAGAAGTCAAGGTATCACTATATGAAGAGATGATAATATACTTAATCAACCCCAGAAAGTACACCAGAGAACTCCTGCAGCTGATAAACAACTTCAGCAAAGTGGCTGAATATAAAATTAACTCTAACAATTCAGTAGCCTTCCTCTGCTCTAAGGATAAGTGAGCTGAGAAAGAAATTAGGGAAATGACACCCTTCACAATAGTCACAAATCATATAAAATATCTTGGTCTGACTCTAAGCAAGTGAAAGATCTGTATGACAAGAACTTCAAGTCTCTGAAGAAAGAAATTGAAGAAGATCTCAGAAGATGGAAAGATCTCCCATGCTCATGGATTGTCAGGATTAATATAGTAAAAATGGCCATCTTGCCAAAAGCAATCTACAGATTCAATGCAATCCCCATCAAAATTCTAACCCATTTCTTTACAGAGATAGAAAGAGCAATTCTGAAATTTATCTGGAATTTAAAAAAAAAAACCCAGGATAGTAATTATATTTTTATCAGTGAACTGCCACAAGATGTTTGCAGATAATTTTACTGTGTGCCTTGATGCATGAACATTTGCTTACATCTGACAAGGGACAGTTCTAACCTCAGATAATGAGATTATTCATTCTTTCACAGGAATCCTTAAGCAGGAGATAACTCTCTAATGTTGTTTAATTGCCCAACACATGCCTACAATTTGGAGTGATCCCTCTCTGGTGCCTCCAGAATGAGTATAAATTTTATGAGACCAGTGATATCAATCTTTCTTTCCATTTAGGTTGTCACCGTTTGATGTTTGTATAGAGTATGCAATCCATTGGGATTATAGGGTTTTTTGTGGGGGGTCTCGTTCTATTTTTCTTTTCAAGACAGGGTCTTTTTTTTCATTTTAATACTTTTATTTTCTATATTCTTTGCTTACATTCCAAATGATTTCCCCTTTCCCAGATCCCCCCTCCCCATATGTCCCATAAACCTTCTTCTCTCCACCCATTCTTCAATCACCTCCCTCCTTTTTCTCTAAGACAGGGTCTTTTTGTTGTAGTCCTGGCTGTCCTGGAACTCACTCTGTGGACCAGGCTGGCCTTAAACTCAGAGATCTACCTGCCGCTGCCTCCTAAGTGCCTAGGATTGAGGCATGCACTACCACTGCCTGGTGGATTATAGGTTCTTGTATCCTGGAACAAAGAGTTGTGTGTACAATTGTAGCTGGAAAAAAAAACCCATACTTTCATGGGAGGAAATGCATTAGAGCTAAGAGAGCACTGCTTCTGAATTTTTTAAAATGTCAAGTAGTACATTTTGGTCATTTGTATAATGCAAGCTTTCTCTCATGTTCTGTTTTATGTAGTTCTATACACAAATAAATGTTGAATGCTAGCTTTGGCACCACAGGGTAAACTGAGGTGGGGTGTACAGTTTGTGACTGGGGCCGCTACTGATAGTATCCAGCAGGTGGGGGTGGATGGGGCTGGCACTGATAGCAACTGGCAATTGTAGAAAGAAAAAAATGGAAGAAAAAAATCATACACATTGAGTGGATGAAGCCAGAGAAGCAAGCTCCAACAACTTCATGTACATACATAATACCTTCACACATTGGATGGATGGAGTAAAGCTCTAACCAACTTCACACACACACACACACACACACACACACACACACACACACACAGTGGGTGGAGCAAACTCCAACAAGGTGCTTCCAACAACTTTTTCTCTTTTTTAGCCTTTTTATACCACGTAAGACAAAGTTCTCTTTATAAGAAAAAGATTACATCATAGCCACAAGTTACATAATCTCTTAAACAGTCACCACAAAAATGTACTCAAAACAGATTAAAATCATTACATAAAAGGAAATTATAACAGGGCTATTGATTGTGTATTCTTCTTTTGAACTCATACTTACCTAAACATATCCCATCTGTCTTTTTCTCCACAAGTTCATTGGATCCCCAAAGCAGTAATTCCTTTGTCATTGTTTAACAAGAGTTTAAGCAAGCTAGTCTATAATAGCAAGTTTTCCTATGCTTGGCTGACAACAATTTGTATTTACTAAGAAACAGATCACCATCTATCTTAGGTCTTATTTTTGAAGTCTTGTTCAGCTAATGTGGCTAATCTACTTTCTACTCTTATACTCACAATAGAATTATTTACTCTTTCTCATTTACCTATCTTTTCATGGCACATAGAGAAACCTATGGCCCCATCCCTAGATAACAAGATCCAGGAATCAACCTAGAATGAATGTTTCTTTTGATCATTAACTTGCCCCAAGCCTGTTTTTTTCTTTCAAGTACAATTACATGCTCATAACACATAAAAGCTTTGCTCCTTTTCTCACTTGTGCAGTCCTCACTACAAGGGAGGGGCACATTCTATTCTTATTCATCTGTGCCCCCCGTGAAGATTTGCTTTACTGTATTTCTTCTTGGTATGCTGTTGACCTGCCATTTGTTAAACCATAAGGCCCCAAAGCCCCAGAGTACTATTTCAGGACACCAAGGAAAACCCGAGGATCAGGGATGGTGGATATGGCAGGAAATGGCTCTTGTTTCTAATCCCAGCACTCAGGAGGTTAAGGCAAGAAGGTCATAGCAGTTCTTTGAGGCCAGCGTAGGCTACATGCTTTCTAGTCTAACCTGGAATATAGTATGAGACCTGACTCACAGCCAAACAAGCCTTTCTTTCTTTGCTTCTCTTCATTCCTGTTTTTGGAAACTGGCCACAGCTTAGCATGCTTTCCTTGATGCTGTGGGAATTTTCTCTGAAGGCCTTTCCCTTCTGCCATGCCCTGCATGCTTATCTCCATTATAGGATATCCACGATAGGATGAAAGGGTTATAGTTTTCTCATGAACTAAAAAAGGGCTGTTCAACTTGGGCTTCCTTTGGATTCAGTTTAATAATTTGGTGTGCTTTGGTTTTATATATATATATAAAATTCTACTTGGTTTATGTAATAATGTGCTTACATATTATACTATTTCTGAATCTTAAATATATTGATTACATATTATAGCTTAAGAGATATAAGCATTAATGTAGGTTGACATTATTATAGATTTCAGTGTTTTAGAAATTTTGGAACTTTAAAATAGAAAAATGAAAGTCTCCCACAATTAGTGATGATTTTAGTAGCTAAAAATAAAGAGGTTCCAAAGAAATGTCATTTTTTAATTTATCATTTGTCATTTCTGTATTACTTTTACTAACATGTCTTCCTCTTTCTGTAGTGTCAAGTTTACATCTCTTAACCCTTTGATATGGTGATAGTCCATCATATCAGATGCATTATTACCTTGATGTCGCTTGTATAAATTTTAACATGCCTTTCTCATGTTTTTGTGTTTCTTTTTATAACATATCCTAGTGTAGAAAGCCCCTCTTCATACATGTTTTTCTTTTTTTATTAATTTATTAGTTTACTTCACATCCCAATTGCAGCCTCCCCTTCCTCCTCTCATGCCAGTCCTTCCCCCCACCTCCCATCTTTCTCTCCCTTTCTCTTCAGAGAAGGAAAAGCCTCTCCTGGATATCAACCAGCTTTGCCATTTAAAATTGCAGTAAGACTAGGCTCTTTTTGGCTTTTGAGCTTAAACAAGGCAGCCCAGTTAGAGGAAGGGTCGAAAGGCAGGCAACAGAGTCAGAGATAGTTCCTGTTCTAGTTGTTAGGGGTTGTGTGTGAAGACCAAGCTGTACATCTGTTACAAATGTGAGGGGACTTAAGTCCATCACTTGCATACTGTTTGTTTGTGGTAACATTTCTATGAGCCCCTATGAGTCCAGGTTAGTTAATTCTGTAGTTTTTCTAGTAGTGTCCTTAACCATTCTGGCTCCTCCAATCCTTCCTCCTCTTCCATATTCCATATCCCATAATCTCTGAGCTCCACCTAATGTTTGGCTGTGAGACTCTGCATGTGTTTCCAACCATTGCTGGGTGAAGCCTCTTAGAG
Organism: Apodemus sylvaticus; assembly: GCF_947179515.1. Lineage (NCBI taxonomy): Eukaryota > Metazoa > Chordata > Mammalia > Rodentia > Muridae > Apodemus > Apodemus sylvaticus. The sequence goes on from NC_067478.1 coordinate 16,539,344, forward strand.
CTAGGTTCCTGCTTGCAAGTAAAGGAGAATATTAGTAATAGTGTGTCAGGGGTGGATTCTCTGTCATAATATGGGTCTTAAGTTGGGGCAGTCATTGGTTGGCCAATCCTTCAATTTCTGCTCCATCTTTATTCCTACACGTCTTGTAGGCAGAAAAATTGTGGGTTGAAGATTTTGTGGGTAGGTTGGTCTGGTTACAAGAGGTGGCCATTTTAGATTCCATATCCCCTATTACTTAGAGTCACCCTCATAGGCTCCTGGGAGTATCTCCTGTCTTAGGTTTCTAGCTCATTCCAGAGATGCCCCCCCCCAATGTCTATTTTATTTCCTCTTTCCACTGAGATTTAAGCATCCTCCTTTAGTCCTCCTTGTTACTTAGCTTCATTGGGTCTGTGGACTGTAGCATGGTTATCCTGTATATTACAGCTAGTATCAACTTATAAGTGAGTACATACCATGTGTATCTTTTTGGGTCTGGGTTATCTCATTCAGAATATTTTCTAGTTCTATCCATTTACCCGCAAATTTCATGATATCCTTGTTTTTAATAGCTGCATAATAGTGTGAATGTACCACATTTTTATTCATTCCATTGAAGGGCATCTAGTTTGCTTCCAGTTTTTGGTTATTATGAATAACGTTGCTATGAAGTGTCCTTGTAGTGCAGTAGAGCATCTTTTGGGTTTATGTCCAGGAGTGATATAGTTGGGTTTTAGGTAGATTGATTCCCAATTTTCTGAGAAACCACCAAATTGATTTCCAAAGTTGTTGTACACGTTTGCACTCCCACCAGCAGTGAAGGAGTGTTACCCTTGCTCCGCAACCTTGCTAGCATGTGCTGCGTTTGAATTTTTAATCTTAGTCTTTCTGACAGGTAGGGGAATTCAAGGGTGGGGAGGCAGGCATGGGTGGGTGGTTGGGGGAATACTCTCATAGAAGCAGGGGAGGGGGATGTGATAGGGGGCTTGGGAGTGGGAAAGGAGATAACATTTGAAATGTAAATAAAGAAAATATCCAATTAAAAAAAAAGATGGGTTCTCAGGGTCCTTTTGATTTGTATTTCCCTAGTGACTATGGACAGTAAACATTTTTTTATGTGATTCTTGGCCATTAGAGATTCTTTTTTCAAGAATTCTGTTTAGTTCTGTACCCCATTTTTAATTGGGTTATTTAATTTGTTGGTGTCTCTTTTCTTGAGTTCTTTATATTTTAAGTATCAGTCCTCTGTTGATCTTTTCCCATTTTGTAGGCTGCTGCTTTGTTCTTTTGATGATGTCCTTGGCCTTACAGAAGCTTTTTATTAAGTTTAATGAGGTCCCATTTACTAATTGTGTATCTTAGTAACTGAGGTGTTGGTGTTCTGTTCAGGAAGTCTTCTACTATGCCTATGCATTCAGAGCTATTCCGCACTTCCTTCTCTATCAGATTTACTGTATCTGGACTTGGACTTGAGTTTTGTGAAGGGTGATAAATATGGATCTATTTGTATTCTTCTACATGCAAAGATCCAGTTTAGACCAGCACCATTTGTTGAAGCTTCTTTTCCCCCATTGTATTGTTTTGTCTTCTTTGTCAAAAATCAAGTGTTGTAGGTGTGTGGGTTTATTTCTGGGTCTTTGATTTAATTCTATTGATCAACCTGTCTGGTTTTTTTTATTGGTTATTTTATTTATTTACATTTCAAATGTTACCCCCATCCCAGTTTCACCTCCACAAACCCTCTATCCCTTCCCTCTTCTCGCCTCTATGAGGGTGCTCCCTACCTGCTCACTCTCCTGCCTCATCACCCTAGCATTCCCCTACACTGGTGTATCAAGCCTCCACAGAACAAAGGGCCTCCCCTCCCATTGATTCCAGATAAGGCAATCCTCTGCTACTTATCCAGCTGGAGCCATGGGTTCTTTGGTTGGTTGTTTAGTCCCTGGGAGCTTTGGGGGTTCTGATTGGTTGATATTGTTGTTTATCATATGGGGGTGCAATCCTTTTCAGTTCCTTCAGTACTTCCCCTAGCTCTTTCATTGGGCTCAGTCTGATGGTTGACTGTGAGTATCTATATCTGTATTTGTTATGTGCTAGCAGAGCCTTTCAGGGGACAGCCATAGGAGGCTCCTGTCAGCAAGTGCTTCGTGGCATCAGACTCTGCTCCACTCTTTGTCCCTGCATTTCCTTTTGACAGGAGTAATTCTGGATTACTATTTTTGAGGAGGGTGTGTGGCCCCATCCCTCAAATGGGGTCTGTGCCTATCCACTGGATGTGGTCTCTACAGGTTCTATCTTGCCTCTAGATATCAGTCTGGGAGTTCCCCAGAAAATTGGACACAGTATTACCTGAGGACCCAGCTATACCACTCACGGATATATGCCCAAAAGATGCTCCAACATATAACAAGGACACATGCTCCAATATGTTCATAGCAACCTTATGTATGATAGCCAGAAGCTGGAAACAACCAAGATGTCCCTCAACAGAAGAATGGATACAGAAAATGTGGTATATTTATACTTTTAATCCCAGTACTTGGTGGGAGGCAGAAGCAGGCGGATTTCTGAGTTCGAGGCCAGCCTGGTCTACAGAGTAAGTTCCAGGACAGCCAGCGCTACACAGAGAAACCCTGTCTCTACAAAAAAAAAAAAAAAAAAAAAAAAAAAAAAAAAAGAAAATGACATTCTGAGTGAGGTAACCCTGTCACAAAAGAACACACATGGTATTTACTCACTGATACTTGGATATTAGCAAAAAAAAAAAAAAAAAAAATTCAGAATGCCCATGATACAACTCACAGCCCATATGAAACCCAAGAAGAAGGAAGACCACACCAAAGTGTAGATGCTATAGTCCTACTCAGAAGGAGGAAGAAAATACTCTTAGAAGATAGAGAGGGCGGGGATCTGGGAGGGAGAGGGGAGGGAAGGGTAAAGGGAGCAGAGAGGATGGGGGAAAAGTACAGAGGTCAGGAACTTGAAAGGTGGTGTATAGCAGTGGGGGAGGGGGGAATTGGGAGTAGCCACTAGAAAGTCCCAGATGCCAGGGACCCAAGAGGTTCTCAGGACTCAACAGGGAAGGACATTAGCTGAAACCTGTCTGTTTCTGTATCAATACCATACAGTTTTTATTACTATGCTTTCTAGTACAACTTGAGGTCAGGGATAATAATACTGCCAGAAGATCTTTTATTGTACAAGATTGCTTTAGCTACTCCAGGTTTTTTGTTTTTCTATATGAAGTTGAGTATTGTTCTTTCAAGGACAGTAAAGAATTTTGATTGGAATTGTGTTGAATGTGTGGATTGCTTTTGGTAAGATGAATATTTTTACTATATTAATTCTACTGATCCGTGAGCATGGGAGATCTTTCCATATTCTTAGGTCTTTTTTACTTTCTTTCTTCAGAGACTTGAAGTTCTTGTCATACAGGTCTTTCACTTGCTTAGAGTTACACCAAGATATTTTATAATACTTGTGGCTATTGTGAAAGTTATGTTTTCCTAATTTCTTTCTCAGCCTGTTTATCATTTGTATAAAGGTAGGCTACTGATGTTTTTTAAAAGTTATTTTGTATTCAGCCGTTTTGCTGAAGGTGTAGGAGTTCTCTGGTAGAATTTTGGGGGTTGCTTATGCATACTATTATATTATTTGCAAATAGTGATACTTTGACTTCTTCCTTTCCAATTTGTATCTCCTTGATCTCTTTTAATTGTCTTGCTGCTCAAGGTAAAATGGCAAGTAGTATATTGGATAGGGAGTGAAAAGACAGCCTTGTCTTGACCCTGCTTTCAGTGGAATTGTTTTTAAGTTCCTTTTGGTTTAATATGATGTTGGCTACCAACTTGCTGTGTGCTGCCTTTATTGTGCTTATGTCTAGGCTTGTATCCCTGACTTCTCTAAATCTTTTATTATGAAGGGGTATTGGATTCTTTTTTGCCCTTCTACTAATTCTTTTGTATTAAATCTATGACATTTTTTACAGTTTTATTAATGTGTAACTATATAATTATATGCCTATCATCTCACACACTTAAATTATTTGTGTGTGGTTAGAGAAAAGAATACTTAAAATCCTTCAGCAAAGTTGAAGTTTATACGTTATTACTGTCAATTTTAATAACCATGTAGCCATTAGGTCTCTGGAGTTTATTCATCTAATAACTGAAAATATATACACTCTGAAATTCCTCATTCTCTTCATTCTTGGTAAACCAACTTTGTTTCTGTTAATTTGACTTTTGGATTCTGTAAGAGTATATCTACCTGTTTTTCTGTTTGGCTTATTTCATTTACACATATTAGTACACATTTTTACAAAGTTAAATATTAGTGTATAAAAATGGTACTAAAATGTGGGCTTTGTTTCTGCAACCTTATCAAATAGTTAATAGTGCTGCAGGCTTATTTTAGGGGACTGTAGGGTTTCTTAATTTAAGAATTAATGGTATTCTTTACTTTCTCTCTATCTCTTTTTAATATCTTGTAGAGCTTAGTTACATTTATTATTTATATTGAAAACCAAACTAAGGGCCCTGGATAAACAAGCCCTCTACTGCTGAGCCATACTCCCAGCTCCTGTGTTTCTCATTTGTTTGTAGGTCATATCCCTTGTTTCATTGACCTGCTTGTTTTCTTTCTTTCTTTTTGTTCATTCTAGGTACAGTTTTTTATTAAAGTCAGAAATAAAACAGACTCTTTCCTTATTGCCTAAATATGTCTATGTAGAATTAGCAGGCATACTTGATGCTTGACGTATCTTAGGTCTTCCCTGAAAGTACTGAATACATTCCCTGCAGAAGACTGTTTGGGACTTAATCTCTATTTAAGATCATTTGTTCAAATGACAGCTAAACACATCCTATGGCTTAATTCATTAATGTTATAGCTCGCTACAGCCTTTAGTTGGGTTCATATAATCTCTGTAGTCCTTTAGCTTTAGATATAGCAGGAAGCTTCTTTGTTTAGTAAAAAAAAATGCCCTGGAGCTAGCAGGATATAAGCTGATGGCAAGTTACTCATATAAATGGGCCTCCTACCTTTTTACCTGTTGCGAATGGCATCACGGATCACCCTCACAGTAGCCAAGCTCTGCTGGTCAGTTCTTGTTTCCTGTTGTGATTAATTATCATTTTGATTTTTTTAATGAAACTTAAAAATCTTCATTTACTTGGTATTGGTTATTAGCATGTTGCTTTATTACTTCAGTTGTGTCATTTTAACTTTTGTATGTGTTCCTTGGAGCTTTTTATTTCTGTCTTCCCATTTGAATGTAAAGTTACAACCTCAAGTCTTACCTACCTGGTATTCAGGAGAATACCATCATTACCCAGCAGTGTACTGGGGACTGTGAATCCACTCAACTCTTTTAGTCTAGGGTATGAGCTACTTTGCATTACAGAAAATGTTAAAGGTACAAGTGATTTTAAAAAATTATCTCAGCAAGAGTTTTTCAATGATATGACTTTTTAAAATTTAATATTTTAAGAATATGCTAAAATATAACAAAACAAAACAAAAACAATCTTTTCTAGGTAGCCTTTCTAAAAGCATAGGAAATTGCTTTTAGGAAAAGAAAACTAAATATTTTTACATTAATTTAGACCAGTAACACCATTTTATACTATCACTGTACAAAGTTGTCTGAACAGTTAGCTGTGTTTCTCTTCATGTTTTCATAATTAATATTTGAGTTTAGTGAATTAAGAAATGGAGCAGGTGGCATCAAAGATAATGTGGCTGGTGTGATTTTGGTTCTAGGCAGTATGAAACCGTGGTTCCACTGGAAGATTCTATTGTAACTGAAGTAACAACAACTCTACAAGAATGGGCTAGTCTGTGGAAACAACTTTATGTCGTAAGTAGTTTATTACAATTTAATAGAACAGGAATGTTCTGTTGTACCAAGAGAAAGAAAGTGTACCTTGGTGCCAATTCTTTAGTTTGAAATTTTAAAATATTTTCAGTTTCTAAATGAATGTTCTGATTATCATTGCAATAATTGAAATCATTGAATTTTTCAAACCTGAACAGAACACATTTTTATATATAAATACATATGGCACATTTACCCTGATCTGATGATTAAAATGTAAGTTCCATAACTAGGAATCTTGACTGTAACTTGCATGTCTGTATATGCTTTTATAAACAGGTGTTTACTGAATGAATACAAAAAACTTGAGAATTCATTAACTTTATTGCTTATCATCTTAGTAGTGATTTAGACCAACTGATTATTGGTTTCTTGCATCTACTCCATTAAAAGAACCTATAATTCATATAATTCCATAACACTGTTACTCTCGCAGTTAATTGAATAGTTATTAGAAACCTGTATTAGGCCTTTTTTGCTGGGGCAGACTCTTGGCCACTCTGCTCCAGTGAAGACACCATCTCCTGATCAATCCTAGAGAACCCTCTGCACTCAGAGCAGTTAGTAAGAACCCTCTCCCACCTCCTGGAGTCCCAGAGCTGCTGCCAGGCCCCAGTGGACTCACTACTCATCAACCACCAAAACCCCTGTTCTCCCAAATACCACTGCCTTTCTGTTCCTTCTGCCCCTTACACTGCTGGTCCCTCTGCAGGAGTGCAGAGAAGCCTGAGAGCACAGGTAGGACCACCCCTGCTGCTCAGAGGAACCCTGTCCAGAGCCCTCAGGCAGGAGCCTTCCAGTTTCTGTCTCAGGCTGGGGACCATCCTCTGCCACAGTGCACCATATCCAGGTGGCTCAGGGAGATAGCTAATATCCCAGGACTGTGGAGAGGCCTGAGAGCACAGAGCTGATCCAGGGCCAGAGACCTGCATATGCAAATACCGTCACTGGGAGACAAGAGAGCTGGTCTCCCAGGAGTCCCTACATACCTGTGTGCACAGAGAGAATGGGAATCCCAGGAGTACAGATACACAGGCTTGCAGGACAGATAAGTCACAGTCAGAGACCAGAGATAACCAGATGGCAAAAGGCAAACACAAGAACATTATCAATAGAAACCAAGCCAACATGGCACCACCCGCCCAGTTCTCCCACAACAGCAAGTCCTGGATACCCCAACACACCAGAAAAACAAGATCTGGATTTAAAATCATATCTCATGATGCTTATAGAGGACTTCAAGAAGGATATAAATAACTCCCTTAAAGAAATACAGGAGAACATGGATCAATAGTTAGAAGCCCTTAAAGAGGAAACACAAAAATCTGTTAAAGAATTACAGGAAAACATACAGACCCTAAGAGAACATAAATGTCAGCCCAGGCTACTATACCCAGTAAAACCCTCAAGTACCATAGACGGAGAAAACAAGATATTCCATGACAAACCCAAATTTATACAATATCTTTCCACAAACCCAGGTCTACAAAGGATAATAGATAGAAAATACCAACACAAGGAGGGAAACTATACTTGAGAAAAAGCAATAAATTAATCTTCTTTCAACAAACCCAAAAGAAGATAGTCACACAAACATAATTCCACCTTTAACAACAAAAATAACAGGAAATAACACTCACTTTTCCTTAATGTCTCTTAACATCAATGAACTCAATTCCCCAATTAAAAGACATAGACTAACAGACTGGATACGTAAACAGGACCCAACATTTTGTGGCATATACAAGCAACCCACCTCAGTGACTACCTCAGAAACAATTTTCCAAGCAAATGGTCCTGAGAAACAAGCTGGAGTGGCCATTCTGATATTGGATAAAATTGACATTCAACCAAAAGTTGTCAAAAAAGATAAGGAAGGACACTTCATACTAGTCAAAGGAAAAATCTACCAAGATGAACTCTCAGTTCTGAACATCTATGTTCCAAATACAATGACACCTACATTCATAAAAGAAACTTTATTAAAGCTCAAAGCACACATGGCACCCCCCCCCACACACACACAATAATAGGAGATATTTCAGCACCACACTCTCAGCAATGGACAAATCATGGAAATAGAAACTAAACAGAGACACAGTGAAACTAACAGAAGTTATGTTAACCAAATGGTTCTAACAGAATTTATAGAACATTTCATCCTGAAGCAAAAGAATATACATTCTTCTCAGCACCTCATGGTACCTTCTCCAAAACTGACCATGTACTTGGTCACAAAACAACAGATTCAAGAATATTGAAATAATGCATGCACCCTATCAGATTACCTTGAGAGCTGGAGAGATTGGCTCAACTGTTAAAGGCTAGGCTCAGAATCAGATTACCATGGTCTAAGGCTGGTGTTAAGTTCCAGCAAAAAACAACAGAAAACACACATACACATGGAAGCTGAAAAATGCTCTACTCAAAGATAACTTGGTCAAGGAAGAAATAAAGAAATTAAAGACTTTTTAGAATTTAATGAAAATAAAGACATCATACAAAAACTTATGAGACATAATGAAGGCAGTGCTAAGAGGAAAACGCATAGCTCTAAGTGCCTCCAAAAGAAAATGGAGAAAGCTTACACTAGCAGCTTCACAGTATACCTGAAAGCTCTAGAACAGAAAGGAGCTAATACACCCAAGAGGAGTAGACAGCAGGAAATCATCAAACTCAGGGCTAAAACCAACCAAGCAGAAACAAAAAGAACTATACAAAGAATCAACAAAATCAGGAGCTGGTTTTTTTGAGAAAATCAACAAGGTAGATAAACCCTTAGCCAGACTAACCAGAGGGCAGAGAGTTACTACCCAAAATTAATAAAATCAGAAATAAAAAGGGAGGCATAACAACAGAAACTGTGGAAATTCAAAGAAATCATCAGATGCTACTACAAAAGTTTTGTTGTACTCAACAAAATTGGAAAATCTAGATGAAATAGACAATTTTGTAGACACATACCAGGTGCCAATGTTAAAACAGGATCAGATAAACCATCTAAATATTCCCATAAGCCCTGAGGAACTAAAAGCAGTCATTAACAGTCTCCCAACCAAAAAAAGCACGGGACCAGATGGGTTTAGTGGAGAATTCTATCAGATCTTCAAAGAAAACCTAATACTGATACTCTACAAACTATTCCACAAAATAGAAACAAAAGGAACACTACCAAATTCATTTTATGAAGCCACAATAATGCTGATACCTAAACCAAACAAAGATGAAACAAGGAAAGAGAACTTCAGACCAATTTCTTTTATGAACATTGATGTAATAATACTCAATAAAATTCTTAACAACTGAATCCAAAAATACATCAAAACAATAATACACCAGATTCAAGTAGGCTTTATCCCAGGGTTGCAGGGATGGTTCAATATACAGAAATCCATCAATGTAATCCACTACATAAACAAACTCAAAGAAAAAAAAACACATGATCATTTCTTATTTTTTAATCTTTTTTTTTTGAGTATCTTCTTGATTTACATTGCCAATGGTAAAACCTTTCCCAATTTCCCTCCTCCCCAATGATTCCCTATCTCTCCTCCCACCCCCTGCCTCCATGTATATGCCCCTCTACCTGACACACTCCCACCTCTCCCCCACTTCTTCCTGGCCCTCCCCCACCCCCACCCCCTACCACCCTACCACCATCCGCTTATTTATTTTTTATTTTTTGAATTTTTATTCTACAAATGAAGATAAATTTTTATTCCACAAACTTCAAATATATAGGCCTTTTGTTTTAGAATACTCATATTACTTATTTATAAAATAATGCCAAGATTTTTTTTAAAGACACTTATTTCCACGTACACGTTTGAGCTTTTTTTTTAAATTTCATTATTTTTTTATTCGATATATTTTTTATTTACATTTCAAATGATTTCCCCTTTTCTAGCCCCCCACTCCCCGAAAGTCCCATAAGCCCCCTTTTCTCCCCCTGTCCTCCCACCCACCCCTTCCCACTTCCCCGTTCTGGTTTTGCCCTATACTTCTTCACTGAGTCTTTCTAGAACAAGGGGCCACTCCTCCTTTCTTCTTGTACCTCATTTGATGTATGGATTATGTTTGGGGTATTCCAGTTTTCTAGGTTAATATCCACTTATTAGTGAGTGCATACCATGATTCACCTTTTGAGTCTGGGTTACCTCACTTAGTATGGTGTTCTCTAGCTCCATCCATTTGCCTAAGAATTTCATGAATTCATTGTTTCTAATGGCTGAATAGTACTCCATTGTGTAGATATACCACATTTTTTGCATCCACTCTTCTGTTGAGGGATACCTGGGTTCTTTCCAGCATCTGGCAATTATAAATAGGGCTGCTATGAACATAGTAGAGCATGTATCCTTATTACATGGTGGGGAATCCTCTGGGTATATGCCCAGGAGTGGTATAGCAGGATCTTCTGGAAGTGAGGTGCCCAGTTTTCAGAGGAACCGCCAGACTGATTTCCAGAGTGGTTGTACCAATTTGCAACCCCACCAGCAGTGGAGGAGTGTTCCTCTTTCTCCACATCCTCTCCAACACCTGCTGTCTCCTGAATTTTTCATCTTAGCCATTCTGACTGGTGTAAGGTGAAATCTCAGGGTTGTTTTGATTTGCATTTCCCTAATGACTAATGAAGTTGAGCATTTTTTAAGATGCTTCTCCGCCAACCGAAGTTCTTCAGGTGAGAATTCCCTGTTTAACTCTGTACCCCATTTTTTAATAGGGTTGTTTGGTTTTCTGGAGTCTAACTTCTTAAGTTCTTTATATATATTGGATATTAGCCCTCTATCTGATGTAGGATTGGTGAAGATCTTTTCCCAATTTGTTGGTTGCCGATTTGTCCTTTTGATGGTGTCCTTTGCTGTACAGAAACTTTGTAATTTTATGAGGTCCCACCATCCGCTTATTAGTGAGTGCATACCATGTGCGTTCTTTTGTGACTGGGTTACCTCGCTCAGTATGACACTTTCTAGTTCCATCCATTTGCCTAAGAATTTCATGAATTCATTGTTTTTAATAGCTAAACAGTACTCCATTGTGTATATATACCACAGTTTCTGTATCCATTCCTTTGTTGAGGGACATCTGGGTTCTTTCCAGCTTCTGGCTATTATAAATAAGGCAGCTATGAACATAGTAGAGCATGTGTCCTTATTACATATAGGAGCACTTTCTGGGTGTATACCCAGGAGTGGTATAGCTGGGTCTACAGGTAGTACTATGTCTAATTTTCTGAGAAATCGCCAAACTGATTTCCACAGTGGTTTTACCAGCTTGCAATCCCACCAACAGTGGAGAAGTGTTCCTCTTTCCCCACATCCTCTCCAGCATCTGCTGTCTCCTGAGTTTTTCATCTTAGCCATTCTGACTGGTGTAAGGTGGAATCTCAGTGTTGTTTTGATTTGCATTTCCCTGATACCTAAGGATCATTTCATTAAATGCTGAAAAAGCATTTGACAAAATGCTCTCATCCTCTCATATTAAATGTCTTGGGGAGATCAGGAATTCAAGGCACATACCTAAACATAGTAAAAGCAATATATATCAAATCAGTAGCCAACATTTAACTAAATGGAGAAAAACTTGAAGCAATCCCACTAAAATTGGGGACCAGACAAGGCTGCCTACTCTCTCCCTATCTATTCAGTATAGTACTTGAAGTTCTAGCTAGAGCAATTAAACAAACAAACAAAAAAAAAAAAAAAAGGAGGTCAAATGTATATAAATTGGAAAGGAAGAAGTCAGAATATCACTATTTGCAGATAATATGATAATATCTTAAGTGACCCCAAAAAATCCATTAGAGAACTCCTACGACTGATAAACAACTTCAGCAAAGTTGCTGGATATAAAATTAACTCAAATAAATCAGTAGCCTTCCTCTACTCAAAGGATAAACAAGCTGAGAAAGAAATTAGGGAAACAACACCTTTCACAATAATCACAATTAATATTACATACCTTGGTGTGACTCTAACCTCTTTCTGGGGTCTAACTTCTTGAATTCTTTGTATATATTGGATATTAGCCCTCTATCTGATGTAGGGTTGATAAAGATCTTTTCCCAATTTGTTGGTTGCCGATTTGTCCTTTTGATGGTGTCCTTTGCCTTACAGAAACTTTGTCATTTAATGAGGTCTCATTTGTCTGTTCTTGATCTTAGAGCATACGCTATTGGTGTTCTGTTCAGGAACTTTCCCCCTGTACTGATGTCCTCAAGGGTCTTCCCCAGTTTCTTTTCTATTAGCTTCAGAGTGTCTGGCTTTATGTAGAGGTCCTTGATCCATTTGGAGTCAAGCAAATCAGTAATCTTCCTATACTCAAAGGATAAGCAGGCTAATAAAGAAATTAGGAAAATGACACCCTTCACAATAGCTGCAAACAGTATAAAGTACCTTGGTGTGACTCTAACCAAGCAAGTGAGAGATCTGTATGACAAGAATTTCAAGCCTCTGAAGAAAGAAATCAAAGAAGATCTCAGAAGATGGAAAGATCTCCCATGCTCATGGATTGGTAGGATTATTATAGTAAAAATGGCCATCTTGCTGAAAGCAATCTACAGATTCAATGCAATCCCCATCAAAATTTCAAATCATTTCTTCATAGAGTTAGAAATAACAATCTGCAAATTCATTTGGAATAACAACTCAGGATAGCAAAAACTATTCTCCACGAGAAAACAACTTCTGAGGGAATCACCATCCCTGTCCTCAAAATCTACTACAGAGTAAAAGTGATAAAAACTGTATGGTATTGGTACAGAGACAGGCGGGAAGATTGTTGAATAGAATTGAAGACCCAGAAATGAACCCACACACCTATGGTCAGTTGATATTTGACAAAGGAGCTAAAAACATCCAGTGGAAAAAAGACAGCATTTTTTAACAAATGGTGTTGGATCAACTGGAGGTTAGCATGTAGAAAAATGCAAATCAACCCATTCTTATCTCCTCGTACAAAACTCAAGTCCAGTGGATCAGAGACCTCCACATAAAACCAGATACACTGAAGCTTGTAGAGGAGAAAGTGAGGAAGAGCCTTGAACACATGGGCACAATGGAAAATTTCCTGAACAGAACACTAATGGCTTATATGACAATGGGACCTCATCACATTGCAAAGCTTCTGTAAGGTAAAGGGCACTGTCAATAGGACAAAACTGCAACCCATAGAGTGGAAAAAGACCTTTACCAATCCTGCATCTAATAGAGGGCTATTATCTAGTGTATACAATGAACTCAAGATGTTAGACTCCAGACAGTCAAATAACCCTATTTAAAAAAAACGGACTACAGAGCTAAACAGAGAATTCTCAACTGAGGATACTTGAATAGCTGTGAAGCACCTAAAGAAATGTTCAATATCCTTAGTTATTAGGGAAATGCAAATCAAAACAACCCTGAGATTCCACCTCACACACAGCCAGAATGACTAAGATGAAAAACTCAGGTGACCGCAGATGCTAGCAAGGATGTGGAGAAAGAGGAACACTTCTCCATTGCTGGTGGGATTACAAGCTGGTAAAACTACTCTGGAAATCAGTTTGGTGGTACATCAGAAAATTGGACATAGTACTATCTGAGGACCCAGCCATACAACTCTTGGGCATATACTCAGAAGATGCTCCAACATGTAATAAGGACACATGTTCCACTGTGTTCATAGCAGCCTTATTTATAATAGCCAGAAAGAACCCAGATGTCCTTCACCAGAGGAATGGATACAGAAAATGTAGTGTATTTACACAATGGAGTAGTACTCAGCTATTAAAAATCAATGAATTCATGAAATTCTTACACAAATGAATGGAACTACAAAGTATCATCCTGAGTGAGGTAGCCCAATCACAAAAGAACATACATGGTATGCACTCACTGATAAGTGGATATTAGCCCCAAAGCTCAGAATAAACAAGATACAATTCACAGATCACATGAAGCTCAAAAGGAAGGAAGACCAAAGTGTGGGTGCTTCAGTTTTTTTCTGAGAAGGGGAACAAAATATTCATATTCACAGGAGCAATTAATGGAGAAAAAGGTTGGGGCAGAGACTGAAGGGAAGGCTATCCAGACTGTCCTACCTGGAGATTCATCCTATAAACAGTCAACAAACTCTGATGCTATTGTGGATGCCAAGAAATGCTTGTGGAAAGGAGCCTGTTATGGCTGTCTCCTGAGGGGCTCTGCAAGAGCCTTAAAGGTACAGAGGCAGATGCTAGCAGCCAACCATTGGACTAAGCATGGGGTCCCCAGTGGAGGAGTTGGAGGGAGTACTAGAGGTTCTAAAGGGGTTTTCAGCCTCATGGGAAGAAAGACAATGTTGGCCAACCACATCCCCTATGGCTCCCAGGAACTAAGCCATTAACCAAGGGGTACACATGGTTCCAGCTGCAATTGTGGCAGAAGAATGCCTTATCAGGCAATGGTGGGAGGAGAGGTTCTTGGTCCTATGAAGGTTCGATAGATGTTCCAGTGTGGGGAAATCAAGGGGAGGTGTAGGTGGGAGTGGGTTGGGCAGAGGGCCATCTTCTTGGAGGCAGGGGGAGGGAGGATGGGTTGGGGGTTTTCTGGGGGCGGGAAACAGGGAAAGAGTATGACATTTGAAATGTAAATGAAGAATATATTCAATTAAAAAAAATAAATGAGAGCCAGGCGGTGGTGGCTCATGCCTGTAATCCCTTACTCTGGGAGGCAGAGGCAGGCAGATTTCTGAGTTTGTGGCCAGCCTGGTCTAACAGAGTGAGTTCCAGGACAGCCAGGGATACACAGAGAAACCCTGTCTCGGAAAAAAAAACCAAATCCAAAAATCCAAAAAAACAAAAAAAAATTTTTTTAATTTAAAAAATAAAAGAAACCTGTGTTAGTTACTTGTCATCTCTGTGATAAGGCAAAGAAAGAAAGATTTTAAAAGGGAAGATTAATTCTGGGTTGTGGTTTTAGTACTTTCAGTTCATAGTCCTCTTTGCTCTATTGCTTCTGGGCCTGAGCATAATAGTGCCCCCTTGAAGAAAGAATATAGTGGAAGAAAATGGCAGGTTGCAGGCAAAAAGAAACAGATTGGAAGGTGCCAAAACAAGATATATCATCCAAAAATGCTCCTTCACTGACTTACTTCTTCAATCTTTTCCTACCCTCTACCTCATGAATCCATCAATGGATAACCTGTTATTTGGATCAGAGCTTATCAGGACCCACTCACATCTAAATGAATGGATCTGCCAGCAATGAACCAGACTTTAAGTACCTTGGCCTTTAGGGATAACAAAATCCAATAAAGAAAAACAATAATAAAACTCTTTAGAAACAAATGAGAGAATGATAAATATATACCAAAAATAAGGAACCTAATTTGAATTCTGAGCAAGGTAAGCTAATCACATCCCATTTTGGGTTTGAATTCTAGGCAAAATGGTGTAAGCACATTTGTCTTTAGCATTGTTTTGGCTGTGCTAATTGGCATGTCTGCCAGCTATGTTTATAGTTAACCTTTCCTCCAATTCCTTGCTAGTTTTTCATTGTTGTTGTTTGTTAATAATAGCATTGCAACAGAGAATTCTAGACAGAACAAATGAATGAACTATATACCAAAAGACTCCAGACAATAGGGTAAAGAAGGGAAAGGACTTGGTAGGGACAGTAAAAGCATAATTCACAAAGAACAACTTGACAGTAAATAGTAAAACCTAAAAATTTCACTCTGTGAACCACCTGGGCAAATGAAAAGACAAATCCATAGACTAGAAAAAATTACAAATCACACATCTTTAAAAAGATATAGTTGAGCTTAGTACAAGGAGATAAGGATGGATCAATTCACATTCTTCTGCATGCTGACCTCCAGTTGAACCAGCACCATTTGTTGAAAAGGCTATCTTTTTTCCGCTGGATGTTTTCAGCTCCTTTGTCGAGGATCAAGTGGCTGTAGGTGTGTGTGTTCATTTCTGGATCTTCAATCCTATTCCATTGATCTGCCTGCCTGTCACTGTACCAATACTATGCAGTTTTTAATACTATTGCTCTGTAGTATTGCTTGAAGTCAGGGATACTGATTCCCCCAGAATTTCTTTTGTTGTTGAGAATAGTTTTAGCTATCCTGGGTTTTTTGTTATTCCAGATGAATTTGAGAATTGCTCTTTCTAACTCTGTGAAGAACTGAGTTGGGATTTTGATGGGGATTGCATTGAATCTGTAGATTGCTTTTGGGAAAATGGCCATTTTAACTATATTAATCCTGCCAATCCATGAGCATGGGAGATTTTTCCATTTTCTGAGGTCTTCTTCTATTTCCTTCTTCAGAGTCTTGAAGTTCTTGTCATACAGATCTCTCACTTGTTTGGTCAGAGTCACACCAAGGTACTTTATACTGTTTGTGGCTATTGTGAAGGGTGTCATTTTCCTAATTTCTTTATTAGCCTGCTTATCCTTTGAGTATAGGAAGATTACTGATTTGCTTGACTCCAAATGGATCAAGGACCTCTACATAAAGCCAGACACTCTGAAGCTAATAGAAAAGAAACTGGGGAAGACCCTTGAGGACATCGGTACAGGGGGAAAGTTCCTGAACAGAACACCAATAGCGTATGCTCTAAGATCAAGAATAGACAAATGAGACCTCATTAATGACAAAGTTTCTGTAAGACAAAGGACACCATCAAAAGGACAAATCGGCAACCGACAAATTGGGAAAAGATCTTTACCAACCCTACATCAGATAGAGGGCTAATATCCAATATATACAAAGAATTCAAGAAGTTAGACCCCAGAAAGCCAAATAACCCTATCAAATAATGGGGTACAGAGCTAAACAAAGAATTTCCACCCGAAGAACTTCGGATGGCTGAGAAGCATCTTAAAAAATGCTCAGCTTCATTAGTCATTAGGGAAATGCAAATCAAAACAACCCTGAGATTTCACCTTATACCAGTCAGAATGGCTAAGATTAAAAATTCAGGAGACAGCAGGTGTTGGGGAGGATGTGGAGAAAGAGGAACACTCCTCCACTGCTGGTGGGGTTGCAAATTGGTACAACCACTCTGGAAATCAGTCTGGTGGTTCCTCAGAAAACTGGGCGCGTCACTTCCAGAGGATCCTGCTATACCACTTCAGGGCATATACCCAGAGGATTCCCCAGCATGTAATAAGGATACATGCTCCACTATGTTCATAGCAGCCCTATTTATAATAGCCAGAAGCTGGAAAGAACCTAGGTATCCCTCAACAGAAGAATGGATGCAAAAAATGTGGTATATATACACAATGGAGTACTATTCAGCCATTAGAAACAGTGAAGTCATGAAATTCTTAGACAAATGTATGGACCTGGAGAACATCATACTAAGTGAGGTAACCCAGACTCAAAAGATGAATCATGGTATGCACTCACTAATAAGTAGATATTAGCCTGGAAAACTGGAATACCCAAAACATAATCCACACATCAAATGAGGTACAAGAAGAACGGAGGAGTGGCCCCTGGTTCTGGAAAGACTCACTGTAGCAGTATAGGGCAAAACCAGAACAGGGAAGTGGGAAGGGGTGGGTGGGAGAACAGGGGGAGGAAGAGGGCTTATGGGACTTTCAGGGAGTGGGGGGCCAGAAAAGGGGAAATCATTTGAAATGTAAATAAAAAAATATATCGAATAAAAAATAAAAAGATATATATTTAAGATATATAAAGCATTTTCTAAGCTGAAAAATAATGAAATCATTCAAGTATATGATGGCAAAAACTAACAGACCTTTTAGAAGTGCATGTAGATAGCCAGTATCATGGGTGTTCTCCTTCTCATTAATCATTAAAATAATGCAAAGTAAGGCTGTAGTAAAATACAGTAAAATATATACCGATTTGAAACTGTGAAATAAAAAATACTGCTAATACCAGAGATGTAAATAAGGTTCTTTTCTCTATTGCTGATGAAAATGTAAAATGATACAGCTATTTGGAAAACTTTTATATTTTCTTGTAAAATCAACATGAATTTAATATGTGATCCAGCTTTGTGTATTTACCATAGAGAAGTAAAAACTTAATTTACATAAAAACTAATTTATTACTCTTCAAAAAAAAACTTTTTTTAAAAGCACAAAACTGATAAAACACCAAATATTTTACAGTGAGAAATAAGTGCCCTGTCTTAGCCAATATTGATTAGCCACAGTTAGGTTGATTTAGGAAAAAGGTGAAATATAATGATTTCAAATGATCTTGAGTTTTTTGTTTGTCTGTTTTGATTTATACAGTAGAAAATTAAAAGAAATAAAACAAATTAGTGAATGGTAGTTTTCAGCAATATGGATTGATCTCAAGGGTATCTTGCATAAAAGTTATAAGAATATAGAGTTGAATATACTGTGATTCTGCTTATATAATATCCTCAGAGTGAGGAAATCCAGTGGTTAATTGGGGTTAAGGTGTGACAACATGCTGAGGTAATACAAGGTACAAACAATGGATGACTTATGTTTATAAAATTCTTTATTCTTTATTTACTAACATATATGATAGTTACTAGCAGAACAGGTCTATTACTTGAGGTTTTCATAGAAATAAATGAACATGATAAAATGGATTTCATTCATATAAGGTTAATTGCATAATATGATATATGATGACTATATATATATATATATATGAATTATAAAAGAAAAACTTCATCTCTCTTAGACATCAAACCACAATCTCCCTGTTCAGTATTTTTATTTTTATATAATTATTATCTAAGAGCTTTAATTTCTAGAAAAGACATGATTATGGTTTTATGTCAAAATAAGTTTGTCAGCCAGGTGTGGTGGCACACACCTTTGATCCCAGCACTCTGGAGGCAGGGGCAGGAAGATCTGAGAGTTTGAGGCCAGCTTGATCTACAGAGCAAGTTCCAGGACAGCCAATGTTACATAGAGAAATCCTGTCTTACCTTATGCAAGGTATGCTAAGAAACTGAAGTACTTCTGTCTATTGCTAAATCAATTAATTGAAATCTATAGTATAAAAATTTATTAAATGTAGATTTATATGTTTGTATATTTTAAATAGATTTTTTCCAATTCACAACATTTAACTCTTTATTGACTTGTTTGTTTCATAAACATATTCATATGTTTCATAAAAATATTTCATATATATGTTTAGTTAGGGTCTTGCTATCTATCTAAGGCTGTCTTGTAACTTACTAAGTAGCACTGCTTGGTTCTGAACTTCTGAATATCTTTCCTCAGTCTCATAAGTGCTGGGATATATGAACAATTCTTGTATTGTTTGTTTTAAACATTATCTTTTCATAGGGACTACTATCTATAAGCTAACAAAGTTCAGAGATTACGAAGTGAGGATTTTAAAAGTCTATAAATGGGCAATTGGAATAATATTGAGCGGGTCTATTCCCACATCTTGATTCCAATCCATGTATTTTGACTGTGGAACAGAGTGTAGTTTCATGATCGCTCAATTATCAGTCAGTCTATAGCCATAATCTCATTGCCACAGTTTCCTGACCAGTTGTAATTGTCCATGCATTCCATGAGTACTGGGATATATATTATGCGAGTCCATGAATAGTGATGCTGGAGAAATAATTGCAAGGGAAGACAAATCCATAGAATATACGCTGGTTCAGTAAGGTTGAATCTTCCTCCTACAACATTCTCAAGAGAAAGAATGTTATACCAAGGACGCTGTGCTGGTTTTTACTGTTGGTTGATTCAATACTCATCACTAACATTAGCCATACCACCTTCAATAAGGAGAAATCATTGTTGTTGAGACTGTGGGTAGCTTCAGTCCCTGCCTCCCTGGCCACCTTGCTGTGGCCCTATTGAGCAAGTACTAGGATAGCTAAGGAGAAAAAGATTATTTATTTTCCCAGGGTGTGTCATTGCCTATGTGATAAGTATCCTAGTAGGACCAGGTTAATGTTCAAGTCAACTTAATATAGCTCTGTGTGTATTCTTTTTACCCCATATTTTCTTTACTGCTCTTCATTTGTCTTCCTACAGTCTCTTTACTGCCCAGCTATACTTTTAAAAGTTCTCATGATCCTAATACTGTTTGTGGCTATTATGAAGAGTGTCATTTCCCTAATTTCTTTCTCAGCCTGCTTATCCTTTGAGTATAGGAAGGCTACTGATTTGCTTGAGTTGATTTTATAACCTGCCACTTTGCTGAAGTTGTCTATCAGCTGTAGGAGTTCTCTAGTGGAGTTTTTTGGGTCACTTAGGTAGACATATCATCTGCAAATAATGATAGTTTGACTTCTTCCTTCCAATTTGTATCCATTTAACCTCCTTATGTTGTCTAATTGCCTGAGCTAGTACCTCAAGTACTTGGGAGTTCGTTTGTTTCATATGCTATATTTTGATACAGATTGCTTCAAAACTCATGACATTATCATATATGAAGGGCCAAGGTAAATAACATGTAGAAACTTAAAGATGCTCTTTACAACCATTTATATCTCTTGTCATTTTACAAAGAAGCTGAATTTTCTAGAAATTAACTCATCAATCCTAAGAGAGGTGACCATCTTCTTTTGGGAGGCTTGTTTGTTTTTTTGAAAACAGGGTTTCTCTGTGTAGCCCTGGCTGTCCTGGAACTTACTCTGTAGACCAGGCTGGCCTCGAACTCAGAAATCTGCCTGCCTCTGCCTCCCAAGTGCTGGGATTAAAGGCGTGCGCCACCATGCCCAACTGGTGACCATCTTCTATTCTTAGCAAGGAAGCTACCATGCGGCTTTATGCAGAGAAGTTTAATGTTCGTATGGTCATTTGCACTTATAGAAATAGAATTTGTAGCCAGGTGGTGGTGGTGCATGCCTGTAATCCCAGTACCTGGGAGGCAGAAGCGGGCAGATTTCTGAGTTTGAGGCCAGCCTGGTCTACGGAGGGAGTTCCAGGACAGTCAGGGCTCTACAGAGAAACCCTGTCTTGAAAAAAAAAAACCAAATCCAAAAAAAAAAAAAAGAAAGAGAGAGAGAGAGAGAGAGAGAGAGAGAGAGAGAGAAAAGAAAGAAAGAAAGAAAGAAAGAAAGAAAGAAAGAAAGAAAGAAAGAAAGAAAGAAAGAAAGAAAGAATTTCTTTTACAATACCTAGATTTTTGCTTTGGATAACAGTCAATCCTGGATTAACTGGACCTAGATTCTTTAAAAAAATAAAATTACATTTTTAATTGTGTGTATGTATGTTTGTGTGTATATGCATGTGTGTACATGCATATATGTCTTATCATGTCTTATCAGTGGGTACATGAGTGCCATTGTATGTGTGTGGAGGTCAGAGGACAACTTATAGGACTTAGTTCTTTGCTTCTACTATGTGGGTCCTGGAAATTACGCTCAGGTTATCAGGCCTGATGGCAAGTCCTCTTAGGACATAAAATATAAATAAATAAATAAATCCCCCACATAATAAAGAAATTCTAATTATTTTTCATGTTTCTTGAATGCATGTTACTACAGACATTTATATTTACATATAAGCTTGTTTGGTTTAAAAATTTATTTATTTAATCTGGGTCTGTCTCTCTATCTCTGTCTCTGTCTCCCCTTCCCTCTCCCCCTTCCCTTCCCCTTCCCTCTCCCCCTCCCCTTCTCCTTCCCCTCCCCCTCCCCTTCTCCCTTCTCCTCCTCCTTATATCCTAGCTAGTTTCTCCCTTCCATCCCCTCTCCTCCCATTTTCCCAGATTCACTTCTCCTTTCCTTCAAAAAAGGGCAAGCCTCCCAGGGATATCAACCAAATATAGCATATTATATTGCAGTAAGACTAGGCACATCTTTTCATTTCAAGGCTTGACTAGGTAACCCAATAGGAGAATAGAGTTCCAAAAACAAGCAAGAGTCAGAGACAGCCTCTGCTCCCACTATTCGATGTCCCAGAAGAACACCAAGCTATGCAACCATAGCATATATTCAAAAGGCTTGAGCTCTTATGAACTGGTTAGTTGATTCTGTGGGCCATTTTCTTCCAGTATCCTTGATCTCTCTGGTTCCTATTAACCTTTCTTTCTTTCTTCTAGTGGATTCCCTGAGCTCCCCCTAATGTTTGGCTGTGAGTCTCTGTATCTGCTATGAACAGTTGGTGGTTGAAGGCTCTCTTTTGATGATTATGCTAGGCTCTAGTCTACAAGTATAGCAGAGTATCATTAGGAATATTTCATTGACTTCTAAAATGTTTTATAAAATTTATTTATGTATCTGTTTGTTTGTGTGTTTGTTTGTTTGTTTTGCTTGTCTGTTTGGTGCTATCCTAGATCTATAGACTATTCTGCCTCTGGTTCCTGGCCCTCCAGGTTGTGTTAGTCATGGGCTTCCTCTTTTGGGAATGGTCTCAAGTTGGACCAGTTGTTAGTTGGCCACTCGCACAAGTTCTGTGCTGCCTTTACCCCAGCACATCTTGCAGACAGGACAGATTTATAGGTCTGAGATTTTGTGGCTGCATTGATGCCCCAATTCCTCCAACTGGAAGCCTTGCCTGGATATAGAAGATAGCTGATTCTGGCCCTGTACCCCCCATTGCTATGAGTAATTGCTAGGGTTACCCTCTAGATCTGTGGGAGTTTCTGTTACATTAGTTTTCTACCTTGCCTCTGAAGTGCACTGCCAATTCTAGTAGTCTCTCCTTTTACCCTCTCCTTCTGCCTCCCAACCTGTTCCCTCCTACTTTCATCCTCACCCACTAAATCTATTCTATTTCCCTTTCCCAGGGTGATCCATGTATTTCTCCCTTTGAACCCTCCTTGTTACTTAGCCAGAGTTCATGGATTGTAGCATGATTATCTTTTACTTTGCAGCTAGTATTCACTTACAAATGAATACATTCAATGTTTATGCATCTGGGTTACCTCTCTCAGGATGATTTTTTTTTCTAATTCCATCTATTTGCTTGCAAAACTCATGATATCATTCTTATAAACAGCCGAGTATTATTACTCCACTGTGTAAATGTACCACATTTTCTTTATCAATTCTTCAGTTGAGGGACATTTAGATTATCTTTAGTTTCTGTGTATTACATGTGGTAAGGTAGATCATCCTTTGGGTATATGCCTAGGAGTGGAATAGCTAGGACTTGAGGGGGTAAAATTTACTCCCACCAGCAATGAAGGAGTATTCCCTTTGCCCCACATCTTTACCAGCATGAATTGTCATTTGAGTTTTTGATTTTAGCCATTCTGATGGGTATAAGATAGAATCCCTGAGTTGTTTTGAGTTGCATTTTCTTGACAGCTAAAGATGTTGAACACTTAAAAAATAGTTTTAAAATTAATTATTTTTATGTATATTGGTATTCTGCCTGCACCTATGTCTTTGTGAGGGTGTTGGATCCCATAGAACTAGAATTACATACAACTGCCATATGGCTGCTGGGAATTGAAACGGGATCCTTTGAAACCCACAGCCACTGTTCTTAACTACTAAGCCATCTCTTAAGCCCCTGTTTAACATTTCTTTAAATGTTTCTCCACCATTGAGATTTCTCTGTTGAGAATTCTTTGTTTAGATCCCCAACTCTGTTTTTGTTGTTGTTGTTTTGTTTGTTTGGGTTTTTTGGGGGGGGGTTGTCCAGGCATGCTTTTTCTGTGTAGCTTTCACTGTCCTAAAACTTATTCTGTAGATGAGGCTAGCCACAAACTCTCAGATATCTGCCTGCCTCTGCCTCCTGAGTACTGGGAAAAAGGTGTGTGCCATCACTGCTCTGCCTCTACTCCATTTTGTTGATGCCTGCTTTTTTTTTGAGTTCTTTATATATTTTTGGTATTAGACTTGTCAGATGTGAAGTTGGTGAAACTCTTTTCCCATTCTTCAGGCTGCTGTTTTGTCTTATTGGTGGTGTCCTTGACCTTAACAGAAGCTTTTCCATTCCATGAAGTCTCATGAATTAGTCTTAGTGCCAGTGCTATTGGTGTTCTATTCGGGAAGTTATCTCCTGTGTCAATTCATTCAAGTCTATTCTTCACTTTTTCTTCCATCAGGTTCAGTATGTCTGGCTTTACATTGAGGACTTTGATCCACTTGGACTTGACTTTTGTGCAGGGTGATAGATATGGATGTATTTGGATTCTTCTACAGGCAGACTCCATAGTTTGCACTCTCACATATTCTGTACTTCTGTATGAAAAACACAGGTATCCATAGGTGTGGATTTATGTCTGGGTTTTTTGTTTATTCCATTGATCAGCCTGTTTGTTTTTAATGCCAGTGCCATGTTTTCTTTTTTTAAGTGTAGCTCTATAATTCAGCTTGAAATCGGGGATGGTGATACCTCTGGAAGTTCTTTTCCAAAAGTTTTACCACAGAATTCCTACAGCTGATAAACACCTTGAGAAAAGTATCTGGACACAAGATTAACTAAAAAAAACTGTAGTCCTCCTATATACAAATGACAGGTGGGCTGGGAAAGAAATCAGGGAAACACCACTTCCCTTCACAATAGCCATAAATAATATAAAATATCTTGGGGTGACTCTAATTAAGCAAGTGAAAGACTTTTATGACAAAAACTTCAAGTCTTTTAAGAAAGAAATTGAAGAAGATATCAGAGGATAGAAAGATCTCTCATGCTCATGGATCAGTAGGATTAACATAGTAAAAATGGCCATCAAAATAAAAACAATATATAATTTTTTTAAAAATACATGTACATCCAGAAAATATGTCACAATATTACTTGTGGCTTTTAATTCAACTATCACTTGTTTAATATTAAGAGAACTGCTCTTTTACTATAAACAAATGTATTTGTAATCCTGAGTATTTGGGGAGTGAAATATTAAAAGGTATTCTATGTACAACACTTTTACAATATTTTTTTCTATAAAATGTGTTGCATTTTCTCTAAATTGTAGACTTTCATTTCTATGTGATCTGGTTTTTTAGGCTATTGGTAATGCTACTTTATGAAACCGCAATTGGGTCATTAAATAATCTTTTTATCCCAGGTACAATTTTAAATATTCTTAATTTTATCATCCATATCAGCTACCTTATTTGAAGAACCAAGAGCAATTTAAGAATGATGGCACAGCCAGGCAGTGGTGGTGCACACCTTTAATCCCAATATTCAGGAAGTAGAGGCAGGTGGGTCCCTGTGAGTTTGAGGCCATCCTGGTCTATGGAATGAGTTCCAGGGAGGCCAGGCCTACACAGAGAAATCCTGTTTTAACAAAGAAAAAGTAAACAAACAAACTACAACAGATCGATGGCCAGTGGCCATTATGCCAGCACTGTAGAGTCCAAGGCAGGAGAATCAGGACTGTTACAAGAAGTTGGAAACGAGCTTGGGCAACATGGTGAAACCATTGAAAAATTGTTTCCTTCTTTGGGGGGATGTGTAAAGTTGTTAATGCCTCCAAAAAGACTTGTTCAAAACTGGTGTTTGAGGGCTGGAGAAAGGGCTGAGCAGTTAAGAGCATGTACTGCTTTTACTGAGAACAGGAATTTGGTTCTTAGTAGTCACACGGGACTGCTTAACAACCCCTCCAGTTACAGGGGGGATCTGATACCCTTATTCTGGCATCTTTGGAGACTCCACTCATGTGCATATACTCACATACACACAAAATTATAAAAACAAAATCTTCAAAATAAAAAAAAATTAACAAAATGCCATTTGACCATCTTTATGTATCATTGTTGTTTAAGTTGGCCACTTGAATTCTCAAGATTTAGGAATAATTGAATCCATGCTGAATCGTGTATGTATTATATGTGGCCACGTGTCTTGCTATAGTAACTTTAAATGACTCCCCCTCCCCCAATTTTCTGCTAATCAGATACAGCAGGAGCCGCTACCTGACCTGATTTGTTACAGTCTGGCTTATGTTGGGATTCTCTGCACTAACAAATTTGTAACTAGTGTGCCAGCTAGGATTGTCTATCTTTGGACTAGATTATTAAGATTATTCCATGTGGGGCAGCAGCAGCAGCAGCAGCAGCAGCGGCTGGTCCAGATGAAGGGCCATCAGCAGTAGAACCAAGCGGACAGGTTCCAGGCAGACCCTGCGCCCACGACCACTGGCCATCGCTGGCCAGCCAGGCTGCAAGCAGCGGCGGATTTACGGTGCCTTTCACCACACAGAAGCCACATCAGAACTCTGCCTCCATATTGGTTCTCGGTCGCCAGAAAAATCAGACTGAGGTACGCAAATATAACCCGAGACCAACATCGCGGGGGTCTAAGCCCGACTGGTGTTGGCCTGCACCCAGGCCCTGGGCTGATGGGGGGGGGCACCGGGGTGCAAACCCAGCCAGGAGGTTTTTTTCCCCCCGGCCAGCGCGCGCACCACCGCCATTTTGCCTAGGTCCTGGGCTGCTCGGTGGGCCATCTGTGTGCCGACCCGGCCAGGAGCTTGTTTGCCCGGGCCTGCGCGTGCCACCGCCATTTTGCCTACTGGAAGCCAGAGAGACAAGCAGACAAAACCAAACCAGCTAACAGGCATAGCCCGAGGCAGACATAGCAGGGGTCTCAGACGGTCAGGCCCTGGAATGCCCCCAGGCCCTGGGCTGCTCAGCGGGCCATCTGTGTGCTGACCCGGCCAGGAGGTTGTTAGCCCAGCAGACTCTCCCAGCACTCTCAGGGAGCGCATGCACACCACCATCCTAGCCACCTGACAGACCCAATTAACTCTCACAGCTGAGGGGAACTTTGCTCCGACATTGGCCTGCCAGGCTTTTGCCTAGATTCAGGGCCTGAGCAGCTAGGCTAGCCTTGTGTTCACCAACCCAGTTGGGAGTTCTGCTGCCCAGCAGAGAGATCAGCACGCAGAAAAGGTCCCTGCAGCATACAGCCTCAGCACTCCCTGAAGGAGGAAACGGG
The DNA here is from genome assembly GCF_947179515.1 of Apodemus sylvaticus. Taxonomy (NCBI): domain Eukaryota; kingdom Metazoa; phylum Chordata; class Mammalia; order Rodentia; family Muridae; genus Apodemus; species Apodemus sylvaticus. The sequence continues at coordinate 16,566,008 of NC_067478.1, forward strand.
CACCTTCTGGCTCACAGACACAATCTGGGGCAAAGAACTCTAGGGCTGCAAGGGCACCCAAGAGGAGGAAAGCACATCAGCAATCTGCAACAGGGGAAACCCTGCCCTCCAGTGTTGCAGAAATAGCCCTAGAGCCTCTCAGGAGGCTGAAACACCAGCCATAGACAAGACCAATTAGCTCCAGAGAACAAGATGGCAAAGGGCAAACGCAGGAACGCTACTAACAGAAATCTAGGCAATATGGCAACATCTGAACCAAACTCTCCAACATCAGCAAGTCCTGGTTATGCCAACACACCAGAGAAACAAGATTTGGATTTAAAATCACTTTCATGATGCTGCTAGAAGAACACAAAAAGGACATGAATGAATCTCTTAAAGAAATACAGGGGAACATGAATAAGCTAGAAACCCGTATAATGGAAACACAAAAAACACTTGAAGAAATGCAGGAGAATAAGGCCCAAGAGATAGAAGCCAATAAAGAAGAAAGGCAAAAAAAAAACCTTAAAGAAATGCAGGAGAACTTGAGTCAGCAGGCAGAAGTCATGAAAGAGGAAACACAAAAATCTCTTAAAGAATTACAGGAAAACACAGACAAACAAATGATGGAACTGAGCAAAACCATCCTGGACCTAAAAACAGAAGTAGAAACAACTAAGAAATCACAAAGGGAGACAACTTTGGAGATAGAAAACCTTGAGAAGAAATCAGGGGCCATAGATGCAAATATAAACAACAGAATAGAAGAGATGGAAGAAAGAATCTCAGATGCCGAAGATACCATAGAAACCATTGACTCAACTGTCAAAGAAAATGGAAAATGCAAAAACCTTGTATCCCAGAACATCCAGGAAATCCAGGATACAATGAGAAGACCAAACCTAAGGATTATAGGTATAGATGGGTATAGATGAGAGTGAAGATTTACAACAGAAAGGGCCAGCAAATATCTTCAAAAAATTATGGAAGAAAACTTTCCTAACTTAAAGAGAGAGATGCCTATGAATATACAAGAAGCCTACAGAACTCCAAACAGACTGGACATGAGCAGAAATACCTCCCTTCACATAATAATCAAAACCCCAAATGCACTAAACAAAGAAAGAATATTAAAGGCAGTAAGAGAGAAAGGCCAAGTAACATATAAAGGAAGACCTATCAGAATCACACCAGTCTTCTCACCAGAGACCATGAAAGCTAGAAGATCCTGGGCAGATCTCATGCAGACTCTAAGAGAACACAAATGTCAGCCAAGACTACTATACCCAGCAAAACTCTCATTCACCATAGATGGAGAAACCAAGATATTCCATGACAAAACCAAATTTACACAATATCTTTCCACAAACCCAGCTCTGCAAAGAATAATAGGAGGAAAACTCCAATACAAGGAGGGAAACTACACCCTGGAAAAAGCAAGATAGTTACCTTCCTTCATCAAACCCAAAAGAAGATAACCACTCAAATATAAAAAGAACATCAAAAATGACAGGAAGTAATAATCACTATTCCCTAATATCTCTTAACATCAATGGTCTCAATTCCCCAATAAAAAGACATAGACTAACAGACTGGATAAGGAAACAGGATCCTACAATTTGCTGTATACAGGAGACACACCTCAGTGTCAAAGATAAAAACTACCTTAGAGTAAAAGGCTGGAAGACAATCTTACAAGCCAATGGTCACAGGAAATAAGCAGGAGTAGCCATTCTAATATCAGATAAAATTGACTTTCAACCTAAAGTCATCAAAAGAGACACAGAATGACATTTCTTGCTGGTCAAAGGAAAAATCCACCAAGAAGAACTTTCAATTCTGAACATCTATGTGCCAAATGCAAGGGCACCCTCATTCGTAAAAGAAACTTTACTAAAGCTCAAAGCACACATTGCACCTAACACAATAATTGTGGGGGACTTCAACACTCCACTTTCATCAATGGACCGATCAGGAAAACAGACACTAAACAGGGACACAGTAAAACTAATTGAAGCTTTGGACAAATTGGATTTGACTGATATTTATAGAACATTTCACCCTAAAGCAAAAGAATATACCTTTTTCTCAGCACCTCATAGTACCTTCTCCAAAATCGACCATATAATTGGACACAAGGCAGACCTCAACAAATATAAGAAGATCGAACTAATCCCATGCCTCCTATCAGATCACTATGGAGTAAAAGTGATCTTCAATAGCAACAAAAACAACAGAAAACCCACATACACGTGGAAACTGAACAATATTCTACTCAATGATACCTTGGTCAAGGAAGAAATAAAGAAAGAAATTAAAGACTTTTTAGAACACAATGAAAATGAAAACACAACATACCCAAATCTATGGGACACAATGAAAGCAGTGCTAAGAGGAAAACTCATAGCCCTGAGTGCCTCCAGAAAGAAAATGGAGAGACCATACATTAACAGCTTAATGACACACCTGAAAGCCCTAGAACAAAAAGAAGCTACTTCGCCCAGGAGGAGTAGAAGGCAGGAAATCATCAAACTCAGGGCCGAAGTCAATCAAGTAGAAACAAAGAGAACCATACAAAAAATCAACAAAACCAGGAGCTAGTTCTTTGAGAAAATCAACAAGATAGATAAACCCTTAGCCAGACTGACCAAAGGGCACAGAGAAAGTATCCAAATTAACAAACTTAGAAATGAAAAGGGAGATATAACAACGGAAACTGAGGAAATCCAAAAAATCATCAGATCCTACTACAAGAGCCTGTACTCAACACAACTGGAGAATCTGGAGGAAATGGACAATTTCCTTGACAGATACCAAATACCAAAATTAAATCAGGACCAACTAGACCATCTAAACAGTCCCATAATGCCTAAAGAAATAGAAGGAGTCATAGAAAGTCTTCCAACCAAAAAAAGCACAGGACCAGATGGTTTCAGTGCAGAATTCTATCAGACCTTCAAAGAAGAGTTAACACCAATACTCTTCAAATTATTCCACAAAATAGAAACAGAAGGAACACTACCCAATTCCTTCTACGAAGCCACAATTACGCTGATACCAAAGCTACAAAAAGATCCAACAAAGAAAGAGAACTTCAGACCAATTTCCCTTATGAACATCGATGCAAAAATACTCAATAAAATTCTTGCCAACCGAATCCAAGAACACATCAAAACGATCATCCACCATGATCAAGTAGGCTTTATCCCGGGAATGCAGGGTTGGTTCAATATACGGAAATCCATCAATGCAATCCACTACATAAACAAACTCAAAGAAAAAAACCACATGGTCATTTCATTGGATGCTGAAAAAGCATTTGACAAAATTCAGCATCCTTTCATGCTTAAAGTCTTGGAGAGAACAGGAATTCAAGGCCCATACCTAAACATAGTAAAAGCAATATACAGCTAACCGGTAGCCAGCATCAAACTAAATGGAGAGAAACTTGAAGCAATCCCACTGAAATCAGGGACCAGACAAGGCTGCCCCCTTTCTCCTTATCTTTTCAATATTGTACTTGAGGTACTAGCTCAGGCAATTCGACAACATAAGGAGGTCAAAGGGATACAAATTGGAAAGGAAGAAGTCAAACTATCATTATTTGCAGACGACATGATAGTCTACCTAAGTGACCCAAAAAACTCCACTAGAGAGCTCCTACAGCTGATAAACAACTTCAGCAAAGTGGCAGGTTATAAAATCAACACAAGCAAATCAGTGGTCTTCCTATACTCAAAGGATAAGCAGGCTGAGAAAGAAATTAGGGAAATGACCCCCCTTCACAATAGCCACAAACAGTATAAAGTATCTTGGGGTGACTCTTACCAAACATGTGAAAGATCTGTATGACAAGAACTTCAAGACTCTGAAGAAGGAAATGGAAGAAGACCTCAAAAAATGGGAAAACCTCCCATGCTCATGGATCGGTGGAATCAATATAGTTAAAATGGCCATTTTGCCAAAAGCAATATACAGATTCAATGCAATACCCATCAAAATCCCAACTCAATTCTTCACAGAGTTAGAAAGAGCAATTATCAAATTCATCTGGAACAACAAAAAACCCAGGATAGCTAAAACTATTCTCAGCAACAAAAGAAAATCTGGGGGAATCAGTATCCCTGACCTCAAGCAATACTATAGAGCAATAGTGTTAAAAACTGCATGGTATTGGTACAGTGACAGGCAGGAGAATCAATGGAACAGGATTTAAGATCCAGAAATGAACCCACACACGTATGGCCACTTGATCCTCGACAAAGAGGCTGAAAACATCCAATGGAAAAAAGATAGCCTTTTCAACAAATGGTGCTGGTTCAACTGGAGGGCAGAATGCAGAAGAATGCGAATTGATCCATCCTTGTCTCCTTGTACTAAGCTCAAATCCAAATGGATCAAGGACCTCCACATAAAGCCAGACATTCTGAAGCTAATAGAAAAGAAACTGGGGAAGACCCTTGAGGACATCGGTACAGGGAGAAAGTTTCTGAACAGAACACCAATAGCGTATGCTCTAAGAGCAAGAATTGACAAATGGGACCTCATAAAATTACAAAGTTTCTGTAAGGCAAAGGACACCATCAAGAGGACAAATCGGCAACCAACAAATTGGGAAAAGATCTTCACCAATCCTACATCAGATAGAGGGCTAATATCCAATATATATAAAGAACTCAAGAAGTTAGACTCCAGAAAACCAAACAACCCTATTAAAAAATGGGGTACAGAATTAAAGAATTCTCACCTGAAGAACTTTGGATGGTGGAGAAGCATCTTAAAAATTGCTCAACTAGGGGGGCTAGAAAAGGGGGAATCATTTGAAATGTAAATAAATTATATCGAATAAAAAAAATTAAAAAAAATTGCTCAACTTAATTAGTCATTAGGGAAATGCAAATCAAAACAACCCTGAGATTTCATCTTACACCAGTCAGAATGGCTAAGATTAAAAATTCAGGAGACAGCAGGTGTTGGAGAGGGTGTGGAGAAAGAGGAACACTCCTCCACTGCTGGTGGGGTTGCAAATTGGTACAACCACTCTGGAAATCAGTCTGGCGGTTCCTCCGAAAACTGGGCACCTCACTTCCAGAAGATCCTGCTATACTACTCCTGGGCATATACCCAGAGGATTCCCCACCATGTAATAAGGATACATGCTCTACTATGTTCATAGCAGCCCTATTTATAATTGCCAGATGCTGGAAAGAACCCAGGTATCCCTCAAGAGAAGAGTGGATGCAAAAAATGTGGAATATCTACACAATGGAGTACTATTCAGCCATTTGAAACAATGAATTCATGAAATTCTTAGGCAAATGGATGGAGCTAGAGAACATCATACTAAGTGAGGTAACCCAGACTCAAAAGGTGAATCATGGTATGCACTCACTAATAAGTGGATATTAACCTAGAAAACTGGAATACCCAAAACATAATCCACACATCAAATGAGGTACAAGAAGAAAGGAGGAGTGGCCCCTGGTTCTGGAAAGACTCAGTGAAGCAGTATTCGACAAAACCAGAATGGGGAAGTGGGAAGGGGTGGGTGGGAGGACAGGGGAAGAGAAGGGGGCTTACGGGACTTTCAGGGAGTGGTGGGCTAGAAAAGGGGAAATCATTTGAAATGTAAATAAATTATATCGAATAAAAAAATTAAAAAAAAGATTATTCCATGTGTGATTTAGTATTTTCATATATTTTTTGGTAATTTTTTAGTTTTATCTGGGACAATTAAAACTATATATAAAATGAAATTCAGATATATAGGCAGCAGAACAAAGACATTAGAAAAATAAGAAAAAAATTAACTAGTTATGGTGGTATACAACTTTAATCACTCAGGAGGCAGAGGTAGAAGGATGTCTGTGATTTAAATGCCAGTCTGTTTTATGTAGAGTTCAGGCTAGCCAGCGCTACATATACATAGTGAGATCCCACCTAAAGCAAATAAACAACAAAAAAACAGTAAATTTCTTGATGACATTTGATAAAGTTTTCAAACATAAATGCAAAAAGGAAATTAAAAACCATTCCAGACGGTCTGGAGAGATGGCTCATGGCTTAAGAGCACTGACTGCTCTTCCAGAGGTCCTGAGTTCAAATCCCAGCAACCACATGGTAGCTCAAAACCATCCATAATAGGATCTGATGCCTTCTTCTGGGGTGTCTGAAGACAGCAACAGTGTACTCACATACATTAAATTAAAAAAAAAATCCAGAAACTGAAAAAGTGAGATGAGCCATTTAGTCTAAAGAGAGGAGCTTCTATATGAATAAAAACATGGCCAGGCAAAGTGCTGCTTGCATGTAATCTCAGCACATAGTAAGGAGTCAGGATCATCGTGAGTCTCAGGTCAGCATCTTGGGCTACAGAGTAAGGCTCCAAGAAATTACAGTAAAGAGATAATATCTGAACTGAAAGATGTGTTATATCTAATTCTACTAATAAAAAGATAAGTACATATTATGAATATCTATATGCTAGTCAATTGGCAAATTGATGTAGATAAATTCCCAGAAACATAATAATCTCCAAAGACTGGATAATGAAGGAAGAAAAAGACTGAACAAAATAGTAGCAAATAAAAGAGCTTTACAGGTGAATTCTGTCAAACTTGTAGAGTAGAATTAGTATAAATCCTTCTTAAATTCTTCCCAAAATCAAAGAAGTAAAAACAGTGAGGTTTTATGCTGGGGATGAGAGTAGTTGGAAGTTTTTTTTTTCCCCTCCAAAATAGACCATATAGTTGGTCACAAAACAACCCTCAACCAATATAAGAAGATTGAAATAATCCCATGCATCCTATCAGACCACCACAGACTAAGGCTGGTCTTCAATAACAGCAATAACAACAGAAAACCCACATCCATGTGGAAACTGAACAACTCTACTCAGTGATAACTTGCTCAGGGAAGAAATAAAGAAATTAAAGACTTCTTGGAATTGAAATTGGAATGAAAATATTGACACATCATACCAAACTTATGGGACACAATGATAATAGTGCTAAGAGGAAAATTCATAACACTAAGTGCCTTGGAAAAGAAATTGGAGAGATTTTTTTTTATTGGCTATTTTATTTATTTACATTTCAAATGTTATCCCCTTTCCTGATTCCGCACCCTTCTCCAAATCCCTATCTTATTCCTTCTCCTCCTGCTTCTATGAGGGTGTGCCCTCACCCACCCACCCACCCACCCACCCACCCACCCACCCACTCCCACCTCCCCACCCTCACATTCCCCAGCAATGGAGTATCAAGCCTTCACAGGACCAAAGACCTCTTCTCCCATTGATGTCTGACAAGGGCCATTCTCTGCTACATATGCAGCTGGAGCCATGGGTCCCTCTTACATGCTCTCCATGGTTGGTGGTTTAGTCCCTGGGATCTCTAGTTGGTTGATGTTACTGTTCTTTCTGTGGGGTTGCAAACCCCTTCATCTCCTTCAGTCCATTCTCTACTCCATTGGGGACCCCATGATTTGTTCAATGGTTGGCTGGGAGCATCCACCTCTGTATATGTCAGGCTCTGGCAGAGCCTCTCAGGAGGCAGCTATATCAGGCTTCTGCAAGCATGCACTTTCTTGGCATCCACAATAGTGTCTGTGTTTGGTGACTGTATATGGGATGGATCACCAGGTGGGGCAGTCTCTGGATGGCCTTTCCTTTTGTCTCTGCTCCACACTTTGCCTCCTTATTTGCTCCCGTGAGTATTTTGTTATCTCTTCTAAGAAGGACCTAAGTACCTACACTTTGGTCTTCCTTGTTCTTGAGCTTCATGTGATCTGTGAATTTTATTTTGGATATTCTGAGCTTTGGGGCTAATATTTACTTACCAGTGAGTGTATAACATGTGTGTTCTTTTGTGATTGGGTTATCTCACTTAGGATGATATTTTCTAGTTCCATCCACTTGCCTAAGAATTTCATGATAATCTGAGTAATAGCAGTAGCCTCTGAGGTTTCCCTGGCCAAATACTGTTGTGGATAGCCCTGGGCTTGTATTTTGATGCTAATTCCACTCCTCTGAGGGGCTGCAAATGAGGAGTTGCCTTGTGAACCTTCTCCCCACCTTAACTTTTCAAATAAAGGCTTGAGACAATGATTGGGCAGTTGGAAGTGGGAGGAGCTAAGAGTCTAGGGGAGGAGGGACGGGGAGGAATGGAGAGGCAGAGAGAGAGAGAGGGGGGGGGGAAGGGGGGGAAGCTCGTGGCCTGGAGAAACTGCAAGTTATATGGGATAATATAGATGGAAATAGAATAGTGTAGTGGGAGTCACCCAATCTAGGCTTGTAGGTTGTTTTGTTAACTGATTTGAGTTGAGCTTTCTTTTACCAGGGAATTGGGTTGGAAACAAAGTAGCAACAAATTACAAATTGGGAGATAAACTGTGAGTGACATTGAAATTTTCACTAAATAACTCATATCTTGTGGGATATGTGCCATGTTAGCAGAAGAAAGGAGAATCTCTTGATCATCTCAGATGTAGGAAAGGCATTTAACAAAATTCAGTCCCTCTGAGTTCAAGGTCAATCTGTAGAGCAAGTTCTAGGACAGCCAAGCCTATACAGTGAAGGAGTTGGAAAACAGATACTCGTGATAATATAATAGAACAAGGGTGCCATGTTCCAGCTCCAGCAAGCAGCAGAACTCACAGCTTTGGCTATTTGGCTCTGACTTGATAGTCAAGAACAGAAGGGGACTATTGGGACAATTGACGCTGGTTATCTGGAGCTAAAAAATTATTGGTGATTAAGAAGAGACAAGCATCACTGAGGTGATATCTGGGAAGTATTTTCTGAGAGCACAAAGAAACTGTTTTAGAGATAGCAAAGATTATACCTCATGCTTTAGCTGGACTTGTTACTGTATAAGAATCACCCAGTGGTACTGGTTTTGAAGGCATGAAGGGGTCATGGAGAGCAGCTGAAGCTTGGCACTGTGAGAGGCCTGGGAATGCCATTGATGAGGGTGTAGGCTCAGTTTCAGTTGATGGTCCAGGGTTGAAGGGGTCATGCAAAGAAGTTGAAGCTTAGCAACATGAGAATAGGTTATGAGAGGCTATTGGTGAAGCCTAGTAGCAGCAGAAGACCCCAGTGTATTGTAGGTGTCAGTACCATGGAAGGATCACCAAGAACAGCAACAGTGGCATGGAGTCAACCAATGCCTAAAGTGCTACAGAGGGCAGAGTTGGAGAAGTGACGCAAGCCATTGGGAGGAGCCCACACATTAAAACAGGAAGCTGTGTGCTTGGAGTTGACTTAGAGACCCCAAAATATTAAAGATGCCAGAGCTGTGGGATACCTTCAGAGGAAAACTGGTAATGGAGTGGAACCAGCCAAGGAGAAAGAACTTTGTTGTAGTCAACAACTATAAAAAAGGAGCTGAAGATCTGAAGACCTCTTTGACATCAGACATGGAGATGCAGAGTTTGGAGTTTGTCTAGCTGGTTTCCTGTCTTGTTTTGGGGATTACAGTTAAATGAATGAATCTCAGAAGAGACTTTGAACTTAAGACTTTTAACATTGTGAGACTGCTATCGACTAGGGAGACTTTGAAAGTACTTTTTAAATTATACTATGGCTAGGTATGGCCCCCATAGACTCGTGTTTAAACAAGCCTATAGGGGCCAGGGGCCAGGGAGTAGAATATGATGGCTTATATTATATATATATACATATAGTGCCAAGGGCCAGGGAGTGGCACTATTAGGAGATAGGGCCTTATTGGAGTAGGTGTGTCACTGTGGGTATGGGCTCTAAGATTCTTATCCCAGCTGCTTGGAAGCCAGTCTTCTAACTGCCTTTGGGACAAGAGGTGAAAAATCTCAGCTTTTCTAGCCCCATATCTGTCTCGATGCTGCCAAGTTCCTGCCTTGATGATAATAGACTGAACCTCTGAACCTGTAAGCCAGCCCCAATTAAAGGTTGTCCTTATAACAGATGCTGTGGTCATGTTGTCTGTTCACAACAGTAAAACACTAAGATAGTACTTTTTATGATAAAGGTTATTTATTAAAATAAACAAAATTTTTTATTAGTTCTCTTATTGCTGAAAGAAAAAGAAAAAAAGTGCAGGTCTAAAGCAACTTAGGGAAGAAAAGAGCTGGTTAGGCTCAGGAATATGAGGCAGCTGGTCATATTTCAGCACAGTCAGGAAGCAGAGAGATGGATACTGGTGCTCAGCTTTCTTTCTCTTTATTTTTCCTGGAATACCAGCTGGTGGAATAGTGCTACCCATATATAAGGTGAGTCTTCTTCCCTTAGTTAGCCCAGTCTAGAAACTTATAAATATGCCTAGACGTTTGTCTCTTAAGTCATTCTAGATCCTGTAAAGTTGATACAATTAAGCAATAATTAACAGTAATAAGTGTACTTCAACTTAATAACATCATGTGTGATAAGCCTGTATGCCAGCTGTAATATACTCAGTAGTGAAAACATGGAGCTTTTCTTCCAAGAATAAGAACAAGACAAAGGTACCTGTTTTTATAGCTTTAATTCTGGAAGTCCAAGTCAGAACAAATGGTGAGGAGATAAATTAAAAGCATCCAGGAATAGAAGCAAAACTGTTTTTAGAGAACTATCTTATATGTAGAAATCTCTGGTAACTATGTACATGCGTACACCTCATTAGAATTAACAAACATTTAGTAAAGTTATATGATAGAAAAAACATGCTAAAGTCATTCATGTTTCTATAAAATTAGCAGACTATCTGAAAATGAAATTGAGAAAACAATCTCATTTATAATAGCATTGTATTGGCTGGTTTTGTGTGTCATCTGTGTTGACACAGGCTGGAGATATGACAGAGAAAGGAGCCTCAGTTGGGGAAGTGCCTTCATGAGATCCAGCTGTGGGGCATTTTCTCAATTAGTGATCAAGGGGGCAGGGCCCCTTGTGGGTGGTACCATCTTTGGGCTTGTAGTCTTGGGTTCTATAAGAACGTAAGCTGAGCAAGCCAGCGGAAGCAAGCCAGTAAGAAATATCCCTCCATGGCCTCTGCATCAGCTCCTGCTTCCTGACCTGCTTGAGTTCCAGTCCTGACCTCCTTTGGTGATGAACAGCCAATGGTGGTGATGAAGTGTAAGCTGAATAAACCTTTTCCTCCCCTACTTGCTTCTTGGTCATGATGTTTGTGCAAGAATAGAAAGCCTGACTAAGACAAATTGGTAGCAGCATAGTGAAGTATTCCTGTGACAACCTGACCATGTTTTGGGGAGGACTGTGGAAGGACTTAGGAATCTTAGGCTAGAAGATCCATTCAGTGTTAAGAGCTCTGGGATGTTGTGTAGGAGCCTCAAAGACAATGTTGAGAACAGTGTAGAAGATGGAGGTCTGGCTTGTGAAATTACAGAGGGAAGATTAAAGACTCTTATCAGGGCCATTGCTATTTTGATTGTGAATATTCTATGGTTTTGGTTAGCTGGGGCTGAAGAATCACCTGTGATTAACAAGATACCAGAACTACTAAAGCAAAACCTTTGCATTACGGGGACTATTGATGTTGGTTAGCTGGAGCTACAAAATTAGTGGTGATTAAGAAAAGACCAGGATCACTGAGGTGCCATTTTCTGGGAAGTTTTTTTTCTGAGAGCACAAAGTGGCTGGGTTCCAGAGATAGCCAAGTTTTTATCTCATTCTGCAGCAGTACTTGGTAATGTGTAAGAGTCACCAGGTGGTACTGGTTTTGAAAGCATGAAGGGGTCATGAAGAGCAGCTGAAACTCAGCACTATAAGAGGCCATGGAAGGCCATTGTTGAGGGTGCATCCATAGTTGCAATTGATGGCCCAGGACTGAAGGGGTCATGCAAAGGAGCTGAGGCTTGGCACCATGAAGAGAGACTATGAGAGGCTATTGGTGAAGTCTAATTACAGTGGAAGACAGCAGTGTTTTGGAGATGCCAATACCATGAGGTGACCACCCAAGAGCAACAGCAGCAGTGGAGTACGGGGAGCTGGAGCCTAGAAGACAAGGTGTGTGCTACAAAGGGCAGAGCTTGAGAGGTGACCCAAGCCCTTGGAGGAGCCCAGAACATCATGAGTGGATCCCAGACATTGGATGGTTGGAGTTTGATTTTGCTTTTGATTGTGACTGTGCCCTGATATTTTTCCCTCTTGAAGAAGGCAGTTTAGTGAATCCCAGTCATGAGACTTTGAATGTTTAAAAGACTTGGAATTTTAAAAGATATTGGATATATTAACAGGATTGAACTTTTTTTAAATTTATTGATATATTTATTTACATTTCAAATGATTTCCCCTTTTCTGGACCCCCACTCCCCGAAAGTCCCATTAGTCCCCTTCCCTCCCCCTGTTTTCCCACCCAACCCTTCCCACTTCCCTGTTCTGATTTTGTTCAATACTGCTTCACTGAGTCCAGAACAAGGGGCCACTTCTCCGTTCTTCTTGTACCTCATTTGATGTGTGGATTATGTTTTGGGTATTCCAGTTTTCTAGGTTAATATCCACTTATTAGTGAGTGCATACCATGATTCATCTTTTGAGTCTGGGTTACCTTACTTAGTATGATGTTCTCCTGCTCCATCCATTTGCCTAAGAATTTCATAAATTCATTGTTTCTAATGGCTGAATAGTACTCCATTGTGTATATATACCACATTTTTTGCATCCACTCTTCTGTTGAGGGATATCTGGGTTCTTTCCAACTTCTGGCAATTATAAATAGGGCTGCTATGAACATAGTAGAACATGTATCCTTATTACATGCTGGGGAATCTTTTGGGTATATGCCCAGGAGTGGAATAGCAGGATAATATGTAAAGACTGTGGGACTTTTAAAGTTATTTACATCTTGGGGATGAATGAAGAAATAAGGGTTGAGGCTTAATAGTGATGTGTTTATGTGTCAGTTGACAAGGGATCAATTATACTGGCTGGTTTTGTGTCTCAACTTGACACGCTGGATTTATCACTGAGAAAGGAGCTTCAATTGGGGAAGTGCCTCCATGAGATCCAGCTGTGGGACATTTTCTCAATTAGAGATCAAGGGGGCAGGACCCCTTGTGGGTGGTCCCATCTCTGGGCTGGTAGTCTTGGGTTCTATAGCAAGCTGATCAAGCCAGGGGAAGCAAACTCCTTTTTCCTGATCTGCTTGAGTTTCAGTTCTGACTTCCTTTGGTGATGAACAGCAGCGTGGAAGTGTAGGCTGAATGAACCCTTTTCTCTCCAACTTGCTTCTTTGTCATGATGTTTGTGCAGGAATAAAAACCCTGACTAAGACAAGCATCAAAACAATAAAATGCTTGGGAATAAAGTTAGCTGGGAAAGTGAAAAATATGTACACTGAAAGCCAAAACATTGCTGAAGAAAATTAAAGCATAACTAGAAAGTTAAAAAGTCCTATTCCATGGTCATTTATTATTGTCTCTAGAATAAATGAGCTCAAGCTTATTGGAAATGACAGCCATGCTTTTTCATTAGCATATACTTATTTATAATCATATGTGCTTTTTATGATAACTGCTTTATTATTATTGTTATTATTATCATCATCATCTCTATAGTTTTATATCTTGTACTTCAGACTTTTGATAGCCTTTTGAGTTCAAATTTAGGACTTTATAAATAGCTATCTTTCTTTAAAAGAGAAACAACTATCATTGGCTTGTTTACTTATACAGAGTAGCACATACTTCAGAAGTAAAGGTTCGTTTCATCAGGAAGATACACAATATCAGAATACATAGTATATGACAGTTCTTAAAAACAAGTAAAAATGAGCCATACTTTTAAAAGGAATTATATACACAAGCAGTTAAAATATAAAGGGACTATAAGTTGCAAACCAAGATTATGATTACCATTTGGGTGTTAAAAACCATTATTGTTAGATAGGGATGCTTATATATAAGTAAGATACAAGGATAAGGGTTGGTGGGTGTTATCTAGTGAGTTGCTGGTGGCTATGTTTAGAAGCTCATCTAGCAAACTAGATGATATTTTGAGACCACGTCCAGATCAGTGTCTACAGGAGAAAGAACAAAATCAGAGGTTAATAGTAACTACAATTGTAGATAGATTTATTATTTTTCTCCTCTCTCCCCTTTTCTTTTCTTTCCCCCAAATGAAAAGACCAAGGCATACCACAGAAGTTAGGGAACTCTTGTGTTTCCTTGGTTTTAGGTCCTGGTATGAAATGACTACTGCTGTCTTTCTAGACAAGTGGATGTAAATATGTACCTTCTGCCTTTTCTTTTGCTTTACTGCTACAGGGCATGAAAACCCTGCAGGGGCTTGGTTGGCAGGGTAGATGCTACCACTCCTGCTCCATATGTTCTGTCTCCAGTGTGAAAGCTCTCTGTGGACAAATGCCATGCTGTAGTTAACACACAGAGCTTTCTCTGGGAGAAAGAATGCATTTTTTTCCTCATGTGTTCCAGGAATGAGACATATAAGCGGTCTGGCTTTTGTGTTGATTCTGACAGGGAGTTATTGTACTTAGATTTGCTAGTTCCAATTATCAATATTTAAGTTGGTAAGGAGGAGTGAGGGCTGTGTTCAGTCAATTTTGTGAACACATAACTCAGTTGGGGTGAGCAATGGAGAATGGCCTTTCATAGTTGGGGTTATTCAATTTTGTCTTTTAAAACATCAAAAACTGAATATAAATCTAAATTTCCAATTCAGAGACTGAGGACTGCTAGTCATTTAATTACATTTGGGTCCTGGTGCCATCTCTTCCCACTCCTAATTCCAAGTCTGTATTTACTTTTTTCTTGTTCTTTTAGCTATTTCTTCAATGTTTTCACATTTCTAATAGAATTCCCTTAATGAATGCCTTTTTTTAAAAATTAAGGTATTATTTAACATTTTTTCCTATTTTAAATGACAATAATTAAACTGAATGCTCATGCACCTACACTCCTTTCTTGTCTTGTGTCCAAAATCCCAAATCACCACCTTTTGAGTCGGCAGTCAGTAGTTAACAATGCCTGTGTAGCTGTTTTCATGAATTTTGTATCATTCTTTTTTGAGTCAACATTCAATTTTTATGCTGTGTGTGTAATTATTTTCATAAATAAGGAGCTCTAGCTGTGCTTCCTTGCTTATATTGTTTGTTTTTAGAGGTACTGACTGCTTGATCTTATTTACTCCATTTTCTAAAGTCTAACTTCTTAGTAGAAATAAAAATCTCCTTTGAGTATGTTCAATACATTAGGTATTTAATAAATGTAATTTTTCTCAGTAGTGTCTTGTGGAACACTACCACCTTCTACATTAATATGTCCTGAAAAATGTCTTTGTTTCTTTCCTAGGTCCCTTTGTCTCTTTTGGTAAACCACTTTTGCCTTAATTTTGTCTTATTTGTTCATTTGACAAAACACTTTACCAGTAGCTTTCTTAAAAGCAAACAATGTAAAATAAAAATTAACATTTCTTATTTTAAAATAGATTAGCTTGCCCTTACTTGTAGACTGATAGTTTTGATGAACATAAAATTGATGAACAGAATTGTGGGCATATATACTTAGAATAGCCAGTACTCAGAAGGTTAAGGCAGGAGGATCAAGAGTTTGAGTTCATTCAGGATCTAGCATCCAGTGAGACTTTCACACAGAGCTACAGCAGCAGACGCTACAGAACTAAGTGGGTGCCAGGCCTAAGTGGGTTTTCATCTCCTGCTGCTGTCTGTCCTGCTGTCAGTGCTACAGTTCTTCCTAGTTACACATCGTCTCACTGAACACTTATGGATCATCACTTTGTCCTCGGTACTGTGAACTTTTACCATGTCCATCATGGTATCTGGTTTTTAATTTTTGTTTTATTGGTGGTTATGTTAACTACAATCCAGTTCTTCCAATGCAGGAGCTCATTTTCTTTACTTCTGGTCCATGTTGTTATGGACCAGCTTAATTCAGTAGTTACTGTCCAAGCTCTGGCTACATAGAACGTCCACTCAGTGGCTTTAGCTTCTTACCTTGAATTTAAAGAATGAGTTTCACTGATAACAAGTACGTTAAGATTTTAGGAAGGATGTTATTTTAGGTGAAAGCAAGCTAGCAAACACCTGCAGAGCAAGGACCAGGTCCTAGGGAGAGGATATTACTGAGTTGAGTGTAGAAGATTGGAAAAGAATTGCCAATTGCATTATTAATGCTACTTTCTAATTATATGTTGCATTTCATTCTTACTCTATTTTTACACAAAAGACTAGAGCAAGTTTTTCCACTTTTACATAGTTAAATGAGAATGGGTTTTCTACTAGCTAAAACGTTTTGCACTTATATTCCAGTAACCTATATAACAAACCATGATCAGCCTAGAAGCTTCAAACAACTGATTGATAACTGTTTCAATAGTTTAGTTGGGTAGTTTTCTCTCATAGTTTCTCATTTTGTTACAGCCAGGTAGTTGGTTGGGCAATAGGAGTCTGAAGATTTGGCAAGGCTAGGTATATGGTATTAAGAACTAGTTACTAGGATGTCAACTTGTGGCTTCAACATGTAGCTGTGCTTTTAAAAGACTGACTACTTCATTCATTTATTCATGCATCCTGAGAGACAGCAAGAGGCAGGCTAATTTGGGGCTCACAACTGACTTAGTTCAATTCTGTCATCTTCTATTGCTTAGAGTGATCTCAGAACCTGCCTAGATTCATAGAGAAAACCCACTGTCTTTCCCTGTAGGGCTGTCAGTGTGTCAGTATTACATTGCTATAGAAGAGTAGGGCATGGGAGCTATTATGATTTCTAGAAATTTTAATATGATAAGTCCTTATTAAAAACATAAATAATTGTTTATAATTCTTTAAAGACTATATAACTGTATTCTTGCATAGATATTATGTATGTATGTGTATATATTACATGTGTGTATGCTCATACCCATATATATAATTATACACATATATTCTATACATATACTTAGTTTATCAAGGCTGCTATATAAAAATTCTATAAACCCTAAAAGACAGAAGTTTATTTCTCACAGTTCTGAATTTTGGGAAGTCTAAAATGAAGAAACAGAGTTATTGTCATGGGAGAGCTCATTTCCACATAAGTGACACCTTTTCACTACATCTTCACATTGTGTAGTAGAAGAACAAACTCCATGGACCAGTTCTCTATAAGGGCACTAATGCTCTTTGTGCTCTGCCCTCATGACTTTAGTCATCTCTGCAAAGGTACTGCCTTCTAATACCATTGCCTTAAGGATTAGGATTTTGATATGTAAATTTGGTGTGACACAAGCATTTAAATTGTAGCACATGGGCTACAGAGATGGCTCAGCAATAAAAAGCGCTGGCTGCTTTTCCAGAAGACTTAGGTTTGATTCACAGCACCAGCATGGCCGATCACAACTGTCTATAACTCTAGTTTCAGGGATATCCAGTGCCCTCTTGAGTTCTCTGTGTGCACCAGGCTTGGATGTGGTACACAGACATACATTTAGGCAAAACATCAGTACACATAAAATAAACATAAATACATCTTTAAAAAAGAATGAATCATAGTACATGCGTAGACATATGTGTTGCATTGATATATGCTCCCTTACACTTGGCCTAAAAAAGAACCCAGCTTTCAGTTTGTGTTCACAAATCTTAGAACTATCTTGAAGCTGAAACTATCTTCATCTTCTAATTCAAGTCAGCATTCCCTGAAAAACTGTTCATGTTTTCTAAAGCTTCAGCGTCCCTTTCTATCACTCTCAGCTGATGAGCTTGCCTTTTCTCTGAGAATACTTAAGTCATTTCATTAAAGTTCTAACTCTCTGTGTCATTACTAGAATCTTTCCTTCTATGACAATACAGTTGTTCCTTTTGGCCCATGGAATCAAGCAATTATGGAACAAAAGCACTTAGAAAAATTGCATCTGTAGCATATGTTGATTGATCATTAAAGCATTCCTTATAGACTGTTTATACTTCAATATCTCGAATAATCGTATAAAATCTTGTTTCTCTCTGAAAGAAATAGAATCCTAAGTATTCAAAAGCCAAGATTTTGCTTCTGTGAAGTAAGACTCCAGTTCTTAAATTTATATTCTTTATTATATGTAAGTACACTGTACCTGTTTTCAAACATACCAGAAGAGGGCATCAGATCTCATTACAAATGGTTGTGAGCCACCATGTGGCTGCTGGGATTTGAACTCAGGACATTTGGAAAAGCAGTCAGTGCTCTTAACCTCTAAGCCATCTCTCTAGCCCCCTTAAATTTATATTCTTAAGAACAGTTTTTGAAGCATCAACTGAGTATGTAGTTTTTTGTGTTGTATTATTTACTTGTAAGGTAATAAACACTACAATGCCCTTAATTAAGTTCATTATGATGTTCCTACTTAACTTTTGTAATCGTAAGGATCTTTATTAAGCTGAAAGGTGTAGAAATCTCCCACTCTAGGGACACATACTGTTTAAAAGAAGCTAATTAGAAAGCTAGATGAGGCCTAGAAACCAAGAATGAAATCTCACTCCAGAGACTGGTTTTATATGAAGCCTTAGTTGCTTCAAAATAGGGCAATTAATTCTCTTCCCTCCTTCTTTTAACTTGACTATCCCTCCTGATGAAACTAGAGGTGTTGCCAGATGTCTTTGCTGTTAGGGACATTATTACTTCCGTTGTGAGATCAGCTTTGGGCTCCTGTGTAAGTTACTTTTCTGATTAAACTTAATAACATTGATTTACTTGAGATGAGTGGTCCAGGATGGGGTAGAGGAAGTGCTTTTTCGATGATGCAGATTAAGTATGCTGCCTTATTAGATATCACTGTGTACAAGTTTTTAGAAAGTCGGAAGTTCCTTTTTGTTTCTAAGTATTCTCCTTCTTACATTGCCTTTATAGTTCAGGGAAATGAGCACTTTCCATAGTTTAACTATTTTTCTTTCTCTTTTCATTCCCTTTCCATATCCCTTTTATATTTCACCCTCACCAAAACACCTTTCAGAAACACAAAGTAGATCTTTTCTACAAACTACGCCATGTGATGAATGAACTTATTGACCTGCGAAGGCAGCTACTGTCTGGTCACCTGACACAGGATCAGGTGCGGGAGGTTAAGCGGCACATCACCGTGCGTCTGGACTGGGGTAATGAGTAAGTATGACTATTACTTGGGCATCTCTTAGTTTTTTTGTAACACAGTCCTCATAGAGTTTAAACTTGATTTAAGGTTCTCCTTAATGATTAAAAGATGATATATCCTCCATACAGTTTTGCTAGGTCTTTTTTTTTCCTAGCTATCAATGGTTCTAGTCTGAAGTTTTCTTAGGCTGTGCTTTTATTTCTGTAAAGAATTAAGGAATTGGACTGGATTATCCTCTGAGCTGTCAGGAGATCAGATTCCTTTATTTTAAACTTTACTAATTATAGTATACTTAAAAAAGATTTTTGTGGTGCTTTAGAGAAAAAGGGAAGTTGGTACAGTGAAGATGGCTCAGCAGATAAAGAAATTTGTCACTGAACCTTTCCAACTAAGTTCCATCTCCAGATTTTACAAGGTGGAAGAGAATCTGATTAACTACAGCAAGTTCTTTGACTTCTGCTAGGGCATCTGCATACCTACACATACAACAAATAAATGTATACTTTGTGTGAGTGAGTTTGTGTGTGTATGCATGTGTAAGAGATAAACATTCGTGTTCTTTATACATTTTATACTCATACAGTGAACCTGAATAAGCATAACCTATAAATAAAGATTTATATTTTAGAATACTCAACTCATTTGTCATTCAGAAAGACTCCTGCGTTTGAACAGTGAATATGATGACTTTCTGTTCCCTTAAAATAATGTTTGAGAGCTAGAAAGATAGCTCAGTGGTTAAAATCACAGGCTGCTGCTTCAGAGGGCAGGGATTCGATGGCAGCACCCAACGTGGCAGCTCACAACTGTCTACTACCTCAATTCTAAGGGATCTGCTACTCATTTACGGCTTCTTTGGTACCAGTCATGCACATGGTGCAAAGACATACATGCAGGCAAAACACCCATACACATGAAATAAAATAAATCCTTAAAAAATAAAAATTTGAGACTTTGTCATTATAAATTGATTTAGGTTAAAGTTATATATCTTCATAAATTTATTAATCTTTCGTGACCACTAAATTTTGAAGCAACCAGTTGTTTCCTACTTCAGACATAGATGCTTGTTTAAATATATTTATATTCATGTCTTTTAGCCAAAGCATTTTGGAATGACAGAAAAGAAACCAGTAAATGAGACTTGTGAATCTATTTCTGAAAGGTAGGAAATAACTTACTGACAGAAGAAGCCAATATAGGCAGAGAGAACTTTGCTAATGTTGGAATCAGTCAGCTCTGAAACTCCCAGAATCAGGGGATATGAGAGGGACCTTAAAAGGTCACAGTGATGGTTTTAAAGTCTGTATGAAGAATAATCATTTCTTGAGAAGAATTAATAGCCAGCTGATTTTCCTTTATATTAGAAACTAACAGCCTCAAAGAAACTTGCTAGCTAGAGGAAGTATTAAGACTTCGTGTATTATGGCATTTAAAGACTTCATATAATGACCAAGTCCCCTACTCTTACCAGAAAAGACAGCTTGCCAGTCATTTATTTATGCATAAAACTTTCTACATTTTTTCTAGTGCATTTTACATATAAATGAACAATTAGATTTCACTGATATTTAAATAGATTATCTCTCAGGGAAGAAGGAGATCGGGATTAAAATATATATATATCTAGACCTAAGAGAAATGACTTATCCTTTAAGAGAATGGAAATTCACTAAAAACTTTAAGAACAAAACAAATTCCTCCAGTATCTACAAAAATAATCAAAAAGGCTCATTATGTAGAATTAGAGTCAATAAAGAAAGAAGGAATATTATTTCTAGAATAAAACACTCAGATAAATTTTATGTAATTTCCTTGAAAATGAAACAAAAATAAGGAAAATAATTCACTGAGTACATTGACTGTTAGAGAGTCATTACTGAGGAGGTTCAAGATCAAATCTAATTCCCAGAAAAAGAGCAAAGGCAATGAGGTAGTGTTTATAAAGAATTGGAAGTCCCAGAGCCAAAACAAGCAGCATCCAGATACAAAGGGATCACTATTCAGTTAAAGTTAAAAACTGAACTCTAGATTAATGTTCATTAAAACTTTGTAAAAATTACAGGAATGAATAGAAATTCTTACAGGTCTTTAGATAGAGAAACAGCTTTTCTTACAAAAGAAAGTAATCATACTAGACTCAAAAGTTTTATCATTAGTGCCAGATACTGGAAGATATAAAGTAGTTGCTTTAGAGTTCCATAAGGGAAATGATAACAGTGGCCAGAGTTTTGTTGTCAAATAAGCAACTTTTATGTATTCAACAATACATAGTAGCTATCTCTCATTTCCTTTTTGTAGGTGAAACTTGGAAAAGAAACTGCTAAGTATAAGAATAAATCAGGAAATATAAACTAATATATCTGAGTGAATCCAAGTGAGAGTGATTGTTCTGTTACTAGAAATAAGAGAAATACAATTGAAATTGATTTAATTTTTTTGAAGAGACAAGATCCTATCCTAGTTTGTTTTGTTTATTAGCTCCAGACTGTACATTGTAATCCTTGTTATATACTAAACTACTCATATGCTATAATATACATGAATTCAAGTTCTTCCTGGCTGTACATTAAACTATTTATATGCTGTGGTATGCATGAATGAATTAAAGTACATTGATCAGATAGTATTGTCTAAATTAATGACTTGGAACAATAAAAATACTAAGTAAAATAATAATATGTTAAATTACAGAACAACTAATGACTCTGGGTCCTCAGCCCCATATACTACTCATTATACTATAAAGTATCATTGTACTTACCTTAAGAATCAATAGTAGTAGCCAGGAGTGGTGGTGCATGTCTTCAATCCCAGTACTCTGGAGGATCTCTGTGAGTTTGATGCCAGCCCAGTCTACATAGTTCCAGGATAGCCAGGATTAAAGAGGGAGACCCTGTCTCAAAAAAAAAAAAAAATCCCCCAAAGCAAAAGCTAACTAACAAAACCCATGATAATAGTTAATGAATTTGAATCAATGCTACTAACAGTTAACAATTCATCATATTGGAATTTAACTACAGTCATAAAACCAGTTAATAAATAAGATAAATGTTGTGATCATAAAAAGAGAAAGCAGCATAAGAATATGTTCTATGGGTGTGGGGGGAGGGGGCGCCTCAGCAGCCCACTCCATGGCATCCCTTCCCCCTGAGGGACCAGACACACGACGGTATAGTATAGAATAGAGCTTATTCAGGGTGTGGGGAGGGGAGTTAAGGGGGTAGTAGAGGTAGAGAAAGACACAGAGAGGGAGAGTGTAGAGAAGTAGAGGCTAGCCATGACCACGTGGAGAGAAGGGGTCAAGGAAAGGGGAAAGGGAAGGACCCAAGAGGACAGGAGAGAACAAGAGGGTAAGATAGGCAGGACAGAGTAAGAGGCAAGAGAGGAAGAGGAGGGACTGAGTAGCCCCTTTTATAGTGGGCCAGACCTACCTGGCCGTTGCCAGGTAACTGTGGGGAGGGGCATACCTGGCTGTTGCCAGGTAACTGTGGGGTGGGGCTTAGACAGAATCCTAACAATAAATGTTTTTGAAATATCAGTTAACTTTCCACTGTAAAGCTTGGAACACAAACCAATCATATTTTACAATCTTTTTATTTTTAAAAGATTTATTTATTATATCTAAATACACTTCAGACACACCAGAAAAGGGCATCCGGTCTCATTGTTGATGGTTGTGAGCCACCATGTGGTTTTGGGACTTGAACTCAGGACCTTTGGAAGAACTGTCAGTGCTCTTAACCGCTGAGCCATCCATCTCTCCATCCCCATATTTTACAATCTTTTAATGAAGGTAGTTTAACACCTAAGATACAACTACAGATTATTCTTGAAGAAAACTAAGGAGAGTGGAAATACCTTTGGTAGTTGTAGAACTATTTTATCTTTATAACTTTTTTCAGTGAAGTGTGTGTGTGTGTGTTTGTGTGTGGGTATGTGTGTAATATGTCCATTTTAATAAATCAAAGAAGCACAATTCCACTCTATTCCTCTTTTCCCTGTTCTCCATCTTCCTTCTTCAGGCACCTCTTTCTTCCTCCAGTTTTCTTCATTGTCTCATTAGAAAATAAAGTTGAAACCCAAACAAAAATTTTGTAGGCTTG
Organism: Apodemus sylvaticus; assembly: GCF_947179515.1. Taxonomy (NCBI): domain Eukaryota; kingdom Metazoa; phylum Chordata; class Mammalia; order Rodentia; family Muridae; genus Apodemus; species Apodemus sylvaticus. Next base: position 16,589,150 of record NC_067478.1, read on the forward strand.
TCTCTGCTTTTGTTGTTACAGTTTTCTTTTCTCCTTTAGACAAATCCAAAGCATTTCTTCTAAACTATTACCTCTGTTGGACTGTTACCTCTGATACTTGAAATTCTATTTTTTTCTTCATATTTAGAAATAAGAGATGATTTATTGTAAAGATACTCTGCTCTATAAGTTATGTAAAAGAGATTATTCCACAGCAAAGCTGAGTTTGGAAAACCACTTCCATCATTCTCATGTATACCAGAATATTTCCATACTTTGTGTTTCACAGTTCTTTTATAAGTGCCAGAAAATATTGACACATAGTGTATGTATATTGGCATATAGGGAGATCCACTGTCAGTATTTGATGAACACATTTTAGTCATTTATTTAATAGAATTATTAGTCATATGCTAATCTTTTATGCCTTTTCTATAAGTTCTGACATATAATTTGCTTTTTCAAAATCAATTTCATAAACAATCATAGCTTTTAATAGTATATTTAATTATAGCATTGTGGCAAGTAGCAAGTACAGAGATCCATTGGTCCTACTATAATGAAATACTCCTTTGACTGTCCAAGACTTATGTGCGTAGTGAGGGAACCATCACTGAGAAGCACTGATGGGTAGTGAGTGCCAGGACTGGCATTGTGCCTAGGATACATAAAACTCAACTTCTGGTCACCAGTATTTGTAGTTTAGATGCTGTTTGGTTTTTGCTTTATTTTTCTCAAAGTATTGCCTCTCATCCTTTCCTCCTTTCCCCTCTCCCCTCATTCCATGTTCTTTTCTTTAAAATAAATGAATAACTTCTGGGGAAATCACCATCCCTGATCTCTAGCTATACTACAAAGCAATAGTGATAAAAATTGCATTATATTTGTACACAGACATGTAGGTCAATAGAACAGAATTGAACACCCAGAAGGAAACCCATATACATATGAACACTTGATTTTTGATGAATAAGCCAAAAACATACAGCGGAAAAAGGAAAGCATCTTCAAGAAATGGTGCTAGTCTAAATGGTGGCCTGTATGTCGGAGAATGAAAATAGATCCATATTTATCACCTTGCACAAAGTTCAAGTCTAAGTGGATCAAGGACTTCAACATAAAACCAAATACACTGAATCTAATAGATGAGAAAGTAGCAAAGAGCCTTGAGTTCATTGGCATAGGGGGAAATTTCCTGAACAGAAAACCAATGGCTCAGGTTCTAAGATCAACAATTCACAAATGGGGCATCATGAAACTGAAAGGCTTCTGTAAAGCAAAAGACACCATCAGTAGGACAAATTAACAACCTACATTCTTAACTCTACATCCATAAGAGGGCTAATATAGAAAGTTTTGCAGGCAAGTGGATGGAACTAGAAAATACCATTCTGAGGGAGGTAACTCAGACCCAAAAGGACATGCATGGTATGTACTCACTAATAAGTGAATATTAGCCAAAACGTACAGAATACCCAGGATACAATCTACAGAACTCAAGGTTAACAAGCTGAAGGGCCCAAGTGAGGATGCTTCAACCTCACTTGGGAGGGAGAAGAAAGCAATCATGGGAGGCAGAGAGAGGGAGGGAGGGAGTGACCAAGGTGGGAGAGGAGAGGGAGATGGGAAAAGAGGAACATGATCAGGTATTGGGGTGGTGGGACAGGAGTGAAGCCTGAGGGCCAGCAGAATGAATGGAAACAGGCAGCCTCAGGAGGTAGGAGGTGGGGGGACCCTTTAGAATGTGCCAGGGACCTCTAAGGACTCAAAGGGAGGAACCTTAGATGAAATGTCCAACAGTGGGGAGAAGGCACTTGTAGAGTCCACCTCCAGTAGAAAGACAGGGCATCAAGTGGAGGGATGGGGTTGCCATCCCATAGTCAAAAACTCTGACCCAGAATTGTTCCTGTCTAAAGGGACAAAAATGGAGAAGAGACTGAGGGAAAGAAGGTCCAGTGACTGGCCCAACTTGATGCTATGTTGTGCTTATAGACAGGAGCCTAGCATGACTGTCCTCTGAGAAGCCCAATAAGCAGCTGACTGAGACAGAAGCAGATACTTACACCCAATCAATGGACTTCAGTTGGGGACCCCTGTGGTTGAATTAGGGAAAGGCTGGAAGAAGCTGAATAGGAGGGCAACCCCATAGCAAGACCAGCAGTCTCAACTAACCTGGACCCCTAAGATCTCAGATACTGAGCCACCAACTAGACAGCATATAGGAGCTGGTCTTAGGCCCCAACACAACACTGTATGTATAACTATATATAAAACCATATATATATAATTATATATATATGTGTGTGTGTGTGTATACATATGTACACATACACACATATACATACATATACACATACATACATACATACATACATACATACATACATATCAGAGAACTGCCTGGTCTGGTCTCAGTGAGAGAAGACAGACTAGCCCTCCAGAGACTTGAGGCCCCAGCGAGTAGGGTGGCCTGGTAGAGTGGAGGTGGTGGTGGGAGAGTCATCTTCTTGGACCCAGGGGAGGAGGAATGGGATGAGGAACTATGGGAGAGAGGACTGTAAAAAAAAAAAAAAGTTCAAAACAAAAAAACTCAAGAAGTTAACTTCCAAAAACCCAAATAATCCAATTTAAAAATGGGATACACGCTGGGCAGTGGTGGCACACGCCTTTAATCCCAGCACTGGACAGACAGAGGCAGGCAGATTTCTGACTTTGAAGCCAGCCTAATCTACAGAGTGAGTTCCAGGACAGCCAGGGCTACACCGAGAAACCCTGTCTGGAAAAACCAAACCAAAAAAAAAACAAAAAACAAAAAACAAAAAAACAAAAACAACAACAAAACCCCAAAAAGCAAACAAACCAAAAAAAAAAAAAAAAAAAAAAAAACAAACCCACAAAAAGAAAAAAAAAAAACAACAAAAAATGGGGAGAGGGGTACAGATCTAAACAGAGAATTGACCACAGAATAATCTTGAATGGCTGAGAAACAAATGTTCAGAGTCCTCAGTCATCAGAGAAATGCAAATCAAAACCGCCCTCACTACCAGTCAGATGTGATTCTACCACACAACAATCAGAATGGCTAAGATCAAAAACTCAAGTGATGCACATGCTGGTGAGGATGTGGAGAATGAGGAACACTCCTCCATTGCTGGTGGGAGTGCAAACTGATACAACCACTCTGGAACTCAATCTGGCAGTTCCTCAGAAAATTGGAAATACATCTACCTGAGGACCCAGGTATACCATTCTTGGACATATACCTAAAAGATGCCCCACCATACCACAAGGACACATGCTCTACTGTGTTCATAGCAGCTTTATTTGTAATAGCCAAAAGCTGTAAACAACCCAGATGTCCCTCAAATGAAGCATGGATATGAAAAAGTGGTTCATTTACACAATAGAACACTATTCAGGTATTAAAAATGAATTTTGCAAGCAAATGGATGGAATTAAAAAATATCCTGAGTGAGGTAACTGAGACCTAAAAGGACATGCATGGTATCTCACTGATAAGTGGATATTAGCCAAAATATATAGAATACCTAGGAGAACCTGTAGACCATAAGAAGTGTAACAAGCAGAAATGACTAAGTGAAGAGGCTTCGATCCCACTTAGAAAGGGGAAGGAAATATTTAGGGGGGCAGACAGAGGGAGGAATCTGGGTGGGAAAGGAGAGGGGAAAGAAAAGGGGAACAGAACCAGATAAGGGGGGCAGGGGGCAGAGATGATAAACTATTCATTCTCTCTCCTAAAGTAGCTTATGTAAAGACTAAGTCCAATAATTATATCCAGTTCAGGGAGCCAAAAATAATATACCTAGAAGTTAATTTCAATTTATTAATTTTTAATACCTTCCATAGAGACTGTTCCGTCCATAAGCCATAATTTCATCACTGTAGTAAATATAAAACAGGTAAATTAAAATTATACCAATCCAGAATTGATATGATTAAACTGATTTTTGCTGTATAAAAAATACTCAAAAGGAGAAATATTTTTATTGCTTCTTTTATTTTTTGAGATTATAATATATTACATTGTTTTTCTCTTTTCTTCCCTCCAAACCCTTACATATGTTCCTCTTGTCTCTTTCAAATTCATGGCCTCTTCCTTTTATTAATTGTTGTTTCATACATATGTATACTAAATATTACCTATTTATTATAACCTAGTTATTCCTAAATATAACCTGCTTAGTTTGTGAGATTATACTTATATGTATGTTTTCAGGGCTGACCATCTGGTATTGCCTAACCCATTGTATGGTCTTCCCTGGAGAAGACTATTTCTCCTGCTCTCAGCATTCTTTAGTTGCCTCTCTTTCTTTGTGTAGAGTTGCCTTGCCCCTCAGCTACTTCAGCACTTTAGTGTGTCTATTATTGTTACCTTGCTCAGCTCATGGTTTGCTCATCATGTTGGTCATACTTTATGTGTGTAGATTTTGAGATTACTAGAAAACAATCTCAAACTTCCTGTTCCTCCGACTCTTATGCCCCCTCGTTTGCCATGTTCCCTGAGCTATAAGAATTTTTTTGTTTCTTTTTTGTTGTTGTTGTTGTTGCTGTTGTTTTTGTTTGTTTTAGATGTATTCATTGGGAATGGGCTCCACAGCTCTGCATTTTGATTGGTTATGGTTTTCCGTAATGGTCCCTGTCTCTTGTAAAGAGAAGTTTACTTGCTTTCATGATGACAGAAAGTGCCATGAAAGCTTCCAAAGGAGGGAGGCAGCTAACAGTCCCATCCAGTTATAATGTTTATGAACACCCAGAATAGCATGATAAACTTCAGTGTGCTGTAGTGGCATGTACTCTTTTTAAAAATTATAGAATTTTATGTGTTGGATCCTTTAGGTAGAAAGCTCAGATTTCGACAATATGCAAGTATTAAAACTTACGTTGTATTAAAATTGTTTCTATACATTTTGCTGTAAAAATGATACTGACAGTGGAAGTATATAAGATAGGGGAGGAGAGAAATTATAAAGAGAATGTGAGATTAAGAAAGAACAAAAAACTGGACAGAGAGGCAGGCACATACAAGCCTGACCCTTGGGATGCTGAGTGCTAAGATCATTATAAATCCAAGGCCAGCCTAAGCTACATTGTGAGATTCTACCTGAAACAAATATAAATGAAAGAATTAGAATTATAAACTTATAAATGGTTCGAGGAAGAGAGGATTGAAAAGAAAAAGATAATTAGACAACATGACTCCAGTCAGCATTGAGGCTGAAGTGGTTTATTTTTCTCTGCTTTTATACCATTCTAGGTACTTGCAGAGATTAGGGTCAGTTCTTAGATCAAAGACAAAGTAATCAAACAAGTCAATAAACAAAGCCCTGTGATCACTGTTTATAGGGGTTTATCATGATGACCAAGATAAAAGGAAAGCCACACATTCCTTGGCTGTGTTTACCTTGAGTTTTGTATTAGCCCAAATGTAAATATTCTTATCTGAGCCTACTTCCTTGTCAGAGCCCAATGGCAAATTCTTCCCAAATTTCTAGTGGCCCCAAAAGCTCTCCACAGGTTTATAATATACAAAAAGTGTCACTGGATGATTTTCTTCTGCATAGATTTTTAAGTTAGGATTCCTGGTTAGATGTATGGTTAATTTTTTCTCTCAGGACATATGAAACCAGTAGACTACCTACTGACTTCTTAGGTTCTTCGGGGGTTGAAGGCTGTGTACTCAGCAGCTGTTCTTACTCTGTTTTGACCATATGTGGCCAGAAAAAACAAAAACAAAACCAAAAAAACAGGAAAAAAAAGCCCTTGAATTTTAAGTTGTAGACCAACAAGTCTCTTGCTTCCCCTTTTATCCAGGTTGGCCTTTCTTTCACTGTCACCTTTACTCTCTGTTCCCCCTCCTACCCTTCTCTCTTCCCTTTCCTCTTCTCCTATCACATTATTTTGTAATTATTACATACAATGCCTGGCCTTGGAAGTTGGTATATAAATGTATTTTTGAAGTAGAATGAACTCCTGCTATTTGTACCGGTTACTCATGAACCAGTTGGTATTTTTTCCCTAGATTGAAGTGCTGACTAAGAATTAGTCCCCAAACTATTACAACTACACTATTATAAATACAATAACTTGTACCTCTTATGTTTTATAAAAAGGTAAGGGAGAAAAGGGATATGTTTAGTGTATATGCAGTCAGGTGTGGGGGAAGATGGTGCCTCTAAGAGCCCATGCTGAGGCATCCCCTGAGGGACCAGCCACATGAATAGAATATTATAAAATGGAGTTTATTCAGGGCATGGGGAGGGAAGTTGAGAAGGTAGAAGGGACAGACAGACAGACAGACAGGGGGAAGTAGAGGCTAGCCATGAACATATTGGGGGGGGGGGAAGAGATGGGGAGCATGATGAGAGGACAGAGCCAGAGCAAGAGGACAAGAGAGGAAGGGACAAGCATCCCCTTTATAGTGACTCAGGCATACCTGACTGTTGCGAGGTAACTGGGGCAGAGCTTAGACAAAATGCTAACTTTAGCCATTAGTATATAGGCAATTATCACTAGAAAGCTAGCAAATATAATGGAAATACTACACTTTCAAATCAAGATAGACCAAACTTGAGGAAAATTCAGCTATCTTCCTCAAAAGGGTACTTTTAAATCTTTCTAAACCTCCATTTTTCATACTTTAAAAATACAAAACAAAACATGTCTAGCTGGATTTCATGGTGCAGCCTTATAACTAACTACTTAGGAGGCTAAAGCATGGGGGATCAAAAGGTCAGCCCAAATAACTTATTAACTCTACTGCAGAAAGCTGGTAGGAAAGGGGAGGGCTGGAAGAACTTGATATTATGCATACTGAAGTAGGTAAAATTGTAGTAGCTGTCTACACTGCCACACTGGTGAGCATTCACATGCCTTAGTCCTCAAAATAGCAATGGAAAAAGTAAGGTACGAACCATGTGATCTGACATCCATGCCCTTCTTGTTATTCTGCTCTATGGCTCTCTGAGTTTGAGTGAAGATGAACAGAGATCATCTTGATTGCTCCTTACATTTCAGTTTAGTCTGTGAAGTCATTTATAGGAGCAAATAGCCAGAAACCTCTTTTTCAGAATGAGAGTTACAGGGAACTTGTAACAGTTACATTTCCTTAGCAGTAGCTTTACTTGCTTCAAATGAGAATAATTACTAGTTTAACTTTTGCAAACTTTTTTTTCTAAATTGAAAATGATCATAGTAGAGCCAGAGAGACTGATGAACAGTCAAGAGTGCTCACACAGTGGTCTGCACCTCCAGCTCCAGGGGAGCTGGCGCCCTCTTTTGCCTCTTCAGGCAACTGCTGTAACTCCTCCAAGTAGACAGCATATGCGTACACTTAATTAAAAAAAGAAAATTAAAGCTTTTATTTTAAAGAGTGATCATAAGAAATGTAATCCAGTTATTTATTTATTTATTTATTTATTTGTTTGTTTGTTTATTTATTTATTTATTTTACTCTTTCTCAAGATAAGGAAATTGATGTACTGAAAAGGCACTTCATTCTGGCTACTTTTAAGAACTTTGAAAGCACTGTTCTCAAAAAGAAATGTGATAAATAGCAGTTGCTTGACTCAAAACTGGTATGTTCCCTATATCTAATACTGTTAGTATGATGTGATAGAAAAGAACTTCACAAGTTTTCTGTGTTTATGGGATGGTGTATGGTTGTGTGGCTGAGTGGTCAAGCAAGCTAAGGCCCCAGGTCCATCGTTCCAGGTGTGGCATAGTAGCCAGAGAGCACTCACATTTAGTTCTCTCTCTACTTACTTAGATACCATTGGTGATTTTAAGTTCTTGTACCTAAGTACTGTTTTTCGTTGAGTTATTTGCTTAGTTTCTTTTTTGTTAATTTTTATACTCAGACTATTTCATGTACATTTGGCCCTCTGTATGTCAGGTTTCCTGTCCGTGGAGTAAGCTGACCATAAATAGAAGATATTTTTTCTTAGATTATGTTTGCCTTACTGTTTCCTAAACAGTGCAATACAACTATTTATATAACATCTACATTATAGTGTATTACAAGAAATGTAGAGTTGACAAAGTATACAGGAAGATTGTGTAAATTAAATGCAAATTGTATGCTGTTTTATGTAAGAGGCTTGGACATCCTTGGATTTGGTATTCTGATACTTTTTGGACATCAGAGATAACTGTACATTTCTAAACTTCCAGCAGTTCAAGAATATGTATGAAATGTCTTGTTCCCTCCTACCTATGTGTCCCCTTCCATTTGTTCTCTTCCCTACATGGATATAGATCTTCTCATGTAACCTAGACTGACTACAGCTCATTATCATCTTCCTCAGTGAGTACTAGGATTTGTAGGCATACTTTTGTTTAGAAAAATTTAAATGGTATGGCTATAAAGACTTGGAAAATATTTTTCTTTTTTTTGGTTTGTTTGTTTGTTTGTTTTTTGAGACAAGGTTTCTCTGTATAGCCCTGGCTGTTTGGAACTCACTCTGTAGACCAGGCTGGCCTCGAACTCAGAAATCTGCCTGCCTCTGCCTCCCAAGTGCTGGGATTAAAGGCATGTGCCACCAACGCCTGGCAGAAAATGTTTTGAAAGATAATTTTATAACTCTAATTTTCTAAAATAAATATTGATATGTTCTTTTCATTATTATTTATAGTAATTAATTTACTATTAATGCTTGATTTTTATATGATGTTAATATGCTGATCTCTTTCCTCATATAGTTTTGATTTTCATTTTTATTTTATAATTTGATAATTTCAGATCAGATAGTTTGCTTTGTTTGTCTTGTCTTTGTTTTCTGATACCTCGATAAATGCCACAAGACCAAACACAAATTGAGCAGGAGAGTGATTGTTTCCTTCACAGTTTATAGTTCATAGTGGTAGGAAGTAAAGCAGAGATCGTGGAAAAACAGTGCATACGGGCTTGCTTTCATGACTTGCTGAGCCTGCTTTTCTATAAAACCCAGGACAACCTGCCTAGGGATGGCACCACACACAGTGGGTAGGCTCTCCCACATCAATTCTAATCAAGAAAATGCCCAACAGACCAGCTCACAGGCTAATTTGACAGAGACATTTTCTCAATTGAGATCATCTTCCCAAATGATTCTATCTTGCGTCAAGTTGAGAAAAACAAACAAACAAACAAACAGACAAACAAAGCACACACACACACACCACCTAGCACAAGGCTATATAAACTATAAGGAAACTTATTTATTTATTTATTTATTTATTTATTTATTTATTTATTTATTTCAAATAAAGCTCACTTTATTTGAAATGGATAGGAGTTTGTGTATTGAAAGAACTTACAGAATTAATTTTGCTAGTGTGTGATGAAAAGGTTCATAACTTAGTTAAAATAGGATAGTTGTTGTTATTTCTTAAATGTCCCATGTAATACTTTTGCCACACATAGATATTCATAACCTTATTTGTAGTCAGGTGATCACAGAGCCATCTCTCAAACTCTGATGAGTATTGTTCTCTTCTTTTGAAAAAAAATCATACATGATCTCCCCCAATCTAGTGTCACAATCTATTTCATAAGTCCTCTGACTTTACTGATCTTCAGGTTTGTAGGTAGTATCTAAGACTGTGAGAAGGATATTAACATTTATTGAGTATAAATCATGTCTGAAGTTCTTTCCACTGCTTAATGCTAACATACAATCAACTGAAAATTATCATATCTTTTTTTCCTGTCCAAAATGATACTGTATCTTGTAGATGGTGTTGCTTGAGTAATAGTATTATTTTTTAACTCTCTGTCTGGTGTTAAAGATATACAGCTTATATGTATTCAGGATTTACCAATGTCAGTATTAAATTGGAAACAATATATACCTAAACTAAAACACATTACTCAGACATGGTTCTGTTTGTTTGTTTTTTGTTGAAGCAGAGACTCTCTGTATAGACTTGGCTGGCCCAGAACCTGCTTTGTAGCCCAGACTGGGCTTAAATTCAATGAGGTCTGCCTGCTTTGCCTTTGAGTGCTAAGATTAAATATGTGCACCACAATGCTAGGTGCTGGGATATGATTTTTGTGTGTTGATTTTTCTCTTTTAATGAAAATAATGTATAACTGAACCTTGAACATACCAGTATGGTGGGAGAAATAGAAAATTAAAAATGGCTTATTATTTGTCTAACAAAAAGTATTTTTAATGAAATAAAGTATTATTATAAGCATAACGAATGAAAGGTTTTTTAATAATTACAAGGGGAACTTGCTTGATAACCAGAATTGTGTCCCAAAATTCCTTGCTTCATTTATGTCCCCCAAAGTGAACACAATTAGATGTTGCTAGATAGAAGCATATTTCTTTTAAGCTCTGTCTACAGGACTATGAATCATGATGGGTATAGATTTCTATGTTTTATGGAGAGATGAGCTATCTGAGGACTTGCAGTTCTGAGAGTGGTCTTTCTCTTTATTAGGCATTTGGGCCTGGACTTGGTACCTCGGAAGGACTTTGAAGTAGTGGATTCAGACCATATTAGTGTGTCAGATCTCTATAAAATGGTAAGAAAAGGTAACAAGGGATGGGTTGATTTTTTTTTCACATTTCCTTTTTCTCCTTTGTTTTCCATGATAATGTTGTAGATTGTGATTATTTTTAAAGAAGCATCTTAAAACTGTCCCTTTGCTTCTGTCCCCATATTTAAGAAGCAACTACTCTTACTCTGATGTCACACTTTGCAAATGGAAATACAAAACAGATGTTGAGCTCACTATCCTTTCTAGGGGTTACTTCTCTGTTAATTCTGCTTTGATGACTTTTTTGCTACTTACAGTAGGTAATAACATTATACACCTGTCTTGTCTTCTATGATGAAAAGTTGATAAAGTTGCAAAGAACTGCTTGTTTATTGAAACAGTGATTGAGAAAAGTGTGGGTGATTCTGGAAATAATAATTCTAGAGACATGCTGTTGTTAAACATGTTCAGGGTCTTGCTCTCAATCACCATTTTCATAGTGCTTACATGTTGTCTATAAGCAGATAGAAAATGGTGGGAACTAAAGTACTCTTAACATAGAAGGGTCTCCATTCTCAGGATGAACACTGTGGATGACAAAGCCTATAAATATCTGATTGATCCTTGGATTATGTTGGTATTATAAAAATATATTGAACAAGTAAAATTGAACTCTAATGTGATGTTTTTCTAGTTATGAGATTGAATTATAAATTCAGACTAAAGTAGAGGTACTCAATGAAAAAGACAAACCTTAAAATCCCATTAATATTATTTAGTAGCTGTGTAACATAGCTAACCATATTTGACTACTTTTAGCAATAGACGATGTGTTTCTATATAATACCTAAATAATTATAGGAAAATAACATTGTGTGTAACTGTGTATAACATTTTAGGCATAAAGTAAAAAAACCTATTCTATTTCCGCTTCCCAGGGAAATCCATGTGTTCCCCCTAGATCCTTCCTTGTTTCTTAGCCTCTTTGGGTCTGTGGATTGTAGTGTGATTGTTCTTTATTTAAACAGCTAATAGCTACTCATAGGTGAATATATAACATATTTATCTCTTTGAGTCTGCTTTGTTTTATTCAGAATGAATTTTTCTAGTTTCATCCATTTGCCTGTGAATTTCATGATGTGACTTTTTTCTAAAATAAATTTGTTTGTTTATTTATTTATTTAATGTATATGAGTACATTGTAGTTGTCTTCAGACACACCAGAAGAGGACATCAGATCCCATTCAGATAGTTGTGAGCCACCTTGTGGTTCCTGGGAATTGAACTCAGGATCTCTGGAAGAGCCGCCAGTACTCTTAACCTCTGAGCCATCTCTCCAGCCTGTGACTTTTTTTTAAACAGCTGAGTAATACTCTATTATGTAAATTTACCAAATTTTCTTTATCCATTCTTTGGTTGAGGGACATCTAGGTTGTTTCCAGTCTCTGTTAAATGTATTTGTGAAAGAAATGTAGTAATTCTATTAAAATAATTTTTTACCCATGATAAAGCAACAAATGGGTTCTGCTACATACCTTTGGGGTAAAAGTAAATAGGGTAGAAAACTGATTACGAGTTTACTAGTGAGGCTCATAGGATCAGAGGTGAGGAGGACACAATGATCTGTCCCAACACCAGGAGTTACTGGGACCAACAGGACCCAGGTATGCAGGAATTCCAGCCTACCAGTGGCACAGGTTCCTCCCAGTCTGTCTGGGTGGGACCCTGAGCAGACCTTGAGCACAAACTCCACAGCTAGTCCCACAACACCCAAAGGAAACTCCACTTCAAGGCACTTTGACATGCCTAGGATACCAGGATACCAGGAGCTTGATCACAACAGGATCTCAGGGTCCCAGAGGCAGCTTGACTCCCAGGAACTCAGACATACCCAGGATCCCTGGATCACAGGATCTCAGAATCACTCCTCAGATCACAGAGACAGCTTGACTCTGAGGAGTTCTGACACAATCAGGATCACAGGAAGGACAGGCTCCAGTCATATAGTAAGGGCAGGTAGCACTAGAGATAACCAGATGGCTGGAGCCAAGCGTAAGAATATAAGCAATAGAAACCAAGGTTACTTGGCATCATTAGAACCTAGTTCTCCCACCACAGTGAGCTCTGGATACTCCATCACACTGGAAAAGCAAGATTTGGATCTAAAATCACTTCTCATGATGATGATAGAGGACTTTAAGAAGGATATAAATCATTCCCTTAAAGAAATACAGGAGAGTTCTTTGTATATATTGGATATTAGCCCTCTATCAGATGTAGGGTTGGTGAATATCCTTTCCCAATTTGATGGTTGCGGTTTTGTCCTTTTAACAGTGTCCTTTGCATTACAGAAACTTTGTAATTTTATGAGATCCCATTTGTCAATTCTTGATCTTAGAGCATAAGCTATTAGTGATCTGTTCAGGAACTTTTCTCCTATGCCCATGTCCTCGAGGGTCTTCCCCAGTTTCTTTTCTGTTAGTTTCAGTGTGTCTGGTTTTACATGAAGGTCCTTGATCCACTTGGAGTGAAGTTTAGTACATGGAGATAAGAATGGATCAATTTGCATTCTTCTGCATGCTGACCTCCAATTGAACCAGCACCATTTGTTGAAAAGGCTATCTTTTTTCCACTGGATGTTTTCGGCTCCTTTGTCGAAGATCAAGTGACCATAGGTGTGTGGGTTCATTTCTGGATCTTCAATTCTATTCCACTGGTCCACTTGTCTGTCACTGTGCCAATACCATGCAGTTTTTAACACTATTGCTCTGTAGTATTGCTTGAAGACAGGGATACTGATTCCCCCAGAATTTCTTTTGTTGTTGAGAATAGTTTTAGCTATCCTGGGTTTTTTGTTATTCCAGATGAATTTGAGAATTGCTTTTTCTAACTCTGTGAAGAACTGTGTTGGGATTTTGATGGGGATTGCATTGAATCTGTAGATCACTTTTGGCAAGATGGCCATTTTAACTATATTAATCCTGCCGATCCACGAGCATGGCAGATTTTTCCATTTTCTGAGGTCTTCTTCGATTTCCTTCTTCAGAGACCTGAAGTTCTTGTCGGATAGATCTTTCACTTGTTTGGTTAGAGTCACACCAAGATACTTTATATTGTTTGTGGCTATTGTGAAGGGTGTCATTTCCCTAACTTCTTTCTCAGCCTGCTTATCCTTTGAGTATAGGAAGGCAACTGATTTGCTTGAGTTGATTTTATAACCAGCCACTTTGCTGAAGTTGTTTATCAGCTGGGGGTACAGATCTAAACAAAGAATTTTCACCTGAAGAAATTCGGAGGGCCAAGAGGCACCTTAAGAAGTGCTCAACATCATTAGTCATTAGGGAAATGCAAATCAAAACAACCCTGAGATTTCACCTTACACCAGTCAGAATGGCTAAGGTCAAAAACTCAGGAGACAGCAGGTGTTGGCTAGGATGTGGAGAAAGAGGAACACTCCTCCACTGCTGGTGGGGCTGTAAGATGGTACAACCACTTTGGAAATCAGTCTGGCGGTTCCTCAGAAAACTGGACATGACACTTCCAGAGGACCCTGCTTTACCTCTTCTGGGCATATACCCAAAGGATTCCCCGGCATGCAATAAAGACACATGCTCCATTATGTTCATAGAAGCCTTATTTATAATAGCCAGAAGTTAGAAAGAACCCAGATGCCCCTCAAAGGAGGAATGGATACAGAAAATGTGGTATATTTACACAATGGAATACTACTCAGCAATTAGAAACAATGAATTCACAAAGTTTTTAGGCAAATGGTTTGATCTGGAAAATATCATCCTAAGTGAGGTAACCCAATCACAAAAGAATACACATGAAATGCAATCTCTGATAAGTAGATATTAATTAGCCCAGAAGCCCTGAATACCCAAGGCACAAATCGCAAAACAAATGACTCCCATGAAGAAGTATGGAGAGGGTCCTGATCCTAGAATGGATTAATCTAGCATTGGAAGGGAATATAAGGACAGAGAAAAAGGAGGGAGGTGATTGGAGAAGGGATGGAGAGAAGAAGGTTTATGGCACATATGGAGAGGGGGGATCCAGGAAAGGGGAAATCATTTGGAATGTAAACAAAAAATATAGAAAATAAAAACATTAAAAAAAAGAAATACAGGAGAACACAGGTAAACAGCTAGAAGATATTAAAGAGGAAACATAAAATTCCCTTAAAGAATTACAGGAAAATACAACCAAATAGGTGAAGGAATTGAATAAAACCATCCAGGATCTAAAAAATAGAGCTAGAAAGAATAAAGAAATCACAAAGGGAGGCAACCCTGGAGATAGAAAACCTAGGAAAGAGATCAGGAGTCATAGATGCAAGCATTACCAACAGAATACAAGAGATAGAAGAGAGATGCTCAGGTGCAGAAGGTACCATAGGAAATAGTCACACAACAGTCAAAGAAAACACATAAAGCAAAAAATTAACCCAAAACATACAGGAAATCGAGGACACAATGAGAAGATCAAACCCAAGGACAATAGGTATAGAAGAGAGCAAAGATTCCCAATTTAAAGGGCCAGTAAATATCAACAAAATTATAGAAGAAAACTTCCCTAACCTAAAGAAAGAGATGCCCATGAACATACAAGAAGCCTACAGAACTCCAAGTAGACTGGACCAGAAATGAAATTCCGCCCATCACATAATAATCAAAACACCAAATGCACTAAAAAAAGGAAAGAATATTAAAAGCAGTAACTGAAAAATGTCAACTAACATATAAAAGCAGACCTATCAGAATTATACCAGACTTCTCACCAGAAACTATGAAAGCTAGAAGATCCTGGGCAAATGTCATACAGACCCTAAGAGAACACAAATGCCAGCTCAGACTACTATACCCAGCAAAACTCTGGATCACCATAGCTAGAGAAACCAAGATATTCCATGATAAAATCAAATTTACACAATATCTTTCTACAAATCCATCCCTACAAAGGATAATAGATGGAAAACACTAATACAAGAAGGAAAACTATACCCTAGAAAAAGCAAGAAGGTAATCTTTCAACAAACCCAAAAGAAGATAGCCACACAAACATAATTCCACCTCTAACAACAAAAGTAACAGAAAGTAACAATCACATTTTTAAAATATCTTTTAATATGAAAATCAATATTATCAACATATCCTAATTAAAATTCAAAAATATTAGGAATTAGAAATTTGTTGGCTCTCACCCAGTGGTCTCTCTAATTTGGTAATTGGAGAAGTATGTCCAATATTGTACAATCCATATACACTTTCTACTTGTTTGCTCATGATGGTGTCTTGCTGTGTACCACATAATGGTCTTGAAATCATGCTTCTCCTATCTCAGCCTCTCTATTAGTAGGATTGCTTATTTGATGTTTTCATACTATACTCTAGTTTTCATAACAGCTTACATATTTGAAAATTATTTATACAGCCAAAAGAAATGTAGGCAATTAAATTGGGAGGTGACTTGTAAGAGAACAGCAAAGAGACTGACTGTTTTGCTTGATATTTATAATTATTGTATTGAGTTTGAAGAAGATGACCTTATAAGTTACTCTTTTTTGAGATGAATGCTTTTCAAAGTCATCACAGCCAATGAACCACAATCTTACCCTCACCTAATGTCTGTGATACCCTCTAAGCAAAACCATTTTTCATTGAAACAGTTGATGAATGACTTCATGGATAGACCATCTTAATACACACACCATTTCTGGTATGAATATAACCTGTTCCCTGTGGAGTGAGAGTGATGACAATCACTCAAGTCAAATAGCTTTGGCCATAGCAGGAAGTCTGTATCCAAATAATTGTGCCTCCAATTCATTCCTTGGCACAGAAGAACTGACAATTTTTAGCTTAGCTACTATGGAGGTAAAATCCTTTGGTGATGTGAGGGACATTGAAGTACAGCCTGTTAACAGTGAACTCCAATGTCTGAAAACTGTTCTTAATTTGGGTTTGTACCATAGTAAGAGCCAAGATTTTAACTCTACTAAAAACAAAACAAACAGACAAAAAGACTTTATCTTTTTATGTTCATTTAACAACATATCTATCATTTTAATGATTGGTATAAAAACATATATTGTGTTGAATTAATTTTAAAAAAAAGGGAAAAAAAGTTTACTAGCACCAGGCACTAAATGTTTGTGATATCATTATGTTCTTGGACTGGATTTTCCCTTAAACATGAACGACTTTCCTTCCTGTAATATAAGTTTAAGAATAATACCAATTGCCAGGTAGTGGTGGTGCACACCTGTAATCCCAGCACTCTGGGAGGCAGAGGCAGGCGGATTTCTGAGTTTGAGGCCAGTCTGGTCTACAGAGGGAGTTCCAGGACAGTCAGGGCTATACAGAGAAACCCTGTCTCAAAAAACCCAAATCCAAAAAAAAAATAAATAAAAATGCCAATTAAATTAATAATAATAATAATAGTTATAATTACATTTATCAATTTACAATATAAATATTATTCTAAATTAATTGATTTATAAAATGATTGCTGTTATAGAGCTCATCTAAATAAATTTCTATGAAGTTGATTTAAGCACAAAATTTTATATTCAGTTTATAGATGAGAAAATACACAGCTAGTAAATGTGAGTCAAGATTTAAAAACCAGAATCAGACTTCTGTAATTAAGTTCCTAACTTACAATATAATACCATCTCCCACTATATACTTTGAGCATCAAAAGAACTTCCTATGGGATCCTTGGACTTCACTCGACAGCAAGCCTAGCAAGTTGGTGAGCTTTAGATCTATTGAGAGCCCTGTCTCAAAATTTAAAACAATGTGAAAACAATTGAAAGAGAAATTTAATACTGTCCTCTGGCTTATACACATACATGTACATGCCTGAAACAGTATCCTGGGAAAGATGAGACAAGTTCAGATCTTAGTATTGTAGTTGAAATCTATTGGAAAAATTTATTGGTTTGGGTTTTTGTTTTGTTTTGTATTTTTGGTTATTTTTGTTGTTATTTGGGGTTTTTGTTTTTTCAAATTTCACTACCTAGGTGTGGAGGAAGAGGCCCCAAACAGTGACGGAGCTGCTTTCCCTCCTCACTGATATCATGTTTCAGTTCCTGCTTGGATTTAGTTTGGGCAAAGTGGTTGGAACGTTTCTGGCTCAGAACTCTGATATTCATGTGAAGCCTGGCTAAAATCTTGAAAAGATTATGATTTTTAGAAGGACTTGGAAGCCAAGAAGAAACCCCCTAGTTCCTGATGCCCACTCCAGCACTGCATTCTGGATCCACTGTTTCTACTTAGTGGGGCCTACTTCTTTTACAGTTTCATTCCAAAACTTTAGTCTTAGATCCTGTGTATTGCCTCAGAGCAAAAAAGGGCCAGAACTTAAGAGTCACCCTTTTTGGTTCCAACCACCTCCTCACTTCCCATATCTTCCTTTCGGTCAGTTATTCAGAGGTCCCAAGACTGGAATTACAATGCTGGGTTAGCAAGCACAACCTTTTATTAACAGTTGCTCAGCTGTCCGTTGAAACTCCCACCACTCATTGAAAAAAGAAAAAGAGTTTTGGACAACTAATCCAATAAGCGATGCTGATTCTACTGTCTAGCAGGTACGGTGGGGGCTGTTGAATAGCTGTTGTTTCAAATAACTTAAAATTAGTTTCTCAAAAAAAAAAGTACACAGCCTAAGTGATAAAACTCAAATTGTAATCTTTACCTTGTAGCCTCAGCCAGTGATAAGGGAACAGAAAGCCTGAAGAAACTGCCTTCAACAGCAAAGAAAATTATTCTATGTGAAAGATATTACCAAATCAGAAATCTAGTAACAAGTACCCACCCCCAGAAAGAGAGGGGCTTGGGTTTTACGTACAGACCACACCACCTTCTTGTTGATTGTGTGACCTTCAGTAAACCTGTCCATTGCTCTGTGCCTTAGTTGTTTCTATTGAGCATGAATAATATTTTTAAGTAAGAAATAATTATAAAGGCATAGGCTGAAAGGGTTAGAGGGGACTTAATTAAAGTTAGTCTTCTCCACCAGAGTGACTCTGTGTATGTTTCCTTTTTCTATAGCATTTATCTAGTCGACAGAGTGTACAGCAGAGCACATCCCAAGTAAGTGACATCCTCAAACTTCTGGCTTTTCCTTCAGCTCTTTCTTTTAAGAGCTCGTATACATTAAAACATCAAAACTCAATAAACACCATTCACCTTTCAGGGGTCTACTTTGTAATTAAAATTTTTAGGGCATATAAAAACAATGGGCTTTTATGACATTTACATAGCATATATATTATTGTATTTAGCTCACATTTGTCTCCCTCACATAAAACCTTGATTGTGTTACACCATCCTTCTAAGGAGCTTTGGCCTTCAAACAGTCTGGTCAGTCTCCATTCTTCTGTGCAAATTTATATAAGCACAATTAAAATGAATTAGACTGGGGAACTAAGAAGAATTTATTTTGGAAGAGATAAAATGATAACAAGAATGGTGGTAACTGTATATTACCACCTAATAGTATAAATCAACACATGTGGTATTTGCTCAGCTCAGTCTAAATCTGCTGTAGTAGTCCATATTGCCAGAGGAAACATCTTCAGTCTACCTATTTAATAATCTCTTTGTCAGTACAATGAGAGTTAGTAATTTTTTGTTTCTTAATAATGAATACAATGAACAACTAAAATAGAAATCACAATATTTTGCTTTCCTTGATAGGTAGATACAATGCGCCCAAGGCATGGGGAAACCTGTCGAATGCCAGTACCACATCATTTCTTCTTCAGCCTAAAGAGTTTCACCTATAATACCATTGGTGAAGATAGTGATGTCTTCTTTTCTCTATATGACATGAGGGAAGGCAAGCAGATCAGGTAAGAGTCCTGGGAAGTTTTGGTGAAGTTTATATTTATGTTACTTATATTTATTAGAATGGGATGGGTCAAAGACCACTCTGGCCTTCAGAGTAAATGCATTAAGGAGATAAAACAAAGTAGCTTTGTCTTATTAGCTGGGACTTGGCTCCGGTTCCCAGTGGCCCTTGAAGTCATCTACACTATCCCATGTTCATCACTACCCATCACTGTGACAACATACCTGAGGTAGGCAACTTACAAGAAGAGATTTATTTCAGTTCCTGCCTCAAGGGTTTCAGTCCATGGTTGACTGTGTTCATTGATTTATGCTTGTTGTAAGGTAGAATTGCATTGCACCATTGAAGCACTGATGAGCTGAATGCTTACTGTGTGGCAACTAGGAAGCAGAAAGAGACAGAAGAAGGGCAAGCATCTCAATGTACTCTTAAGTGGTGTGATCCAATCACCTACTTCCTCCAAATAAGCCTAGCTTCCTGTTGTACCCCATCACGTTTCGGTGATATCACCAAGTGGGATAAAACCTTCAACATATGTATCCTTGGAAGGATATTCCAGAGCACATCTGTAACACAAGTAGCTTCTTTTTGTTCTATACCTAATTACTCGTGGAAGCTCAAAATTAAGTTTTGGTTATTACTGACTTAGAAAAGGTGTATTGTGTTTAATTCTAGAGAAAAGGTGGAAGAGAATCTTAAGGGCAAAGAGAATGTAGCAAAAATGGCCAGTTCCAGAGTACAGAAAGTACTGGGCCCTGGCTCATTTTGCTCTATGTGAGTGAGAGGGCTCACAGAAAAAGTGTTACATCTGAGGTCAGCTTTAGCCTCAGTGCTGTTGAAGCCCTGTGAGAGGGAGTGAATCTTCTGAGCAGAAAGGAAGGCGGTCATTGTCACTCACTTTTGCTTTGCTATGGAAAAAAGGCAACAAAACAGCTGCTTCACAGTAGACTATATGGGCAGAGCTTTGGATCTGTGACCATAAATAACTGCAGTACTGCCTGCTGACTTCATGGTAAGGAAAATTAAGGAGACCCTAGACTTCCTTTTATCTAGAGGGCACAAAGACCTGTTAGTGTGCGGTGGCATTTGTAGCCAAAATACCAGTTTAGAGAATTCAGATATTTCTCTGTGGTCATTTACTAAGTGGAGCCAAGAGAAAAAAATCTTGGGGTACTTTATATTACCTGAGAGTTTCTCATCATTGGAGTACATTAATGTAGCTTTCATTTGGGGGACTTTTTGTTAATGAAAGTTAAAAACATGTGAAAGAAAATGTTAATTTGCATGTTGTGTAATGTTCTGATCTTGACAAAATATAAATTAAAGCACTGCTCCCCTTTAGCATATAAATAAGAGTGATAGACTAATGATCATGCAATATGAGTAGTGATAGTATCTATAGTTGATAAGACAGGTAGGATTGTAACTAGTGTTGTATAGATACAGACTGTGACTAACTTTATTTATTTCTTAAATATTTTTGAACAAATAAATAGTTTAATTATTTTTATTATATGGGTGTGATGTCTTAACTCAGGCTTCTATGACAGAAGTCATAGACTGGAAGGGTTATATTTCTTACAGTGCTAAAAGCTAGAAAGATCATCATGAAGGTGGCAACTGAGCCTTTGCTTGGGGATAGCATTTTTTCAAGTTTACAGATGACTGTCTTATATATATAATTTTCACACAACTGAAAGAGAAATCCATCCTTTCTTTCCTCCACCACTCTCATTCCTTCTTTTAAAAATAATTATCGTATGTATGTATGTATGCATGTATGTATGTATGTGTGTATGTATGTTTGTATATGGGCATGTGTACCTGTATGTAGGTGCCCATGGACACTCAGGCATTTGATCCCTGCAGCTGGAGATATGGGCAGTTGTCAGCCACCCCATATAGGTGTTGCCAAGTTAACTCACATTCCCTGTGCTCTTAACTAATCAGCTGCCTCTCCAGCCCTCACTCTTGAGGGGGTCTACCCTCATGGCTTAACTACCTCTTAAAGACACCAACTCCTTATATAGATTCAGAATTTCAGTAGTAATTTGAGAGTGACACAAACATGGTTTATAACCTTCTGTCCCTGTCACCCCTAATGAATATCTTTCTGACATATAAAATACATTCACTTTGTCCCAACAGAATTCTTTGTTCCAGCATCAACTCTAAAATCCAAAATCTCATCTAAATATCTAAACCAGAATATGGTGAGACTTGAGAAATAATTCAGCCTGTGCCAAAATTTATCTCCAGCTGTGAACTTATGAAAAAGTTATATACTTCCAAAGTACAGTGATGAGGTAGGCATTCCCATTCCAAAGGGGAAAGACCAAAAAGGATTGTGGGACATTACAGGTAAGCCCCCCAAAGACAAACTCTATAAAATCTAGGGTAAGAATAATTCTTCTTGGTTTTAAACTCTGTCTCTGCTTTATGTGCCCAGGAGAGTGGCACCCACACCCCCTACAGCTTGTCAAAATAGTACCTATCTTTTCTAGTATGTAAATTTCCTTATTTACAAAAGAATATCATTGCTTGGTGTATTTTCTCTGCACCACTGGTGTGTCTGTGTATGGTATTATAATGCCCAGGTCTTTTTACTGAGTTCTGCAACTTTAGCAGTTTTCAGAAGTTCCAAGGTACCAGTATTTGATTTTATTATGCACTTGACATTCCCTACAGAGTCTTTTCCATTTCAGGCTTTGTAGGTGAGTCTTGAGAGTAAGACCTTGTCCTCAGAAATCTACCTATATTGATAATAACATGTAAATACTTATGGTAGCCATTTTTATATGGTTCCTGTGCAAAGAGAGCTAAAACATCCTCATGGAGTTTACTCAGCATTCAAAATATCCTTGTGTAAAAGACTTTCTGTCATTGAAGTAGAGCACTCTGTCTGAGTTAAGCATTCTTCTTAAAGGAGATAATTTGGGTCTGAGAATTCAAGAGCCACTGGACAGAAATTTTCATTTAAAATTATAGGTGAGCAGTTTGTTTGTTAAAGTTAACATTTTGTTTCCCTCTGCAAAAGAGGCCATGTGTTTTAATGTAACTGGAGCTTATCTGCAGGCACTCAGGCAGATAATTATAGACCATTAGTTAAATCCTGGTAAACTCTAGCTGTCTTAACTGTTCTGAGGCATGGGTTCTAGACCATTGCTCAAAATCTCAGGAAGATTTTCTGTGAGTTCTAGCAGGAATAAGACAGGAGCTGTGTATTTATGAACATTGCCCTTTCACATTGTCCCACTTCCCCTCCTCACAAAAAGCTAGGAATCTGAGATTTGTGTATTAAATGAAATTGTGTATAATCCTATTATTTTTATTGTTTCATTATTATATTTTTTCATATAATTCCAATAAGAATGTTTGGACAAATAAATGCAAATTGGCTTCAAAAGCTCAATATTTTCCTACTAGTTGCCAGGCTATCTTGATATACTTCTTCTGTGTTTAGTATATCAAATCTGATATCAAATTTTAGAAACATTTAAGTCAAAGCATTCAGAGAAAGCCAGATGCATAATGTAATTTTGACTTTTGATATGTTCCATAGCCTGTGGTTAAAGGTTTACCTTCTTTCTTTCATCCATGAGTAAGATCAGTTGCTGCTGTCTCATGTTTATCATCTCTATGTTCTGAACTGCTCAAGTGGGACAGACAGTGCCAGTCAATGTAAAAAGGAGTCAGTGTGTCATTCTACAGATACGGACAAAAACACTTTAAACTCAGATGTTTTTTAAAAGTTTTATGTTCTTTATAAGAAATTTTAATTTCTATGCACAGAGCATACATTATAGCAGAATGACTCTTCTGGCCTAAGTTCAGAAAATTCATTTACCAGGATATCAAGAGGGCACACCCCCTCAAAGGACTAAAGTTCCAACCTTTCACAGGTCCTCCTAATATCACTACTCTAGGGACATGCCTTCAACATGTAGGTCTTCAGATGAGATTCAGTGTCTAATCATCACATAGACCAATTACCCTTAAGTTCTTTTTTCTTAGAATATGATTTATGCAAACAAAGATGTTACCAAACTTGAAATGAGATGAACAGATGAGATGAACAAACTTGTTATAATCTAACAAGATGGACTCCCAGTATGAAGTCTGTAGTTGAAAAAGTAGCACTCTAGAATCTGGTTGAATTCATATTAAGACATTCTATTCCTTTCCCAGAGTCTAGGCAGAATGATTCAAGTAAGCACTCATTCCCATCCCTAATTACAGTGTCTCCTAGACTAAATGTCAAAATTTGAAAAACAATTACAGAATACTTGAAAGAAAATATAAACATTAAAAAAAGAAAAATATAAACATTAAAAGTCAAATCATCAGAGTTTAAATGTTTTGTGAATTTAGAAAGTTTGTTGTTAAAATATATTTTGCTAGGGTAGATTTAAACTAATTCATGTTTGTCTGAGACCTGTTACTTAAAAAAACAAACAATTTTAAACCCTGTGTCTATTGCCTTTGGAATTTGAATGCCTGAAGTTCTTTGTAGCTGGGTTCCCTAAGACACACATTCTAGTGGTTGGAGGTGGTTTTTTGAAAGGAATTTTCTCAACAAAGTAGAAAAAGCATTTCTCTTCCCTAAATAGTGTAAAAAAAAAATCTGCAGGACCTTAGATCTGCAGTTATTAAAGATCATGTCATCTGGGTGTGATGAAACATGATGTAATCTCAGCACTCAAGATACAGAGGAAGAACCAACCTGGTGGTACACACCTTTAATTCCAGCTTTTGGGAGACAGAGGTAGATAGATCTTTGTGAGTTCAAGGCCAGACTGATCTACCTAGTGAGTTCTAAGACAGCCAAAAGCTACATAGTGAGACATACATCTGTCTTGAAAAGAACAAAAAGCAAAAACCAACAAACCAAACAAACCAGAGACAAGAGAAACATAAAATTGAAGCAGACCTAGGTGACACAGTGCAGGGTTAACGGTCCCGCATCTGCTCTGCCACAGGGCTTGGGCTGCTGGGGAGGCAGGACCCAAAGTTTGACTGTGCTTACCAACCAGGAAGCTGCGGGATACTGCTCTGGGGGAGCTGAGACTGAAGTGGGGGCCGTGGGCTGGATCTAGATCTCTGGCTGGATCTTGTGTGGATAGAGTCCTGGGCTTGTTTGGTGATGGCTGGCTTGGCTTAGTGGTCATGACTGACTGCACTGAGAGACCTTCTACCTGGAGGTTAGGCAGTGGCTCTTTAAATGAAGGCCTTCTCCATTGCTCCACACTGGTGGATCCCGATGAAAAGAGGCCAACCTTGGTTTTAAGGTATTTATTTATTGTCAGAGCAAATGAGTAAAACCACACTCCCCCCACCCTTCTCAGGGCAGGCCTGAGGTTAATTACCTTTTGTAGGGAGGAGTATCTGGGAAGGAAGTTTATTGGCTAAGCCTCCGGGCCTTAGGGGAGTACCAGGACAGAAATGGGAGGGGGTGATTGGGGAATGGGTGGAGAGAAGAGGGGTTATGGGACATATGGGGAGGGGGGAACCAGGAAAGGGGAAAGCATTTGAAATGTAAACAAAGAATATAGAAAATTAAAAAATGGAGATTTGTCAGGAGGTTATAAGACTATAGGTCGAGTCCTCTACCTAGGAGGGGCTTAGAGCATTGTCCTTCTGTAACTGAAAGCCAAAAATCTATGGAGGGCTGCACCCTCTATCAGGAGCCTAGTGTCTGGGAACCAGGTAAAAACACCTGCTGCCCCTTTAGGGTCACTGGGATTTATAACCTTAGCTCAACCAGGAACCAGGCTGTCTTTCATGGTCCTACAACACAGGAATACTGTCTTCTAGCAAACAAACAAACAAACAAACATGCACAGAGAGAGAGAGAGAGAGAAAGAGAGAGAGGGAAGGAGGGAGGGAGAGGGAGAGGAAGAGAAGGAAAGAGCAATGAAAAGGAAAAAAGTCTCAAGACAGAACAAGACTTTTAAAATTGGATATTTGAATCCTCACATGGTAATGGAAGCACTCTAGGTACTCAGTTCTGTCTAATCAACCAGTGCACTAAAACTCATTTTGAGGAATGTATTGAACAGTGAAAATTTAAAAGCAAAGACATGGCTCTGTGAGGGTAGTGTGTAGCTCAGTAATAGAGCACATGCTTAGCATGTATAAACTTGGGGTTAAATCAGTGCTTAGTCACAGCTTACCTCCCATGACCCCAACATCTAGGAACAGATAAGAATATCAGCACAGAGCAGGGTAAGCCTAGTGCCATAGAGAAAGAGATAATGGATATTAAAATAACTGCAAAATAGGTAAAATTGTGGAAATAGCACAAATGATCGGAAGCTTTAAGGCTAGGTATGTTTTTAGCAGTTAACAAGAACCAGGCACCCACAATTATTGTTTGTTACCCAAAGCAAAAAATGTAAGGGGAAAATGGAAATATAATTTCAGATACAAAATACATATAATTATTACATTAAAAATTCAAATTTTAGGTAGAAAAGAATATTTTATCTAAACATTACTAAATAAATATTTTATTTTAATGGCATCTGCCATTATAGCTAGCTGCTGCTTTTTGAGAGAGAACATCCTAGATAGCTTACCCTTGTCTTGGAATAGATTTGAATTCATTTGAAATTAGATTCTGCTGATTATTAATCTTCAATTTGGTTCATTATTACTAAAATGATCCCACCCCATAAAAGTTATTGTTTCATAATGGTTCTTTAAGCTTATAAAACACTCTGCTAAATACTTTGATTGCTCATTTAAACTTTCTACCCTAAATACATAAAAGGGTATCCTTTTCTTTCAAGCTCTTTTAATAAAAATAGAAATACATTAAATTATCTTTAATGATTTTTGCTGTCCAGTTGTTATCCTCCTCCTGGTCTACCCTCCAGCAGTTCCTCATCTCATTCTTTCTCCTTAGGCTCCAAGAGGATGTCCCTACTCCACTCCACCCCACCCCACCCCACCCCACCCCACCCCACCCCACCTCATCCTCCAGGTCTTCTCAAGTCTCTCCAGGGTTAGGTGTTTATGCAGCCAGTTGGAATTCTCAGTAGAGTCCCAGCAGAACAGAAAGGCCCATCACAGTTTTAGTAGAATATAGTAGACAAGGACTTGGGCCACAGCCTTATCTGGTTGTTTCTGGCTGTCAGGCCACTGGGATTGTAGGCAGAGTTGTGGGGAAGGAAATGGGGCACAGAGTATGGGATGCAGTTTATGGTTGCTGGGTGTGCTTTTAGGCTAGTTACAAGTCTGATTTTTAAAAAATGTTCAATATATCATAGTAGTTAGGCTAAAGATACTTAGATTAAAGCAATATGATACAATCAATATCAAACTACAGTCATAACTCACATATTTGGGATGAAATGACCTTGGTCCATGTACAAGGTACATATATCACATGTTTGTCAAATAAATCTAGTAAGATTTCATATTTATAAGCTATAATATACTCATCAAGCTGTCAGTCCTTTATAAATTTTAGAAAAATATCTTCATTTTCCTTATGGATGTCAAAATATTATACTATCATTTGATTTTAAAAATGTACATTCGTACTCTGAAGTTACTCAGAAAATACTCTTGTGAATGAACTACAAAACAATTAAATACACTTTAAAAGTATATGTGGGTTTTGTTTACAATATTCTGTTGTGTACAGAGAAATCCTAAGGAAAAGGGAAAACTACCTTGTATAATGAGTTTAATACAGCAGCTTTTGCTGGGCTGGAGAGATGGTTCAGAGGTTAAGAGCACTGACTGCTCTTCTGAAGGTCCTGAGTTCAAATCCCAGCACCACATAGTGGCTTACAACCACCTGTAAAAGAGATCTGATGCCCTCTTCTGGAGTGTCTGAAGACAGCTACAGTGTACTTACATATAATAAATAAATAAATCTTAAAAAAAATACAGCAGCTTTTGAACAGCAATACAAAGAGGAAGCTCAGCACTTCAGTTTTCTCATGAAGAAGGTGGAAGAGGTTCTTCTAATTGCATCTTGGCCATAAATTTGCCACTGGTGCTGAATCATACTCAAGTATGTTTCCTGAACAGTGAAGAGTCTGTCTGGGTCCTCAAGGGGAAAATCATTACAAGAGTTGTCCAAGTTTTTTGGTGTCACTGAGAAAGTCAGTGAAGGGCAGATGCTGGGTCTTTGATAGAGCAAGCTGCTCCTCTGTGAACTGCAAGAACGAGGTGGCTAACAGATCCTTCATCATCTGCACAGAGGGAGACATGAGAGAAACTGAGGGATCCAGATGAGGCCTTCGAAACATCTCAGGTTTAAACTTGACATTTGCTATCTTCACACATTCCTCAAGTGTTGTGTTGAACTGGGCACTGAATATGGGGCCCAGCCTGCATCTGGCTGATTGAGGAGGGTGTCTGCAGGGGAGAATCAGAGTCAATAGACCTGGAGAAGGGTGTGGTTGGTCTGGGTGGGTGGATATGTAGGGTGAAGTGCAGCAGTGTGTGGGTCAGTAGCAAGTAGGGTGGGTCCTGGTGGGATCTTAAAGGTAAGTTGCTGTGCAAGCAGGGGTGACCTACAAAGCCAGGGCACTGGACATTGGCCCCAGAACAGACTTGACTGGATTAGGAGGGCATGTGAAGAAGGTCAGGCAGAATCACCCAGCTAGACTGTGGGAAAGGATGTGCTAGATTCCAAGCTCTAAAAATATTATGAAAGTCAGTGATGATTTGTTGAAAAAGTGAAAGGGTAAGGGCTGGGAACATTGTAGGAAGACCCTGCATTCTTTACAGGCATGTTCTGATGCCACCAAAGTAGCTCAGCTCTTTAGTTTTTCCTGCATTAGTGAACAGTAAGATTTTGTTGAAGAGAATAGGAATGCAGAAAATAAAAAAATGAATCTGGAGGCCATGGCACTAGGCCCTGGTTGCTTTTATGAAACAAACCCGTTGGGCATGTTTGCTCTATCTGTGTTAATGTGCAGGGAAAACTTAAGGAATTTAAAAAATAAAGCTAAGTAATCTAAGTTAAGAAATGACTCTAGGAGGGAATATTAGATTTCCTAATCTGTTAGGATACGCATTGTAGGACAACTTGGGACTATTTGCCAGTTTTCAGGCACCTGGCCAGATATCATGAGAGGTGCTAAGTGGTGAGCATCCATCGCCAGGGATGCTCACCAGACAAGAAGCATAACAAGTACATTGAAAGAGTTGGGAGAACTAAACTGACTTTATTTGAGGAAACTGAATTTATTTCTAAAACTAAGTCTGTAGGAAAGACTATAGTTAAGATGAGCGATTTTGCCTTTGCCTTTGTACACTTCATTCACCAAGCTTTTGCTGTCAGGATGAATTAATTGCCAGCAGTGAGGTATATGAAATACAGTACCACACAGGAATTAATGTTCAGAGAAGCAAGTGATCTTAAAATAAAGCTACGTTAGACTTGTCACAGATTCAAATTACAGAATCAATTTGTAAAACTTGTTTTATAATATGAAATTAATGTAATTTCAAATAGTGTCTGTCCCTAGTTCATCATTATAAAGACAACTAAATGTAGTGTTCTCTTTCAATATATCTCACTAAAGAGAATAATTGGGAAGACAGTAGTGCACACCTATAATTTGAGCACTGGGGAGACAGAGGCAAGGACCATCACAAATTTGATGCCAACCCAATCTACATAGCAAGTTACAAGCCATCCAGAAATACAGTCAGGAAGGAGAACACTAATCATTTCTCTTCTCTTGAAAGAGATCAAGTAGTAAATCAAATATTTACCCTTTTAAGAGAAAGAATGGCCTATTGCTATCATGTGAGTATATTGGTGTTGATCAAATTCTATATGTAGGGCCAGGTGTGATAGTTCATACCTTTAATTTCATTATTAATTATTATTGTTGTTGTTGTTATTTATTTTATTTATTAACATCCAAAATGTTGCCTCCCTCCGAGTCCCCCCTTGCAGATTTTTTCCCACTACCCCTCATCCCCTTCACCACTGAGAAGGTGCCCTCCCCAGGCACCCCTTCTCCCTGGGAGATCAGGGCTCTACAGGGTTAGACACATCCTCTCCCTCTGAGGCTAGACAAGGTAGTCCTTGCTACATATGTTCCAGGAGCCACATCAGCCCATGTATGTATGATCTTTGGTGACTTAGTCTCTGGGAGCTCCCACGGGTCCAGATTAGTTGATGCTGTTGGTCTTCCTATGGGGTTTCCATTCCCTTCAGCTCCTTCAATCCTTCCCCTAACTCTTCCATAGGGATCCTTGACCTCAGTCCAATGGTTGCCTGAAAGTATCTGCATCCGTCTCAGTCCGCTGCTGGTAGAGCCTCTCAGAGGACAGCCATGCTAGGCTCCTGTCTACAAGCACAACATAGCATCAGGAATAGTGTCAGGGTTTGGTGCCCACCCGTGGGATGGATCCCAAATCCCAACTGGATGGCCTTTCCTTCCATCTCCATTTTTGTCCCTGCATTTCTTTTAGATACAAACAATTTTGGGTTGAAATTTTTGGAGGTGAGTGGGTGGCCCCATCCCTGTACTGGGTGTCCTGTCTTTCTGCTGGAGGTGGTCTCTTCAGGTTCTATCTCCCCACTATTGGGCTTTTCAGCTAAGGTTATCCACTTTGAGTCCTGGGAGGCACCGCATCCCAGGTCTCTAGTAATTTCTAGAGGTTCCCTCTACTTCCTACCCCTGGCAGCTGCATACTTCCATTAATTTTTCTGACCCTGTGGGCTTCTCTCCTGTCTCCCCCCATACCTGATCCTATCTTCCTTTTCTCCTCCTCCTCCCCTCTTCACCCAGGTCCCTCCCTCTCTCTGCTTCCCATGATTATTTTATTCTCCCTTCTAAGTGGGATTGAAGCATTCTCACTTGGGCCTTCCTTCTTGTTTCACTTCTTAGGTTGTGGGGTATATCATGGGTATTCCATACTTTCTGGCTAATGTCTATTTACCAGTGAGTACAGACTATGTATGTCCCTTAGGGTTACCTCACTCAGGATGCTATTTTCTAGTTCCATCCATTTGCCTGCAAAATTCATGATGTCCTTTTAAATAGCTGAAGAGTATTCCATTGTGTAAATGAACCACATTTTCTGTATTCATTCTTCATTTGAGGGACATATGGGTTGCTTCCAGTTTCTGGCTTTTATGAATAAGGCCACTATGAACATAGTGGAGCACCTGTCCTTGTGACATTGTGGGGCATCTTTGGGCATCTTTGCCCAGGAGCGATATAGTTGGGTCTTCAGGTAGATCTGATAGAGGGCTAATATCCAAAATATATATAAAGAACTCAAGAAGTTAGACTTCAACAAAGCAAATAAGCCAGTTGAAAAAATGGGATGCAGAGCTAAACAGAATTCTTAACAGAGGAATCTCGAATGTCCAAGAAGCATAAAAGAAATGTTCAATATCCTAAGTCATCAGGGAAATGTAAATCAAAATGATCAGAGCTTCCACCTTATACCAATCAGAATGGCCAAGATCAAAAACTCAAGCAACAACACATGCTGGTGATGATGTGGAAAAGGAGGAACACTCCTACTTTGCTGGTGGGATTGCAAACTGGTACAACTACTCTGAACATCAACCTGGTGGTTTCTCAGAAAATTGGAAATAGTTCTACCTGAAGACCCAGCTATACCACTTAAATTCTAACTCTGGAGAAGGGCAAGTCTGTGAGTTCAAGTAATATTCCTCTACATAGTGAGTTCCATTCCAACCAGGAATATAAAATGAAATGCTGTTTAAAAAAATATCATGAATAAATTTGACTCTTTTGACCATAATTACTTTTAAACCTCTGAGAAATGTAAGCAGTTATTCAGCTTAATGATATTTTTCCCCACTTACTTTCTATCCCTGTGCATCCTCTAGTAAAGGAACTATTCAAATCTTTTCTCCATGTTTTTGTTTTTTCCATATGTGTAGTATATGTGTTTACATGTATGTGGGTACAGGTGTGTGTGTGTGTGTGTGTGTGTGTG
This sequence comes from Apodemus sylvaticus, assembly GCF_947179515.1. Classification (NCBI taxonomy): domain Eukaryota; kingdom Metazoa; phylum Chordata; class Mammalia; order Rodentia; family Muridae; genus Apodemus; species Apodemus sylvaticus. The sequence continues at coordinate 16,620,432 of NC_067478.1, forward strand.
TGTGTGTGTGTGTGTGTGTGTGTAGGCCTGAGGTTGACGTCAGTTGGGAATCTTCCTTGATTGTTCTCTATGTTTATTCTCTGTCTCTGTGTCTCTGTCTCTCCCTGTCTGTCTGTCTGTCTGTCTGTCCATCTGTGGCAGAGTCTCTCTTAATTATATCTAGAACCTACCAGAGTCTAGTTAAGCATGTTGCTCCAGAGATTCTGTCTCTTCTTCTGCCTTCCAGGATTAGGGTTACAGGGGAGGGATGTTTATGTAAATGCTGGGGATCCATATCTTTGTCTTCCTGCTAGCATGGCAAGCATGTTAACCATTGAACCATCTCCTCAGGTGTTGTTCCATTTTTAAATAAGGTTTTCATATTATTGAATTGAATTCTTTATATATTCTCAATATAATTCTTTCATATATGAATGTTTGCTAAACATCTTTTCTCAGTACCTCATCATTTCATTTTCTTAGCATCCTGTTTCAAATAGGAGATAGTTTACACTGTATAAAAATTACTTCATCATGTCTGTGATTTATATTTTAATAATCCCAGGCCCCAAAGAGTTTTCAGTTGTATGTTAAACATAAAAATATAAAATTTAACAAGATACAAGGCTCTTTATTTTTTTATACTGTATTTCAACTTTATTTTCTTGTTATTTTATACTTTGGCCTGCTATTTTTAAGTATGTAATCCATTCAAGTTAATTGTTATAGATAAGAATCAAGTTCATTTTTAATATGGATTCTTCAGTACTCTACTGTGCTTGTCTCTAAAAGTTTATTTCTTTGTATATATGTTATTTATGTATTCTATCAGTGTGTATGTGCCATGTGTGTGCCCCTGGAAAAGGGAGCAGTGTTAAATACCATGGAACTAATGTTATAGCCATTTGAGAGCCACTCAACATAAGAGTTGGGAGCCAAATTCAGGTCCTCTGGAAGAGCAGCAAGTGCCCTTAACCATTTCGGTAACTGTCCAGCCCCATGCTTATCTCTTGTAATTGCCTTGATAACTTTATTAAAGGGCATTTGACTATATCCATGTGGGTTATCTTCTCATTTAATAATGACCTTCCTTGGACTCCATGTGACTATTAACTAAAAGTATATCACTCTTGGTTCACAGGGGTGCTTTTCAGAGAGCTGTAGATTTGCTGTTTGAACTTCCTCTCTTGTCTCACACAGCCATCCAGTCTGTTAGACTATGTCTTCTTATTGGGGAATTGAGTCCATGGATGTTAAGAGATATTAAGGAATAGTGATTGTTGCTTCCTGTTATTTTTTATGTTATTTTTATGTTTGTGTGGCTATCTTCTTTTGATTTCGTTGGAAGGAAATTGTTTCTTGCTTTTTCTAGGGTGTAGTTTCCTTCTTTGTGTTAGCATTTTCCATCTATAATCATTTGTAGGGCTGAATTTGTGGAAAAATATTGTGTAAATTTATTTTTGTCCTGGAATATCTTGGTTTCTCCATCTATGGTAATTGAGCGTTTTGCTAGGTATAGTAGTCTGGGCTGCCATTTGTGTTCTCTTAGGGTCTATAAAACATCTGCCCAGGATCTTCTAACTTTCATAGTCTCTGGTGAGAGTCTGGTATATTCTGATAGGTCTGCCTTTATGTGTTACTTGACATTTTTCACTTACTGCCTTTAATATTCTTTATTTGTTTTGTGCATTTGGTGTTTTGATTATTATGTGACAGGAGGAATTTCTTTTCTGGTCCAATCTATTTGGAGTTCTGTAGGTCTCTTGTATGTTTATGATCATCTCTGTCTTTAGGTTAGGGAAGTTTTCTTCTATAATTTTGTTGAAGATATTTCTTGGCCCTTTAAGATGGGAATCTTAACACTCTACTACACCTATTATCTTTAGGTTTGGTCTTCTCATTGTGTCCTGGATGTCCTCAGTGTTTTGAGTTAGGAGCTTTTTGCATTTTTGTATTTTCTTTGACTGTTGTGTGAATGTTTTCTATGGTATCTTCTGCACCTGAGCTTCTCTTCTCTTCTATCTCATGTATTCTGTTAGTGATGCTTGCATCTATGACTCTTCATCTCTTTCCTAGGTTTTCTGTCTCCAGGGTTATTTCCCTTTGTGATTTCTTTATTGTTTCTAGTTCCATTTTTAGATCCTGGATGGTTTTGTTCAATTTCTTCACCTGTTTGGTTGTGTTTTCCTATAATTCTTCTAAGAGATTTTTGTGTTTCCTCTTTAATGGCTTCTGGCTGTTTACCTGTATTCTCCTGTATTTCTTTAAGGGAGTGATTTATATCCTTCTTAAAGTCCTCTATCATCATCATGAGATGTGATGTTAAATCAGAGTCTTGCTTTTCCAGTGTGTTGGGGTATCCAGGGCTCACTGTGGTGGGAGAACTGGGTTCTGATGATGCCAAGTAGCCTTGTTTTCTATCACTTATGTTCTTCCCCTTGCATCTATCCATCTGCTTATCTCTAGTGTTAGCTGGTCTTGTTGTCTTTGACTATGGCTTGTCCCTCCTATAAATCTGTGTGTTAGCACTCCTGGGAGACCAGCTTTCTCTGGGAAGAATTTGGGTATGGAGAGCTGTGACACAGGGTCAGCTCCGGTGTACAGACAGAAATGTGAAGGATCCTGTCTCTTGCTGTTCCTTGATTCCTCTGTCCTGATAGCTCTAGGTGGGTCCCTCTTAGGCCAGACATTTGAGTAGAAGTAGTGGTCTTACCTGTGCTCACAGGTGGGTCTGCACTCCTGGGAGACCAGCTCTCTCCAGAAGGTATTTGGGCATGGAGAGCTGTGGCACAGGATCAACTCCCAGCGCAGACAGAAACCAGAAAGATCCTTTCCCAGACTATTCCTTGGTGTCTGTGTCTTGAGGGTTTGGGTGGATCCCTCTGAGCCGAAGTGGTGGTCTTACCTGTGCTCACAGGCATGTCCACACTTCCAGGAGACTAGCTCTCTCCTGGTGATATTTTGTATGGAGCACTATAGCACAGGATCAGCTCTGGGCAGACAGAAACCCCAGTGTACCCTTTTGTCCACACTTCTTTATTTGCAAATATTCATTGCAGGAACTTGTTCATCTGGTTCAAGGCCTCTGGCATACGCTACTCTTGATACTGGAACTTCATTATTCTAAAGTTTGTACATAGGTTTATACTTAGCTCAGGTGATTCTCTTGACTGGAATAGCATCCCCTTGTCTTTTCCTAGTCGTCTATTTAATGCCTACTTCTTAAATCCCAATACCTTTAGGATTCTGAAAAAGGCTACTTTTCTTCTCATTCTGAGGGGATCCCTGGCAAATATCCAGGAATGGAGTGAACCCTAAGAAGAGATAAGAATGAAAACCCCGTGCAGATTGACTCTATTAACCTGGATCAGACTTTGGGGAACTTTAATGACAGTTTATTCCCAATGGATTTAAGCCCAGTGCAATTTGGGGGTGAGAGGAACTTTCCTCGTGTAATAAATAGTATTCCTGTTGTACAAGAGAGCGTAATTATGCATTGAAACTCAACTGTTCATATGTGTATGCCATTCCTTCTAAGAATAATTCTAGAGATAAGCTACTTATACTAGCCTAAGTGCCAAGGATTAGGCCGTCAAGTAGACAGCACAGAGGTCATTTAGGCTATTGGTCATCTCTGGTCTTGGTTGGAGGAACTTGAGGTGGCCTGGCCCAACAGATAACTCAGATCACCAGTTCTCAGCTTTCTACATGGAAGAACAGGTTTTTCATGTTTCCCATTAGAAAGACAATCAAGTGGCTTTACCATTCCTGGTTTATCTGAAGATCTCTGTAGACTCAAGGACCTCCTGTGCTATGCCCCCTTCATTCTGAATGTATTCCTTTCTTATTCTCATTACTCCTCCAGGAGGAGAATCTCAAATTTACATCTTTTTATACTTGACTATTATGTACATCTATCTACTAGGTCCAAAACCTTGTTGACACAAAAGTATCTTGTATATATTTTGTTCACATTTGTCCTCCCATGCTTAGAACATAGAACTTCATAGAAATTTATAGCTGCTTACTTAATGAACAAATGCATATATGAAAAACTAATCAAACTTGAGAGCATATATCTTATTATTCTAAATGTTGTATTTTAATGCCTCCCTTTTGCTAATATCACCACATTTAATGAGTATAACTAGGCACATAAAGGAAGTACATTTGCTTTATAATCACATAGTTTGTTTCTACTGTGCCTTGGTGTTGCTCTTACAGTTGGTAAGGAGCCTCAGGAGAAAGAGGCAGGAAGGAAATTTTGAACTGGGATGGGAAGAAGTTTAGAGAGCAAGGGAATATTTCTCTAAATTTTGCAAATGCTGTTTCTGATGTGTTTTATTCCATAATTTCCTACAGGGATAGTCTATATGAATTGAGAATAAAATATTTACTGGCTCTGTTAAATTCTGATTGCAGGAAGAAGAAAAATACTTATAAAGATTTAAAGTTTAAAAAACAGTATATAATACTTAAAGACCTAAAAAAAATTCTCCAGAGTTATATATAGCTTCTTTTAGACCTAGTATGATACATTTTTTTACAATGATCTGAGTCATGTCAAAGAATATTTCTGCTGCCATAATAGGTGTAGAATCGGACCTAAGCTTCTTTAAGGAGCACTTATGGAGGAGTATAAGTTTGTTGCTACTCTGAAGAAAATCACAACTTCAGAGCGACTAGACTCACAACCTCAACCAATAGGTAAACATCTATGAGCAGATTAAGAATATCCTCTGCTTGGCACAACAAATAAGGTATTTTGCCAATACACATGGTTTCATACTTGCCTAGCACAATAAGCTATTTCATAAGCATTTAGGGAATTTTCTGTATATGGCTAGAATATGTAGTTCTTTATATTTTTCTGTCTCTTTCTTCCTACATTTCAGTGAACGGTTTCTGGTGAGACTGAACAAGAATGGTGGGCCAAGAAACCCAGAGAAGATAGAACGAATGTGTGCCCTTTTTACAGTATGTACAAATTCTCTTTACCCTTTATGTGTTGACTGTAATCAATGGCCTGCTGTATGGATATTGTCACTCTGGAAACAAACATCTGTTCATATCCCCCCAGCCCCAGTGGTGAGAATAGAAGTTGAGTTATGTTTCCATCAGGTTTTAATGAAATATTTGTAAAGAACATCAATTAGCTATGGATTTTAATTGAAATTTAATTAATCTCATTAATTATTAATGAAATTTTATTTTCTATTTGAAAAATCAAGTCGTTTTTGCTAATGTAGATATTATAAGCTATTTCATACAAAATCTGTGGTGTCCATGACATCCACCAGATCTACGGATTAGAAGTGCCTTTTAGTAAATGCATGTAAACTAACCAGTCCTCAGTTACATACTAATGGAACATCTTTTCCTATTCTCATCTGCATTTAAGATTTTCCCAAATAACCATGGTATTACTCCTGGTCTCCACTCAAGAAACCATCATCTCAGAAAATTGAACTTTATTATGAAAATTTTTTCATGTAATCACAATAAGTCAAAATTTTTATTTAGCACTTTAATTTATCTATATGAGCCCAGAAACGAAAGCTGTAGCATCACCTGTGTACATAAAACTGTGCATGACACTCATGACATTCTCTTCTTCTGCCACAGTGCTATTAGGTGTGCTACTGTATAGTTCCCTTTGTCCTACAGCTCTGGATTTCTAAACCTCCCAAGCATTACTAAAGGAGCATTTACAAAGTTTTAAATAATATTTTATTAATTCCTTGAGAATTCCATACATGCTGTTTTTATCATAGTCATCCCATTCCCTGAATTCCTCCATCGTCAGACCCACTTTTTACTCTCCCAGCTTTGTGTCCTCATTAAAATGAAAATTGAGTCCAATTTGTGCTTGACATATAGTTTTGGTTGTGTGACCACATAATTGAGTACTCTTGATAATAACACTAGACACTTTCAAGAGTGGGTTAACACTGGGCAGTGGTGGCGCACGCCTGTAATCCCAGCACTCTGGGAGGCAGAGGCGGGCAGATTTCTGAGTTTGAGGCCAGCCTGGTCTACAGAGTGAGTTCCAGGACAGCCAGGGCTACACAGAGAAACCCTGTCTCCAAAAAAAAAAAAAAAAAAAGAGTGGGTTAACATTAATTTAGGCTGCATCGTAGATGGAACTGTTTCATTTGAAAATATATCCAAACTGTAACATAAGTAATATGTAAATTTTAATCAAAGAATGGACATGAAATATATGATGTTTTGCTTCTAATTTCTAGTATTTATCGTATATATTAAGAATAAAAAATTGTGTTACCTTGAAAGTATCATTTAAAATTCCATTTTTATTTTTATTAAACTTTTTAAAGATTTAGTGTGTGTGTGTGTGTGCGCGCACGCGCCTTGTGAAAGCCTGGTACCTGTAGAGGTCAGAAGAAGGCATTTGATCTCCTGAAAGTGGAGTTCATATGGTTGTGAGCCACCATGTAGGTTCTGGGAACTGAACTTCATTTTCTGCAAGAACAGCAAATGCTCTTAATCACTGATCTATCTCTCTAGCTCCTAAAATTCAATTTTTTAAATTAGAGAAATATGCAAAATGGAGTCCAGTAATCTACTCAATATTAAAAGAAAACTTTTATGTAAAAATATATTATGATGATGCCAGAGATATCTATTATGTTCAATAATTTTTTGTAATTTATTTCATTTACTATTTTTTAAGAACCTAGCAATGGTAACCATTTAGAGTCCAAAACTTTAACCTGCCCTTTCTGTGTGACCTCTCAATGTCTTCCTGGCTCTGTTATTTGTTCAGAGTCGATCAGCGGGACGGAACTGGGACTAAAGTAAGACAAGCAGCTCACAGAGCCCAGAGTGAGAGGAGCCTCTGCATTTGTGCCTTAGGTTACTTCTGTGTTTCACATTAATTCTAGTCTAATTAAAGGATATAAATCAAGAAACATGGTGACTCTGCATTTATAAGTTAACCCAAGATCATGACCACTCTTTTTTCCTTTCCTTATTAATAGAAAGACAAACATGTGAAACCACCCAAAAAACAAAAGAAGGACAAGAAATGGAGCTGAGGGGATTTTCATTTTTTCTTTATTTTTTTATTATTTTAAATTGCTTTATTTACATTCCAAATGTTGCCACCTTTCCTGGTTCCCCCTCCAAGAGTTTTTTCACCCCATCCACCCTCCCCTTTGCCTCTGAGAGGGTGCTCCCTCACCCACCCTAGCCACCACCCTAACCCCCTCCCACCTCCACCACACACACACACACACACACACACACACACACACACACACACACACACACACACACCTACCTACCTACCTACCTTCTCTGGGGCATCAGGTCTGTATAGGATTAGACTCATCCTTTCCCACTGAGGCCAGACAAGGCAGTCCTCTGCTACATATGTGCCAGGGGCTGTGGATTGGCTCTTTGATTGGGGGCTTTGTCTCTGGGAGCTCAGAGGGGTCTGGGTTAGTTGACACTGTTGTTTGTCCTATGGAGTTGTCATCTCCTTCAGCTCCTTCAGTCCTTCCCATAACTAGTCCATACCCGATCTCAGTCCAATGGTTGGCTGTAAGTATCTGCATCTGTCTTAGTCCCGCTGCTGGTAGAGCCTCTCAGAGGACAGCCATGCTAGGCTCCTGTCTGCAAGCACAACATAGCATCAGGAATAGTGTCAGGGTTTGGTGCCCACCCATGGGATGGATCACAAGTTGGGCTAGTCACTGGATGGCCATTCCTTCAATCTCTGCTCCATTTGTGTCCCTGCATTTCTTTTTAGACAGGAACAATTCTTGATCAAAAATTTTGAAGATACGTTGGTGACCCCATCCCTGCACTGGGTGCCCTGTCTTTCCACTTGACATGGTCTCTTCAGGTTCTATCTCCCTACTGTTGGGCATTTCAGCTAAGGCCACCCCCCATTGAGTCCTGAGAGGCCCCCCATCCCAGGTCTCTGATAATTTCTAGAGGTTCAACCCACTTTCCACCCCCCACCCTTGCAGCTGCATATTTCCATTCATTCTCCTGGCCCTCTGGGCATCTCTCCTGTCCCTGCCCCCATACCTGATCCTGCCCCCCTTTACCCCTCCCCTATCCCTCCTCCACCCAGGTTCCTTCCTCTCTCTGCCTCCCATGATTAATTTGTTTTTCCCTTCTAAGTGGGATTGAAGCATCCTCACTTGGACCTTCCTTCCTTGTCTCCTATGTTCTTAGTTATGGCAGACTTCCTATGAGACAGGTAGGCTGGGGTGGGGCAGGAGCAGGCACACGGATCTGCAAAGGATTCAGGTGCAGACAGGAAGGAAGATAAGACTAAGGCAGAGCAGGTCAGATGAGTAGGGGAAGGGATGCTAACCTGTATGGTTCAGAAGTCTCAAGTCTAATGGAGGTGGGGGTAGGGGCAGCAGGAGAATGGAGTACCTCCTAGGATAACAGGCTACTGAGAGCCCCTTGGCTTATGGCCTAGAGGGCTGAGCCAGCAGGAAAGATGGGTGGGGGAAGGGAAGGTTACCTGTATGGTTCAGGTGTCTCAGATCTGACTGGGATTTTTCTTAGAAGTGAAAGGAAAAGCATGAAAACCTGTCTCCTGAAAGACAAAGGTCACTCCATTTGCCATTGCTAAGTCACAGTAAGCTGCAGGAGGGTAACCTGATGATAAATCTGAAGCACAATAGGTGGTAGGTGGGTGGGTAGGTAGGTACTTATACATGTATATGAATATGTATGAAATTTTTGTGGCAGTTTTACTATTCCTAGTGTGATGCTCTAAATAAGAAAAGAGCAACTATGTTACCTTACAGTGTATTCTAAATATAAAACTTTAGACTGATATTCATAACTCTTTAGCTAAAGTTTCTGATTTGGAATCAGATTTGTTTACTTAAAAGAAGCTCTTTAAAATTTCCAATAAAATTATTTTCAGGGCCAGTAAGATGACACAGTAGATAATGTACTTTCTGCCAAGCCTAATGACCAAAGCTTGATTCTAGCTCCCGCATGGTAGAAGGAGAAAGCTGATTCATGCAAGGTGTTCTCTGACCTTCACATGCTTGCTACTGTATGCATGCACCCTCTATGAATGAATGAATGAATGAATGAATGAATGAATGAATAAATAAATAAATAAATTCATAAATGGAAAAATATTTTCAACTTTATAACTTGGTACAGATAATAACAATAAATAATCTAAATTTAGACCCAAGTAGTTTATCAAGATTTCACTAAGACCAGATTAAACTCATTTACAGGAAATACAGCCAGTGTGTAATAATGATTTGGGGACAGTGGGATGATATAAAGTTGGTATAGAATAAATTTTTAGCATATTAGTCATTAATGAGCTTTTAATATTTTGCTACATTATATTGCATTGAACATTTATCTCTTATATTACAAAATGTTTTTACATGATGATAGAATAAACATAGATGATTTCCATTGTGAAACTTTTGTAGCTACTTTATTAGGTGATCTAAATGAGATCTAGAAGAATACTATCGATAAAATAAGATTTCAAAGGAATATACATTCAAGTCTTAAGTATATAAATATTTTAACAGTTTTTATTTTAATAAAAATTTTCATGCAATGTATTTTGATATTTCCCCTTTCCCCAAGATAGTTTCAAAATCCTTCCCAGCCTTTCTACCCACATAACTCATGTTCTTTCTCTCAAAAAAAGAAAAAGAACATTAAAATGAAACAGTAAAACCCCCAATAAACAAAAAAAGAACAAATCAAAATGAAACACCCCTTTACACACACACACACACACACACACGTCTCTTTTATGTTCGATAGCTACTCTGGGCATGGGGCCTGCCCTGGAGCACCCAGTGACACTCCATAGGAGAAAACTGATTTGATTTTCTCTTCTCTAGTGGGTTTCAGTTGCAAATAGCTTCTTAGTTAGAAGTGGGGCTTGGTGTCCGCTTCCCCTTCTGGTAATTTTTGTATGGTTGTGCAGATCTTATAGTTGCTATCATAGTCTCTATGAGATCATATATGCGTTAATTCTGTTGTGTTCAGAAGATATTGTTTCTTTAGAATCATCCATAATGTCTGGTTCTTATAGTCTTTCTTCCTTTTTGGCATAGATCCATGACCTTGAGGGGAAGGGCTTGATAAAGAGATCCCATTTAGGACTGAGTCCTCCAAAGTATCTCATTCTTTGCACATTGTCCAATTGTGGGTCTCTGTGTTAGTTCCCATCTAATTCAAGAAGACATTTCTCCTTTGGGGGTTGAACAAGGCACTTACATATGGGTATAGCAGTATGTCATTAGTAATAATTTTATTGCTGTGATCCTTTAGCAAAGGAATAGCAGTAAGTTTTCTCCTAAAGCCTATCACTTATCTAGTTCTTGGCCATTTGAGCAGTGTCAGGTGTGAAATCTATCTCATAGAGTAGACCTCAAATCCAATTAGAAAATGGTTGATAATCCTAAGATTTCATTGTTGTACCTACATTTCCTGTAGACAGGTTGCTGTTGTAAGTCATGGGTTCTGTACCTGGTTGATATTGATGATTGTAGTATGTAGAGTATCTTCCAGTGTCATAAACAGTAGTTAGTTAGGAGGAGTTAAACTTCTAGTTGAGCACCAGCTTGATTTTTCATTGTTTAATAGCATAAGTAAGAAGTGTTTCCAATAATCGGGCCTCTTCCCCTCTCCCCCGTATAAATCTTGTATTAAATGTTGTATTCTATAATCTCCCTTCTCCCAACTGTAATATACACTGAAAGCAAACTACTAATAAAGTTCAAATGAAATTTAAATGAAAGGAAGTTTATCACAATTTTCTGTGCGTTATTTGTCAAGATTTATTTATTCTTTTTCTTTCCTTAGGATCTGAGCAGCAAAGACATGAAGAGAGATTTATACATAGTTGCCCATGTGATCCGAATAGGTATTGTTTACTTTAGTTGTTCTCATGATTAAGACTGTCCAAACTTAGGATAAATATATATCTGAACTTTGTCTTTCCTGCAATTTCAGGTCTCAGGATTAGAGTCTCGTTTTTTTTTTTTTTCTTTTCTTTTCTTTTCTTTTTCCTTCCTTCCTTCCTTCCTTCCTTCCTTCCTTCCTTCCTTCCTTCCTTCCTTCCTTCCTTCCTTCCCACCTCTCTCTCTAAGCTTTGCCTTTAAGCTCAGCTTCTGTAGTAGCTGGATTTGATGCAAATCCAGCTACTACAGAATACCTGTTTTCCCCATTTCTGATCTTCTGTTCCGTCTTGCTTTTGGACCCACACTTTGTATTTTAAGTGGTTTCCTTTTTCACATTCTTCCTGTTGTGTTGCCTGCTTCTGTGTATTTCGCTTTCCCCCAGAGTTTTTAAAGAGATACTAGAGTGCCTGCAAGTGAACAGGTGGTATTTAGCATTTGTTGTAGTTTCTGTCCAAAATATGCACCTGTGCCATTTCCCTCACATCTAGAGTCATTGTCACCACTGCAGATGAGTAGCAGGTCATTTCTACTCTAACTGAAATGAAAGAAAGTAGCTTTTCCCTACTGCTCCATTGTTGGATCCTCTATACATATTTCAGATTTGGGTGAACCAAATTTTCCTTCATAATATAAATTCTAGAGTATGGTGTGCCATTTTATCAAAAATATGTTTAATTCTTTGACAACATAACAAGTATTTTGCATTCATAAAGAGTTTTTTGAAATTTCAGAATTAAGTCCTTATATCACTGTTGGCACAGACTTACTCACTTGGAGGAATAAACAGCCATCTACAACTAAAATTTCTCTCACCTCCACAGAGGTTCATCAGTGCCTTTAGCATTAAAATTTGGTTAGAGGAAGAACACAGTGTCCTCTTTTCCTGTGTATACAGTTTATGAGTGCAGCTAAAAATACTGAAGTTCTGTCATTAGTGTGGCCATTAAGTTTAAATCTGGCAACACACTGATTTTTCTAAGGAATTCATCAAGTCATTCTTACTCTTATATGATTAATTAATGTATGGTTGGTATTCATTGAGTGAAGGTGATATAGAAAAGGGGCTTAAGCCAGGTTAATTTGGTGTACTTGTACCTAGATATTCTTAGGTGAGTCCCTTCAGCTTCTTACTCTTCTTAGAGGATCTGTTAGGCGCCTGTAGCTCTGATGTCATTGGATGATAATTAAAAGATGGTAGAAAGGAGCATGAATTCTCTGTGTAATTGCTGGTTTTTGCTGTACCCAAGGCCGAATGCTCCTGAATGACTCCAAAAAGGGTCCTGCTCACCTGCACTACAGGCGACCATATGGCTGTGCGGTTCTAAGCATTCTGGATGTTCTACAGTCACTAACAGAATTAAAAGAAGAAAAAGATTTCGTTCTTAAGGTTTACACGTGAGTAATCCTGCATATTGGGAATAATGATTTGCAGCATGATCTGAGAACAGCAGTTCTCAAGCCATGTGAACATAGACTTAGCATATGTAGTATAGGTATATGTTACCTATTAATAGTTAGTGGGAAAACAAAGATTTTGATTTAAGGCTCTGGAAATTTTATTTTGGCTATATTTCCTAGTTACTAAACATCTGAACTTGGAATCTTATGTCCTTAAGTGAAAGTCTGATAGTATACATTTCTTGTTCCTGTTGTAATAATTCATTTTCTCTGTGGAATAAGCTAACTTTATTATATTTTTAGAAAAGCTAACAATATAATTTCTCATGTATCTTAAATACAAAAATCTTTATATAGTACTTGCCCACCAGCTACTGCTTTTGAGCTAGCCAAGAATGCAGATTATTTAAAAGAATAATTGTGAGTCAGGCTATGATGTATTTGAAGGAAAGCCAAAACTTTTGAGGGTCCAAGATCTTATTCTTCTTTTCTGCTACCGCAGATCTCTTTGTCACATCCAACATGGCATGGGACTGTTTTAGTATTCTTCAACTAGGGGATCTGACTTACAGATGAATTAATTCCCTCTCCTCATGGTCCTTGTTCAACAGTAGAAATAGAAAAAAAAACTAATAGAAGAAACATAGAACATTAGTATATAGACTGTCTTTGCTTATAGGAAATCCAGAAATAAATAGTAGTCTTAAAAATGATTGGTGGTGAATTTAGTGAGTTTTTGTTTTGCGCTTTTTTTTTTTAAATAATGAGGATGTTTTTGAAACAGTAATTCCAGGTGGCTTGGGACTCACTCTGTGTCCCAAGCTGACTTCTAGCTAATGATGATCCTCCTAATTCAGCTTCCTGCTTGGTGGGATTGCAGTCATAAGTGATGTGCCCAGCTTTACTGAGTTCTTAAAACAAATGTAAAGCTGATAATTTTTAATATTTATCTTACTTCATGTCTATGAATGTTTTTCTGCCTGTATGTAAGTATACAATATTATGCCTGGTGTTTGCAGAGATCAGAAGAGGCCTTTGGATCCATCCCCTGAAATGAGTTATGGCTGGCTATAAGCCACTTTGTGGATGCTGGGAATCAAATCCAGGTCCTCTGCAAGCATAGCCAGTGCTTTTAACTACAGCCCCTATTTCTGTTAATTGTTTCATTAAAAATCAGTCCTCTGTTAGCCTTAACATAGTAGTATCATTTTCCCAAGTTAAACTAAATACTGCCAGTCATTTTGTTAATAAAATGTTACCATAATATTGTATGTACATTTTCCTCTTTTATCTGACTCAGATATGAAATGAACTTAATTTATAATTACATTTAATTAAGAACTTTCTATACTCAAGTACATTTAATTAGTTTCAAAATAAAAGTTCAAATATATTTGGTACGCATTTTTTTTCAGCTCTATTGGTGGAGTTGCAAAACTTACTGGGTGAAAATCTTTTGTGGAAGTAGTCATTTACAAAGAAACAGTTGTCTAGCTTTCTCCTTAGTATATGAGTCAGAGTTTCTAAAAATTCTGAGTTTCTTCTTTGGTGGGTGGTAAAGCCTACTTCTTCATATGCTTACCCTTAAAAATGAGCAAACAAAAATCCAAGATCATTGTTAACACCATCTTATTCTATTTCTTCAAAAATGCAAAGGGCTGAAGGATGGTACAAAAGATGCTGTATCTGTATGTAGTGGCTAACCCTTGCTTTAGTAAGAGCCTCACTGCACTTGGACTGCACTTTTGAAACCTTGCTGGGAGGCTTCTTTGCCCAGTTGCCTCTCAGACAACAGTTCTCAGTACCAGCGCGCCACTTTGTAAGAAGTGTATTCTCTTAGCTCCTTCCTAGGGGTGTGCCAGTTCTAAAAAGCCAAAGAAAGCTGTGTTTATAAAAAGGAATAGTTATTTTACCTTTTAAAAACATAACAAAGTTGAAATGTAGGATGGCTTTTCCACTTGAAGAGGTTACAAGACTTTTAAACAGATTCCCTAATGTAGGGTTGTGAAGTTGATTTTTTCATGCACTGTGGAATCCTTTCAGAATTAGTAACTTAAATCTGTATCATCTCATTGAGCCTAGCTCACACAAGGAGGAGAATTTTTCAGTACATTTCAGGTGATGTTCGTTGGTTCAATTAAATCATAACCTAAAGGCTTTACTAATTTCTAAAAGGACTTTAGCCTTTGTTATGATAGAATTTTCTAAGTATGAAAATCTGTTTTACAGACTTAATCAGTAATTGGCAAAATTAACTCTTTCGTTGTTAACATTCTCTATTTTTAGTAATACACAGAGTCAATCTTTACTAGAGAAAATTCAAATCTCCTGTCTTTTCCAAGGCCAGTTCTTCACAGTATTTTTAAATTCTGTTTGTGAGCCAGGCAATACTGGCACATGCGTTTAATCCCAGCACTTGGAAGACAGAGGCAGGCAGATTTCTGAGTTCGAGGCCAGCCTGATCTACAGAGTGAGATTCAGGACAACCAGGGCTATACAGAGAAACACTGTGGTGGGGGAGATAAATTCCATTTTTGTTTGTGGAAAGACCATCCAGAGATTACCCCACCCAGGGATGCATCGCATATACAATTACAAAACCCAGACACTATTGTGGATACCCACAAGTGCTGGCTGACTGAAGCCAGATGTTGCTATCACCTGGGAGGCTCTCCTAGTGCATGACAAATACAGGGAGAGGGGGCACTCTCAGCCAGCCATTAAAGTGAGCACAGGTTCCCCAATGTGGGAGCTAGAGAAAGGACCCAAGGAGCTGAAGGGGTTTGCAGCACCATAGGAGGAACAACAATATGAGCCACCCAGTACTCCCAGAGCTCCCAGGGACAAAATTGTGGCTCTAGACACATTGGCAGCAGACAATGGTCTTGGTCCTGGAAAGACTTGATGCCATAGTGTAGAGGAATACCAGGACAGGGAAGTGGGGGAGGTTTGATTGGAGAAGGGAGACGGTTTATGGGATTTTCGGGGGAGGGGGAACCAGGAAAGGGGACATTTGAAATGTAAATAAAGAATATACCTAATTTTAAAAAATTAAGTAATAACCAAAAAGGAAAAAAAAGGAAACATGTTACTTAATATGATGTAGTTTTTACTCAGTGCTTATAAACAATAAAACTAATTTTACTACTTAAAAAAAAAAAAGAGTCCCCAAGCTCCATCCACCATTTGGCTCTGGGTATCTGCATCTGTCTGAGTCAGTTGAGAACTATATCCTTTTAATAAAATGATAAGAAGAAACTGAAATATGAAAGCTAGGTGGTTTATGACTCAAATACCTTACAATAAATAACCAAAAATAAATAAATAACCATCATATGCATTTCAGTCTGATAAAAATATCATGTTATCTGTTACCTAGAAGGATAAAGGGTCACAAACAGGAAAAAACATGCTGTCAGACTTTAGGAAACTAAAAATGAAGAGTGCCAGGAACTAAAGCCAATATTGGAAGAGATGGGTATCAATAAATAATGAATTTGACCAATACAAGAATATTCTGAGTACATGATGACCACTGTCTAATTTCACAATGACAAAAGCTTAAGCAAACATTTATATAGGGACAATTTTAATAAAAATGAATGTTACAAATATATATTCTGTATTACTTGTTATATAAAAATTTATTGTAAAATGTATTCTGCCTCATAGTCTGTCAAATTGAGAAGTGTTGCTTATTCTCCATTCTCACATTTTGTAAAAAAAAAAAAAAAAATGTCATGAATTCATCATATATAGCCATGCCATCATGGCTTTGCTATTAGTAAAACCACTTTCTTCATCAACTGACAAGATTTTTCAAGTAACATAATTTTTGCTCCCATAGGGCTCCTTTTTTTTGATACATCCTTTGATTCCTTAATGATGCTCTTTCATTTGAGAACACTATAACTTGATCAAAGTAATCACAGGAGGTCCTTATTGTTTTTGCCATTTTTATAGAAGAGTAAATTGATGTTAATTTGTTTCTGGAGTCATAACAGCAGAAGTTCATGGAGCTAGGATTTACACCCAACTCCTCTTCACTCTGCTGGCACATGTTTCTGTTTCCCATTTCAAGTATGCATGTGTTACACTGGCAAGAGCCTCCACTTAAAAGTTGGGTGATACAGACACATGGGACATGTACTGGCTAGTTTTGTGTGTCAACTTGACACAGGCTGGAGTTATCACAGAGAAAGGAGCTTCAGTTGGGGAAGTATCTCCATGAGATCCAGTTGAGGGGCATTTTCTCAATTAGTGATCAAGTTGGGAGGGCCCCTTGTGGGTGGTACCACCTTTGGGCTGGTGCTCTTGGGTTCTATTAGAGAGCAGGCTGAGCAAGCAAGGGGAAGCAAGCCAGTAAGGAACATCCCTCCATGGCCTCTGCATCATCTCCTGCTTCCTGACCTGCTTGAGTTCCAGTCCTGACTTCCTTTAGTGATGAACTGCAATGTGGAAGTGTAAGCTCAATAAACCCTTTCCTCCCCAACTTGCTTCTTGGTCATGATGTTTGTGCAGGAATAGAAACCCTGACTAAGGACAGCTGTATGACTTTGAACCTACCATATGCCTCTCTAAATGTCAGTTCTTTCACTCTAAGGTGGAGATCATTGGACCTGTTTCTAGAGGCTAATGACTAAGTCTTGTAAGATAATGTCCATAAAATTACCATCATAGGTGATATTTGACTTTTCCTACATTCAGGCACTCTGGTAAACATTTGGCATGTTAACCTACTTAATCTTCACATACACTTGACCCTCTAAAGCTCTGCCTTCCACGCCTAGTACAAAAGGCCTGCTCAGCTGATGGTAGTTTCTCATCTATTTTAGATTACCAGGAAGAGGTTGGTTTGGTCATGCACGTCTTGGCAGCTCCTCCAGCTCAAACTGCCCACATTTCTCATGCAGCATGGTATTAGATCTGTAAGAAGAGGGGGCTTCTAACATAAACAACAGCAAAGACAGCACAATTTCTTCCATATGAGGTTTGCAAATGTGTATTTAGTTGAGACATAGGAATGTGTTTGTGGTCTAAACAATTTCCATCTGTATAATAGAGGACAGATACATGTCATGAGAATGCATTTAAAGTCAATTAGATTGGTCAATCTATAGCACCCTGATCTTTAAGACTCCACTTGATTAGTCAGGTCATTTCTATAGGACTGTGCAGTGTTTTGTTTTGTTTTTTTAATTCATCCTTCTAATTTTTTTCTTTCTCCTTTTACACTAAAGGTAAAGGTACCATGAACTAATTTAGTATTGATGATGTCCCTAAATATGTAGGTTACTGCCCTTTTTCTAACATAAGGCCATCAACTAAATAAAATTAAGTAGATCCCAGAAATAAATGCATAAAATTTTAGTCAATATTAAAAGCAAACTCAAACCTTAACCAAAATTTAATAGTTACTATGAGAAGGAGTCAGAAAAGAGGAGGATATTGCCTGATATCAGGCAGACAAGAACATGGAAGCATGGCGTGAGAGTGAGGCTCCGTGGCCTCTCCTGCTCTCCCTCTCTGCTGTTGGGAACAGCCAGACCTATGTTTGGACTCCTGTTCGATCTTGTTCTCCTTATCTAAAAATATGGGCATGGTAATAATAGTATTGTGCTGTTGGTTTCAGTTACTGACCTTTCACAGGCACTTAAAAATGCAAACTGGTAGGTAGTACAGCCCTTAAAATATTTTAAATGATGTTTGGGGCTACCTATCCAGAGAAATGTGAATGGATATTTATCAGAAACCCAGAGATGAAGAAGATAATAGAATAGCAGGGAAGAAATAAATAATGAAATATGCTTTAATGAGTGGGAAGAGTGTTATGAACTCTGTTGAACCTACACACCTGACCTATGTATCTGAATGCTGGGAGAACCCGTGTGGAAAATAAAAGTTGTCTGTCCCTCTGATTTAATCCTGGACATGAAGCTCAGTTTATGCTTTTTGTCCCTGTTTTGAAGAAAATGGGTTACCACAGCAGTACACAGATGATGACATCTTTCATGCATCTTATAAGTGAAGACAAACTATTGGCATCAGTAATCAGATTCTACATAATTTGATTGGGTATAACATAATCATGTTTCATTATAATCACGAATCATTTGATTGTTTAATAAATTCTCACATTTAAATTTTTTCCACAAAATATCTTAGTGATTGGATAAAATATACTGATGAAGCTACATCCATCTAAATAAAATGATTTGAGTAGCTTTTTATCCTTACCCCATATTTAACATCACTTATATCCTCATACTCAAATACACAGTGAGCATATTTACTAGTCACTTGCCTTGTAATATATCCTCATCAAGTTAGCCTTTGCTCCTAAATCATAGCAATGAAATAGGTCTCCATATATTACAGAAGTCCCTCAGGGCAAAATCAGCCCCCATTGAAAGCCATCGTTACTCATCTATATAGGAATAGGTTTTTTTAAATGTGCTACCTTCCTCTAGAGACTTGTCTGTGATATTTAACCACAGTATGTCAGCCTGTCCTGAGTTCTTTGTTCTTTCTTCTGCCTAGGTTGTTGCTGTTTCTCTTTCAGTGCCTTTTTTCTTTTGATGTGTACTTACTCTTTATGTCTATTCTCATAATAATGCTCAAAATATTCTTGGTGCTTTTTTTTCTTCCTTTTTATTTTAAAATCATTTTCTTTTTCAGACCTCAACGAGTTAGATATGGTTGTACATACTTCTAATTCCTCAAGAGAATGAGGAAGGACAATCTCTTTTATTATTATTTGATATATGCTTTATTTACATTTCAAATAATTTCCCCTTTCCTGGATTCTCCCCTTCCCAAAATTCCTTTCGCCTGTTCCCCAATCAACCCCTTCCTGCTTCCCTGTCCTGGTATTCCCCTACACTGCTGCACTGAGCCTTTCCAGGACCAGCAACCTCTCCTTCATTGTTCTTGGGTATAATTTGATATGTGAATTTTTTCTTGGGTATTCCGAGCTTTTGGGCTAATAACTGCTTATCCATGAATGCATACCATGTGTGATCTTTTGTGATTGGGTCACCTCACTCAGGATGACATTTTCCAATTCCACCCACTTGCCTAAGAATTTCATGAATTCATTGTTTTTAATAGCTGAGTAATATTCCATAGTGTAAATATACCAGAGGAAGGACAATCTTGAGCTCTTTGTCAGTAAGCCTGGCCTATAGTGTAAGACCCTGTCTTTAAAAAAAAATCATATCAACAAAGGAAGTATAGCCTAGAATTCTCCATGAACTTATGGAAATGAGGTTGGAGATATCAATTTGAACTTGTCTGTCTTAATACATAGGCAGATGGTTACACGAAGACATGTTTATAAATATCTCTGTATACACAACTTTGTATATATTATAAATACATATCAAGAATATGCATTTAAATGTGTATATATGTGTGTATATGTATATATATATATATACATACATACATACATACATGCACATATATTTTCTTGTTCTGTCAGTTGAAGAGACCCAGAAGCAACAATATTCTAATTACGATGATCACATTCAGGGCACAACTCTTTTATTTGAATACTATTCTTCAATCAAAGGAACCAGGGATCTTTGGAGGAGTAGATGAGCCAAGGATTAGTATAGGACATATACAAAATGATTCTGAAACAAAGTAAATTACTTATAAATATTTTTTAATGTTCAAGAAGGGAGGGTTACATGTTAAAGGAGCAGAGGAAGAGCTAACTGGGGGAACTCTCAGTGACCACAGGTATAATTAAACCAATATTGAGGTTTTTCAAGATATTTAACTTAATCTCTGAATCATTATTATTATAAAACATTATTGAGTAAGTAACTTGCAGAAAAGAAACAAATGTGTTTAGAAGGATCTCAGTACGTGTAGATGTTAAACCCAAGATGCATAATCTTTTAAGAGGAGATATGCATAGAAATCTCTTTCCAAGTGGTACAGTGTGGAAGATGAGGGTTAGAGATAGAGAGTAAAATAATATATTTAAAGCACACACACACACACACACACACACACACGTGCGCGCGGAGGGAGGGAGGAAGGGAGAGAGAGAGAGAGAGAGAGAGAGAGAGAGAGAGAGAGAGAGAGAGAGAGAGAGAGTGCATTTCAACCACATGAGCAGGGTTAGCATCCAAATTGGCAAGCCAAAAGTAGAGAGATGGCTCATTGCTTAAAAACACATAATACTGTTGTAGAGGACCAAAATTCAGTTCCCAGTACTCAGGGTATATGGCCACTACTTCTAACTCTAGCTCCTGGGTTTTCAAACCTCTAGTCTCTGTGGGTCACACACACACATACATGCACATAACTTAAAAAATCAAATTAACTGGTAATCAGGGAGCCTGCATGCAAGGCCTACACACACTGCTGCCAACCTCTCAATTTTTGTTGCCAGCTGAATTATAAATCATAAACAATTATTTTAAAGCACTCTCCTTTGTTTTTTGTTTAGAAGGAATTATGTACGCATAAGTTTCCCTCAGAACTTTGTTTAATCATTCATCAAAACAAGCTTAGTAATTTGACCAAGAAGCCAAAAAAACTGATTCATTAGCTAAATGAATCTAGTTATTTGCCTCTTTCATGTGAGTGGCCTCTAAACTATCCCTGGTATTCAGAAACTTGGGGTGGAATCTAGATGGAATGTTGCTATAACCCTTATATTGGTGGTTTTTCTGGAAATGGGCACTTCTGAGTGATCAGTAAATACTAAGATCTTGTGTGTTTTCTTTGTTCATGGATCCTGTTTTGTGCACTTGGTAGGACTTTAAAAACAAGGGCTTAGGGTAGAGTTAGGGTTAAAGGAAAATTTCAATAGATGACCCAAATCTCATTGTGTTTTCTTGGAATCTTCTTTAGGTTGAAGGATTTATTTGTGGTTGTTGTCTTTGAATTGCCCTTTATAGAGTCACTAAACATCAGGATATAACAGAATTATGCTCTTCCTCTAGTCTTTTGTGTCCCTCAGAACGAACTTTTAGTTTTCAAATGTTCAGGAATCCAACCATATCTGTTAAGCTTTCTAATCCTAGACCACAGAGCTCTTCAGCCACTGTTCTCCAAAGCTTTTCATTTTCTTATCTGGTTGAAATGGTATCTACATTGCCTAACCTTAGAAAGAATTCCTTCACTCCAGGGCTAGTGTAATGACAGTTGGATAACAACAAATGCTTATTCCAGAAGAATAAAAAGTGTTGAGGGGGGAAAAACCCACCATACAGAACGGAGAAGCTAATTCTTCAAACTGACAGATGGATTGTACATTTGGTGTCTCACTTTTCTTTTTTTTTTTTCTTTCTTTTTTTTTTTTTTTTTTTTTTTTGCTAAAATGCTTTTTTTTTCTTTTTCTTTTTTTTTATTCGATATAATTTATTTACATTTCAAATGATTTCCCTTTTCTAGCCCCCCCACTCCCCGAAAGTCCCGTAAGCCCCCTTCTCTTCCCCTGTCCTCCCACCCACCCCTTCCCACTTCCCCGTTCTGGTTTTGCCGAATACTGTTTCACTGAATCTTTCCAGAACCAGGGGCCACTCCTCCTTTCTTCTTGTACCTCATTTGATGTGTGGCTGAAGCCTGGATGTTTTTATTCTTGAGAGGATTATGTGATTACTAGGAAATTCTAAAAGGAGGGAAGATGCGGCAGTGGGACTGACCTTAAAAAAAAAAAATTCTTTAAACTCTACATTTATTAAAAAGTAAAGCACGGCATTGTTTTGCTTTTCTGTTAATAATTTTATTATTATGTCTCTTGGACCTGCTGCTGCTGACTTTACTTGCTCGGGGAGACTCCACTAACTTGTATTGATCAATATGTAAGCTCTTAAGTTCCATATCACCCACTAAAACGTCATTGGTTCCTTTTTCTTAAATGGACATATTTAAAGCTTAAATATGCACTATAAAGGGATATCTATTAGCATGTTTTTTTACATTTCAGGAAGCAATCACATTTGGGCCATCTAATAATAAATCGACACCAAGATGTAACACGGAATAGACAAACCATTTAGGCCAGAAATGCAACTCACATGTTAGTCAGGTTTGAGTGTTCATTCACTGAACACTTGACAAATTGTCACCTCAACTGTTAAATATACCACATTAATGATTCATATGGTAAAGAAATCAAAGCTAATGTCATGGGAGTTTCTAAGCTTGTTGAGAGTTTCTAAGTTTGTTGAGAGTAACATTTCTTATCAGGAATTTTATCTCTGTCTGTCTCTCTGTCTGTCTCCCTCTGTCTCTCTGTCTCTGTCTCTGTCTCTCTCTCTCTCTCTCTCTCTCTCTCTCTCTCTCTCTCTCTCTCTCTCGTGTGTGTGTGTGTGTGTGTGTGTGTGTGTGTGTGTGTAGCTAGAATAAAAGAACTCATTTTACTTTAGAGATAAAAGTATTTTTCTACTCAAAAAAATATGTATACTGGTGATGTAGCTCAGTAGCCAAAACTGTGTTCAGTAGCATGAGGCCTTGTATTTAATTCTTAACACCCCCAAAAACTTGTGTGTGTATGCATATATATATATATATATATATATATATATATATATATATATATATATATATATATATATGATATAATGTTTATGTGTACATTTAGCAAGCATTCATTTTAAATTTTCAAAGTATATATGTTATCTATTAACATGCATATTCTTATATACATATATGCAAGGGTTCATTTTAATTTCTAATCTTTCCCAAAGTGTCAGTCTTTTATACTTAACAATAAAAGAACCATATCTAATTGTAAAATAAAATATACTTGTTTCTATCTAAGAGTAAGAAATCCTTTTCTCTTCAAACTTATCAGGACACATTGAGCCACCAGACCAGATGATTTACATTCTTTTTTCATTAATTTAGTTATTTATTCAATTTGCATCCAATCACTGCTCCCTGGAGCCCACCTCACACATCCCTCCCTTCATCTCCCCCCATCCCCTTCTCTGAGTGTGTGGAGGTCCCCCCCCCCCACTCCCCAGATATCTCCTATACCCTTGCACATCAAGTCTCTGCAGGGCTAGGCCTGCCCTCTCCTACTGAGGCCAGACAAGACAGTCCAGTTAGGAGAATGGGTTCCACAGACAAGGCAACAGCCCTACTCCAGTTATTGTGGGACCCACATGAAGACCGAGCTACACATCTGCTACATATGTGGGGGGAGGGAGCTTAGGTCCAGCTTATATGCTCTTTGGTGGTTCAGTCTTACTCTCTTGGTCTTCCTGTGGAATTCCTATCACCTTCGGCCCTCAATCCTTTTCCTTCCCTAGAAGTCCTCGAACTCTATCCAGTGTTTGACTGTGGGTTTCTGCATCTGTTTCACTTAGTTGCTGGGTGGAATCTCACAGAGGATAGTTATGCTAGGATCCTATCTGCAAGTATAACACAGTATCATTAATAGTATCAGGGATTGGTGCTTATCCCTGGGATGGGCCTCAAGTTGGTCTGCTTATTGGTTGGCCTTTCCCTCAGTCTCTGCTCCATCTTTGTCCTTGCATTCCTTATAGACAGGACAAATTATGGGTCAAAAGATTTGTGGGTGGGTTGGTGTCCTTATTCCTTGTTCTGCCTGGCTACAGGAGGTGGCCTCTTCAGAGTCCATCTCCCCACTGCTGTGAGTCTCCGCTAAGGTCTCCCAAATTGATTCCTGGGAGCCTTCCCCATCCCAGGTCTCTGGCATGTCCTAGAGATGCCTCCCACCCCAGCTGCAGATTTCCATTCATGCTCCTGGCTCTCTGGGCCTCTCTCCTGTCTCTCCCACCTGATCCTGCAACCCTCCCATTCCATTCCCCTCTCCTCTTCCACCTAGATCCCTTCTTCCATCTGCCTCCTATGACTATTTTATTCCTGTAAGTGAGATTCAAATGTCCTCAGTTGGGCCTTCCTTCTTGTTTAGCTTTTTTGGGACTTTGGAGTGTGGCATGGTACCTGAATTTTATGGCTAATGTCCACTTAATCAGTGAGAACATACCAAGCATATCCTTTTGGGTCTGAGTTACCTCACTCAGAAAATTTTCTAGTTTCATCCATTTGACTGCAACACATGTGATATCCTTATTTTTAATAGCTAAATAATATTCCATTGTGTAAATGAACCACAATTTCTGTGTCCACTCTTCCACTGAATGACATCTGAATTGTTTGAAGCTTCTGGCTATTACAAATAAAGCTGCAATAGACATAGTGGAGCATGTGTCCTTGTAGTATGGTGGAGCATCTTTTAGACGTATGGCCAGGAGCAGTATAGTTGGGTCTTTAGGTAGAACTATTTCCAATTTTCCGAGAAACAGTCAGATTGATTTCCAGAGTAGTACAGGTTTGCACTCCCACCAGTATCAGAGGCCTGTTGCCCTTGCTCCTCATCCTTGCTAGCATGTGCTGTGGCTTTGAGTTTTTGATCTTAGCCATTCTGATGGGTGTAAGATGGAATCTCGGGGTCATTTTGATTTGCAGTTCCCTGATGACTAAGGACATTGAACATTTCTTTAAGTGCTTCTCAGCCATTCAAGATTCCTCTGTTGAGAATTCTCTGCTTAGTTCTGTACCCTATTTTTTTATGAGCCATAAAATGTGTCCTTCTGTTATAGATGTAACAACGAGAGTGAATGGACCCAGATTCATGAGAACATCATCCGAAAGTCCAGTACAAAGTACTCTGCCCCCAGTGCCAGCCATGGTGATGTATTTCTTTGGCTAGAAGATTTTGTATTGCATTTGTATGTACTAATCATGTAACAGTACAGTGGTTGGTGTTGATTGACTGTGCTGTGTAAAGTTTAATTTCCTATCCACATCTTTCCTTCCTAGGAATTTTCTAGTAGTAGTTCTTTAAGACCTTTTAGTAACTGCTGACTAAAATACAGTTTGATCTTTTTAATAATGAACTCAATACACTTTGCTAGCTTGAACTTTAGTTCAGTGTGAAAAGTGTTTTAATGTTTGCTATATTGCAAAGCCTATTTTCTTTAACAAAAAGACAACTATCAGTATCAGTTTTCTTTCTGTTCCTGTTGAATGTCATTATCATGAAGAAAGCCTGACAGTAATGAGTTAGTGAACTGGAAAGAAAGTCTTTGAAAGCAACTTTCATCTTAATCAACTTCATTTCTTTTACCTTCCTTTTAACCTATGTTTAAATAATTTATATATGAATCTCAGTGAAATTTTACACTTTGGATTGTTTTCTAAGTTGAATATTATTAAATTAGAACTACTACTTAAAAGCATAAGAGCTTTTATATAGTGTTGTAAATCTAATTTATATAGAACAGAGTTTTCCCTGAGTTTCTACCCTCAAATCATTTCATAACCT
Organism: Apodemus sylvaticus; assembly: GCF_947179515.1. Classification (NCBI taxonomy): domain Eukaryota; kingdom Metazoa; phylum Chordata; class Mammalia; order Rodentia; family Muridae; genus Apodemus; species Apodemus sylvaticus. Next base: position 16,646,073 of record NC_067478.1, read on the forward strand.
CTTTTATATAATTTATCTTTTAATCTTGTTAGAAATTTAAAATTACTTTTATATAACAGTATAAAATCTCCACAAAACCTGGAAGTTTTTCTTGTTGATAGATACTTCCCAAGTGGGAGGCCTTTAAAGGAGATCTATATCAGAGGCTACAAAGGTTGAGACCTTCACTGAGGACCAATTAATTTCTCTAAATCTGTAGTATGTGATTCCTGAGAACTTCTTTAATGGTTTTAATTTTATCGTTTGACACCATTGGATGTTGAACCTAGGGCCTTGCAAGTTTGTCTAAGTTCACTAATGCACAACTTGTATAGTTCATCCACAACATTCTGAATTGTGTAGGGGACTGCCAGACCCTAGGCAGGGTACTGAGGCCTAGAAGGAGACAGCTCAGTCTCTGGGACTTCAGTCTAGACTGTGTTTAATGGACTAATTTTGTATGATGTTGAGATCACCTTAACTTTTTAACTTTCTATCTGTGCTTCCTCAAAATAAGTAATATTTTCTACTTTGATTATTTTTGTAAGAAATCAGGGCAATGGTGTAGGTTAATGATAATGTGCTTGCCAAACATGTAATCTTAGGTTTTATCTCTAGCACTGTGGCAGGAGTGATGGAAAAGAGACCAAACTTGGTGTCTTTCTTAGTACTATGCAGTGGGTAGATGTGTGGTTCTGAATAAGAAATTGTTTTGTTTCTGTAGGTCTTATTATTTCCCTTCAGCTTTTTCGTGGTGACATGGAACAGCTCCGGAGAGAAAATCCCATGATATTTAATAGAGGATTAGCAATTACAAGAAAATTGGGATTCCCTGATGTTATCATGCCAGGTAGGAAGAATTACTTGGGGATGGAGAGGGAGGTGCATTTGCAGGATGGAATTTAGTACGCCTTTCTTAAGCAGGTGGTAGGCCATTCAGGTGAGCTATTAAAGTCTCTGCCTCCCAGGTCAGGTGACTGAGTGTAGTTTCCAGCAGTAGACCTCTGGGTTTTATAAGCATCTGTTCTTTACCAGAAGCCACATACCATGTTCCTCAGTGCATATGACAGTTTAGCAGATGGGCTTTGGAGAGTTTTGGTGATAGGAGTATCAACATGAAATTTCTTGGTCATCATGAGATGTGTTTTTGTAACCACGTCTTCCATCACATTCCCTAGCTGAGGATTATTTTGCAAGAATTTCCTGCTTAAGGGGAAGAATTTATCAAAATATGTGCTTACACTATCAGAGACTGCCATTTGTGTAGGAATTACAGGTACATTTTAATGTAACAGAAAATAGATCACACAAACAGTATACATACATTTAAGTACTCTACATATCACTCCCTGGTCATTTTCTCATTATCGCTATGAAAGTCCATAGGAGAACGTAGAGATGCATTGCCTCTCAAGTATGCTTTACTAGGCAGATACTAGACACATGGTTTCTACTAAGCAGACTGAAGTAGAGCCAAATGACAGCTGAAGCAACTGTTAGATGGGAAAGGGCTGGGTAGAGATGGAGGGCAGGTAGTTCGATAATCAAGATGTGAAGAAATAGGGATCTCTGAACAGGCAAATACCTGGTTGTTTGTATATAATCTAGGGGAGGCAGACCGACCCTCAGTTGAGGTTTAATTCTTAGTACAAAGCTTGCTTTGCTGAGAAGAACCAGGTCAGGATGGACCAACTTGTTACTACTCCAGATGTCATCTGTTATTTCTTCCTGCTCCTTCACTAATCCTCTTGTTGGAAACATTTACCAATACTCACCCGAAGAGGAGTGTGACTTAAGCATAAAGACGGCCACAAAGTGGGTTCTGCTGCCTTCCAGCTACTCCATCTTGCCCAAATTTATTTTATATTGCCTCCATTCTCTCCCCATGGACAATGTGAATGCAGAGCAAGCTGCTGTGCACAGCCTTTATTTCCTATTCATGAACACAGGGCTATTGGGATGGCAAATTTAGGCCGGCTATATCAATTATGTTTATTGCTAAGTGCTAAGAGACTTCATTCTTATGAAGGGCCTCCATCTGCCTGTTGTACAGGTGAGTATTCCATTGTAATACCCCTATACTTTTCCTGATTCCATTCTTCAGACCTGTCTATAACCCATAATCAGAGAAGGAAAAGTCCAAACAAGTCTCTAGTTTTGCAGCCATAGTTTTGAAAGGAGAATAGAGGCTTACCAAAATTGACTGAATGACCTTTCAAAATTAGATGTCAAGGTGCTAACTGTGGAACATATGAGTCCTTTAAGTTCTTTTCTTCTACATATTTTGTAGACTATTTAGATATTAATTTCCTAATAGCTTATGGAAAAAAATAAACTCCAGTCAAAATTGTACATAAAGGCTAGGAGATAGCTCAGGCAACAAGTAGAATGCTTCTGTTTCATCTTAAAAAATGCTCAACTTCATTAGTCATCAGGGAAATGCAAATCAAAACAACCCTGAGATTTCACCTTAAACCAGTCAGAATGGCTAAGATTAAAAACTCAGGAGACAGCAGGTATTGGCGAGGATGTGGAGAAAGAGGAACACTCTTCCACTGCTGGTGGGGTTGCAAATTGGTGCAACCACTCTGGAAATCAGTCTGGCGGTTCCTCAGAAAACTGGGCACGTCACTTCCGAAAGACCCTGCTATACCACTCCTGGGCATATACCCAGAGGATTCCCCAGCATGTAATAAGGATATATGTTCCACTATGTTCATAGCAGCCCTATTTATAATAACCAGAAGCTGGAAAGAACCCAGGTATCCCTCAACAGAAGAATGGAAGCAAAAAAATGTGGTATATATATACAATGGGGTACTATTCAGCCATTAGAAACAATGAACTCATGAAATTCTTAGGCAAATGGATAGAGCTGGAGAACGTCATACTAAGTGAGGTAACCCAGTCTCAAAAGATGAATCATGGTATGCACTCACTAATAAGTGGATATTAGCCTGGAAAACTGGAATACCCAAAACATAATCCATACATCAAATGAGGTACAAGAAGAACAGAGGAGTGGCCCCTGGTTATTGAAAGACTCAGTTTAGCGGTATGAGGCAAAACCAGAACAGGGAAGTGGGAAGGGGTGGGTGGGAGAACAGGGGGAGGGAAGGGGGCTCATTATGTGACTTTCGAGGAGTGGGGGACCAGAAAAGGGGAAATCATTTGAAATGTAAAAAAAAAAAAAAAGAAGAAGTGTGCTTCTGTTTCAAGCAGTTGCATGTGTATGTATGTGTATACACTTGTGTGCATGTCTGTGAGTACCCATAATTGTGTGCACTCTTGTGTTTGTGTATTGTAGTCAGTCTGTCTTGGGAACAATGACTGTAGGAAGAAAAGCCTTAGAGAGTTATAAGTCCTAGCCATCCCTCCTTCTGAAACTGGGGCACCCTTCTTCTAAGAGAATATTGTACCTGTATTGCAAAAGTCCCTTAGCTTCCCAGTACTGGCAAATTTACAAGAAGTTGCAACTTCATCTTCTTGACACATGGACACACGGCACAAGAACAGAAAAGAAACTATGTCAGTAACTGTGAGCTTATCAACACTAAAGTCTGAGAAATTATAGTAAATGAAAAATTAGAATTACTCGTAAGCTGTGATTCTTATTTTTAAAGTAGCCAGCATTTGGCAGAAACTCCCAGATACTCATATGGAGAGATCTATTTTTGTTGGGCTGGCCCAGATAGATCCCTGTCAAAACATGTTGCTAGAGCTGCATGGAGGAGGTAAGCCAGACTCTAGCACAGGTGTCTCACATGTCATCTCTAAAATGGTCTTTCTGACATCTTTTCATTGCTTTCCATGAGAGTTTATACACATCAGGTGGGTGCTATTACAGGTTGACCCTACCACATGTAGGTCATAGTTTGTCTTATGTAAGTGTGTTTGTGTGGTGTGTGTGTGTATTCATGTCTGTACATACAGGTATATAAAGAAGCCAAAGGTTGACACTAAGTATTTTCTGTCAAATTTTTTTTGAGACAAAACTTATCTCTGAACCTGAAACTCACCAATTGTCTAGACCAGCTGACAAGCAAGCCTCTGGGAAACTTATGTCTCCATGCTCTCAAATGCTAGAATTACAGATACATGCTGCTGTATTTGGCTTTTTACATGGTATTAGGGATCTGAATTTAGGTCCTCATGTTTGTGCAAGTAGCACTGTACCAGCTAAGCCATCGCTTCATTTATTTTAAACTAAGCACATAAAACCTTTTATTGGTTAATCACAATATTTTTTGTTTTCTCCTTTCTTTAAGATTATTTTTTATTCAGTACAAAAGCTAATTACTCTATAGCACACCTTTAGTCCTTCCCTATGTTTTAAAAAGATGATAAGCAGGAAAGACTGGGTTAGGACAGATGATCCCGGGGAACAAGTAGATATTCATATCATTCCCCAGGACTTATGGGTCAGAATTTAGACACAATAATGCCTCAGAGAATTCTGGCAGCCAATATACTGTAACATGCTTCAAATACCCTATTGAAAAAGCTGCCATACCCTTTCTCTGGACCATACTTAAGCCAGCAGCAGTGTGCCAACATCTTCTGTAGCCTCTTTTATCTTTATTGGAAAGCCTGTGTCCTAGGTTAATGGAATTCCAGAATTCTTTTGTGATTCTGTGAGAAGTACAATGGTTTTAAAGCCTTGAATTTCTAAGGATATTTAGTCTCTAGTTGATGTTTCAACTAGAGTTTCAAGTTTCAAATTAGTTGGTCTTCTATCTTAATATAAAAGTCTACTTATGTATTAGTATATTGTTCTAACTAGAGTAAACTTCCCCTAAAGCAGTAGTTCTGTACTATTAATGTAAATCAGAATTACTTGCAAGACTTAGAAAAATAGATTATTGTAGCCACCTCAGTAGTTTGTGACTTTTTTGAGTCAGGGCCTAGCAGTTTGGCTTTCTTACCAGCTCTTAGGTAATGGTGGTGTTGGTTTAGGAACCTCTTTAAGAACTGTGTCTTAGGACTAAGAGATGGTTCAGTGGTTAAGGGTATTCACTGCTCTTGCAGAAGACCGGAGTTCAGCTCCCAGTTCACATATTGTGTGGGTCACAAATATTGTAACTACAGCTTCAGGGGATCTGACTCTCTTGCGTGGGCTTCAAAGACATAAAAGTACATATATGCATGCATGTGCACACACATACATACACATACTTAAAAATTTAAAAAAAAAGTTTTTGAAAGAACCATGTTTTAGGGCTGGCCAAATGGTTAATGGAGTAAAAGTATTTTCTGTGTAAGTCTGAGTTTGATCCCCAGAACCCAAGATGGAACTAGCTCCTGAGAGTTGTCCTCTGACCTCTACACATACATCAGAGAACCGTACTCATACACACATCATACATGTATACACACTCACAATTACAGTAAATTAAATTTAAATTCAAACTAAAAGAGAGAGTGTACCATAACTTAGAAAGTACTCTGCATTAGGAGTGGGCAGTTCATTCCTGCTGAGTCAGATCCAAGTTCAGCAGGATTTGTCCTTGGGTTGCTCTGGACTTGCACGTTAGAGAACAGATATTCACACTTGCTAGTCTTCTTAAGGACCCTTTGATTTTTGCCTTTGTGCTGTAAATACACTCTTGCCATTTTCTTTGATCCTTAATAAAAAGTGAATGTTTCATCACTGACCTACAAGTGATGTTTCTTTCTCTTTTCTTGTTTGTCTTAATTGTTCTTGTTTTTCTCTGTGCTGTCCCCCTCATTCTCTACCCTTTCTTTCTGATGCAGAGATGAAGATAGTTGGGTGTAAGTTCTTGATTTTGTGTGTCCTGACTGCTTATTGCCTGCCTTGTTCCCATCACCATTTGTTTCATGGAATGTTGCAATCCTGGGGTGGGGTGTCATGGACATGATTAATCCTTCATCAGTCTCACCTTCCTGGGTAACTGATAAGAACTAAAAGAGAAGCTACCAGCCTAATCTAAAACACCATGTATTTCTTTGGCTGTTTATTAAGATCTGAGGGCATTTAGAAATATCTTAACAAGTCTGCAGTATGTAGAAAAATGAACTTTTAAATGAGACATAGGCATGATGCATTATTCCAATTATATAGAAAATGAGTAGTTTTTATTCTGAGCCACTCAGTCAGAAAAGCAAAAATGTGTTCTTTTTAGTTATGCTAAGACAGTTCATAAAAAGGGCAAACACATACAAACAAGACTTTTGGGGAAGAATTAGCCACAAGTCTAGTATTAGATCAATTTACGATAGGTGTGTTCATGGGACTATGGTCAGTCTTTTCCAAATGAGGCTTTGGCCATATCTCTAAAGTATAGAATATGCACCACTTCATACACCCAAATCTGTACGGAGCTCGGGAAACATTTCTCCCAGGATGGAATGGCAGACAGGCAGAGCAATGGGATACATATAACCCAAAACTCCCAAGCAAGGCTGGAGCTTTTAACAAGAGATAATCCTGCCAGCAGAAGGTTCTAGTGTCTGAACTAGACAGAAATTCTGTTATCAATAAGGAGACTACTAGAAGAAACAAGTGTTCCATGTGCAGTGTTTTTTCAGAGTCACTAGGATGCACATTTTGGGAGGCCAGACTGTCAGAGTACTCTCCTACCTGCTAAGTTTTCTGGAGACTGGACAGCACTGTTTCCTTCTCAGAACTCTTCCTGTATAAGGACCTTAAAGAAGTATTTCAGGCCAATTCCTCTCGTGTTAATGAGGCTTCAAGTTCAGACCTTTACTTCCAGAAATTGTTTCTATAGCTTCATAGAAATCTGGATATTTTTAAATATATAGTAGAAGTTACACACACACACACACATATACACATACACACATCTCCTGTGCCAAATCCAGCCAGAAGTCTTTTTTTTTGGTGCACTTGCCAGCCAAAAATGTTTGTATTTGTCTATTAGACAGTATCTCTCTGTATAATATAGATTTTTCTTGAACTAGATCCTTTTACCTCAGAATTTTTTAACATAATAAAGGATTGTGAAAACAAAATATGCAACTGACCCAGATCCCTCAAATACTACCAGATCTGTATAGGAAGCTTGCCTAACTCTGCCTTCTGTTAAGTAACTAGTCCATTGGCATGCTGCTATACCAACAGCTGACAGTGGCTATTATATAATCTGTGAAAGAAGAGGAGACAGTTATTCTGAGGCACTCTTAAAGGAATGAACCCGATTAATTCATCTCCAGGCAAGAAACAATGTTGCATGGCACCCAAGTACTATTACGAAACACTCAGAGAAATAAATATGAAGTCCTCTGTCATCATTAGAAAATAGAGAGTGCCTAGCAAAGAAAGGCATGGATGCCCAGCTCCATTCCTAAATTAGGACAGCCCATTATTAGCAGGACAACTCTCTGCACTGCCACATTCTGCATAAAAATCCTCACCTTCCCAGCACTCTCCAAACTGCCTGCCTAGGGGCTGCCTAGGCCTTTGCTCTTAAGAAAACTTTAGCACTGCTCTCTCAGCGTGGCACCATGGTATAAGCTAGGAAGAATATTAAAATCACCTGGTGATATTTTTGTAAATATATGTACACAAGACCCACTATAATCTCAATGGGTAAATGCTAGGAATCCGTCTTTTAACATGTTTTCTAAGTGATTAAAATACAATCAACCAGACACTAGCATACAAAACCCATCTTGCCCATCTGCAATACAAAGTGCCTGCCATCTTCCCTCCCTGGAAAATAGTTTCTTACAGTCAATGAGTGTTAATTTTTTTCCTTAAGACAGTGCCTTAACATTGATGCATTATTCCATTGATGGGTTTGGGGAACATACAGTGTGCATTGGAGAGCAACTGAAGAGTGGGAGAACCCTGGGAGAGCACCTGGAAGGTGTACTTTGGCTGCTGGCCCCTGCTCTTTAGGTTTTCTCCTAATTCCAGGTCAATTAGTGGAGAGTGTGATTTTAGTGATACCACTGAGACCTTTTTACAAGAAGTCTGTCATAACTTCTAGCACCATTAACCTTCACAAGATGTCATTTTAAAAATGAGATAGAATTTGCAAAATTACAACCCATAAGGCATTCTGTTACCTTTCTGAGATTATCTCTGGCCCAGCATATCTATTCTCTAAATAAAAAGCAATCAAGGACATGGTGAAATCAAGCTGCTTTAGACTGTGCCTCAGAGGGTAGTACTTGCATTAAAAACTTTTGAAGGATATCACAAAGGCACTCTGTTTCAAAAAGGAGTAAAAAATGCAAGCTATATATCTACCTTAGCCCTTTATTTTAAAATTGCTAACATTTCACATAAAATGTCCTGCTTAAAAACTATGAGCTCATTAAATAAAACCACACAGAAAAAATTTTGTTATTAACAGTCTGCAAGGTAAGACCTGCTTTTGTGTCATCATTCTGTATTGTTATTGCTACATTTGAAATATTTTGATGCCAAGGGTTGACCTACACATAAAATCATAGATACAAAAAGTGTGTACGTATTAGAAGAATATTTCAAATAGCCAGCAGATACCTGCTTTTAAAAGCCATATGTACTGTCTCTAAAATAACTCCCAGAAACTGAAAACCAGCGTAAATCAAGCACCTAGTCTTTAGATTAGACATTAAAATTATCTTATCAGTTAATGCTAAGATATTTTAAAAACTGAATTATTGCTTAAATCTCATAGGAAAGCCAATATGCAACTAAAAGTCTTCTGTTAGAGGCAGTCTCAGTTATTAAAAGTTGCACGTGTCATCAGTTCTGACTCATTCCTTGATAGTAACAATAGTCAGTACTAATTTCTCAGTTACATTTGAATTTTAGATGTTCAGGGTTTTCAATACATCCAGGACTAATTCTATTCAGCCTATTACCAGACAATGACAAACTGGTGAAATATAGTTTCCTTTTTTGTCTGCCTTCCCCACCTTACCCACATACCTTAGTACTTCTGATGGTATTCTAGGAAGGCTGAAACAAAGGAAGTAGATTAATGTTCTAAATTCATCAGAATTTAAAGCACAGAATACCCAACCAAAAGGGAAAGTTTGAGAAAACTACAGAAATGGTTTTCCTCGACCCTGCCCACATTTGCAAAATTCTTAGATTTTTTTTCCATTCATGAGATCCTTAGGGAACAAACTGACTTTTAGTACTAGAGAAAGTTCTTTATGCTCCTGAAAAAATATTTGTCATGGACTGCTTTTCTTTACTTGAGCCAAGTTATTTTGAAAACTGTATTTGTCCATAAGTGTGATTGTTAGATTGCACTTCTAGACTAGGAGGGTGACCTGAAGAATGGAAGGAAGGGTCATGAAGACCTCAAAAGAACCTGTGTATATAGGCCAGACCTAGTCAGAGTTTGAAGCCTAAGACGCATTGAAGTCAAAAGGGGAGAGACAGTCGGTTCAAGAAAGATAGCAGTGCCACTTGTATATGTCCAAACCAGGATGCTCACTTGCTAACCAAAACCAAATTTTGTTTCTCTCATTGTGACTCCAGGTAATAAACATATTTTGATAAATCTCCAAGAAAGAAATAGTGTGTTCTTTATTCAGACTCTGAGGTTTTGAGAGTTATAAAAAGAAAAATATAAAAGAAAAATCTCTTAGGGGAAAGAAAAGGGACTAGTAGCAAACAGACATCATTAAAATAAGTGCCAAAATCTTCCTTCTTTGAGGGGCTTATACTACAGCCATCTTGGAGGGGAGAGACTGAGCCGTCTGAACACCAATAATCCGAGCTAGGATTCTCTAAGTTATCTGTAGGGAACACCTTTAGAATTTAGACTTAAAGAATACATAACTAACCTGAGTACTGCTGCACTGGTGTTGGTGGACAGTCCATTGTTATTAACCAAGCTTGCAATGCCCTGAGGACCCAAATGCTAGCCTGATGTTCCATGCAGTTGGGGCACTGTGGGGTCTGTGGTCATGAGCACATTGCATTTTCTCTTCTCAACAGGTGATATTCGCAATGATTTGTACCTAACACTGGAGAAGGGGGACTTTGAAAGAGGGGGAAAGAGTGTACAAAAGAATATTGAAGTAACCATGTATGTACTTTATGCAGATGGAGAAATCTTGAAGGTAAGGCTTGTTAGTAATTTAGAATGAAAGCTAATGTGTTTCTATGGACTGTCTTTGTCCCGCAGCTGATTTCCTCTAGGCAAGACTGAATTCAGTTGCTCAATATCCTTTTTCCTGCCTTTGTTTATTATCCATGGAAAAACTACACATTTATACAGTGTGGTTTGAAAAGGATTCCTAATGTCATAGTCCTCACACTAATTCTTCCTAGTGTCTGACCTGTATGCCTGTAACCCCAATTTAGACAGATTCCTTTTAGTTCTGCCCTGCGTGTTACCTGTTCTCCATTCTGCCAAGCACAGAGCTGCCTATTTTTTTCCAGTGATTACTAGGTCCTACTTTGCCTTTTTACTATTTGAGATAGCATTATATTATAATTTCATTGAGGATAGGATTTAACTATTCTCTTCTTGGTCCCAGGTTTAGAACAGAAAAGAACAGATTAAGTCCTAGAAAATAATTTTCAGTAATACTTTGCATGGTTTCTTGGCTATTCTTCATTGAAAACTGGGACCTAGGGGACTGATTTTTAAGGCTGTCTGTTTTTTTTCTGAGTCCTGTCATGGTAAAGACCATGGTGAACAACAGTTAGACTTCATTTCTAGTGCATGTGTCAGATCAGCCTTTTACAAGTCTCACTTTGGTATACTGACTAAAACCCCATGAGGAAGACAGAATGGGAATTATTAGCTATATTAGCTGATATTACTATCAGAGGAAAAGGGCAAAATTAGTTGAAACCATCTCCTAAAAGAGAAATAAAGGAGAAGGTTTACAGAGATAAGACAGAGATTTATGTATTACTGTAAAACATAGAGTAAGCTCAACTTAATGTTGAGATAGGCATGACCATTGCTTACATAAGAACATGCCAGAAGCTGGGCAGTGGTGGTGCACAGAGTGTAATCCCAGCACTCTGGGAGGCAGAGGCAGGCAGATTTCTGAGTTCAAGACCAGCCTGGTCTACAGAGTGAGTTTCAGGACAGGCAGGGATATACAGAGAAACCTTGTCTCGAAAAAACCAAATACAAAAAACAAAAAAAAAACCCAAACAAAAAAAGAACATTCCAGAGCAGTAGAGTATCAGCATGTGTGGAAAGAGAGCTCTCCTTAATTTTGTTGCCCCAATCTCCTTGCAGGGCACAGGGCAGACCACTGCTAAGTCTTTATCTTTTTTGTAATGTTTAAAGGCTTGAGTCAGATTAAATCTGACCTGTCTTTCCTTATGAAAAATTAACAGAGATGACTTAAAAAGCTCAACATAACATTAAGGAAAATTAGGAAGCAGTCTTTGTCTTGTAACTTAGGATTCCTTCTTGATCTGATAAGGTGTCATGAGTGATGACTTCTCTTAGGGAACTCCTTACTGCCCTTCTTAGAAAGATTTACCATGGTGATGCAGATACACCAGCCAACTCCTCCAGCTTGTCAGCTTGTGTGGTCACCTCTGAGCCAAGGATAACAGGAGTGCTATGACTGCCACCAGAAATGCCCAGCCTTTTGACATTTTGTTGTCATCTACAAAAATACTGGGCATCATTCATAGGATACATGTGGTGTGTGGCAGGCCTCAAACTGGCTATTCCTGAATAATCGTACTGTCTATACAGTTCCAAAAGTACTGAATTTAAGTCAAATATGTTATCATCTGATCAGGTGCAAAATACGATCTTCATATAAGATAAAATATTCAGAAATTAGGGTGCTTTTTTTAAAACAATAATTATTCACTTTGCATTCTAATACTAGTCCCTTTCCCCCTCCGTAACCCCTCACAAAGATCTTCCCCTCACCCCTCACCCCTCACCCCTCACCTCCCATCTCCTTTTCCTCTGAGGAGAGGTACTTCCTCCATGGCTCATCAAGTCACCGTAGGACTAGGCCTATCCTTTCCCACTGAGGCAAGATGGCCCAGTTTGAGGAATAGGATCCATAGGCAGGCAACAGATTCAGGGACCAGTTGTTGGGGGACCTGCATGAGGACCAAGCTGCACTTCTGCTACTTATGTACAAGGATTGGAGGTGGTACTAGGTGCTTCTATGAATATAACATCTTATGTTTTTCTTTTCCAGGACTGTATCAGCTTAGGTTCAGGAGAGCCCAATAGAAGTTCCTATCACTCCTTTGTTCTCTACCACAGTAATAGTCCTCGTTGGGGAGAAATTATCAAATTACCTATTCCCATTGACAGATTCCGGGGCTCCCATCTCCGCTTTGAATTCAGACATTGTTCCAGTGAGTGAAACCTGCCTTCATATTCTCTTGAGGATAAAAATATCTACTTTGAAGTAGAATTGCGAGAATTCTTGTTATTGGCATGAAAATGTGGAAACAGAAATAAACAGAAATAGAATATCATCAGAGTCTGTCTTGGACTGTAAAAGCAGTTATTCAAAAACATGGAATTTGGGTCTAGAGAGATGGCTTAGCAGTTAAGAGCAATCTGCTCTTCTTAAGGACCCGAGTTCAGTTTGCAGCGCTGACATCACATGATTCACAACCACCTGTAGCTCCAGCTCCAAAGGATCTGACGTCCTCCTCTGGCCTCACACACACTTGTGGAGTGCACGTGTGTTTGCACATACACACACATAAGTAAAAAATAATTTTGTAGAAACATCCTTGGGATCTAATACTGGCTTTCACTAGTATCTGAAATGTCCAATGTTATTTGGGATATTTTCCTTCATACTTACTGAACTACTTTAAAGAACGCCTTTCTGTCTTATCAAGACCAGAAAATTAGTTTCTGCTGTGGTCATGTGCTGCAATGCTTGGGGTATTAAATGGAATTGCAGACCAGCATATTTCTCATTATCCTACAGACAGATTGCTAAGGTTTGAAAGCATGGGAGTGACAAGCATAAGGGGGGTTCTAATAATTGGCTCTGCTTGCAGCAAAGGACAAAGGGGAAAAGAAACTCTTTGGCTTTGCATTCTCTCCGCTGATGCGTGATGACGGCACCACACTCTCAGATGATATTCACGAGCTTTATGTGTATAAGGTATGAACCTGGCTTTCTTCCAACTCCTTTCCTCAGCCCACCATGGTCATTCTCAAGTATGATCTCATTTACATGGTTTTCATGGGTCAGGCCAGAGGATTTGACATAGTACACTGGTGGTGGATGACAATAAGACAGCTATGGCCAGGCTTTCCCTCTCTAGGTACATTGGTCTGTCTCCCACAACTAATGCCAACAGGCCTGAGAAATCAATTACTAACTCTTCTATGCAGCTATCATTTTAACTAATGTTTCAAGTCCTGCTATTTTAGATCATGATGTTCTCAGTTGCCACAACATAGCTGCTAACCAGTGTTGTTCAAATAATCAGACAGAGGCCACATACCCTTCTTCTGAGAAATTTATGAATAGAAAGAACTCAAAGAACCTGAAATTTTAGGAAGATAGTAATAAACATTAGCTCAGAAGTTCCCTTGTTTTTGCATATTGTGTGCTTAGGAAATAAATCTCCGTTCTCTCTGTCTACCTACAGTGCGATGAGAATAGCACATTTAACAACCACGCCCTATACCTGGGCCTGCCCTGCTGCAAAGAAGACTACAATGGCTGCCCTAATATTCCCTCCAGCCTCATCTTCCAGCGTAGCACCAAAGAGTCTTTCTTTATCTCTACACAACTTTCTTCTACTAAACTCACACAAAATGGTAGGTAATGACACCTACAAGGTACATTCCATTATTTCTAGTTGCTGCTTCCACATGGTTTACATGGTCTAGGAGACAGGCTGCTTCTTCATGACAAAACAGGTAGTTGCTCAACAAATAATATCCCAGAGAGTTGTCCATTGCTGTGTAGTTTGGGGTTCCCATCCAGGGTGTACACATGTATTTTTCTCCTTTTTTTCAGCACTTAAAAAAACTTACCAGATTCTGTCACTACTAGTTCTGTCTCCCTAGATCCCACCTGTCTGTCTGAAAAAGTTTGGGCCTGGCTTAACTTTATAAAGTTCACGTCTTTGGGGGCTTACTTTCTAGTGGACCTCCTTGCTCTGTTGAAATGGAAGGCCTTCCCAGACCGGATCATGGACATACTAGGGCGACTGCGGCATGTCAGTGGGGAAGAAATTGTTAAGGTATGTCTCTCACGCAGTCTAAGCACACTCTCAAAGGCAGAATATGGGCAGAAGGCCTTCCCTGAAATTTCTGCCAGTAAGCCTCTAAGGCCATTTCTCCAAATACTTAATGAATAGGAATAATTTTGGAGGCTTTTCTTTTTTTTTTCTTAAGTTTCTTTCCAATTTAAATTTTTTTAAAGAAAAAGTTTATTATCTCCTAAGAATGATATAATATATATATAATTGTAAAAATTATACATATATATGATATAAAATATCATAGGGACCCTTCTTTTCATTTTAAATAGAAAGAGTTGCTCAATAATAATAGCCCACAAAGTTGTCCATGGTTGTGTAGTTACTTGTAGGGTTCACATCTAGAGTGTGCAGATAGATAGATAGATAGATAGATAGATAGATAGATAGATAGACAGACAGACAGATAGATAGATAGATAGATAGATAGATAGATAGTTTAGATAGATTTAGTTTCTGCTATGGTCATGGTGACCTGTAAAGCCTTGTAATATTATATGTAATATATATTATAGTCGCATATAAAATAATTTTCATTATTTATAATATTAAATACATATAATCACATTTTAACTTAAATGATAAACCCTATTTCATGATTTGTTTTACTTCCCACAGGAAAAAAATGATACTAAAGTATAGCAGTAAATATCTGTTCAGAGTCAGTCCCAGTGGCTGTGCTGTCTGAATTTGTTTTCTTCTCTCTAGGTCTGTGTTGTTTTCCCTACTTTATAGCCTTCAACACACAAACCTGGGCTTTTGATTATAAACACTAGAATACAGTCAATTAATTTGTAGCTATTAGTTTTGCCCCATTTCTTACCTAAAGTCCATACTAGGGAGCTTTCTTACCCTTGAGCATGGCTGCTTTCTCTATGTATCTTTGTGATATGTCTCATCTAGTGAGACACAGTCCTGTGAGTAGCATGTTTTCCCAGTTGTCTTTAGCTTAAGATTGTACCAAGCACTTCTAGCAGAATAAGGCCAGCAGGAAAATACTATGCATTAGACCAAGCTCTACTGAAGAAAGAGGAAGAGCTTTGGATTGACCGTAAATAGCAATAGAACAACCCTAATTTGACTCATACTGCCTTGAAATAAATTATAAATGTTGTATCACTTACATGCTTTAAATGACAAGATAGTGGAGTTTTCATTTGTCAAGGTATTCCAAGCATCCACTGAGGCATAAACTAAAAACAAAAATTGCAACAACACTGCCAAATTTTATCTACATTGAGAGCCCTTATTGGCTGCATTTTTCTTTCTCCTGAGAGTCTAATTTCTAAACAAAAGTATAGCTTTGTTTAGATGAAGCCTAACATACCATAACCTCATAAAGATGTACTCCATATAACTAGGCTACAGTAGAGAGTGAAAGACAGCTGAACTCTTTCCAGTCCCAGAAAAGTAATCTCAAATTGAATATGGTATCAGAACCACCATTTTTATTTCAAAACAGGTATTCTATCTGGATTTTTGTATAATTGCTTTTTCTTTAGAAGTTTAGCATTCAATCAATAAGAAGAACCACTTTAGATCTTATGCAAGATCCTTGATCTATATAAAACCCCAAATGTCCACCTAATTGTCCCTTAGCTAGGCAGAGACAGGTACTAGATGTTTTTGTCATGCTGTTAAGATCCTTGGAGATGTTTTGTTATTTACTGGGGGCTAAAGTCATTGCTATATGAAAATGCGACCAGGCATCCTGAGACAAGAACTCTTCTTGTGTTGTTTCAGTTTCTGCAGGATATCTTAGATACACTCTTTGTGATTTTGGATGATAATACAGAGAAATATGGCCTTTTGGTTTTTCAGTCTCTGGTAAGTCATTTCCTGAATTTTGATTTATTTTTTAAATTCTCTCATATAATACATCCAAACCACAGCTTCCCCGCCATCCAACCCTCCCAGTTCCCCCAACCTCTCCTTTCCCCAAACCTCTCCTTTCCCCCATATCTATTCCTCTGCTCTCTTCTAGCCCTAGAAAAGAGCCAGGCTTCCAGGGACATCGACCAAACATGGCACAAGATACACTAAGACCAGGAACAAACCCTCTCATCAAGGCTGGACCAAAAAAGGTCCCAAGAGCAGGCAAGGAGAGAGTCAGAGACAGCCTTCACTCCTACTGTCAGGAATCCCCCCTAAAACACCAGCTAACAACCATAGCATATATACAGAAGACCTAGTGCAGACCTGTACAGGCTCCACAATTGCCACTTCAGTCTCTGTGAGCCCCCATGAGCCCTGCTTAGTTGATTTCTCTGGTGATTCTCTCTCAGTGTCCTCAACCCCTCTGCTTCTCACAGTTCTTCCTCCCTCTCTTCAGTAGGATTCCCCAAGCTCCAAGGAGAGGCACATGATGGACCAGGGCTTGCTCTCCCTCTCTCCTTTTTTTTTTCTTTTTTTTTCTTCGATATATTTTTTATTTACATTTCAAATGATTTCCCCTTTTCTGGCCCCCCACTCCCCGAAAGTCCCATCAGCCCCCTTCCTCCCCCTGTTTTCCCACCCAACCCTTCCCACTTCCCTGTTCTGGTTTTGCCCTATACTGCTTCACTGAGTCATTCCAGAACAAGGGGCCACTCCTCCGTTCTTCTTGTACCTCATTTGATGTGTGGATTATGTTTTTGGTATTCCAGTTTTCTAGGTTAATATCCACTTATTAGTGAGTGCATACCATGATTTATCTTTTGAGTCTCGGTTACCTCACTTAGTATGATGTTCTGCAGCTCCATCCATTTGCCTAAGAATTTCATGAATTCATTGTTTCTAATGGCTGAATAGTACTCCATTGTGTATATATACCACATTTTTTGCATCCACTCTTCTGTTGAGGGATACCTGGGTTCTTTTCAGCTTCTGGCAATTATAAATAGGGCTGCTATGAACATAGTGGAACATGTATCCTTATTACATGCTGGGGAATCTTCTGGGTATATGCCCAGGAGTGGTATATCAGGATCTTCTGGAAGTGAGGTGCCCAGTTTTTGGAGGAACGGCCAGACTGATTTCCAGAGTGGTTGTACCAATTTGCAACTCCACCAGCAGTGGAGGAGTGTTCCTCTTTCTCCACATCCTCGCCAACATCTGCTGTCTCCTGAATTTTTAATCTTAGCCATTCTGACTGGTATAAGGTGAAATATTAGGATTGTTTTGATTTGCATTTCACTAATGACGAATGAAATTGAGCATTTTTTAAGATGCTCTCCGCCATCCGAAGTTCTTCAGGTGAGAATTCTTTGTTTAACTCTGTACCCCATTTTTTAATAGGGTTATTTGGTTTTCTGGAGTCTAACTTCTTGAGTTCTTTATATATATTGGATATTAGCCCTCTATTTGATGTAGAGTTGGTGAAGATCTTTTCCCAATTTGTTGGTTGCCGATTTGCCCTTTTGATGGTGTCCTTTGCCTTACAGAAACTTTGTAATTTTATGAGGTCCCATTTGTCAATTCTTGATCTTAGAGCATAAGCTATTGGTGTTCTGTTCAGGAACTTTCCCCCTGTACCAATGTCCTCAAGGGTCTTCCCCAGTGTCTTTTCTACTAGCTTCAGAGTGTCTGGCTTTATGTGGAGGTCCTTGATCCATTTGGAGTTGAGCTTAGTACAAGGAGACAAGGATGGATCAATTCCCATTCTTCTGCATGCTGACCTCCAGTGGAACCAGCACCATTTGTTGAAAAGGCTATCTTTTTTCCATTGGATGTTTTCAGCCCCTTTGTCGAGGATCAAGTAGCCATAGGTGTGTGGGTTCATTTCTGGATCTTCAATCCTGTTCCATTGATCTGCCTGCCTGTCACTGTACCAATACCATGCAGTTTTTAACACTATTACTCTGTAGTATTGCTTGAGGTCAGGGATACTGATTCCCCCAGAATTTCTTTTATTGTTGAGAATAGTTTTAGCTATCCTGGGTTTTTTGTTATTCCAGATGAATTTGATAATTGCTCTTTCTAACTCTGTGAAGAATTGAGTTGGGATTTTGATGGGTATTGCATTGAATCTGTATACTGCTTTTGGCAAAATGGCCATTTTAACTATATTAATCCTGCCAATCCATGACATGGGAGGTTTTTTCCATTTTTTGAGGTCTTCTTCCATTTCCTTCTTCATAGTCTTGAAGATCTTGTCATACAGATCTTTCACATGTTTGGTAAGAGTCACCCCTAGGTACTTTATACTGTTTGTGGCTATTGTGAAGGGTGTCATTTCCCTAATTTCTTTCTCAGCCTGCTTATCCTTTGAGTATAGGAAGGCCACTGATTTGCTTGAGTTGATTTTATAACCTGCCACTTTGCTGAAGTTGTTTATCAGCTGTAGGAGTTCTCTAGTGGAGTTTTTTGGGTCACTTAGGTAGACTGTCATATCATCTGCAAATAATGATAGTTTGACTTCTTCCTTTCCAATTTGTATCCCTTTGACCTTCTTATGTTGTCTTATTGCCCGAACTAGTACCTCAAGTACAATATTGAAAAGATAAGGAGAAAGGGGGCAGCCCTGTCTAGTTCCTGATTTTAGTGGGATTGCTTCAAGTTTCTCTCCATTTAGTTTGATGCTGGCTACTAGTTTGCTGTATATTGTTTTTACTATTTTTAGGTATGGGCCTTGAATTCCTGTTCTTTCCAAGACTTTAAGCATGAAAGGATGCTGAATTTTGTCAAATGCTTTTTCAGCATCCAGTGAAATGACCATGTGGTTTTTTTTCTTTGAGTTTGTTTATGTAGTGGATTGCATTGATGGATTTCTGTATATTGAACCAACCCTGCATTCCTGGGATAAAGCCTACCTGATCATGGTGGATGATCATTTTGATGTGTTCTTGGATTTGGTTGGCAAGAATTTTATTGAGTATTTTTGCATCGATGTTCATAAGGGAAATTGGTCTGAAGTTCTCTTTCTTTGTTGGATCTTTGTGTGGTTTTGGTATCAGCATAATTGTGGCTTCGTAGAAGGAATTGGGTAGTGTTCCTTCTGTTTCTATTTTGTGGAATAGTTTGAAGAGTATTGGTGTTAGGTCTTCTTTGAAATTCTGATAGAATTCTGCACTGAAACCATCTGGTCCTGTGTTTTTTTTTTTTTCTTGGAAGACTTTCTATGACCACTTCTATTTCTTTAGGGGTTATGGGACTGTTTAGATGATCTATTTGGTCCTGATTTAATTTTGGTATTTGGTATCTGTCAAGGAAATTGTCCATTTCCTCCAGATTCTCCAGTTGTGTTGAGTATAGGCTTTTGTAGTAGGATCTGATAATTTTTTGGATTTCCTCAGTTTCTGTTGTTATATCCCCCTTTTCATTTCTAATTTTGTTAATTTGGATACTTTCTCTGTGCCCTTTGGTCAGTCTGGCTAAGGGTTTATCTATCTTGTTGATTTTCTCAAAGAACCAGCTCCTGGATACGTTGATTCTTTGTATGGTTCTCCTTGTTTCCACTTGATTGATTTCAGCCCTGAGTTTGATGATTTCCTGTCTTCTACTCTTCCTGGGGGAATTGGCTTCTTTTTGTTCCAGGGCTTTCAGGTGTGTCGTTAAGCTGCTAGTGTATGCTCTCTCCATTTTCTTTTTGGAGGCACTCAGGGCTATGAGTTTTCCTCTTAGCACTGCTTTCATTGTGTCCCAAAGATTTGGGTATGTTGTGCCTTCATTTTCATTAAATTCTAAAAAGTCTCTGATTTCTTTCTTTATTTCTTCTTTGGCCAAGGTGTCATTCAGTAGAGTATTGTTCAGCCTCCATGTGTATGTGGGTTTTCTGTTGTTTTTGTTGCTATTGAAAACCACTCTTACACCATAGTGATCTGATAGGATGCATGGGATTAGTTCGATCTTCTTGTATTTGTTGAGGTCTGTCTTGTGACCAATTATATGGTCGATTTTGGAGAAGGTACCATGAGGTGCTGAGAAAAAGGTATATTCTTTTGCTTTAGGGTGAAATGGTCTATAAATATCAGTCAAATCCAATTGGTCCAAAGCTTCAATTAGTTTTACTGTGTCCCTGTTTAGTTTCTGTTTTCCTGATCAGTCCATTGAGTAGAGTGGAGTGTTGAAGTCCCCCACAATTATTGATTTCAATTAGGTGAAATGTGTGCTTTGAACTTTAGTAAAGTTTCTTTTACAAATGAGGGTGCCCTTGCATTTGGCCCATAGATGTTCAGAATTGAAAGTTCTTCTTGGTGTATTTTTCCTTTGACCAGCAAGAAGTGTCCCTCAGTGTCTCTTTTGATGACTTTAGGTTGAAAGTCAATTTTATCTGATATTAGAATGGCTACTCCGGCTCGTTTCCCGAGACCATTGGCTTGTAAAATTGCCTTCCAGCCTTTTACTCTAAAGTAGTTTTTGTCTTTGACATTTAAGTGTGTTTCCTGTATGCAGCAAAATGTAGGGTCCTGTTTCCTTATCCAGTCTGTTAGTCTGTATCTTTTTATTGGGGAATTGAGTCCATTGATGTTAAGAGATATTAAGGAATAGTGATTATTACTTCCTGTCATTTTTGATGTTATTTTTATGTTTGAGTGGTTATCTTCTTTTGGGGTTGATGAAGGAAGTTTACTATCTTGCTTTTTCCAGGGTGTAGTTTCCCTCCTTGTATTGGAGTTTTCCTCCTATTATTCTTTGCAGAGCTGGGTTTGTGGAAAGATATTGTATAAATTTGGTTTTGTCATAGAATGTCTTGGTTTCTCCATCTATTGTGATTGAGAGTTTTGCTGGGTATAGTAGTCTTGGCTGACATTTGTGTTCCCTTAGAGTCTGCATGAGATCTGCCCAGGATCTTCTAGCTTTCATGATCTCTGGTGAAAAGTCTGCTGTGATTCTGATAGGTCTTCCTTTATATGTTACTTGCCCTTTTTCTCTTACTGCCTTTAATATTCTTTCTTTGTTTAGTGCATTTGGGGTTTTGATTATTATGTGGCAAGAGGTATTTCTGCTCAGGTCCAGTCTGTTTGGAGTTCTGTAGGCTTCTTGTATATTCATAGGCATCTCTCTCTCTTTAAGTTGGGAAAGTTTTCTTCCATAATTTTTTGAAGATATTTGCTGGCCCTTTCAGTTGTAAATCTTCACTCTCATCTATACCTATAATCCTTAGGTTTGGTCTTCTCATTGTATCCTGGATTTCCTGGATGTTCTGGGATACAAGCTTTTTGCATTTTGCATTTTCTTTGACTGTTCAGTCAAAGGTTTCTATGGTATCTTCGGCACCTGAGATTCTTTCTTCCATCTCTTGTATTCTGTTGTTTATATTTGCATCTATGGCTCCTGATTTCTTCTCAAGGTTTTCTATCTCCAAAGTTGTCTCCCTTTGTGATTTCTTAGTTGTTTCTACTTCTGTTTTTAGATCCAGGATGGTTTTGCTCAGTTCCATCATTGGTTTGTTTGTGTTTTCCTGTAATTCTTTGAGAGATTTTTGTGTTTCCTCTTTCATGACTTCTGCCTCTTGACTCAAGTTCTCCTGCATTTCTTTAAGGGTTTTTTTTTGTTTGTTTGTTTTTGTTTTTGTTTTTGTTTTTTGCATTTCTTCTTTATTGGCTTCTATCTCTTGAGCATTGTTCTCCTGCATTTCTTTAAGTGATTTTTGTGTTTCCATTATATGGGTTTCTAGCTTATTCATGTTTCCCTGTATTTCTTTAAGAGATTCATTTATGTCCTTTTTGTGTTCTTCTAGCAGCATCATGACCAGTGATTTTAAATCCAAATCTTGTTTCTCTGGTGTGTTGGCATAACCAGGACTTGCTGAAGTTGGAGAGTTTGGTTCAGATGCTGCCATATTGCCTAGATTTCTGTTAGTAGAGTTCCTGCCTTTGCCCTTTGCCATCCTGTTCTCTGGAGTTAGTTGGTCTTGTCTCTGGCTGGTGTTTGAGCCTCCTGAGGGGCTCTGGGGCTACTTCTGCAACACTGGATGGCAGGGTTTCCCCTGTAGCAGATTGCTGATGTGCTGTCCTCCTCTTGGGTGTCCTTGCAGCCCTAGTGTGCTTTGCCCCAGATTGTGTCTGTGAACCAGATGGTGCCCGTTTGCTCCTTCAGGGAGTGCTGAAGGGTGTATGCTGCGGGGACCTTTTCCGCGTGCTGATCACTCTGCTGGGCAGCTGATCTCCCAACCGGGTTGGTGCACACAAGGCTAGCCTACCTGCTCAGGCCCTGAGTCTAGGCAAAAGCCTGGGAGGCCAAAGTCAGAGCAAAGTTCCCCCCTGGGCTTTGACTGTTAATTGGTTTTGATAGGTGGCCAGGATGGCGGGCGGGCGTGCACGTGCGCGCTCCCTGAAAGTGCCGGGAGAGTCTGCTGGGCTAACAACCTCCTGGCCAGGTTGACACACAGATGGCCCACCGAGCAGCCCAGTTCTTGTGGTCAGTCCAGGGCCTGTTGTGGCCTAGTCCCCCACTATGTTAGCCTTGGGCTATGCCTGTTAGCAGGCTTTGCCTGCTAGAGCTCTCTGGCGTCCTGTAGGCAAAATGGCGGAGCGCAAGCTGGGCCCGGGCAAAAAACCTCCTGGCTGGGTTGGCACCCCGATGCCCCCCTCAAACAGCCCAGGGCCTGGGTGCAGGCCAACGCCCGTCAGTCTTAGCCCCCCCCCCCCCCCCGCGATGTTGGCCTCAGGTTATGTTTGTGTACCTCAGTCTGTCTGATCTCTCTGGAGTCCGAGAACCAAGATGGAGGCGAGTCTCTCATAACTGGTGGGAGGCAGAGTTCTGAAGTGGCTTCTGTGTGGTGAAAGGTGAAAGGCACTGTAAATCCACCGATGCTTGCAGCCCAGCTGGCCAGCGAAGGTCAGTGGTCGTGGGCGCAGGACCTGCCTGGACCCTGTCACCTTGGTTCCACTGCTGATGGCCCTTCAGCTGGACCAGCCACTGCTGCCGCAGCTGCCGCCGCACAAAATGCTACTTCTTGGTCTCTCCCTCTCTCCTTAATGTTTGCTTCTGGGTCTCTGTATTTGTTCCCATCACTTGCCAGAGTGAGCCTCTCTGATGTTGACTGGACTGGATATTGATCTGTGACTGTAGCAGAACATCCGTTCATTTGGGTGGGTGGGTGGGTTGATTGGTTGGTTGGTTGGGTGGTTTTGTTTGGCCAGTCATATTTGGTTCTACCCAAGGTCTCTGGGCTATCTACTGTCCAATTCCTAGTCATCCAGGCAGTATTGGACATGGGTTCCTTATTAATCATTCCTGTGATGTGTTTCAAAAGAAAATCTAAAGGAAGCATTTTATTAGACTGAATTAGCGGATTTGTTTTCAAGAGAAAGGGTCTGAGAATCATCACTAGAGAAAGACTAACCAGCCAACCTAAATGTCAGATTCCCTCCAAGTTCAAGTTTGAAGAATTGGGTTTGAGGACTAAAGAAATGGTTCAGCAGTTAAGAGCACGTAGTACTCTTAGAGAGGACCCAAGTTCAGTTGAGTTTGATGTCAACTCCTAAGGTTGCTTTAGTGAAAATGGATAGTGATATCAGTGTTTGGCACACTTTGCTTAATAAATGCATTTCCATAGGAGAGTTGTATATTCAACGTGTGGCTCTGTTCTCCAATTTAATGGATAGGGAATTGAAGCTAAGGCTTGAACGGACACAGAATTTGCTCTTCTGGCTTTTATTATTTCTTGCTTCCCTAGTCATTATATTACTCTCTTCTCCAAGTTTTGGAGGCCACATACACAGGTATTGTATTATCTATCCTTGATCCATATTGTTCCAGTGATTGTTGTGAATGGAGAAGCTCAGTAACATAGGGTACAGATCTGGATTGAAAAGTTAAGGGAAAGAAAGAACAAGACATACAAAGAGACAATGAAAATCTTAGGATCACTTCACATAGGGAACACTAGCAATTTGCTCTTTGAAGAACATGAATCTGGTCCCCCCCCCCAGGGATTTTTCTGAGGTCTCTATTGAACTATGGTGGCCTTCTTTCTGTCTATCTCAGGTTTTCATTATCAACCTGCTTCGAGACATAAAATATTTCCACTTCCGACCTGTAATGGACACATATATCCAGAAGCACTTTGCTGGAGCCCTGGCATATAAGTAAGTTGTATTTTGTATCATTATTTCACCTTGTATTCGAATAGCAAATAAGAAATTTAAGAAGTTCAGTGGTAGCCAGCATTTTATTTAGCTGACTTTTTAAACTTTACGTTTGTATTTATGGTGTTTTATATATATATATATTTATTTACACATTTTATAATATATGTATATACATATAAGTTTGATTCCATGTAGCTAAAACTTATCATTCATATTGTTATACAGTCTACATCAGAACTTCATCTCCAAAATTACTTTTATCTCACAAGCCAAAAATCTCTAAAACTCTGTAACTTTCAGCAGTTAACTTCTTAGTGCCCCTGCTTCTAGAAAACATTTTACTTTTTGCCTTTGAGTGTTGACTGCTATTAAGTACCTCATATAAGAGTCAAAGTATTTGTCCTTTTATAAGTAGCTTGTTTTACTTACTGCATCATCTATGTTCATCCATGATATAGCATATGTGAGAATTTTCTTTTTGAGAATGAACATAGGAAGCTAAAGAGTTGGTTCAGTGCTTAAGTGCATTGGCTGCCTTTCTAGAGTACTAAGGCTCAATTCCAAGCACCCACCTGGCATGGTCCTTTTCTCTGTCATCCATCAATAACTAGTAGTTTCCCAAGAGGGGCAGGGCCCATGACCCCTTGACAGACTGTTGACATCCCCAGTCTTGTGCATGCCCAGTGCAGGCAACAGTCAGAAGTGTTAGCTTCCTATTACAATGGCCTAGAGTGTGCCCAGAAGATAACATTTTACAGCCTGTCTTGCTGTCATCTGGCTCTTCTTACCTTCACTTTTATGGACTTTGGTCCTTAAGAGGTGATGTAGATGTCCTATTTAGGGCTAAGCACTCCAGTCACCTGTTGTCAGCACCTTTGTAGCCCCATGTCTCTGCAGTTAGTGCCATTCACTACAAAAGAAGCTTATATGACCAAGGTTAAGTACTCTTGTATGAGTACTTAAGCACTTGTGTATGAGTATAAACATAAATACTTACAAGGCAGTTTGATACCAGGTTTATTTAGCAAAACAACAGAAATAAGATCTTCCCACCCATGTGTGTTTTCTTTAATCAGGTTTATAGTATCAAGACTTGAATTTCTTCTTGTGGAGCAGGCCTGTTGGTTAACACTGTTACACTGATGGTCTTGTCTGGCAGGTTAGCATTGTAGCACTTAAGGTTCACTACTGAGTAAAAGAGTTGATGGGTTTTCTACCCCCTGCAACCAGCCCACAAACTTCTGGAACTGTGTATGTCAGGCAGCAGGGAAGGAGTTTCTAGTTCAGTTCTAGCATTATTTCTCACGTCCTGAAACCTTCAACAATTAGGTCTTTCCAACTAAAGAGCAATGGTTAAAGCTTATGTTGTTTTGGGGACCTTCCTGACCAACAACTCACCGGGAGAAAATGTTACACCTGGCACTGGGATATTTGAATACCTGTGGCTTCTGAGATTGAAATCCACTCAGACAGGTTTCCTCCATTAAAATTCATTTTTAAAAAATATTTTTAATTAGCTTGTAGAATACTTGGTTTCCACATAATTCCTTATATTCCTACTTTTAGTTAAACTTCTTCCCCATCCCCCTCTCTACTTAATCCTTACTAACCCAGTACTTTTCCCTCTCTATTCACATTTAAACATGTGTTCTACTATCTGCTCCCCTTCAGACCTCTTTCCAGCTATCTTACCCTAGTCCTAACAATTTTGGTTTTTTTAACAATTTGTTATGAGATCTTCAGTGATTCACATACACTCTCTCATTATCCTAACCACTAGTAGAGCAGTAAGAAAATATATATGAGATAGATAAATAGATAGATAGATAGATAGTAAAGATAAGTATCATTTCCTTTTTCCTCATTTTAGACTAGCTGTCAGTCACCAATAAATACAATGTGAGTTACATACCAGCTTTCTGCTGAGAGTGTAAACAATAGTTTATAACATAGTTGCTGTACTTTTTGTTTTAAGAACAGATGGTAGAACTACTGAAATTGTCTTACTTGTATGAGAAATATGAGAAGCTAACAGCATACCAAATAAGGATCAAATAAAACAAGATACTTCATGTGAAACAAATTAGCTAAGACCATTGGATAACTAAGATATTGCCATTTTTATGAAATAAGCATAATGCTTGACAGTGGTTCTATCCCGTGGTTCCCAGAACTCTGCTACTTGACAGTGGTTCTGTCCCGTGGTTCCCAGAACTCTGCTATTTGACAGTGGTTCTGTCCCATGGTTCCCAGAACTCTGCTACTTGACAGTGGTTCTGTCACGTGGTTCCCAGAACTCTGCTACTTGGGTGGCACTTTGGAGAGTAGACACTATGTGCTTGATGTGTTATCTTCTTAGTTTTCAACAGTGAATTTGAGATGTACTATTATTTCCTCCATGTGTCAGGTGAAGAGATTAAGGTGGCACATGGGGATTAAACACAAAACTGAATACTAATTGGCCACATAGCTTATACCCTTTACTTCTGTAATATCTTGCCATATAAATGTGTATAGCTTCCTGTGAGATCATGGACCTGCCCCTTTAAATGTGGTCCCTTAAGAGATTAGATATGGCAGCCCCAGAGAAATCAAGCCACATACCTTCTGTAGCCTATCCCTAAAAACAAAGAACTGACAGGTACCTTCTGTGACTGTTAGAGGAAACCCAGATTTCCTCCTGCTACTAAGAAAACTGTGGTTTTACCTAGTGCCTGCCTCCATGTCAGAAGTCACACAGGATAGGCCCAAAAATATGAATCCTCTCCACTCCGGAAACCTAGAAGACTCAGAACTGCCCATTCTTTTATAAATGTGAAGGCTCTTTCCTTTGGGATCTCCTCATACTTTACAGCGTATTGCCTCTTCTAATGCTTTCCCACTTCAAGACTTGGCCCCTTCAGTTGTGGCATCTGTCTCCTAGTAAAGTTTATTCTGAAGGATAATTTGTTTCATTTCCTTCACACAAACCTGTTGATTCTTCTCTTCTTAAAATTGTAATACTTCTGACCCAGTAAACTCATTTCTCTCAGGTGTCTTGGTTCTTGAGAAATGAGGTGTGAAATGGAGTGACATTTAAAACTACACTCTTATTCAGTTTGTTAGTTAGTGTTGTTTGTTCTGGAGATGTTGCAGCTTAAGACAAATCAAAATACATAGTACAGTCTATGTTTGGGGGAAAATGAGAGTGGGAATCTGTGATTGTGGTTGCTGGTAAAATTCCAAAGCTACTTTTAGAAAGAGAATGTATCTCAGGTAATTTGAGAATCCCACAGCTGCGATGGACCCATCACTCTAGCTCATCAACAGAATATTATTTCCTGTTTGACAGTTCTTTGTTGATTTTTCTATTTGACTAAATACCTGTTTACAACTACATTGAATTTTGATTAAAATGGGATTTCTGTAAATATTCACTTTCCAGGGAGCTCATCCGCTGTTTGAAGTGGTACATGGACTGCTCAGCAGAACTGATCCGACAGGACCACATTCAGGAAGCCATGCGGGTAATGTCTTGAGCTTGCCATGTATAAGGGGGCCATTCCTATAGTTGTTTGAGAGTCTTATCATTGGTATAGTGCTCAACACAACTGGAGTGGGCTGACCTACGTTCAGGAATGAATGCCTTGATCCATGTAATCGCCTTTTCGCTCCTCAGTTGTGCTCCAAGAGAGCACAGCTACCCTGATCGTTTTACCTGGAAGTGGGAAGTGCACATGGATCCTAGACATTGTCCTCCCCCTCATTTCTACCAGTAGTATCAGTTTGCCCTCCCATTGGCCCAAGTATTGTTACTACTTATAAGCTAATACTGCGACCAACATTGATTAGAATTAAGATCGAATACCATTTCCTTCTTTGATGGTTACTTTGTATTATTTTTTGGTACTGTGTTAAATAAAAAGAGAGAAGTGGATAGACTACCATATAAAGATGGTTGGAAGATAGCTTTAAATCCTTGGCCTTAAGGACTGCACTCTTCTATAATATGATGTCTGCATTTTAGCCTGAAGAATGTTCCTGACAGTGCAGCTTGCTTTTCTTTTCTTTCTTTCCTTTTATTTATTTTTTAACATTTATTATTTATTATTACATGTAAGTACACTGTAGCTGTCTTTAGACACAACAGAAGAGGGTGTCTGTGTTAGTTGGGGTTTCACTGCTGTGAACAGACACCATGACCAATGCAAGTTTTATAAAAGACAACATTTAATTGGGGCTGGCTTACAGGCTCAGAGTCAGTCCATTGTCATCAAGGCAGAAACATGGCAGCATCCAGACAGATATGGTGCAGGAGAAGCTGAGAGTTTTACATCTTCATCTGAAGGCTGCTAGTAGAAGACTGACTTCCAGGCAACTAGGGTGAGGGTCATACCCACAATGACACACGTACTCCAACAAGGCCATACCTCCTAATAGGGTCACTCCCTGGGCCAATCATATACGAACCATCACAGTGTCCTATCCCATTACAGATGGTTGTGAGCACCATGTGATTTCTGGGATTTGAACTTAGGACCTTTAGAAGAACAATCAGTACTGAGGAAATTCAAAACAATCATTAGATCCTACTACAAAAGCCTATATCAACACAACTGGAGAATCTGGAGGAAATGGACAGTTTCCTAGACAGATATCCGACACCAAAACTAAATCAGGATCAAATAGATCAACTAAACAGTCCCATAACACCTGAAGAAATAAAAAGGGTCATAGAAAGTCTCCCATCCAAAAAAAGCACAGGACCAGATGGCTTCAGTGCAGAATTCTAACAGACCTTCATAGAAGACCTAACACCAATACTCTTCAAACTATTCCACAAAATAGAAACAGAAGGAACTCTATCCAACTCATTCTATGAAGCCACAATTACGCTGATACCAAAACCACACAAAGATCCAACAAAGAAAGAGAACTTCAGGCCAATTTTTCTTATGAATATTGATACAAAAATACTTAATAAAATTCCTGCCAACCGAATCCAAGAACACATCAAAACGATCATCCACCATGATCAAGTAGGCTTCATCTCAGGGATGCAGGCATTGTTTAATATAAGGAAATCCATCAATACTATCCACTACATAAACAAACTCAAAGAAAAAAAACCATATGATCATCTCATTAGATGCAGAAAAAGCATTTGACAAAATTCAGCATCCTTTCATGCTAAAAGTCTTGGAAAGAACAGGAATTCAAGGCCCATACCTAAACATTGTTAAAGCAATATACAGCAAACCGGTAGCCAACATCAAACTAAACGGAGAGAAACTTGAAGCAATCCCACTAAAATCAGGGACTAGACAAGGCTGTCCTCTCTCTCCATATCTTTTCAATATAGTACTTGAAGTTCTAGCTAGAGCAATTAGACAACATAAGGAGGTCAAGGGGATACAAATTGGAAAGGAAGAAGTCAAATTATCACTATTTGCAGATGACATGATAGTCTACTTAAGTGACCCTAAAACCTCCACCAGAGAACTCCTACAGCTGATAAACAACTTCAGCAAAGTGGCTGGTTATAAAATCAACTCAAGCAAATCAGTTGCCTTCCTATACTCAAAGGATAAGCAGGCTGAGAAAGAAGTTAGGGAAATGACACCCTTCAAAATAGCCACAAAAAATATAAAGTATCTTGGTGTGACTCTAACCAAACAAGTGAAAGATCTATATGATAAGAACTTCAGGTCTCTGAAGAAGGACATCGAAGAAGACCTCAGAAAATGGAAAAATCTACCATGCTCGTGGGTTGGCAGGATTAATATAGTTAAAATGGCCATCTTGCCAAAAGCAATCTACAGATTCAACGCAATCCCCATCAAAATCCCAACTCAGTTCTTCACAGAGTTAGAAAAAGCAATTCTCAAATTCATCTGGAATAACAAAAAACCCAGGATAGCTAAAACTATTCTCAACAACAAAAGAAATTCTGGGGGAATCAATAGATCTGATAGAGGCCTAATATCCAATATATACAAAGAACTCAAGAAGTTAGACCCCAGGGAACCAAATAACCCTATTAAAAAATGGGGTACAGATCTAAACAAAGAATTTTCACCTGAAGAAATTCGGATGGCCGAAAGGCACCTTAAGAAGTGCTCAACATCATTAGTCATTAGGGAAATGCAAATCAAAACAACCCTGAGATTTCACCTTACACCAGTCAGAATGGCTAAGGTCAAAAACTCAGGAGACAGCAGGTGTTGGCGAGGATGCAGAGAAAGAGGAACACTCCTCCACTGCTGGTGGGGCTGTAAGATGGTACAACCACTTTGGAAATCAGTCTGGCGGTTCCTCAGAAAACTGGACATGACACTTCCGGAGGACCCTGCTATACCTCTTCTGGGCATATACCCAAAGGATTCCCCGGCATGCAATAAAGACACATGCTCCATTATGTTCATAGCAGCCTTATTTATAATAGCCAGAAGCTGGAAAGAACCCAGATGCCCCTCAAAGGAGGAATGGATACAGAAAATGTGGTATATTTACACAATGGAATACTACTCAGCAATTAGAAACAATGAATTCACAAAAATTTTAGGCAAATGGTTTGATCTGGAAAATATCATCCTAAGCGAGGTAACCCAATCACAAAAGAATACATATGGAATGCGATCTCTGATAAGTGGATATTAATTAGCCCAGAAGCCCTGACTACCCAAGGCACAAATCGCCTAACAAATGACTCCCATGAAGAAGTATGGAGAAGGTCCTGATCCTGGAAAGGATTGATCTAGCATTGGAGGGGAATATAAGGACAGAGAAAAAAAGGAGGGAGGTGATTGGAGAATGGATGGAGAGAAGAAGGTTTATGGGACATATTGGGAGGGGGGATCCGGGAAAGGGGAAATTATTTGGAATGTAAACAAAGAATATAGAAAATAAAAATATTTAAAAAAAAAAAAAAAGGAACAATCCGTGCTCTTAACCACTGAGCCATCTCACCAACCCCTTATTTATTTATTTTTTTACACTCCAGATTTTATTACCCATTCCTAGTCCACCCTCACAACTATTCTACATCCCCTACCTCCTCCCTACCCCCCTGTCTCCACAAGGATATACCCACCCCTTACCCCTCACCCAACCAGACCTCTAGACTCCCTGGGGCCTCCAGTCTTTTAAAGGTTAGGTACATCATCTCTGGCTGAACCGAGACCCAGCAGTCCACTGCTGTATGTGTGTTGGGGGCCTCATATCAGCTAGTATATGCTACCTGGTTGGTGGTCCAGTGTTTGAGAGATCTTGGGGGTTCAGGTTAATTAAAACTTCTGGTTCTCCTACAGGGTTGCCTTCCTCCTCAACTTCTTCCAGCCTTTTCCTAATTCAACCAAAGGGGTCAGCAGCTTTTGTCCATTGATTGAGTGAAAATATATGCATCTGACTCTTTCAGCTGCTTGTTGGTTCTTCTGGAGTGTGTCATGCTCGGTCCCTTTGTGAGCACTCCATAGCCTCAGCAATAGCGTCAGACCCTGGGACCTCCCCTTGACCTGGATCCCACTTTGGTCCTGTCCATGGACCTTCATTTCCTCAGGCTCCTCACCATTTCCATCCCTGCAGTTCTTTATGGCCTTCTCTTGCTTTTCATTGCTGGGTAGCTCTAGGCAATAAGAAAATCCTTACTTTGAGTCAGCTCCAGTCTGTTTACTCTGTATACAGTAAAGAGCCATAGAAGAAGAATTAAATCTTTTTTTCAAATGTTTTTAAGAAAGCTTTCATGTCTTCTAGAAATGCCCTTAAAGCAAGTATATTTCTCTCTGTATCTGTCCCTGTCTTGTCTTGTACTTGGGTTATCTTTCCATAAAGCTGCTTTTTAGTTATGTTTCCCCCCTTTCTACATAGTCATAAAAGGAGAATGGTATCAAGGTTGTTCTTTTTTTCTGTCTTCTTTTAATACCACATATCTACACTAAGTAAAGGCCTCTGTCATGTACTGTTCTTCTTGCTTACATGGTACCATGTAACAGGACATGGGTGGAATTCAGTCACATGGCTTTCTGGACTTTGCTTGACTCTCTGAACATCCTTAAAACTTAATATTATTTATGACTATTGTAAAAGGTATTGTTCCCCTAATTTATTTCTCAGCCTGTTTATTATTTAAGTATAGGAAGGCTACTGATTTGTTTGAGTTAATTTTATATCCAGCCACTTTGCTGAAGTTGTTTATCAGTTTTAGGAGTTCTCTTGTGGAATTTTGGGGGTCACTTAAGTATATGATCATATCATCTGCAAATAATGATATTTTGACTTCTTCCTTTGCAGTTTGTATACTTTGACCTCCTTTTGTTGTCTAATTGATCTAGCTATATCAATTTCAAGTACTGTGTCGAATAAATATGGAGAGAGTGAGCAGCCTTCTCTGGTCCCTGATTTTAATGGGATACCTTCTAGTTTCTCTCCATTTAAATTGATTTTGGCTACTGGTTTGCTGAATATTACTTTTACTGTGTTTAGGTATGGGTCTTGAATTCCTGGTCTTTCCAAGACTTTTAACATGAAGGGATGCTGAATATTGTCAAATGATTTTTCAGCATCTAATGAAATGATCATATGGTTTTTTTTTCCTTTGAGTTTGTTTATGTAGTGGATTACATTGATGGATTTCCATATATTGAACCATCCCCACATTCCTGGGATGAAGCCTACTTGAGCATGGTGAATGATCATTTTGATATGATCGGTTGGCAAGAATTTTATTGAGTATTTTTGCATGGATATTCATAAGGAAATTGGTCTGAAGTTCTCTTTGTTTGGTCTTTGTTAGGTTTAGGTATAAGTATAATTGTGGCTTCATAAAACGAATTGGGTAGAGTTCCTTCTGTTTCTAATTTGTGGGATAGTTTGTAGAGTACCAGTAGTAGGTCTTCTTTGAAGCTCTGATAGAATTCACCACTAAAATCATCTGGCCCTGAACTTTTTTCTGGTTGGGAGACTGTTAATGGCTGCTTCTATTTCCTCAGGGCTTATGGGGCTATTTAGATGATTTATCTGATCTTGTTTTAACTTTGGCACCTGGTATATGTCTACAAAATTGTCCATTTCATCTAGATTTTCCAATTTTGTTGAGTATAAGCTTTTGTAGTAGGATCTGATTTTTTTTTTAATTTCCACCATTTCTGTTGTTTGTCTCCCTTTTCATTTCTTATTTTATTAATTTGGGTGCTGTCTCTGTGCCCTCTTGTTAGTCTGGCTAAGGATTTATCTATCTTGTTGATTTTTCTCAAAGAACCAGATCCTGGTTTTGTTGATTCTTTGTATAGTTCTTTTTGTTTCTATTTGGTTGATTTCAGTCCTGAGTCTGATGATTTTCTGCAGTCTACTCCTCTTAGGTGTATTTGCTTCTTTTTGTTCTAGAGCTTTCAGGTGTACTATAAAGCTGCTAGTATAAGCTCTCGCCAGTTTCTTTTTGAAGGCACTTAGAACTATGAATTTTCCTCTTAGCACTGTTTCATTGTGCCCCATAGGTTTTTTTGGGTGGGGGATGTTTTTTGTTTTTTGGTTTTTTTTGTTTTTTTGGATTTGGTTTTTTGTTTTTTGTTTTTCTTCGAGACAGGGTTTCTCTGTATAGCCCTGGCTGTCCTGGAACTCACTCTGTAGACCAGGCTGGCCTCAAACTCAGAAATATGCCTGCCTCTGCCTCCTAGAGTGCTGGGATTACAGGTGTGTGCCACCACCGCCCGGCTCCCATAGGTTTTAATATGATGTGTTTTCATTTTCATTAAATTCTAAAAAGTTGCCAGGAAGTGTTGGCACATGCCTTTAACCCGACACATGAAGAAATTCGGATGGCCAAGAGGCACCTTTAGAAGTGCTCAACATCATTAGTCATTAGGGAAATGCAAATCAAAACAACCCTGAGAAAAAGCAATTCTTAAATTCATTTGGAATAACAAAAATCCCAGGATAGTTAAAACTATTCTCAATAGTAAAAGAACTTCAGGGGGAATCAATATCCTAGACCTCAAGCAGTATTGCAGAGCAATAGTGTTAAAAACTGCATGGTATTGGTACAGTGACAGGCAGGTAGATCAATGGAATAGAATTGAAGACCCAGAAATTAGCCCACACACCTATGGTCACTTGATCTTTGACAAAGGAGCTAAAATCATCCAGTGGAAATAAGATAGCCTTTTCAACAAATGGTGCTGGTTCAACTGGTGGCTAGCATGGAGAATGTAAATCATCCATTCTTACCTCCTTGTAGTAAGCTCTAGTCCAAGTGGATCAAGGACCTCCACATAAAACCAGACCCATTGAAACTAATATAAAAGAAACTTGGAAAGAGCCTTGAGCACATGGGCACAGGGGAAATTTTCCTGAACCTAACACTGATAGTTTATGCTCTAAGATCAATAATTGACAAATGGGACCTCATAAAATGCAAAGTTTCTGTAAGGCAAAGGACACTGTCAATAGGACAATCCGGCAACCAACAAATTGGAAAAAGATCTTCACCAACCCTACATCAGATAGAGGGCTAATATCCAATATATACAAAGACCTCAAGAAGTTAGACTCCAGAGAGCCAAATAACCCTATTAAAAAATGGGGTACATGCCAGGCGGTAGTGGCACACGCCTGTAATCCCAGCACTCTGGGAGGCAGAGGCAGGTGGATTTCTGAGTTCGAGGCCAGCCTGGTCTACAGAGTGAGTTCCAGGACAGCCAGGGCTATACAAAGAAACTCTGTCTCAAAAAAAAAAAAAAAAAAAAAAAAACACAAATCCAAAAACAACAAAAATGGGATACAGAACTAAACAAAGAATTTTCACCTGAGGAATATTGAATGGCTGAGAATCACCTAAAGAAATGTTTAACATCCTTAGTCATCAGGGAAATGCAAATCAAAATGCAACCCTGAGATTTCACCTCATACCAGTCAGAATGGCTAAGATCAAAAACTCAGGGGACAGCAGGTGCTGGAGAGGATGTGGAGAAATAGGAACACTCCTCCACTGCTGGTGGGATTGCAAGCTGGTACTACCACTCTGGAAATCAGTCTAGGCATGATACTACCAGAGGACCATGTTATACCACTCTTTGGCATATACCCAGAGAATCCCCCAGCATGTAATAAGCACACATGTTCCACTATGTTCATAGCAGGCTTATTTATAATAGCCAGAAGCTGGAAAGAACCCAGATGTCCTTCAACAGAGAAATGGATACAGAAAATGTGGTATATTTATTTACATAATGGAATACTACTCAGCTATTAAAAACAATTTATGAAATTCTTGGGCAAATGGGTGGCACTGGAAAATATCATCCTAAGTGAGGTAGCCCAATCACAAAAGAACACACATGGTATGCACTCACTCATCAGGGGATATTAGCCCAGAAGCTCAGGAATACCCAAGACACAAGTCACATATCTAATAATGCCCAAGAAGAAGGAAGAATAAAGTATGAATACTCTGGTCCTTCTTAGAAGGGGGAACAAAATACCCACAGAAGGAGATACAGAGACAAAGTGTGGAGCAGAGACTATGGGGAAGATCATCCAGAGACTACCCCACCTAGGGATCTATCCCATATACAGTTACAAAACCCAGACACTATTGTGGATGCCCACAAGTACTTGCTGGCTGGAGCTGAATATAGCTGTCACCTGGGAGACTCTATTAGTGCATGACAGATGCAGAGGGGGCACTCTCGGCCAGCCATTGAACTGAGCACGGGGTCCCCAGTGGGGAAGCTAGACAAAGGACCTAAGGAGCTAAAGGGGTTTGCAGTGCCATAGAAGGAACAACGATATGAGCCACCCAGTACTCCCAGAGCTCCCAGGGGCAAAATCATCAACCCAAGAGTACACATGGAGTTACACATTGCTCCAGACATGTAGACAGCAGAGGATGGCCTTGTTGGACATCAAAGGGAGGAGAGGCCCCTCATCCTGGAAAGGCTCAATGCAGCAGTGTAGGGGAATATCAGGACAGGGAAGCAGCAGGAGTGTGTTGATTGGGGAACAGGGGGAAGGGAGATTGCTTATGGGACTTTCAGGGGGGTGGGGAACCAGGAAAGGGGAAATCATTTGAAATGTAAATAAAGAATATATCTAATTTTAAAAAAGAGATATTAAAGAAAAGTGATTGTTACTTTCTGTTATTTTTGTTATTAGAGGTGGAATTGTTTGTGTGGCTATCTTTTTGTATTTTTTGAAACATCTTCATGCTTTCTCTAGGGTTTAATTTCCCATCTTGTGTTGATATTTTCCATCTATTATCCTTTGTCGAGCTGGGTTTGTGGAAAGATACTGTGTAAATTTGGTTTTGTCATGGAATATTTTGTTTTCTCCGTCTAAGGTATTTGAGAGTTTTCCTGGGTATTGGGCTGGCATTTATGTTCGCTTAGGGTCTTTATGACATTGCCCGGGATCTTCTAACTTTCATAGTTTGTGGTGAGAAGTCTGGTGTAATTCTGATAGGTCTGCCTTTATATGTTACTTGATCTTTATGAAATTTTTAAGAAAATATAAAAATTGTTATTTTTGTTTTCTGCTGCCCAACCATGAAGAATTACTAAAATGTAGATATTCTGGAACAATATAGCTTGCAAGTTTCTAGCTGGGTTTATAAATTAACAGACTTTTCAGCTTCTCTAATCACTAGATGTTAAAAGACTGCTGGAACAGGGCTCTAGCACTCTATGGGCCCACTGTTTTGTTACTTTTTCATTGGTGTGATCAAATACCCAATTAAGACTTATTTTGGCTAACAACTCAGAGGAATAGTGTTCACCATGGCAGAGAAGGCATGGCATCATGGTAGCTGGGTCTGTGGCATAGACTAATAAATAAGGAAAGGAGGAGACATGTCCTTATCTGACTTTCTCCTTTCACATCCTTTAAAAGAATTAAGTTACATTTATTTGATTATTTGGGGTGTTCGTGGAATGTGCATGTGGAGATTAGAAAACAACATTTTCCTAAACTAACAGTCACCTATTGGAACTGAATTTTCTGCACTAAACCTGACAGCCAGATTCTAAAGGCTAAGAGTTGTTTTCTTCTATGTACTTCAAGTAACTGGTCCACTGTGTTAACCTTTCTATTTTCTGAGATAACATACCATTTCTTTAATTAGAAGACAGTCTTGGGGCTTGAGTCTATTCTCTTAAAGGAGAATTACTTTGTTGATAAGCATCAGCCAAATTACAAGGATCCATCATAATTACATTTTGCTCTTAAGCCATTTGTTGAGAACACTGTCTTCTGTGTTACTCATAAACTGTTAATGGCAAATGTCATGGCTGGAAGGAACTAGAAGGCATACGAGGTGCTGTATAACCTAGGACTAGTCCAGATTTCTTTGACCTTCTATAAGGCAGCAGTCCCTATTTCAGACCCCACCTGTAATGTAATCTAATGTAAGATTGCAGGAGATTTCCTTAAATGTCCTTCCCTTCTGTCTTAGTGAAGAGACACCATGACCAAGGCAACTTTTATAAAAGACAGCATTTAATTGGGGCTGGCTTACAGTTTCAGTCCATTATCTCATGGCAGGAAGTAAGGCATCATCTGGGTAGATATGGTTCTAGAGAAGGAGCTGAGAGTTCTATATCTAGGACACTACTGTCCACAGGCAGCCATGAGAAGGGTCCCTTTCACACGGGGTGGAGCTTGAGCACTAGGAACCCTCAAAGCCCACCTACACAGTGACACAATTTCCTCCAACAAGACCACACCTCCTAATAGGGCCACTTCCCATGGGCCAAGCATATTCAAACTACCACACCTTCTTAAAATAAAGTTGAGGGTAGTTATACCAGGTGTGTTGGCATATAACTATAATCCCAGCACTCCAGGGGATTTGCAGGTGATCTGTGAGTTTGAGGCCAGCCTAGGTCAAACAGCAAGATCCCACTTCAAAAAGATTAAAAAGTAATTAAAGTATATTCTTGCATTTGGGGTTTTTCATTTTCTATCCTTAAAAAAAAAGGAAGGAACTGGAGGGATGGCTCAATAGTTAAGAGCACTGGCTCCTCTTGCAGAGAACCTGGTTCAGTTCCAAAAAGAGATTATTAAAAAGAAAGTGCTGCCGGGCAGTAGTGGCACACACCTTTAATCCCAGCACTTGGGAGGCAGAGGCAGGCAGATTTCTGAGTTCGAGGCCAGCCTGGTCTACAGAGTGAGTTCCAGGACAGCCAGGGCTACACAGAGAAACCTTGTCTCGAAAATAAAAAAAAAAAAAAAAATTTAAAAATTAAAAATTAAAAAATAAATAAAGTGCCTATTCAGAGTTGGAATCACCTGTCACCTGATTTTTTTTTGTTTGTTTGTTTTATAGTGTTGGGGGTTGTTTTGTTTGGGGGGGGTGTTACGGGGTTGTTTGTTTGGGGGGTTGGTTTTGTTGTTTGGGTTTGGTTTTTGTTTGCACTTACATTCTTGTTATGTGAATTTCTGGCCATCTTTAATTCCTCTCCATTACTTTTCCTCTCACTTTTCTAGGCCCTGGAGTACCTTTTCAAGTTCATTGTGCAGTCACGAATCTTGTATTCAAGAGCCACATGTGGGATGGAAGAGGAGCAATTCCGGTCTAGTATCCAGGAACTTTTCCAGTCCATCCGGTTTGTGCTGAGTCTGGACAGTAGAAACTCAGAAACACTCCTCTTCACTCAGGTCTGTGAACTGTGGTAAATAGTGTGAGGTTTGTTCCTGCTGGTGTGTTGTGTTGTGTTGTGTTGTGTTGTATTGTTTGGGTAATTCTCTAAATTAAATTCTTTCTTTGACAAATTTACATATAGCTTCTGATTGCTTTTTCTCCAATCCTCTTTTATCTTCTTTCCATTCTTAACAACTCTGCTCTTCCTTACCAGTCCTTTTCCAAGATTCTTGACTTTTATTTTGGTTTTGTGGCCTATTTAGTTTAATCATGACTATCTATGTGACATTGGCTTGGAACTATCTATCACTACCTGGTAGAGTACCCAGTGGGTACACAACTGGAGGCAGTAACTTCCCCTCTTCTTTGAAGCTATTAGTAGCAAGTTAGTAGTAGGGGTAGAACCCCTGAGACCCTCCTCCATCTATGCCTTACTATTAACAGTCATATTCTGGAGCAGACATCTACAGCTACTGTGTAGAGGAGCTGTTGCTGCTGGGATTCTTTGTCAGAGCAGGTGATATCTTTGTCCTGATTTCCAGAAATAAAGAAATGGTGAAAAGATTTTTTTGTGTTGGGAAAGAGGTGATTTCTAAGTAAATGTTTGGTAGAAAAAAATGCCACCTTTACTTGCTTCAGCTATGAGGTATGAAAGAGTTTAATGGCTATATCCTAGAAAAGCAGCAGAAATTTGTTATTATAAATTCTCTTTAGGCCAAACTTGTTACCATTATTATTGTTAGGAACATCATAGGGAATATTTAAAATATATAGGGTACTTTATTTCCTAGTTTATTTTATTATAACTTGTCTATTATAGATGTTAAGAATGGGGTAGATTGAAAGCTAATGGGAATAATTGAATTCATTGACTAAGAATTAGAGGTAGATTCTATTCGGAATATCAGTATTAGAAAGAAATTTTCTTTGTCATATCAGTTTCCTAACCGGCTAGTCTATTACCTTTACCAAGCCTACTTATGCTATGATAAATCAAATATTCATTACTCCATCCACATAGGGGTTATTTTCCTCTTATCAAATTAGTAATTGTTTATCTCATGGATTATATAATTCTTTGACACCTTGAAGCTAATTATACCAAAAAATGTCAGCAGAGATCAGACAGCTTCTTTATGTCTATCCATTCCATTATGGCGTGTTATTGTATGGTATTAGTGAAAGTGTATATTCAATCCCTATCTCATTTCAGGTTAGAATAGTATGTGTGGGTTTGGGTTGTTTTGTTGTTGTTTGTTTGTTTTTGTCTTTCACTTGCCTCTATATTGTCGTTTGATACCCAGGAATTGCCTTTAGGTTCCTTGGCCAAAGACCAGGTGATCTTTTGGAGCTACATACCATAA
Organism: Apodemus sylvaticus; assembly: GCF_947179515.1. Classification (NCBI taxonomy): domain Eukaryota; kingdom Metazoa; phylum Chordata; class Mammalia; order Rodentia; family Muridae; genus Apodemus; species Apodemus sylvaticus. The sequence goes on from NC_067478.1 coordinate 16,686,210, forward strand.
AGGATCCTCAAGGCTTTCAAGAGCTGCTCCTAGGAATCTCCTCCCATGATCTCACAGAAGTACCACAAGAAACTCATTGTTTTATCCCTAACTTTGCTCCAGTCTAATAGGGTCCAAGGATGCTTACTGCTTCTTCCCCCCACCAAAAATAGTTACAGGGAGACTGAAAGTAGCTAACAGAGCAGAGTAGATATTCTTTCTGGGTATTTGGCAATGCTTTGTACAACCATGGTATTCCTATTACATTGGGACAGATGGCTTAGAGCTGCCTCGTAAACCTAGTAACAGCTTAGATATGTTTAGGGTTCAGATCTTATTCTTTACTGCCAAACTTATGTTTCATGAGTTTCAGAACTCTTGGAAAATTTACTATTCAATTAGACTTTTTATCTTTGATCATGACTGTCAGAAGTTTGAGAGTGTGTCTTTGTGTCCTGGGGCATAATTACAGGAAAGTTTACCATTTAAGGCAAGAAATAGTGTTACTACTGAGTAAGACATACTTACCTCACTCATTTTGTTTTTTATATCTGATTTGCTTATATGCTTGTGTGCTGGTTTTAACTGTAAAACTATTTCCCTGACATTTCATGGAAGTATTAACCTGAAGACATAATTCATATTATACTGTAGTCTGGCTTTACCATAAAGGACAGTAATACAAGCCTTTCCTATGACATAAATTTTCACTCGGTACACCATTATCTACTACCTGATAAATCATTTAAGGAAAATATCCTCCCCCAACCCCAGCTCCCTTGTTAAAAGTGAGCTTTTACCTTCTGTACTGAAGGTGCCACTTTATTTCCCTTTTTAAATTTCGTTTGTATTGGTGGTATAAGAAGACTTGGAAGTACAAGACGTTTCCCTCATCGTGCTTTCAATAAATACAGGAAGAAAGTAAGAAACAGCTCATCTTAGCTTTTTTTCTTGCTGCTGTGTTTAAAATATCACAAAGGCAACTTAAAGGAGAAAGGGGTTGCTCTGCTTATTAGTTAAAGGTGCAGTTCATCATAGTGGAAGTCAAGGCAGCAGGAGACTGAAGCAGCTGGTCACAGATACCTAGTCAAGAAGCGGAGAGGAGTGAGTGCATGTTGCTGCTCAGCTCTCTTTATTACACAATTCAGGATCCATCCCTTCCCCAGGAAACAGTCCTGTGTACAATAAAAATGGGTCTTCCCACATCAGTTAACAGAATTAAGATCTATTAATCTCTCATAGACAAGTCTAGAGACCCATCTCCCAGGTGATCCTAGACTTTGCAAATTGACAATTAACATCTTATTAGCATTTATTGAAGACATAGTGTGTTCTAGGCACTCTACTGGAATCAATGCACCTAATTTTCCTCACATACTAATAATAGCTTTATCCCTAGTTTGTAGATGAAAAAACAAGGATTAGGGCAACTCATCCAACATATAGCAGGCAAATGACAAAACTGAAAATTTATTTATATTAGTTTTGTTATGTCTTCCAGGCTGATCTTAAAGTTGCCATCTTCTGCCTCAACTTCCTGAACACTTAAAATTACAGACATGAAACACCACACCTGGCTTAAAGCTGGAATTTGAACTCATATGTGTCTTATTTAAAAATCTATTATTTTTTCTCCTATACTGTTCTGCCTCTCAAAAGTTATGAATCAATATTATCAGATTGGGCCAGCAAGATGGCTCAGCAGGTAAAGGCTCATGATGCCAACCCTGATGACCTGAGTTTGATCTTCGGGTCCCACATGGTAAAATAAAAGAACCATTAGATGATTATATACAGATATCACTATCACTGGAAAGTAATCTGTTCTTAAAGCTGGGTTACTGGTATTAATGGAGTCTAGCTGGTTCTGCTGGAAGGCACTCAGCTTCTGCTTACTCTTCCCTTTCTTGGAGGTTTCTGGTTTGTGTTAGAAACTAAAATTGAAAAGTCAAGAGCTTAGTCATAAACTAAAAAGTTTAAATCCATTTTAGGAGGAAAAGTAGCTGTTTCTCTTAAGCTACATTGTGTAAATTTCTCCTTATACTTCCTTCTATCACCTGCAAATGCCTGAGCAAGTTGTGAAAGTTTCAGTGGCCTGAGCCCTAGTGAAAATCCCTGGCTTTAGTTTTGAATTTCCTTTCCCCATGCTCTTAAGAGTCCTTTAGGTGACTGGGCAGTGGTAGCACACACCTTTAATCCGAGCACTTGGGAGGCAGAGGCAGGTGGATTTCTGAGTTCAAGACCAGCCTGGCCTACAGAGTGAGTTCCAGGACAGCCAGGGCTTCACAGAGAAACCCTGTCTCGAAAAACCAAAACAAACCAAAAATACTTCAAAAAAAAAAAAGAGTCCTATAGGACTGAGTAGAGTCAAGGGCTGCTGCAGTGCCTTCTAAAACTCTTTCACCCTCATACCTTTGAACATACAAGATAAACACAAACAGGACTCAGCTAACTGCAGCTTCACTTGCTCCTACAGGCTGCACTACTCAATTCCTTCCCCACCATCTTTGACGAGCTGCTGCAGATGTTTACTGTACAAGAGGTAGCAGAGTTTGTGAGAGGCACACTGGGAAGCATGCCTAGCACGGTGCACATCGGGCAGTCGATGGATGTGGTGAAGCTGCAGTCCATTGCCAGGACAGTGGACAGTCGCCTATTTTCATTTTCAGGTAAATTAAGTTGAAAAGAGTCAGTTTTTATTTCTTCCCTTCCTGGATGGTAGCCAGAGTTTAAACAGTTCAAAGTATCACTTTAACAATCATATAATAAGAAATCAGTGATCCTGAAAGTGTAGTGATTTTAGTAAACTACATGAGAAATTCAGCCAAGATTTAGGCCTGCTCACCTCTCTCACAATTTACTCTTAGGAACCCAAACCTTAGGGCAAGCTCATAAGATGTCATGTTGGTCCATTCATGCTGTGACTATAAAATTCCATAAGCTAGGTGACTTTAAAAACAACCAATAGTGTGGATATAATACCAGGTGGATCTTTGTGAGTTACAGGGCAGCCTAAGCTACATAGTAAGACTTTGTCATACTATACATACACCTAACTAGGACACATGCCTGAAACTCAGCATATAAAAAATAAAGACTGTTCTTGGCTCCATAGGAACTTAAAGGTCAACCTGGTGTACATGGAACCCTGTCTCAAAAAAACAAAACAAAAAAGCACAAATACTTAATTTTTACAGTCCTAAAGATTTGAAGTCCAAGATCAAGGTACAAGTAGGTTTGATATCTAGTTGAATCTATTTCCTGTTTCATAGGTATCTCTCTTCTCTGTTTTATCACCTAGCAGAAATAGCAAGAAAACTCTCTGAGATATCTTTTAAAGGGCCATTAGTCTAAGGCAGGCGAGGTAGCACACACTCCTCATTTCAGCACTTAGGAGGCAGAGACAGAAGAATCTCTGTGCAGTCAAGACCACCGTGATCTACATAGCAAGCTCCAGGCCAAGTAGGCCTATACAGTAAGACCCTGTCTCAAGAGGAGGTGAGGTACTAATTTCATTCATGAGGATAAAGTAATCATGACATTATCACTTGGAAGTTATCCCACTTCAGATGTTGTCACACTGGGGATTAGGCTTTGATGTATGAATTCAATAGGGACATAAACATGCAATATGTAGTGGGTGGGCCTTGGTCTCCCACACAGGTATAGCCATATGCTGGCTGGCTATGGAATCCTGTCTCAACACTAGTCAGATGAAAGAACAAAGGGAAGGACAGAGGACAAAACAAAAATGCCCAGGCCAAGAAGACAAGGATAAACTAACAGTTTAAAAGGCCCTGAAAGGGGACCTGGGAAACTCTATGCTTGCTTATTTCTTTGGCTCACCAGTCAGATAGATATTCATTCATTTCCTCCACACCTCTTTCTCTAAGAGAGAAGTAGACAGAAAAACTTTCATAGTCCCTAGGTGGACAGGAATAACTGATACTTCAGGAATTCAGGATACCTTTCAGAGGCTTTGGATTTATCCCTGAAGCTATTGCTTATAATCAATTTCAACCTACAGCACCATCAGATAGGAGCCTGATTATTTAGGTAGGTTACCAGTGTTCTAAAAGAAACCTCTAAGCACAAGAATAAATCTGAAGCATCAGCAGAAAAAAGTTATCTGAATTTTTATAACTACAATTTTAGATATGAATTTTTAAATTTTGACTTCAAAGCATAAGAACAAGTTGTTAGTTCAATGCTATGCACACTTGGAATGCTGAGGAGACGCTACCACTGAGGCAGCTGCAGGAGTGATGAGTAGCACTGCCATTGAGGGAACCAGCCCTTCTCCATAACTGTGGACAATGTACTTCTTCCTGCCTCAGACTGAAAGATGTTACCAGTGACTTGGAAACTGTCACTAAATCCACTGTTTACAACTCTCTCTTTATATACTGTCTCAAAAAGTTTCTTTCAAAATACAGAAAATAAAACAGACCCTGCTCTCACTGATATTTTTACTTCTGTTATTTTTGTATGCGTTCAGCTGCTTGATGAACTTAAGAAAATTCATGTAATGTCGGACTGTGTAATTAAATTTTACGATAATCCCCCACCAAGATTTAATTTGCATTTTATTCTGATTTAATGTTCACATTATAGCATCTTCCCTAAAATAGGCTTTTTATCAGTGATATATAAACAATTCTCTGAGCATACCAATTGTCTTTGGCGTGTTCTAACAACAAAGTGCTATTCTATCTGAAAGCAGTGATCAGTTCTTATAAATACTTCTGTAATTTGTGTTTTAATCTAAAATACAGTAATTAACTCTTTATCTCAACATCCTTCAAAATATAAAACAGCTGTCACACTTATTTTTTAACATCATACTTGACAAAACAATGTCAAAACTCTTATATGTCATATAATTTATCTTTAGCTTAACTTTGTTATTTCTGGGGTCTGGAGAGATGGTTTACTGGTTAAGAATATCTCCATGTACTAAACTTCACTCCAAGTGGATCAAGGACCTCCATGTAAAACCAGACACACTGAAACTAATAGAAAAGAAACTGGGGAAGACCCTTGAGGACATGAGCACAGGGGAAAAGTTCCTGAACAGATCACTAATAGCTTATGCTTTAAGATCAAGAATTGACAAATGGGACCTCATAAAATTACAAAGTTTCTGTAAGGCAAAGGACACTGTTAAAAGGACAAAACGGCAACCATCAAATTGGGAAAGGATATTCACCAACCCTACATCTGATAGAGGGCTAATATCCAATATATATAAAGAACTCAAGAAGTTAGACCCCAGGGAACCAAATAACCCTATTAAAAAATGGGGTACAGATCTTAACAAAGAATTTTCACCTGAAGAAATTCGGATGGCTGAGAGGCACCTTAAGAAGTGCTCAACATCATTAGTCATTAGGGAAATGCAGATCAAAACAACCCTGAGATTTCACCTTATACCAGTCAGAATGGCTAAGGTCAAAAACTCAGGAGACAGCAGGTGTTGGCGAGGATGCAGAGAAAGAGGAACACTCCTCCACTGCTGGTGGGGCTGTAAGATGGTACAACCACTGTGGAAATCAGTCTGGAGGTTCCTCAGAAAACTGGACATGACACTTCCAGAGGACCCTGCTATATCTCTCCTGGGCATATACCCAAAGGATTCCCCGACATGCAATAAAGACACATGCTCCATTATGTTCATAGCAGCCTTATTTATAATAGCCAGAAGCTGGAAAGAACCCAGATTCCCCTCAAAGGAGGAATGGATACAGAAAATGTGGTATATTTACACAATGGAATACTACTCAGCAATTAGAAACAATGAATTCACAAAATGTTTAGGCAAATGGTTTGATCTGGAAAATATCATCCTTAGTGAGGTAACCCAATCACAAAAGAATACACATGGAATGCAATCTCTGATAAGTGGATATTAATTAGCCCAGAAGCCCTGAATACCCAAGGCACAAATTGCATAACAAATGACTCCCATGAAGAAGTATGGAGAGGGTCCTGATCCTGGAAAGGGTTGATCTAGCATGAGAAGGGAATATAAGGACAGAGAAAAAGGAGGGAGGTGATTGGAGAAGGGATGGAGAGAAGAAGGTTTATGGGACATATGGGCAGGGGGGATCCGGGAAAGGGGAAATCATTTGGAATGTAAACAAAGAATATAGAAAAAAGAATACTAATTGCTTTTGCAGATGGTCTAGGTTCAATTTCTAGCAACAACCATCTGTAATTCCATTCCCAACAAACCCAATGCCCTCCTCTGACCTCTCTGGGTATTGCATATATATGGTATGCAGACAAAACACCCATATGCATGATGAAAACGAAAGAAATTATTTCTGAAGTTCATATGAAACTGTTAGATGTGGTCAAATATAAACATTAAATCCATGACTGAGGTTATTGATAATCTGAGTTATTATGGACAGATAGGACAGTATCTGCAGGGGTATACAATCGCTACCACAAAAGTTTATGATGCCAGAAACTTGTATTTTACTTAGTAAGAAAGGCCACTAACAAACCATTCTATAGAAGGAATACCAGGCCTGTCAGAAGAGGAGTCAGTCTGCTTAAGAACTAGAAATGAATTAGTAAGAGAGCTTGAATATAATTCAGCCTGACTGAATTAGGGTTCCAAATATGATTTCTTGTTCTTGAAATGCTATTCTGGTAACGATGAAGAAAAAGAAAGATATTCTAATATATGCATTAGGATTGGTATAAGAGCTCACTATCAAAGGCTATGACAAGCTAATATGATACTCCTATTCCATTCATTGTTGTGAGCATACCAAAGCAGTCCAAAAAGCCCATGACCCAAAAGAGATAGGCCAAATGGTTTGACATGGTGAATGCATGCTGGGTTAGGAGTGGCAGGCCTCAAATACATGGCATGAAGAGCAGCAGTTAGCAATTGCTAGTAAGCCTATAAATCTAGTCATTGTAGTTCATGATAAATGTGACACATACATTTTCTCTACAAACTGCTTTTAATTTGAAGCTTAACCATTAAAAAGATATCATTTGGAAGCAGACTTCTACTTACATCTTATTATTACACTTGCCATTAGTATAGGGGTCTAAAATAATAATGAGGGAAAAAAAGATGGAGAAACTGTCATAGGATGCCTTATAATTTCTACACACAGACTTGTAGACTTTTGGAAGTGGGTAACCTCTACTATGACTCTGTTCTTTCCCTCATCTCCTTTAAGTCCCACAGTGCTTCTATCTTCTATCAGTAGCTAACTGACCTCCAATGAATGACCTCATCTCTATTTTCTTTCCTAGAATCCCGCCGCATCCTACTTCCTGTGGTTCTTCATCACATTCATCTTCACCTGAGACAGCAGAAAGAGTTGCTAATCTGTTCAGGGATTCTGGGCAGCATCTTCTCCATCGTCAAGACCAGCTCTCTGGTAGTGACCCCACAGCTCCCACCCCCACTTACCTCTGCCCTTATGTTATTGCAGTCAGAAGCAGACCAACAGTGAGCACTTTGTGTACTTCTCAGTCAGGTGTCTTTATTGATGAAAGGCACGTGCCCAAATGAATGTGTACCTAGCATGTTTTCCAGTACAACACATCCTTGGTATGTTAATAGTTATACCACTATAAATGTAACCTAATAAATCATTTCCCACAGTATCAGAAAGGCCAGTCACGCCTCATCTTCAGTTTCTATCAAAAGGGATTAACTCTGGATTCCTGAGAGTTTTCTTAGAATTTAAGTACAAATACCAGGAGGCAGACCCAGACTAGTTGGGGGGATCTTGCTTATTCAGATTTTCAGCTTTCAAATAGTTTGGCTCTAACCATGGCATCCTTACATCTTACAAGATGAGGTTAGGATATGCAAATAAAATAGATCTATTTTTTTCTTTAAGGAAATATGTGGTAGAAGGAGAGAGATTAGTGTAGAGGAAAAGCAAAGGCATGGATGAGAGTAGTATTTGCTTTCATATTCTTTATATACTGTTAATAGAAGAAATGTGTATTATAGAAAACTGAAAGACTATAGGAAATGTATAAAGAGAATGAAAAGCAAAGCATGGGCTTTAGTATAATTTTTTTTTAAGTTAATGCTCCCAGAATAGAATTTGAATTGCATTTAAAATGAGGGGTATGACCCAGGTGATATTTACAAAACCTGAATACTTCGGTGGAACAATAGAGGCACCTCAAACAAAGACATGTTTCATTTGGGCAAAAGACAGAAATCAAAAATGAATCACTAGTGTTAAATTAAAGCACCCTCTAATAACAGAGACCCAGCTTTTCAGAAAGTGACTGAGATGGATCTAGCAACCCTATCGTTTGCTCTTTGCTCCAGACAAGACCGGCAATGCTATTTCCCACCAGACTTCATAGAAGCCACACTAAGCACATAATGTCTACAGTAGTCCAAGGTCCTATGTTTGGTAGCCTATTCCTAAAAAAAGGGAATACATTGAAGAGGGTTTAAAATGAAAACCAGTGAAACACCTAAAAGATATAGTTTGGTTGCATTTGGGGGAGTAGAGTGAATAGAATTAATTGGCAGCTGCTTAAACATGTATCAAAGAAAAGAGCATTAAAATCACCTTGATTAATTTAGCTCCAAGAGCCAGTTCCTCAGATGACATGTGGCAGAATATAATTATGTTTGGCAGATGGGTAAAAGGGAGATGAGATTTAAGCTCTGTGAGATCATAGATAAGTCTCTCTAGTCCATGTCAGTATGTCAGGTTCTCAAACAGTGAGTGACACATAGTAAATGTTGACTGACAGATGAGGATGAGGATTATCATCAGCAGTTGTACAGATGTGTTGAAGGACTGGGGATATGGCTCGTTGTGTAAAGTGCTTGCTTTGTAGGCATACAGATGATGTGCATTTGGATCTCTAGCACGCACATAAAAACCTTGCATGATGGTGCATGCGTCTATACCCCAACACTGGGAGAGTATGAATGCAGGAAATAGGAAAGATCCAGGAGGCTTGATGGCCATCCATTCTGGATAAAATAGCAAAGTCCAGGTTTGGCTGAAGACTTGGTCTCCAACAATAATAATGATAGTGATGGTGATGATGTAGAGAACAATAGAAGATGTCTGATGTCGACTTCTGAACTCCACATGTGTTCACACCAGCTGTGTGCATCTGCATACATGTGCAGCACACAGAAATCACACAGACACACAATAAAATTTTATATTTTGGAGAAGGGATAATGGGAATCTCTTTGAAAGATAATTAAAGCCACCCTACAAAATTTGAAATGAGTATGTGATGTCTGTAAAAGGGTAATACAAACTGTTCTAAAATTCTAGTAACTGGAAAGTAGCCTATAGGAGAAGGCATGTTCAGCTTTTATAAAGCTGTAAGAGATATATGGATTTAGAATAGTCTTTCAGATGAACTGAGAATCACAACAGACTGAGAAACTAGAAATGGCCACAGAAGGGGTTTACAGAAATTGAGAAGGGGTGGGGCTTTGACATTTCTCAAACTTCATTATTTCTCAGTGTCACTAGAGACATACCTTCTCTTCACTACACTGGGGAAATCAAGGAAAAACTTTTAAGGGCATGAATCTCTGTTCTGTGTGTCAAAATTAATGTGTCTGCCTGAGATTGAAATGTGTGGCTGGTATTAGTAAAGACAAGGTTGCAGCCACCATGCCTGTACAGGTGAGGCAGGTATGCATCACCTCCTGCCAAAGCCATTGTCCTGGATTTCTTGCACACTTCATATTGGTGAGATCAGTATTTGATCCCTCCTGATGTGGCTTAGTGAGTTGTGCTTCTGAACATCTGCTTAGCCCAGTGCTAATGCTATTCTTTCTCTTGCCACTCCAGGAGGCAGATGTCATGGAGGAGGTAGAAATGATGGTAGAAAGCCTCCTGGATGTTCTCCTACAGACTCTCCTCACCATCATGAGTAAATCACATGCTCAGGAGGCGGTAAGAGGGCAGCGGTGCCCGCAGTGCACAGCCGAGATCACTGTTAGTAACTAACACTCAGGTGTTCTTGCTTTCTTTTCTAACCTGGGGCTCCTTACATTACTCCCATCTCACCACCCCATATTTTCATCTCAGCCTTCTCCCTGCATGGCGGTCATGCACATTACCCTCTTCTTTCTTGACTCATACTCCCTTCCCCTCCACTCTGAAAGCTCTAGCTTCATATTCTCAGGACACTATTTTAGGGAAAGTTCAAGAAATGCTTCTTGTGTGACTTCTATACCTAGCTTCTGTTGGTCTTTGCCTTTAAGCCAAGTCTCTTGTAAATGTAGAGTGAAGCAGTGCAGTCATACAAGAAAGCTGCAGTCTAAGGCTAAAGGCTGTCACCTGTAGGAAACCTCCTATTGCTCCCCTACATGATACAGGACAGAATGATTGTCTCAGAATTTCCTCAAGTCTACAGATTAGCTGGTTTAGTATATAGTATTTATATCTAACTTTTTAACATCAAGAAAAATTGATGTGGTATAATTTCAGAAGTGTTGTTGAATAATGCTCTTATATGACCTAATTGGGGGAAAAACACTGGGAAAGCATCTCAGAAGGGATAGAGAGACCCTTTGGCACCAGACCCCACTTGCACATTCATAGTGAATTTTACAGCCCTCATATGGTGATAAGCAGTTTGTGTGAGCACTTTCAGTTGGAAGATAAGAGATTATAGAACTCTCTTAGAAAAAAAGTCATTTCTAGGGCCAAGCCAGGCTCTAGCATGTCAGGGTGAGCTGTGTTCTAAGACATCTGGGAAATTTTTCTCCTAAGAGCCCCTGATGAAAAACATAGACTTGGTAATTGTTTTACTGTAGGCATTGTCATATTGCACAGGTCCATGGTACTCCATACTAAGAAGTAGACTGTCAGTAGTGAAAATCAGAGTCTGTCTGTTCTAAAACAGATCCTAAAGAAAACATCAACAAATTCAATACCAAAGATTTCAGTTAGAGAACTTTTAATTTGTCTTCAGTATGTCAGAAATTCAAGTAGAGATGAGTGAAACTTAAGTAAAAGAATTTTGAGCTGATAAAATATTTGGATTGAGAATCGGTTCTTTTAAAATGGACTGTCTTGAATAGAGATCTAGAAATTCAATTTACAACAGTAATGACCTTGATGAGCAGCAGGTAAAATCCTTTAAGAAAAATTTACTGAGATTTTTGTTTGAGAGCCCCTGTTGAGGTCACTCTTCGATGTAGGTAAAATTACTATGTACCCTGACATGCCCTATTAGTCTAACCTTCTAATCAACACTAATTGCACAGCCCTTAGCTAGGGGGTCTGACCCTGCTTTAACATTTGACAAATGTTACTAATGAAGTCATTCATTTCTGTAGATTATTATAACTATAACTTGTTGAGTACCTTTTATGTATTAGACTTTGTGCTTCAATGCTATACACACACACACATCTAACCTTTACAGAAAATTAATTATGACTTCTTATGCCCATTTTCAGATAAAAATGAAGTTCATATACATGTATATATTTTGTGTAGTTTCAAAGCTCTAGAAAAGATTCGATACATTAAAAGGCTATTATCAAATTCCCTTGAATTTAGAAACACTTGAAAATCATCTAGGTAAAATACTTCTTTTCTGAGGAAACAGTCTTTTAAGAACCATGCCAGTAAATGCCATAACATGGCCTTTACCATCCTTAAATCTTGGTTTTTGTTGATTTGTTTTGTTTCGTTTTTAGTGTATCCCAATTGACTTTTAAAAAATACCTCATGATAATACTTAAATATGTTTTGAAGCTCATAGCCTGTTCCCTCCTAAAGATCAGTTTCAACTCTTTTACCTTTCTTTTGATGGCTTACATCCATTTTCCCAGGTCATCTGCCCTTCCCCAACAGATGATCCAGATTTTCTCCAGAGGAGAGGATCTTTCTTCCAAGTAGCCTCTACAGACTTCAGAATTGTAATCTGGCAATAAGAGTCTATTTAGCCAAAATGTTGCTGTAGAGAAAATGATATCTCACTTTGCAGTATTCCATATTGTAAGTGAAGGTTTTTTAATAAATCTGTGCTACAGAAACTTCATTACTCCAAAGCACTCCTAAAAAGAAAGTTCGTTTTTAGGAACACAGTTGTCACCTTCCTTCATGAACATTTGGGGCCATCTCAAACCCTCCCTTCTCTTCTTACCCTCTATAATTTGAAGAACAGAGCCTCTGTGACTGGCTGTGCTAAGTGTTTTTGTTTTTGTTTTGTTTGGATTGGTCCCCAGGGTGAATATGTGTCCTGCCTCCTCTCATTGCTCCGTCAGATGTGTGACACCCATTACCAACACCTCTTAGACAACTTTCAGAGCAAAGATGAACTCAAGGTATGTAACAGAGCACCTAGGTTATTGGATTGAGCAGCATGTGTACATATAGCTGAGTATATGATCTCCAGAAGTGGAAATCTGCCAGTGCCCTTCACATAGCCTGACCCCAGGCTAACATTTGAGATTTTTTTCTATAATAGCAGCCTTGTGAACATCTCTCTCTATTAGAGAATAACCTGAAGTACTCTCCCTTTCTTATGTTTTATTCTGTACAAACAAGGCTTTTCTACTTTAATAGCTATACTAATGATTATGCTGATAAATTTCTTTATTTGAATGTAGTTCTAGAAAATATCCCTAGCCAGGGTATACCCTTCCTGCCTTGAGCTGTCAGACTTTGAATCTGAAGTAATGTGGGGTAAATGATACCAAGAAATAAACCTAGAGTCCAGACAACAGGAGAATATTGTCCTTGCTGAGAATATTATCAGCTCCTC